>NC_064930.1:107940653-108655153 GCF_023897955.1 Schistocerca gregaria | reverse complement strand
ATGAAAAATTTACAAATCGTGATAGATTCAAACTTTCTTTTAATAAATTTTGACATAGTTGACAATGAGAAGTAGAATACATCACAGTTCACTCACTTAAGTATCCAAGTTTTCAGAATCTTGGTGGCTTGAAATAACAATGTCACCAGGTTCAATTTCAGAAATGACTATTTCATTCTGCGGATTTTCGGCAATTACGATTTCAACTGGATTTTCAGTTGCATGGGGTGACATCAACGAATGTGCAGTGGAAGTGGTTGATTGTTCCAATTCTTCAAAAAGAACCTGCTGAATTTTTATCCTGGCTCTCAACTGAGCTGCTGGTGATAGTTTTTGCATTGCTGGCAGCAAACTCACTACAAAATGATAGCTGTCATCTTGCGTTTCTGATTTCGACATTTGTTGCTCAATTAGCTTCAACTTTTGCTTCTCTATATTTAGCAACTCAGAGTTTGTCGATTTCTTGGATCTCTTGTTTTGGTTTGTGTGTAGGGTGGGTGAGGGAGGAGGCATTGAAACGCTACCTTCTGAACTTACAGACAGTCTTGAAGACCTGGCTTGGTTGGTTTCATCAGGTGAAACACTCTCTCTGTAAGAGCTGGTGAAAATGGTACGTCGTCGTGTTGCGATGCTGTTCTTTTACTGTGATGAACATTAGTCTTGGTCTTCTGTGGCATCATTATGTCAGTCAGGAAGATCATTAGCTCGTACCACGGCCAATTGGATTGGAAATGCGGGACGCCACCTTTGTCTCCTGAACGTTCAGCACTAGTTTTTTTGAGTTGAGAGATGAAAGTGTCACATAAGTTCTTCCATTTATTCTTCAGTACCTCGCCTGAAAATATAGACGTGAAATTCCAAATAGTAGTGCTTCAAGAAGAGCGAGGAGTGTCAGAGAGGCCTTCAAAAACTATGTCAACAGTCATTAACGCAAATATATTTCATGTTGAAATTATCAAATACTGTAACTATTGTGAACGTCATTTCATTATCAAAATACTGTAATAGTATCTATACACAATTAAAATTAGAAAAGAAACGAAGTTGTTTGTGTTACTTATTTCTTGGAGTCTTGTAGCTATTTATTTTACTTTTTTGTACATACTGTCTGTTCCACAATCTTCAGCTATTTCATTCCATGCTTGACGAACAAACTCCCTAATGTGGTAATATTTATTTTTCTGCTCCCAAAACACGGAGCGTTCACGCACACTGTTAATTAGTCTTTCGATGACCATTGCAAGCAAGCAATTACTCCAGATGCAAGCGCAAACAAGCAATCGCTCGAAACACTCGCGCGAAACACAAACTCGGTTGCGACTACAACGGAGTATCGCATCGCACTGCACCGCATGACATCGCTCGGCCCAGCCTGCAGTCTAAACGGGCACCGTTCTGTTGCCACTGTTAAACCGAGCCTGCCCACTGTCACGCGATTTCAGCGCTTCATCGCTCCGCTCGGCTCTGCATCGCATCGTGGGCAGTGTAAATTTAGCCTAAGTAGACTTTTTATTTTTTCACGACGTAAGTAACGCTTTTAAGGAAAAAATAAGTTCATAAAACGAAGTCTTATATACCACTAAGAATTTTTAAAACACGAAAATTGGAGAAAAGGTTTTCCCCCATGTTGCCATGCCGGCTCGGTGCGGTGCCCAATGTGAATGCACTACACGTCGGCCTGACTGGCTAGGCAAGAGCTGACCCAGTACGCTTCATCCCGGCCCGGCCCGGCCGGCAGTGTGAACGCTGCCTATGTTTCTTCCTGTTGATTCACGTATAGAGTGTGGGAAGAAAGATTGTTGTAGGTGCAGTAATTATCCTAATCTTATCCCCACAATCCCTATGTGGGCGATATATAGCGTATTGGTTTGTATTCCTAGAGTGACCATTTAAAGCCAGTTCTTGAAACTTTGTTAATAGACTTTCTCTGGATAGCTTATGTGTATCTTAGTCTTCCACTTCAGTTCCTTCAGCATCTCAATGATACTCTCGTGGATCAAACAAACCTGTGCTCATTTGTGCTGCTTTTCTCTGTATGTTCAGTATTCCTGTTATAACCATCTGGCACGGATCCCACACGCTTGTGCAATGTTCTAGAAGTAGTTGCACTAGCTTTATCCATAACTGACCCTATGTGATCATTTCACTTCATATCCCTACAAAGTATTACACCCTGGTATTTGTATAAGTTAGTAGATTCCAACTGCTGCCATTGATGTTGTAGTCACAGATTACTCTCTTCTACATACGATGACACTCTATCCGAGACACACGCTGCATCCTCCCTACCAGAAAGTCCTCAATCCAGTCACAAAATTCACTCAGTACCCCCACATGATCGTACTTTTTACAATAACCATAGGTGTGGTACTGAGTCAAATGCTTTTCATAAATCGAGAAATACTGCATCTATCTGATCGCCTTGATCCAAAGCTTTCAGTATGTCATGTGAGAAAAGTGTCAGTTGGGTTTCACACGGTCGATGTTTTTGGAATCCGTGCTGGTTGGCATGGAAGATGCCATTCTGTTAAAGACACCTCATTATGTTTGAGCTTAGAATGTGTTCCAAGATTCTACAACAAATCAGTGTGAAGGATATTGGATGAAAGTTTTATGGATCACTTCTATTGCCTTTCTTGTAGACAGATGTGATCTGTTAGAATAGGGGCTAACTCAGCTGCAAATGAATATAAAAGCCTGATAGGGAGTCCGTTGAGCCATGGAGCTTTGTTGAATTTTAACAATTTCAGTTGTTTCTCAACACCACTGATACCAATACTGATTTCATTCATCTTTTGAGTGGTATGAGGATTTAATTGGGGACAGTTCTACTGGGTTTTTCTTTGTAAAGGAACATTTGAAGACAGAGTTAAACATTTCAGCCTTTGCTTTGCTACCATCAATTCCAGTTCCTGTCTCATTCGCTATGGGCAGGACATCAACTTTGGCACCAGTATCAGCCTTTACATATGGCCAAAATTTTTTTGGATTTTGTGAAAGGTTATTTAACAATGTTGTCACATAGAGGAAGGTGTAAGTAGATGAATGACAAACACTAACTTCACTTAATGAAGATTTATTCAGCACTTGCACATACAAGAATGCAGAGTGAACATCCTTCGTCCAGAACACATACAGTATATAATATACAGCTACAGAACATTCCAATACAGTGATTCTTGACATTTGTGGATAGTTCTAGAATGTACTCGAACCAAATATAGAAATTAAAAGTGTACAGTCCAGGTAAGTTTTGAACTCACGACCCTCCATACAACAGTTTAGTATCATAACAATTACACCATGGTGCTACTCAGCTTCTTCTGTGACAATATTCTTCTGTGGTACTCATTGAAGGCTTTGCTCCCTTGACGGCCAAATGTTTCATTCAGCTTCTCTCTTATGTATAGTCCTGTGTTCGGTTTTTCTTTCATCATTTTGTAGAAATGGCAGACAAAGTTTTTGTGTAAAATTTGTAATGTTATTTTTTTCTTTGACTGTTTTGAATGAAAAACCAAGCCAGTCTTCTTCTTCTTCTTCTTCTTCTAACACAGTGCTAGAGTTGATGTTAGAAGTGCTTTATCTGAATTTGTAGCTTTTCCCCATAATGTCAAAATACTGCATACAAAGGAACTATTTGCTTGGAAACCTGTTTCACTATTTAAATGCATGTTTTTAGTTTTTAGTGTGAATTTGAATACAACTGATTTTTTACTTGCAACACCAAAATTCTCTTTCAAAAAAGTTTAATGAACAGTTTACATGGTACGCAAAATATAACATTTACCAGGAACAATTACATGACAATAGTTAAAATTTCAGTAAAGAATTAATCGAATGGCAAATAATTATTGTCCAGTCTGCTTGTAAATCAATGTGTTGATCTGTAAGTCGACTTCTTTCACCAGAAGCAAGTATCAATCAAAGACAATACTTTCAGAAGCCACAGAACTTCCTACCAAACTCCAAGGTTTATCCTACACCAAAAATTTTATCACCATTGCTATTGCAAATTATCAGTTTTATACCCAGTTGTCAGTAAAAAAGAAAATAAATGTTATAACTGATAGCAAAGAAAAACCAAAAAAATACCATATACTCAGAAGTAAAATACCCATATTAGTTTTAACTGGTTGCTTTTTCCCATCCCTACTGTTCGGACTGAGTTTTTAGAGTTTTATGACTGTGGCAGCAGTTATGTGGAGCAGTTTATACAGACAGTTGCCGATAGATCTGTTGAAGATGTGCACCATTTGAAGTACAAATACTTTGAAAAATCATTGGTGGTTGAGCACAGCCCTGTAAATAAACACCTGTTTATGTTAGATTGTACCAGAATTCCAGTCCATGCTTTGAGGTGTTCAGACTCGGGCAGGAGAAACAGTAATTGGATTGTGTTAAAAACATAAATACACTCCTGGAAATTGAAATAAGAACACCGTGAATTCATTGTCCCAGGAAGGGGAAACTATATTGACACATTCCTGGGGTCAGATACATCACATGATCACACTGACAGAACCACAGGCACATAGACACAGGCAACAGAGCATGCACAATGTCGGCACTAGTACAGTGTATATCCACCTTTCGCAGCAATGCAGGCTGCTATTCTCCCATGGAGACGATCGTAGAGATGCTGCATGTAGTCCTGTGGAACGGCTTGCCATGCCATTTCCACCTGGCACCTCAGTTGGACTAGCGTTCGTGCTGGACGTGCAGACCGCGTGAGACGACGCTTCATCCAGATCCAAACATGCTCAATGGGGGACAGATCCGGAGATCTTGCTGGCCAGGGTAGTTGATTTACACCTTCTAGAGCACGTTGGGTGGCACGGGATACATGCGGGCGTGCATTGTCGCGTTGGAACAGCAAGTTCCCTTGCCGGTCAAGGAATGGTAGAACGATGGGTTCGATGACGGTTTGGATGTACCGTGCACTATTCAGTGTCCCATTGACAATCACCAGAGGTGTACGGCCAGTGTAGGAGATCGCTCCCCACACCATGATGCCGGGTGTTGGCCCTGTGTGCCTCGGTCGTATGCAGTCCTGATTGTGGCGCTCACCTGCACGGCGCCAAACACGCATATGACCATCATTGGCACCAAGGCAGAAGCGACTCTCATCGCTGAAGACGACACGTCTCCATTCGTCCCTCCATTCACGCCTGTCGCGACACCACTGGAGGCGGGCTACACGATGTTGGGGCGTGAGCGGAAGACGGCCTAACGGTGTGCGGGACCGTAGCCCAGCTTCATGGAGACGGTTGCGAATGGTCCTCGCCGATACCCCAGGAGCAACAGTGTCTCTAATTTGCTGGGAAGTGGCGGTGCGGTCCCCTACGGCACTGCGTAGGATCCTACGGTCTTGGCGTGCATCCGTGCGTCGCTGTGGTCCGGTCCCAGGTCGATGGGCACGTGTACCTTCCGCCGACCACTGGCGACAACATCGATGTACTGTGGAGACCTCACGCCCCATATGTTGAGCAATTCGGCGGTACGTCCACCCGGCCTCCTGCATGCCCACTATACGCCCTCGCTCAATGTCCGTCAACTGCACATACAGTTCACGTCCACGCTGTCGTGGCATGCTACCAGTGTTAAAGACTGCGATGGAGCTCCGTATGCCACGGCAAACTGGCTGACACTGATGGCGGCGGTGCACAAATGCTTCGCAGCTAGCGCCATTCGATGGCCAACACCGTGGTTCCTGGTGTGTCCGCTGTGCCGTGCGTGTGATCATTGCTTGTACAGCCCTCTCGCAGTGTCCGGAGCAAGTATGGTGGGTCTGACACACCAGTGTCAATGTGTTCTTTTTTCCATTTCCAGGAGTGTAGATACAATGGCTATGCACTTAGCGGTGCACAGAAAGGTGCACTCAGTAAGGAAAGAGCACGGAGGAAGCATTCTGGCAACTCACCAACTGAGACAGCACTTCAAGTGACACTGGTTGAATGCTCAAATGTAAACAAGTGCAGAGGGCACCCCCAAGTGTGCACTATTTCTGTCCTTTTGGCATAAAAGCAGGAGCCTCACCAATCAAACAGTAGTCAGTCTTAGTTCCTGATGACCATGCTGAAGACAGCCATCAAACAGTCAGAATTATGTCCAAATCTGACACAGCATGTTACCAAGAACTTTACATTGAAGGATTCCATTGCAAAAGACTTCGTAGCTGTGTCCTTTTATATAATTCATTAGTATGTAGTTTTGCCTGTGTAGCCATTCTCG
Organism: Schistocerca gregaria; assembly: GCF_023897955.1. NCBI lineage: Eukaryota > Metazoa > Arthropoda > Insecta > Orthoptera > Acrididae > Schistocerca > Schistocerca gregaria. The sequence continues at coordinate 108,648,922 of NC_064930.1, read as the reverse complement.
AGTGTTTGCAAAAGATAATTAAAGGGACCATTGGTTGTATAGCCAACAGAATAAAAAAGATAACTTAAAGAGTATAACCCATTAAATGCACGTATTTGGGTTGCAGTCAGCATACTTGTTAGATCACATGATTTTAGAAGCAGAACCTGGTTGACTTGACAATCAATGATATGTTGCATAATATGTGATATAGTCATAAGTAAAACAGTGATGCAGAATGTGAAGTATAAATTCCTTTTATTTCCATCTGTGATCACAAAACTCTTTGCTCCTTAAGGTCCCCTACACTGTTAAATAATTTGTCAAAGTTTACTATGTTTGCCAAATACTGGACTGTGTACTGTGCTGTTTAATGTGTTGGCCAGAATTTTTGTTTGTTGTTTGTGCTGATGTTTCGGTGCATATGTTTGGTGAAAAATAATTTTATTGCAATTTATCTTACTGTATTGTTAGTGTCCACAATTACTATGCAAATTACAATAAAGCATAAAAATAAAATAGCATTAGTGATTACAAAAATTGTAGTGGGGTCACACCATTTCCGCTCGTGTATTATGTCAGTGAGGTTAAGAATAAAATCAATATTCTATGCATAACATACAAGTAGGAATACGAGAAAATAAAAAAAAAAAAAACATTCTCCTGTTCTTCCATGGGCTATATGTTCCCACATTGTGCTATTTTGATGGCTTGTCATCGGAGGACCAAGTAGAGGAGAATAAATCTAACATACTTGTCTTCTTTTTTGGTGTGAGGTTGGAGTAACTTTAATCAAATTATTAAGAGGTTCACTGTCCGCCAGCATATGTATATTTCTCTCTCATTGTAAACCATTAACTGGGTTGGAGTTGTACTCTTCAGCACACACAGGGCCTCGAGTTACTGCAGTCTTTCTTCTCTCCCATTCTGCATTCCTTCCCCATACCCATTCCTTACCCTCCTAGCTCCACCACCTCTCCCCCGCCCCCTCCCACTTTCCCAACCCCTCTTTCTTCCTTGGTGTTTCTCTTTATGAAAACCTGTCTATTCCCTTGGTTCCATCTTGTGTTTTATATTTCCACTCTCCCTTCCTCCTCCCCCACTGCCCTGGCTTATTCTGATCCCATTTGGGGTCAGACCTCCTCTTCGTAATACTGTTTCCGTAGTGTGAGCCATTTGGAAAAGAACTTGCTCGCTAGCACGTCTGGGGAGAGTTTCTCTGCCACACCTCCCTCCCTTCCCCCTGCTAGGTCACTGAACACACGTATCCAGTCCGTGTTGTGGGGTTGTTCTCTACCCACCTGGCTGAGCCTCCTAACAACGCAGGTATCACACTTCTGGTACCTGAGCTGTCACAGCCTCGCATAGGCCTAGGTGTGGCGCTCATGTTTCTGGGGTGTCAGAACTCCTGACGACGACTGCCGTGCCGCGTGGCCCTCACTGCAGCCGGGTGGTGCCTGTGGTGTGAGCTCATGGTGGCTGGTACAGGGCAGATGCTCTGCAGATAAAGTGTGTTAAGCTCCACACTTCTGGCCATTCTTCTGTGGCCGTCTCTTCAGACGTTCCTCTGCGGGTCCGGGGGTCAGAATAGGCCCAAGGTATTCCCGCCTGTCGTAAGGGACGACTAAAAGGAGTCTCACACGTTTTGGCCTTTATGTGATGGTCCCCTGTAGGTTTTTGACCTCCATTCTTCAAAATTTTACCAAAGAGCGAGCCAATTGGGGAAGGGTGCCTTACACGGTGCATCGTGCATTGAGATCTTTAGCCCACTTTCTCGTCGTCTCGTAGCAGTCTTTCTCATTTTCCATCTCTCAGGCGAGGACACCATCCTAGGTGCATTTTCCACCGTGCACTGTGCAGTGTCGCTTTCTGCGCTGACGGTGACCGTCTACTTCTTTGCACCTCGTATCCAGAATTGTAGTCAGTCTGTTGTGGTGGGGCCACCATGTACCCTGTCGCTTGGAACCGCTGACCACACATGGATCACTCTGCTGATGCCTGTGCTGTTAACTCCCCGAGTGTGCCGAGGAGTAGATGCCAGTCACTCTGGGGCATCGGGACTCCCAGCAGTGGCCATCCTGCCAGGTGGCCTTTGCTGCGGCAGGGTGGCACCCTTGGGGAGGGCCCCTGGTCGGAGTGGGCGGCATCGGGGCAGTTGATACGTCATTAGGTGTAGTATGTCATCTCTTGCTGGTGGTCTGCTGTCAGTAGTCTCTAAGTGTGCAAAGTCTAACTAAAGTGCTAAGAAATATGACCCCAAGTTGTTCCCCTCCCTGGCCACACCGTGGGATTAACGCCAGGCTAAGGATGGCAGTGAAGCTTACTCACTGCGGTACCTCGTTTGTACGAGAGTTGATTGGGAATCTTTCATGTCCAGGAAGCCTCAGTTTTTTGTGGAGCATTTGGAGAACAAGTTTGGGGGCGTGGAGGGCTTGTCCAAAATAAGGTCTGGGCCAGTATTGATAAAAACAGCATCCTCTGCCCAGTCACAGGCATTACTCGCTTGTGGCAAGTTGGGGGATGTTTCTGTTACCATCACGCCTCATAAGAGCTTAAATATGGTCCAGGGTATTAGATTCCACAGGGACCTTCTTTTGCAGTCTGACGACATGTTGTGCGCCAGTTTGGAGCAGCGAGGTGTTCGTTTTGTCCGTCGCATCCGTCGGAATCTGAGGGATAATAAGGTTGCCACCAGTGCCTTCATTTTGGCCTTCGAGGATGACACATTGCCCGAGAAGGTCAAGGTGATGGTATAGTGCTGTGACGTCGAGCCATATATCCCTCACCCACTTCGGTTCTTTAAGTGCTGGAAGTTCAGCCATATGTCTTCCCACTGTACTTCCAGCCCGACCCAGAGATTGTGGATGTCCATCGCATCCCAATACTCCATGTGCTCCGCCTCCCATCTGTGTCAACTGCGGAGAGCACCGTTGGCCTTGCTTGCCCTACTGCAGGATTTTACAGAAAGAGAGGAAAATCGTGGAATATAAGACCCTGGACCAACTGACCTACACTGAGGCTAAGAGGAAATTTGAGCACCTACATCCTGTGGCTATGACCTACTCGTCCACTGCTGGTATAACAGTTGTCGCCCCATCAGTTCCTTGCATTCCTGTCGCATCTCAGAACTGGGAGACTACACCTGCCCCCTTGATGTGGGGGGCACTTTCCCTCCCTGTTACTCCCACTCCACCTTCTTCGGGGGCAACACCTCTTCCAACCCCCCTCCCACCCCACTCCCCCTACCATATGGGATTTCAGTCCCCACTTCTGAGCCAGAGAAGTGTAAGGCTTCTTCGGCTCATTTTGCTAGGAAGGGGTCCCTTGGGTCACTCCCTTCCCAGGTTTCTGCTAGTGGGAAAGATGACACCCGCCAGTGGCTGAAAAGCCCAAAAGCAGCTGGTTGTAGGGCTTCAGACTCATCTTCAGTCCCGGAGACTGATTCAGTGAAGTCCTCCCAGCCAGGGAAACGCAAGGAACATTGCGAAAAACCCAAAAAGAAGACACCTATGACCAAGGAAATGGCGGTGGTAGCCACACCCCCGCTACCTACAAGCTCTGCGTCTAAGGATGGGGTAGAGATTCTGGCGTCTGCTGAGGATCTAGATATCGTCAGACCCTCGGACAGAATGGATGTAGACTGCTCAGGCAGAAAGTTAGTGGCAGCAGGTGGCCTTGTGGTGTAAAATGCCTCATTGAATCAATGTTCCGTGCCTTCCAGTCTCAGAACGGCCTCATCCTCCAGCGGAACAGCGGCGGCTTTTACCACCGCCTGTCTGAGCTGTGGCAACTGTTTAGATTTACACCTGCTAACTTTACACCTGCTATCTGCATTGCCCTCCAGGAAACCTGGTACCTGGCAATATGGACAATATGGACCCCTACCCTCCGTGGCTACAAGAGGTATTACAACAACCCTAGCGACTATAATAGAGTATTATGTGGAGATTGCATTTATGTCCTACATTCAGTCTGTAGTGACACTGTGCCCCTTCAAACCCCTCTTGAAGTTATGGCTGTCAGAATAAGGATGACACAAGAAGTAACTGTCTGCAATGTATATCTTCCTCCAGATGGTGCAGTACCTCTGAATGTATTAGCTGCTCTGATTGGTCAGCTCCCTAAACCTTTCCTACTCCTGGGAGATTTTAATGCCCATAGCCCCTTGTGGGGTGGTACAATGCTTACTGGCCGAGGCAGAGTTGTAGAAACGTTACTGTCGCAATTCGACCTCTGCCTCTTAAACACTGGGGCCGCCACACATTTCACTGTGGCTCACGGTAGTCACTCGGCCATTGATTTATCAATTTGCAGCCCAGGAGAGCACACGACGACCTGTGTGGTAGTGACCACTTCCCCATCTCCCTGTCACTGCCCCAGCGCCAGGCCCACAGATGCCTGCCCAGATGGGCTTTCAACAAGGCGGGCTGTGAAACTTTCACCTCTGATGTCACCGTTGACTCTCTCCCACACGTTAACATCGATGTGATGGTTGAGCAGGTGACTACCACAGCTGTGTCTGTGGCAGAATACGTAACCCCTTGCTCTTTAGGGTACCCTTGGCAAAAGGCAGTCCCTTGGTGGTCCGGAAGTCACTGAGGCAATTACAGAGTGCTGGCGAGCTCTACAGTGACGTAAGTTGCACCCTTTCTTAGAGCACCTGATAGTCTTCGAGCAGCTCCGTGCCCGTGTATGCCAGCTTATAAGACGGAGTGTTAACCATTGCGTGTCACATGCCACCTTGCCGAGCCTGGATGAAGATCAGACATCTTTTTCGGTACCAGACCCCCAACAGGTGTCCCTGGCATTACCATCAATGGCGTGCTATGTACCGACGCAGACACGATTCCCGAGCACTTTGTTGAGCACTACGCTCGAGCCTCTGCGTTTGGAGAACTACCCCCCAGCCTTTCGCTCCCTCAAACGGCGGATGGAAAGGAATGCCCTCTCGGTCACTACGTGCCACGGTGAACCCTATAACGCCCCATTTACAGAGTGAGAGCTCCTCAGTGCATTTGCACATTGCCCCAATGCAGCTCCTGGGCCGGATCGGATCCACAGTCAGATCATTAAGTCTAACATTACTAAGCTCTTCACACCTCTATTTTACCAAGCAGGGTATTTGGACTACCCCAAAAGAGTTTTGTGTTTTATTGTAATATTTGTTTTCAGATTTCGTTATTTCCATTGAATGGGTTTATCTAGTATTGAAAAACTGCTTTTCGGGTTATTAGAAGTATTTTATCAGATCACAGATACAAAGTACAAAAATTTTTTTGTATCTTTCACTAAATTCAGTACTCAACAAACAGAAAATTAATAATCTATGTACCTCAACAGTCACTGCAGTAAAATAACACAAGACTTTTTTCAACTTTTCAGTAAAGCGCATTTTTGCACTGCATGCACTCCTCAGTAACAGTTTCTTCTCTGTATACATTACAAACAGGTTTCTTGCACGTTACACAAGAGAGTCTTTTTTTCCTATCTTCGTTTCTCTTGCAATCTTGACATCATTGTGGCGTTGGTAACTTAGAACACTGGGTCTAGATCACTGCTGTAGGAACTGCAATACCACTAGCATTCAGTGCATCTTTTACATCTTTATGAAGACCGTTGATATTTTTGGCTCTTTCTTCCATGTTGCCTTTGCTGAGCCCAAATGCCAGTTCAGTCGTCAAGAGTTTGTCGGCTTCGGTTATTCTTCTGCCATTCAGGAAATATTTGAGTCTCCAGAATATGTGCATTCAGTGCTGCAATATCTATCATTTCCGTGAAGATTCTTAGTGGCCACCGCCTCGTTCCTCTAACACAACTGTATTATCTTGTCATTTTGTCCCCATTATCTACAGCACCTTTGGTTTTGTTCTAGTGCAGTATGATTTCAGGTTTGTGTTCACTTTCTTCACCATTCACTTGTCTCTCATTATGCTAAGTAGAGAGTAGTTTTACTGCCTTTCCCTTCTTTGGAACATAGGAAACTAGGTCAAGTAATTTGTGAAACCAAACATTAAAGAGTCAACTTCTCTCTTTCTGTTTGGCAAGAAATCCTTTGGAATCTCTTTCTTATTGGAACACAAGGTACCAACCGATGCCGTGTTTTGTTTTAGTAGTTCAGCAGCCAATGGAAAACTGGTGAAAAAATTATCAGTTCTTACGCCATGACCGTTATTCAGAAATGGTTCCATCAGATCCAAAACAACTCTCTGTCCTTGATTCACTTCCCAATTATTTTCCACCAGTTCTGTGTAACTTTGGATCCCTAATAAGCAAGATGTCTTCACATCAGCACAAACCCAAATTTTAATGCCATACTTGCCAGGCTTGCTCTTCATATAAACCCTAAAAGAGCAGTTTCCTTGGTACATTGCTAATTGTTCATCAATAGTCATGTATTCATAAGGATAGAAGTTCGTGCACAAGTTAGATTGAAATTTATCAAACACTACCCTGATGGCTTGTAGCTTGTCCTTGGTTTCTTCAATTCTGTGCTCTTGTGTATCTGTTGTCAAATCGCAAGGATTTCAGTATCGACAAAAATCAGTTTCTTGACATGGCAGCAGAAAAGAATAGTTGCTGAAAGGCAACGTTACCTCCCCACAGATCGGAAGCATTTGTGCGATGTCCAAGAGTTCGACAAGCTCCTACTAGAATTGCTAATACAGCGTACACTTCAGTTGCATGTCATTTTCTTTGAAGAATGAGGTGCAGTCCACAAAGAAATTACTCGTTTGGCTTCCCTGTTTGTTTCTTCTACAATGATGCTCACGATTTCCGGTGAGATAAATAATAAAAATGACTCTGTTATTGTTTCGATTGTTTTTCCATCATTCACTGGGCCAGGTGTTACGTTCAAGATGTGATGTTGACGATGCCCACCTTTTGGTGGTTCACTAGAAAATTGTAGTCCACTTCTAGCAACAAACAAATCTCCAGTGTCTTCGTCTTCGTCGTCTTCTTCTTCTACTTCTTCACGTGAATGTGTAGTATCTTCTGATATTTCATCATCAGCTTCATCTGATGCTATGATGTGGTCTTTATCAAGAAGTTCCATATATTCATTCAGTTCATTATCAATGTTCCATTAATTTTCACCGTCACTGACATCAGAACTGTCTAGAATTTCCATGATCTCTTCACTAGGAAGTCCTTTGGACAGCCTTACTTGCAGATGAAATACTGACTCGTGTAATGTCACCTGAACAGTGAACGTCAAATTCAACTCAACAATAGTAACCAGCAGCAATAACAGACATTGGATCTATGGCAAAACTCAACATTTTTTGACGGTCACTCGACTTCCTCGATTCACCCGAATGTCAAACACAAAGAAATAGACCAATATGGCTAAAACTTGGTTCTTTCCAAAGATGCTACTAACTAAACATGACCTCGATACGTGCCAGTGGTGCCGTCTCTCGGACTTTGCACAGACTTTTCAAATGCCCCTCGTATGCACTGAACATTTCCGGCTAAAATGCATTGTAATCAATGCACCCTCCCCCCATGAACCATGGACCTTGCCGTCGGTGGGGAGGCTTGCGTGCCTCAGCGATACAGATAGCCGTACCTTAGGTGCAACCACAACGCAGAGGTATCTGTTGAGAGGCCAGATAAACGTGTGGTTCCTGAAGAGGGGCAGCAGCCTTTTCAGTAGTTGCAAGGGCAACAGTCTGGATGATTGACTGATCTGACCTTGTAACACTAACCAAAACGGCCTTGTTGTGTTGGTACTGAGAACGGCTGAAAGCAAGGGGAAACTACAGCCGTAATTTTTCCCGAGGGCATGCAGCTTTACTGTATGATTAAATGATGATGGCGTCCTCTTGGGTAAAATATTCCGGAGGTAAAATAGTCCCCCATTTGGATCTCCGGGTGGGGACTACTCAAGAGGATGTTGTTATCAGCAGAAAGAAAACTGGCGTTATACGGATCGGAGTGTGGAATGTCAGATCCCTTAATCGGGCAGGTAGGTTAGAAAATTTAAAAAGGGAAATGGAAAGGTTAAAGTTAGATATAGTGGGAATTCGTGAAGTTCGGTGTCAGTAGGAACAAGACTTCTGGTCAGGTGACTACAGGGTATAAACATTAAATCAAATAGGGGTAATGCAGGAGTAGGTTTAATAATGAATAGGAAAATAGGAATGTGGGTAAGCTACTACAAACAGCATAGTGAACGCATTATTGTGGCCAAGATAGATACAAAGCCCACACCTACTAGAGTAGTACAAGTTTATATGCCAACTAGCTGTGCAGATGGCGAAGAAATTGAAGAAATGTATGATCAAATAAAAGAAATTATTCAGATAGTGAAGGCAGATGAAAATTTAATAGTCATGGGTGACTGGAATTCGGTAGTAGGAAAAGGGAGAGAAAGAAACGTAGTAGGTGAATATGGACTGGGGCAAAGAAATGAAAGAGGAAGCCGCATGGTAGAATTTTGCACAGAGCACAACTTAATCATAGCTAACACTTGGTTCAAGAATCATAAAAGAAGGCTGTATACATGGAAGAAGCCTGGAGATACTAAAAGGTATCAGATAGATTATATAATGGTAAGACACAGATATAGGAACCAGGTTTTAAATTGTAGAACATTTCCAGGGGCAGATGTGGACTGACCACAATCTATTGGTTATGACCTGTAGATTAAAACTGAAGAAACTGCAAAAAGGAGGGAACTTTAGGAGATATGACCTGGATAAACTGAAAGAACCAGAGGTTGTACAGAGTTTCTGGGAGAGCGTAAGGGAACAATTGACAGGAATGGGGGAAAGAAATACAGTAGAAGAAGAGTGGGTAGCTTTGAGGGATGAAGTAGTGAAGGCAGCAGATAATCAAGTAGGTAAAAAGACGAGGGCTAGTAGAAATCCTTGGGTAACAGAAGAAATATTGAATTTAATTGATGAAAGGAGAAAACATAAAAATTCAGTAAATGAAGCAGGCAAAAAGGAATACAGACGTCTCAAAAATGAGATCGACAGGAAGTGCAAAATGGCTAAGCAGGGATGGCTAGAGGACAAATGTAAGGATGTAGAGGCTTATCTCACTAGGGGTAAGATAGATACTGCCTACAGGAAAATTAAAGAGACCTTTGGAGATAAGAGAACCACTTGTATGAACATCAAGAGCTCAGGTGGAAACCCAGTTCTAAGCAAAGAAGGGAAAGCAGAAAGGTGGAAGGAGTATATAGGGGGTCTATACAAGGGCGATGTACGTGAGGACAATATTATGGAAATGGAAGAGGATGTAGATGAAGATGAAATGGGAGATACTATACTGCGTGAAGAGTTTGACAGAGCACTGAAAGACCTGAGTCGAAACAAGGCTCCCGGAGTAGACAACATTCCATTGGAACTACTGACGGCCTTGGGAGAGCCAGTCCTGACAAAACTCTATCATCTGGTGAACAAGATGTATGAAACAGGCGAAATACCCGCAGACTTCAAGAAGAATATAATAATTCCAATCCCAAAGAAAGCAGGTGCTGACAGATTTGAAAATTACCGAACAATCAGTTTAATAAGCCACAGCTGCAAAATACTGACACGAATTCTTTACAGACGAATGGAAAAACTAGTAGAAGCTGAGCTCGGGGAAGATCAGTTTGGATTCCGTAGAAATGTTGGAACAAGTGAGGCAATACTGACCTTACGGCTTATCTTAGAAGAAAGATTAAGGAAAGGCAAACCTACGTTTCTAGCATTTGTAGCTTAGAGAAAGCTTTTGACATTGTTGACTGGAATACTCTCTTTCAAATTCTAAAGGGGGCAGGGGTAAAATACAGGGAGCGAAAGGCTATTTACAATTTGTACAGAAACCAGATGGCAGTTATAAGAGTCGAGGTACGTGAAAGGGAAGCAATGGTTGGGAAGGGAGTGAGACAGGGTTGTAGCATTTCCCTGATGTTATTCAATCTGTATATTGAGCAAGCAGTAAAGGAAACAAAAGAAAAAATTTGGAGTAGGTATTAAAATCCATGGAGAAGAAATAAGAACTTTGAGGTTTGCCGATGACATCGTAATTCTGTCAGAGACAGCAAAGGACTTGGAAGACCAGTTGAATGGAATGGACAGTGTCTTGAAAGGAGGATATAAGATGAACATCAACAAAAGCAAAACGAGGATAATGGAATGTAGTCGAATTAAATCGGGTGATGGTGAGAGAATTAGATTAGGAAATGAGACACTTAAAGTAGTAAAGGAGTTTTGCTATTTGGGGAGCAAAATAACTGATGATGGTTGAAGTAGAGAGGATATAAAATGTAGACTGTGAATGGCAAGGAAAGCGTTTCTGAAGAAAACAAATTTGTTAACATTGAGTATAGATTTAAGTGTTAGGAAGTCATTTCTGAAAGTATTTGTATGGAGTGTAGCAATGTATGGAAGTGAAAGATGGATGATAAATAGTTTGGACAAGAAGAAAATAGAAGCTTTCGAAATGTGGTGCTACAGAAGAATGCTGAAGATTAGATGGGTAGATCACCTAACTAATGAGGAAGTATTGAATAGGACTGGGGAGAAGAGAAGTTTGTGGCACAACTTGACCAGAAGAAGGGTTCGGTTGGTAGGACATGTTCTGAGGCATCAAGGGATTACCAATTTAGTATTGGAGGGCAGTGTGGAGGGTAAAAATCGTAGAGGGAGACCAAGAGATGAATACACTAAACAGATTCAGAAGGATGTAGGTTGCAGTAGGTACTGGGAGATGAAGAAGCTTGCACAGGATAGAGTAGAATGGAGAGCTGCATCAAACCAGTCTCAGGACTGAAGACCACAACAACAACAACAATCAATGCATGGCGAACATGCACCATCTGTGGTCTCACAAATCGTGATGTGCCTGAAGCCAGATGCTTGTGTGCTGTCAGATTTCCTATAGTCCGATCCATGGACGATGGTGGTTCTCACACGTCGAGGCACGGACGAACAGTGCATTGTTATCAATTCCAATCGACAGGTGTGTACACACGTGCACCAGCTTTTCGCTTCAGGAAAGGGCATATCCTGCAAATTGTGCCCCTCCCTCGCTTATGCAGAATGAATCACGTATCACCACCATCAGCGATTACAACTTGCAACCAAGGGAATAAAAATTCACTAAACAATGATCCATTAGCTATGGCATTCAGAGCAGAGCACTGGGAACACTACTGAATGCTCATCGGCTGTCGGAGAGTGTGTGACGTAGGTTTGCAGAACGAGCCTAAACTCGACCGCCGACGTTCGTGACTCCAACTGTAATAGACATTTATTGAGTGATACGACCTTTTACTGGATACATGAGTGCCTTCTGGAGACAGGCTTTTTTGAGAAAAGATCATTTCATTGTGGAAGACTGAAGGTGTAGAACACTTGATATAGAAGATCAGGAACTACATCATATTGAGGACAACAGTGGCAGCAGTACCAGAGAAATGGCAGAAACTGATAATGTGAGTGATGTGACTGTGTGAAAGTGTTAAGGCAGCAGCTCCTTTACCCACAACTTCTTCAGAGACTGCAAGGTCTTACTGAAGCAGATTTTCAATCCAGAAAAGCTTTTTATAGTTCGTTAGTGGCAGTGTGTGCTCAGTACTGACATTTCCATCTACCTCACCACTCTCTGACAAAACAAATTTCACCAGGAATGGAGTGCAGAATTTTCATGTGCATATAGAAGGATGAAGATCCTTATTGCAGTTTTGATAACTAGAGATCAACAACAGTTTAGCATTAGTGTAAGGGCTGGCATAGTAAAAGACAGGTTAACTGAAGCTTTCATTTCCCATGCGGTACTGGCTGAAGAATCATACTGTGAATTTTTAGTGCAGTCTGGAAGCTCACAATTGCAGCATGTCCCCAGAACTGATCCTGGCCCTTTGGTTCTGATTCAAGTGGAAGGACTGAATCTGAGACCTTGATGGCTTTATGACAAGCTATGCTGTGACTTCCAAGACTTGCGCCATAGGGTTGCAAACTGTAGGGTCCCCCTAAATATGTCAGGTGTGCAGTAAGTATCAGAGGTTGCTACTCACAGTTGAGTGTGTGTGGCGTGCCCAGCAGTGTTTATAACTTAGGCAACTCCCCATTCAACCCAGATAATGAGAGCTGTAGGAAATCCAGAAGATTGGAAGAAATTCCTCTCCAGGTGAGAGTATTAAGATCCTAATGGTAAGATGCCGAGACACTCGCAACGAAGTGCTAGAGTTTGAAGCACTCGTGAAAAGCAGTGAAGCTCACATAATACTAGGTACGGAAAGCTGGTTGGAACCTGAAGCGTATAGCAGTGAGCTTTTTTGGGGAAAATTTAAGTTTATACCAAAAGGATAGGCAAATGGAAACTGCAGGTGATGTATTTGTCGCAGTAGATAAGAAACTCTACCGAGATAGAAATTGAAGGTGCAGGTGAGATTGTGTGGACAAGACTCAGCATCAGGTGTGGGCATAAAATAACTGGAACCTTCTATCGCTCTGCAACCTCAACTCCTGATGAAATCAAAAGCTTTAGAGATAACCTTCAGTTCACTTGTACATAAGTTCCTCAATTATACTGTAATCATTGGTGCAGACTTCAATAATCCAACAATTTTTGGGGAAATCACTGTTTCGTTGGTAGTCGGCATGCTAACAACCTGTGAAACTTTACTAAATGCCTTCTCCAAAAGCTATCTACAATAAATAGTTAAGAACCCCATTTGTGGTGGAAATGTATTGGATCTAATGACAACAATAGACCTGACCTCTTTGAGGATGTCCACATTGAAACTGGTATCAGTGACCAAGGCACAGGTGTGGCAACAATTATCACCAAAGCACAAAGGAAACCAAAACAAGCAGAAAGATACAGGGGTGATAGTTATTGAACTATATGAAATAAAATTGTCATAATTTCTTAACGGTTTGTGTTACGACGTTCGAAATGCACGGTTGGCCGCAGGGCACGATGGGAATTAGTACGGGCTGTACGCTTTGGTTTAGTGACAAAGCCCACGTTCATTCTGAGGGGTTTGTCAACAAGCAAAACTTGCGCATTTGGGGGACTGAGAATCCACATTTTGTGATCGAGAAGTCTCTTCACCCTCAGTGGGTGACTCTGTGTTGTGCAATGTTCAGTCACAGAATAATCATTCCGGTATTCCTCCATGGTATGATGACTACTGAGTGGTACGTGAAGGTTTTGGAAGATGATTTCATCCCCATTATCCAGGGTGACCCCGATTTTGACAAGATGTGGTTCAGGGAAGACGGAGCTCGAATCCGTCGAAGCAGGAGTGTGTTTGATGTGCTGGAGGAGCACTTTGGGGACTGCATTCTGGCTCTGGGTAGCCAGAGGCTACTACCGTGGGCCTCGATTGGCCACCGTATTCTCCGGATCTGAACACGTGTGACTTCTATTTGTGGGGCTATATTAAAGACGAGGTGTACAGCAATAACCCCAAAATCATTGCTGAGCTGAAAACAGCCATGGAGGGATCCTGCAGCAGGCTTCTTCCTTTAGGGTCTTAATGGCACTCTGAATACTTCAATGTCAGTTTCCTCAACAGTATTTGAGAGTTGCATAGAACTGTTTTGAAGCTTTGATATATGAGTTCTGAACTTCACTTACCATGAAAATAGAAACATAAAATAACTGGGCATGTGTCTTGCAGTAGGCCACTTCACCATTATTCTGTTCCTGACAGAGGAATTTCGCAGGCAGCAGACTGCTTAGCCTGGCCTCTGGTTGTGAGGTCTGGTAGGGAAGGTTTTGGTGCAACAGTGCATTCTGCATCCAGTAGTTATCCCCGTGTCCTCCAATTAAAATCTTTATTCTTGTTGTGTGCTTGTTTTTGATTTTTTGAAGCCCTTAATATTAATATATCCACCTGTTACAGTTATAGTCCCATCCGTTTGTTGGTTTTTGTTTCAGTAAAGTAATAATTTCATATTGTTTAGTTATGTTGTCCTTCGCTCATTTCTCAAGGTTTGAATCTCCACAAGTTGACAGCACCAGTTCATTAATCACAAAGTTTTATTTGGTGATTCCCCCCCCCCCCCCCCCCCCAAAATTATCAGACCACAGACCACTTATCCAACCACTCTCTCATTAATATGTTTAATTTTCTTATTGTAGACTACGTGAAGGAAACTGCAGACGGGCATGCCTTGTATCTGTCTGATCACACTTACGCTTGGCCTTGTCCTTCCAAATCGAAGACAAATTATGAAGATGTTGCAAATTCTAGCCCAAGTTGGACAGCAGAAAGACACCAGCTTGTAGCTAAAGGACCTAACGAGAAAGTCTCTCACTATGGAAGTCCTGTGGTGCCAAGTTGTTTTGCAGAATTTGTAAGTATCATGTCACAGTTATCCTGTGACGTTTGTGAATGCACTGTATGGCTGCATAGTGTATTGTTACTTGCTTAAAGATGTCTTTTTCTTGTACATCTGTGTATGGAGTAGTGATTTGAGAGGTTACAACAGGTCATAATCCACAAATACATACTTACTGTGAGAGGGTTCTGGGTTGCAAAAAAAAATTTATATGTATTAGTTCAGTTTTAATCTTGAAGTATTAATTACAAATTATTCTTCCTTACTCTTGAATTAACTTTCATCTGGATTATGCAACCACGGTTATTACATAACTGTGTACAGGTGTACTCCCCGAGGAGAGGTATCATTACACTAAAACAAGCTAACATCTTTTTCACAAGAGTTTATATATTTACATTCTTGAGTGTATTCTCAATTGATGACTCTTGATATCACATATTCTGCTGCTCCCATTAATCAGACTGTGTGGTGGTGGAAGCTCTGTGATGTACAAATGCTTACTGTGACGGGAAGCATCTGCTGGCTTACTCCAAATTCTCCAAACCGCACGAGGTTTATCCGAAACAAATAATGCAAAGCAAATCAAATATTTGCCCTACCACATAATATCGTTTGTATAAAAATATGCACCTGCACATTAATTGAAAGCTATATTTTTCAAAATAAGGTTAATTAACAAGTTGTTTACTCATTTATAAATGAGGATATAGAATTTCGAAGTTTTCTGACTTTTAAAGGGAAAATATACTATTTAATTCCACAAAAATTCTGTATGCTCACAACTGTTTGTTTTGAATGCATAGATGTTTTTATATTAATGGTTTGGAGATTTTAATAGGGTATATGTTGTCCTGCATGTATATTTACACCTTTACTCTGCCAACCACCGTGAGGTGCACGGTAGAGGATACATCCCAGTTATTAGGTTTTCTCCCTGTTCCACTCCCATATAGAGAGCAGGAAGAAAGATTGTTTAAAAGAGTGTGTGTGTGTGTGTGTGTGTGTGTGTGTGTGTGTGTGTGTGTGTGTGTGTGTGTGTGTGTGTGAGAGAGAGAGAGAGAGAGAGAGAGAGAGAGAGAGAGAGAGAGAGTGAGAGAGTGAGAGAGAGAGTGTGTGTGCAGTAATATTATTCTAATCCTGTCCTCACGATCTCTATGTGAGCAATATACGGGGTGTTGTAGTATATTCCTAGAGTAATCATTTAAAGCTGGTTCTTTAAACCTTGTAAATAGATTTTCTCGGGACAGTTTACATCTGTCTTCAAGAGTCCTTCAGTTGAGTTCCTGCAGTATCTCTGTGACTCTCTTCCACAGATTAAACAAACCTGTGACCATTTGTGCTGCTCTGTATACGTTTAATATCCCCAGTTAGTCCTATTTGATACAGGTCCCACACACTTCTGCAATATTCTAGAACCAGCTGCACAAGTGATTTGTAAGCAGTCTCCTTTGTAGACTGATTACCGTCCCCCGGTATTCTACCAATAAACTGAAGTCTGCCACCTTCTTTACCCACAACTGAACCTGTGTGTTCATTTCATTTCATATCCCTACCAGGTATTTGTACGAGTTGGCTGATCCCATTAGTGACTCATTGATATTAGTCATAGGATACTACTTTTATTTGTTTTGTTTTGTGAAGTGTACAATTTTAAATTTCTGAACATTTAGAGCAAGTTTCCAATCACTGTACCACTTTGAAATCCAGATCTGACCGAATATTTATGCAGCATCTTTCAGATAGTACTTTCGTTATCTCTTAAAATGATTTTGAACAAAAATATGTAAAACTGTCAAAATCAAACTTTCATGGTAGTCCAAATCAGTGTTCTTTCTCTCTCACCCCACCCAAGGTGTCCAGAGAATTCAGAGATGCTAAATAATTTAGAACAGCTAATGCTGTGTTATTAGTATTTCTTTGTCACCATTATTTAATATTCACAATTAAAACACTACTAGTATTTGGACATGAATTACGTGAAATTTGAAGTAAGTGAAATAATTTTCTGGAAGTGTTCTTCTACTGGCTTTGTAGATTCTTGGTTCTTGTCCTAAATATCACATGGGGACTATTTGGAAAGTAAGTACTGTAAAACACAGTTACGGTGCTAACGACGGTAGAATAACATTTTCACTGCACTGCCAGATTCGTACATGGTAGAGTGAGACAGTTGTTCTGACGTCACTCTCCTTCACACACCAGGCAGCATTGAAACTTACTTTCTGAACGGCCCTCTACCAACACAGGGGTCGCTGTACATATCATCATTAGTGTTTGAGTTTTCATTTTACGGCATTTGTATTTCTTGTGTGTCTGGTGTAAATGTTGCAGTGGATTTTAAACTAATTTCCAGGTGTACTAGAGACTTCTGACTTTCAATATAGTTCAGAACTGGATGACAGTGCGATATTAAATCACTTCCTTGTGAGGTGTGTGGCAGAGTGTACTTCGTGTACCATTACCATTTCCCCCCATCTCTGTTGCAGTCGTGAATGGTTTGCAGAAAGGAACATTGCTGATAAGCCTCTGTTTGAGCTGAATCCCTTTAAATTTTTAGAATGACAGTCTTATTGTGAGATATACATAGAAGAAAGCAATATATTGGTTGAAGAGAAACTGCACTTTACCATATGTCCCTGTTGTAATCTCATCAAAATGTTTGAAAGGAATTGGAAAAATTACACACACACGAGACTAAAAAGAAGAAAATCATCGACAGTACTGCATGAAGGCAAGTCGTTCTTTAACATTTTCACCAAAAACGTCGACGACTTTGTGACTAGTTTACTTCAAATCCTTACACGATACTGTAATAAATATTTGTACAGATATAGGCTACATCTTGTTTTAATATATATGTTACATGGTGGGCCAGACGAGTGGATACGATGGAGCACAAATGTGTGCATATAACCACACCCCGTGATACGCACACCGTGTGCACGCCCGCCGCTCGATCTACGCCAGTTCAGAGCATAGTGCGGGCTATGTCAGTGTGAGTGGAGCAGTGCAAAGGTGACAATGGTGCTAACACTTAAGAAGGGGGCATTCGTTATGAGACAGCAAAGTAGTGGAAACGGTGTGATCAGTTGTTCGGTTTTTAAGTGCCAGCAGAGAGTGTCTTGCAATGCTTAACCTGAAAATGGCATCGGGCATTATCTGTTCTGAGCAAGTCAAAAATCATTACAAACCACGCCCGAACTCCAGAAAATGTGTCTGCAGTTCACAAGAAAATACTACCAAATCGACCCGATGCCCGTCTCGAGAGATCCGCGTATCTTGTCGATCGTGCGGACAGATGCTCCACCTGGACCTGCACATGCATTCCTCTTTTTGAGTGTGTGTTGTACAATCAGTAGATGCTCCTTAGTGTTGCTAGCTTTGTGAGTGGCTGCTCACTGAGATAAGAGTAGTTATGTCAACTTACAGAATCACAGGTTATGGGCAGTGGAGAATGCTAATAAATTTCACAAAACACTATTGCAATCAGGATGTTGGGGTTCAGTGTTCAGTGCCTGCGTGCTGTATTATCGGTCCCATCTCCTTTCGTCAGGTGCGTTACGTTGTCAACATTTGGGAAGTATTTGTCGCACCACTAACAGAGGAGTAAAATACCTGCAGTTACAGCCAATAGGACGGAGCGACTGCCCGTGCACCCTGTCGAACTTTGGAGCACATTTACACGGCCTTCACATCTGGCAGTGTTGTTAACAGAGGTCATTCTGGTCTTAGCCCTAGCTGGCCACACTGGTCACCTACCGATTTACTCAAATCTAAGCCGCACTCGAATGTAAGCCGCACCTGAAACATGAGACTCGAAATCAAGGACAAAAAAGTCCCTGAATCTAAGCCGCACCTGAAAAAAGAGACTCGAATCAAGGAAAAACATTTTTCCAAATCTAAGCCACACCTGAAGTTCGAGACTCGAAATTCAAAGCAGAGAGTTTTAGGCCACACCTCCAAATCGAAACAAAGTTGGTCCATTGTAATATGAGACACAATTTAGGTCGAATGAATGACGATACAGCTACAGTAGTTTCGTTCGAGTCGTAAGCTTAGCAGATAAGCTTTACCAGATAGCCATTGCTATGCGTCAGGCGTTCCATCCGTATTTATACAGGTACCCTTCCTTTTTCACGTGCTTGGTCTGGTTTGAATTGATTGCTTATTTTTCTTTGATCTGATAAATGCCGTTCTCTTTGTTACAGGTGTTTACGTCACTCTAAGCTGAAAATGCATTACTGTACTGTGTCACGCATTGTTCGTTGCATTCTGATAATGAGTGTTTACGACCTGTCGCCGCTCGCGGCATGGGTTGCTTTTGTGCGTTCTACCGCTGCTTATGATTTTAAAAAAAAGAAGAGAAAGGAATCGTCTCATTAGTGAAACAATGGCAAGAGACTGCTATTTGTTGATACTTACACTGCTGCTTTCTTTGATAATGATAATCAAGAACCAAATAATAGGCTGCGTATGATGGAAGATGTTCTGAAGGACAGTTTAGCGAAATCTTTTCTCCATTTGAAAATCTTTGCAGACGCCTCTTAATAGTACATTATAAGAAATTAGTCATCTTAGATTTAAAAATCTAGTCAATTGCATGCTTCAATTCTGACTGTATCACTATTAGACATAAGAATAATACGAATATAAACATGACATGATATGTATATTCTTCCGCATTTGCTGTTGTCTCACTCTAGTTTCGTAGTTTATTAGGCAGACAGGATTTAAATGAGATAGCAGCAAACACGAAAGAATACATGGCAAAATGTCCATATTTGTATTATTCTTATGGTGACGAGAATACTGCATGTGATTCACAATTCATAAAAGTTCCTATTAGCAACCATCTCTTCTCACAGGTAGGAAAAAATTCAGAACGTAGAGTTGGCCATATTGACAAACATCCCAAACAGTCTTGCCAGTCAGATTTTCGTAGTACATTGAAATGCTGCTACATTCGAATATGAGCAATACGGAAGTTTTATTTACTTAGTTGGATAATTATGAAAATGAAGTGGTTGAAATTCAGGACGGAGAAAAAAGCTCATCTTCCACCCCTTTTTTTAAATTTTTTTTACTGGCACCAGTATTTATCTTTGTGCCTGCAAAGCATGCCTGTGTAGTGCTACATATATTCGACGGCAGAAGTTAGTTGTGGCGGCACCTACCAACATTTTTCAGAACTTCCGCTTACTTTGCACTCGATTCTAAGCCGCAGGCGGTTTTTTGGATTACAAAAACCGGAAACAAAGTGCGGCTTATATTTGAGTAAATACGGTAATCTGTCAGTGTGTGGTTACTTGGTGTATAGAGCTCTCAGGTCCAAGGTGTATTGCAACAACCCTCATAGTCTTCCAGAACTGCAGCTGTCCAGCTTCGATCTGCCTTCAGCCACTTGTTGATCGGGGCTGAAAAGTGCCAAGAGATGAATAGTGTGCACTTTCTGCTATAGTCTCATTAGTGCTGTGTTTCTTTGCACCCTGGAACTCTCCTCTCTGGGCCACTTTCATCTGCCCCACCATGTATATAAATATATATTTAAAATCTCTATTATTATACAGGGTGTTACAAAAAGGTACGGCCAAACTCTAAGGAAACATTCCTCACACACAAAGAAAGAAAATATGTTATGTGGACATGTGTCCAGAAATGCTTACTTTCCATGTTAGAGCTCATTTTTTAGTTCTCTTCAAATCACATTAATCATGGAATGGAAACACACAGCAACAGAACGTACCAGCGTGACTTCAAACACTTTGTTACAGGAAATGTTCAAAATGTCCTCCGTTAGCAAGAATACGTGCATCCACCCTCCGTCGCATGGAATCCCTGGAGAATGGCGTATTGTATCACAGCCGTCCACAATACCAGCAGGAAGAGTCTCTACATTTGGTACCGGGGTTGCGTAGACGAGAGCTTTCAAATGCCCCCAGAAATGAAAGTCAAGAGGGTTGAGGTCAGAACAGCATGGAGGCAACAGAATTGGTCCGCCTCTACCAATTCATCGGCCACCGAATCTGTTGTTGAGAAGCGTATGAACACTTCGACTGAAATGTGCAGGAGCTCCATCGTGCATGAACCACATGTTGTGTCGTACTTGTAAAGGCACATGTTCTAGCAGCAGAGGTAGAGTATCCCGTATGAAATCATGATAACGTGCTCCATTGAGCGTAGATGGATGAAAATGGGACCCAACCAAGACGTCACCCATAATGCCTGCCCAAACGTTCACAGAAAATCTGTAGAGCAATGAGTCGCATGTCAACACAAGCACCGAAGTCAACATTACTTTCCTTCAATTGGGCCAGCTGGCAGTGAATCAAGGAAGTACAGTACATACTGACGAAACTAAAATGAGCTCTAACATGGAAATTACATGTTTCCGGACACATGTACACATAACATATTTTCTTTATTTGTGTGTGAGGAATGTTTCCTGAAAGTTTGTCCGTACCTTTTTGTAACACCCTGTATAAAGAAAGGACAGTGTTAAATATTGTTACCAAAAATCTCAGGAAGTTATTGACTGATTTACTTTCAATTTTTACACAGTACTCAGATATACTCGTGGGTGCTCATAGGTTACATATTTTTTAATATATATGATACAGAAGTATTTATGTACAATCATGCACGGGAAACATTTTTACCAAAACTCTCGAAAAGTTCCTGAACAATCTACTTCGAATTCTTACACAATACTCAATCAATTTGGATGGACACAAGCTATAAATTTTTACACTCACCCTCAATATTCCCACCACACCCAATAATCAGCTGCAAATGAGCATCCCATGGACACAAGCTATAAATTTTTACACTCACCCTCAATATTCCCACCACACCCAATAATCAGCTGCAAATGAGCATCCCATGGACACAAGCTATAAATTTTTACACTCACCCTCAATATTCCCACCACACCCAATAATCAGCTGCAAATGAGCATCCCATGGACACAAGCTATAAATTTTTACACTTACCCTCAATATTCCCACCACACCCAATAATCAGCTGCAAATGAGCATCCCCTTTGTCACCCAGTACCACCCTGGACTGGAAAAACTGAACTACATCTTTCATCAGGGCTTTATTTATCACCAGGACCTTAAATGGACATCGTATGCGAGATCCTTTCTGCCCCCTCCTGAAGTGGTTTTCTGTCGGGCATCCAAACTCGACAACAACCTAGTCCATTCCTATGCCAATCCTAATCCCCTGTTACAGGGATAATATTACTGCAGAAGGTCCTGGCGTGAGACCTGACCGATCCACCCACCACACATTTCCTGTTAGATTAGATTAGATTAATACTTGTTCCATAGATCATGAATACGACACTTCGTAATGATGTGGAACATGTCAGATTAATAAAAGATGTCTGTACGAGATGTTACATTACACAAAATATTGCATGACACTAATGTTTAAGTTGGGCTTTTTTTCCCTCCCTTAATTTATACCTAAAAATTCAGCCAATGAGTAGGAGTTGTCATCTAGAAATTATTTTAATTTATTTTTAAATGTTGGTTGACTATCTGTCATGCTTTTGATGCTGTTTGGTAGGTGACCAAAGACTTTCGTGGCAGCATAATTTACCCCTTTCTGTGCCAAAGTCAGATTTAGCCCTGCATAGTGAAGGTCATCCTTTCTCCTGGTGTTATAGCTATGCACACTGCTATTACTTTTGAACTGGGTTGGATTATTAACAACAAATTTCATAAGTGAATATATATACTGTGAGGATCCCTAGATCCTTAAATAGATGTCTGCAGGATGACCGTGAGTGGGCTCCAGCAATTATTCTGATTACACGTTTTTGAGCAATGAATACTTTTCTACGCAACGATGAATTACCCCAGAATATGCCGCCATACGGAAGCAGTGAATGAAAGTAGGCGTAGTAAGCTACTTTACTGAGATTCTTATCACCAAAATTTGCAATAACCCTAATAGCATACGTAGCTGAACTGACATTTCAGCAGACCATCAATGTGTTGCTTCCAGTTTAACCTCTCATCAATGGACACACCTAAAAATTTTGAAAATTCTACCTTAGCTACAGACTTCTGTTCAAAATCTATATTTATTACTGGAGTTGTGCCATTTACTGTACTGAACTGTATGTACTGTGTTTTATCAAAATTTAGAGTCCGTTTGCTGAGTACCACTTAATAATTTTGTGAAAAACATCATTTACAATTACATCACTTAGTTCTTGGATGTTATTATTATACTTGTATCATCAGCAAAAAGAACTAACTTTGCATAGAACTAACTTTGCATCTTCATCAATGTGGAATGGTAAGTCATTAATGTTTTGAGGAATCAGCTGTTGTTTTAACGTTACATGAACCACTTATTCCAACTTTCTGCATTCTTCCAGTTAAGTATGAATTAATCCATTTGTGCACTGCCCCCCTCAAACCATAATGATTTAGCTGATCTAAAAGAATTCCATGATTTACACAATCAAAGTCCTGTCACTGGCTAGTCGTACTCCATTAAAAGCTGGGCCACCTCTGAAGGCAGTCGTGTCGTACAACAGCTTTGCTACAATCATTGCACAGCTTTTTATATTGGTACAATTACTATCTATCTGTCCACCAGGATGAATGGCTACTGCCAAACTGGGGCCAAGAGCAAATTTGACTACTCTGTGTTACAACATGCAGCTGAACACAACATGCTTAATTTCTGTGGCTGCTTCACAACCCAGCCCATCTGGGTCCTCCCCATCGCCTCCAGCTTGTCTGAACTGCGCAGATGGGAGTTATCTTTACAGCACAGTCTCTGTTCCCAAGATAGGAGGGTTGTTTTTTAAGTAAGGGCTGTTCGCACGTATAGTTCCGTAGTTTGTGCAGACGCCGCAACAAGCCACCGCGCCACTTGCCGGCATCCTTCCCGCTCACACTGATGCAAGTTGCAGCTCTGTAGCTGACGTGTACGCATCGCTGTGCTACTTTATAATGTTTACGATTATTGAATCGCCCGCCGTGTGTGAGACACGGTCAGTGATACGTTTGTTGACCGTGAGAAGCCTATCAGCTGCAGAAATTCATCGTCAGTTAACAGAAGTCTATGGCTCGAATGCAATGAGTGAAAGTAAAGTGCGTCAATGGGTTAGAGAGTTTAAAAATGGCCGTCAAAATGTCCGTGACGAAGAACGCTCAAGCTGGCTCTCTGTGATCACTGATGATTTGGTGGCTGCAGTCGAAACAAAGTTTCAAGATCGGTTTTGTACAAAATTGTGTCTGAAAACCTAAAATTTTAGAAACTGTGTTCTCGGTGGGTACCCAGGCTCCTCACAGAGGACAACAAAGGGAAGATATTTGCCACTTCATTGGACTTTTTGATTCGTTACGAGGAAGAAGGGTATGATGTGTCGAGTCAAATTGTCACTGGAGATGAAACTTGGGTATCCCATATCACTCCCGAAAGCAAGAGACAATCAATGGAATGGCGACACACGACCTCACCCGTTAAGGTCAAAGCCAAACAGATGCCGTCAAAGCGCAAGATTCTGATAACTGTGTTCTGGGACCGGCGCGGTGTTTTGCTAGTGGACTTTTTGCTAGTGGACTTTATGCCACGAGGAACGACTATCGACTCACATGCCTACTGTGCAACTCTTAAGAAGCTCCACAGAGCAATTCGAAACAAAAGGCGCAGCATGCTGACAAAAGGAGTTTTGCTCCTGCACGATAACACTAGGCCTCACACCTCTCAAGACTCGGGATTTGATTGATTCTTTTGGCTGGGAAGTTTTGGACCGTGCACCATACAGTCCCAACCTTGCTCCTAGTGATTTTCACCTTTTCCAGTACCTGAAACAGTATCTTGGCGGGCAGCGCTTCAATGATGACGACGAAGTGAAAGCGGCCGTGAACTCTTGGCTGTCGGAGCAGGCGGCCGAATTCTTTGAAGACGGAATTAAAAACTTAGTTGTACAGTATGACAAGTGCTTAAACAAACAAGGCAACTAAGTAGAAAAATAGGTAAAAGTGTGTAGAATCAGAAAATAAAAGTTTTTTTACAAAAGTATTTGTATCTTTTTTAAAAAATAAAAACGGCCCTTGCTTAAAAAACAACCCTCGTATCTCAGTCTCAACCAATTGTGACATACAGTCCCCTCACCCTGCAACCAACAATATCATCATCTCTAATTTCACATGGTCTCACCCGCTTTGTGTGCAGCTCTCTGCCAATGCACCCACCAATCTTTTCCCCCTATCTGCTCCTCTCCTTTTTCATTTCCCATTCCCTCCCCCTCCCTCCTTCACAGCTTTCCGACACCACCTAGTCCCTGCACACTCTGCCAGGCCGCACAGACTTTTGTCCCTTGACGTTTTACGTTGAGTAGCAGTCTGTGTTTTTCATAATCTTGTCGATATTATAACCTGAACTTTGCATTGTTTAAATTCTAGTGACAATGTTACCACACAGAGAGAGCATGTATATGGCATGGTAATTACCACAGATTTGTAGGTTTGAGGATGGTGATAATTGTGGAGCTTGTCAGCAGGTACCTTTCCACTTTTGTGTTTCTTACATTAGGAGAAATGGAGAGGAAAGTCTGTGGTCCCCCCCCTCCCCAATTCGAAAGATCACCAGTAGGACGTTGCTGACAGGGAATACGCAATTATTTTGTTTTTCATACAATGTCTGGATCACTGACTGTCACATATATTGTAAAGTGTAGTGTGTACAGCAACAAACACTGTCAAATGTCGCCCTTACATATCACACAAATTGGAAAGAAATACACGTTTACAAAGCACGAGTTAACAATTGAATAACTTTCTGCATCAAGATAAAATTATTTATGTGCAGTGCAATAAAACTTCATTCTAAATTAGACATTTTGGTGTCTTCTGACCTGTTACTGCTTACATGGTAAGAACAGTATGGAGTGTGACTAACATACGAGGGGCATGTAGTCAAAGCTTATTCCAACATTCTTATTGGACTGGTGTTTAGTGTTTACCAAACATTCTTCCCCCGCCAGGAATGGAATCAGCTATTTCCAAGAGGGACACTACTGAACAAGTGTGTGTTAGCAACCTCAGCTGGAGAGCAACGTCTTATCTGACTTGCAATCGGGGTTGTGATGCCTCCTCTTATTAGAGTAGTACGAGGGGTGTTTGAAAAGTCCGTGCAAAAATCAAAACTACTTACGTGATCACGGTAAACCTTTTTTATTTTTCGACAGTGTCTCCTTTTAGACTTACACACTTTGTCCAATGCTGTTCTAATTTGTAGATCCCTTCCTAATAATAGGAATTGTCCAAGTGTGTAAAATTGCTATTAGTTGCTGCAATCACCTCCTCGTTTGAATAAAATCTTTGTCCCACCAGCCATATCTTCAAATTGGGGAACAAATAATAGTCCGAGGGAGCCAAGTCTGGAGAATAGGGGGAAAGTGAAATGAGTTGGAATCCTATTTCCATTAATTTTGTGACTACAACTGCTGAGGTGTGTGCTGGTGCATTGTCGCGATAGAAAAGAACTTTTTTTGCAGTCCAATTGCCGGCGTTTTTCTTGCAGCTTGGTTTTCAAGTGGTCCAATAACAATGAATAATATGCACCTGTAATAGTTTCTCTTTTTGATATAGTTGATGAGGATTATCCCTTGCAAATCCCAAAAGACAGTCGTCATAACCTTTCCGGCTGAAGGAATGGTCTTAGTCTTTTTTGGTGCAGACTCTCCCTTGGTAACCCATTGTTTAGATTATTGTTTGGTATCAGGAGTATAGAAATGTATCCATGTTTCGTCCACAGTGACGAGATGACACTTATAGTCCTGTGGATTCTTCCTGAACAGCTGCAAACCATCCTTGCAACATTTCACATGATTCCATATTTGGTCAAGAGTGAGCCATCTTGCGGATTGCTTTCTCGTGTCCAAATCTTTATGCAAAATATTATGTACCCCTTCACATGAGATGCCCACAGCACTAGCAATCTCACGCAGCATAACTCTTCTGTCATCCATCACCATATCGCGGATTTTATCAGTGATTTCTGGAGTCGTAACCTCCACAGGGCGTCCAGAACGTTCAGCATCACTTGTGCCCATATGGCCACTCCGAGAATTTTGAAACCACTTATAAACTGTTCTAATCGAAGGAGCAGAGTCACCGTAAAGTTTATCGAGCTTTTCTTTAGTATCTTGAGGCGTTTTTCCTTTCATAAAGTAATTTTTAATCACCACACAATATTATTTTTCGTCCATTTTTTGACAATCACTCAACTTCCTTGATTCACACGAATGCCAAACACACAGAAATAGACCAATATGGCTGAAACTTAGTGTGTATCTCTCGGACTTTGCACGGCCTTTTCAAACGCCCCTCGTAGGTTAGGCCGGAGTGATAGTTCTGCTGGTTTCTGGTGTTTGCCACCTTACTGGAATTTGTTGTAATGACAAGATTTTAAATGACGAACACACTGCAGTAGTTTGTGCAACACCTTTCCACATTCATTGCCACCTTTAGTGTTATGATGATCAACCCGTAGGCAGTAATTTATCCATTATATTCATCACAGTCAGCATTACCATTACACCACACAGGGTTGGACAGGGGTAACATACCTTCAGTACATTTCTCTCTCTTCAGTTCTGACACCTAAAATAAAATTTGGTTCATTCATGTAGCCTTTTAACTTAAAATCTGTTCTTCAGTGACTGTACAATAGTAAGGGAATAAAGGTTCAGTTTTTTGTATGGCTGCTAACAACTTGGAGATGGACATACTTATCAGTTCTTTTTGTGGCACTGGTAAATGATATTGGTGGAGTAAAAATCCAAATTAATATTCATTGTGTTCCATTCATATATGGATGACAAGAACTGTCTTTGAGCAGGTCTCAGAGTTTTCACAGTAATGTGAAATCCAGTTAACTTTCTCAATCTTCAAAGAGAAATTGTGAAAAATGTGACACCAGTGGAAACTGCATAATTTTTCTAAAAGTTTACATGCATGTGATTTGCTGGTTAATTTCACAGACTCTGATTTAAATGATATCGACGTTTAGATATGAACTGTGGAAACATTGGAGGATATGGGAAAGAACTCTGGTGATTTTAGTGTTCCATTTTGTTGGATGTGGGACGTGATTTATTTAATATTGTTTTTTTCATTATGTCTTAGTTGCTCAACAGTGGCCTTGTGTAAGGCTGTGACCAATTTTGTTTCCTCATCGTGTGATTATTGCTATAAGGAAATTCAGTACTGCTACTCTTAAATTCCCTTTCATAACATATGAAGACCTTTGTACAAAATCAAATGGATAACATCAAACTACTGTCAAATCATAATGTCCAACATGAAACCTCTACATTCACGTCTATACAAGGATGACTGAATAATCTTAAGCAAATTTCTGTTTTCAGATCAACAATTTAACTGTTTTCAAAAATAAGTGTTCTCCTAGGACTTTATAGTTCTCCAGATCAGGCCGATAGTGCTAGGAACTGATGTATTGACCTCTGCACAGGTACTTCCTTTCTGTGTTACTGCGATCACCATCCGATCTCGAAGACATATATTGTCCCTTGACATAGTTCTCTACACATGCAAATAATTAACAGATCCACACAGTATTTGTACTCTCCTCTACAATAAATTATTTTATGCCTATCATTCACATCATTCCTCAGTAATAATGGATAGGGAGACTAGATTAAAGAAGTATATAGTTACACATATAAATGCCTTCGAGACCTCAAGATGGTAACACTAATGACCAAAACAGGTTATCGAAAATAAAGGTTATTATTAGCTATCTTGGCGAAGAAGCTTACCTTCTCTCACCTCTTATCACAGATCACCCCGTGCAGTTAAAAATGAGTCAACTGTAGGAAAGGATCATGTATCACTCCTCTGGAGTGGTTTGTAATACCACACAATTCCAGGAATTATGCTTCAGAGAAATGATATTTGATTTACATAATGCCAGTATTTGTACAGTGTCTGTATATTAAATTCCAATGTCCTTCGGACACACATGCGTGGCTTAAGAAACAGACACGGTTTTGACGATTACAGCTGTTGTAAATATTACAAAATGGATGCGCAAATACCACTGATGTATACAGTTTTTGGCACTGTGTGGATACATACATTTTGTAATCATTTGTGTGTATGTCTCGACCGGCTAAAATGACAATAATAAAAAAATTGGTCTCTCCCTGTGCAGGAATCACAAAGTGCAAGTGTAGGGGTATGGACAACATGACATCTGGAAGTTTGGGGCTGCTCGGGAGGCACGCGTGGATAGATGAAGCAATTAAGGTGACCATTTGCGATAAGGGGAAAATCGGGGTTAGAGTCCCAGTTCGGCACAAATTTGTGTGTGTCATTAATAAAATGTACAACTGACATCAATACGTATCTGCAATTTGCGAATCCATTTTGTAAGAACTATAGTTGTGTTAGCAAGTTCACAACCCGCCCTTATGCACATTTACATGTACAGCTTGGTGAGTGTGACCAGTGTCGACCACGTGGTTGAAGGCGCGAGTGGCCGAATTTTACGACGAAGGAATTTCCGAGCTCATCCATCGCTATGATAAGTGCCTTGATTTAAATGGCAACTATGTAGAAAAGTAGTATTTAAGTGTGGCTTTCATCTGTATATAATAAAAAAAATTTCAATACTTTATTTATTTTTGATTCCAAAACGTAATGTACTTTGTGGATAGCCCTCGTATTTCATGTACTTGGGGGAGATCATCTTCCAAATGTTATCTACAAAACGCTGTGGATAAATTAATGAAAGAATCCACGTGGAATTTGTTGCTTCTATTTCATTAACAATTATTAACATTTTTCCTTAAAGGAAAGTGCAGGAATCTCTCTGCGCAGGATTAATTTGGTTCGAGTTTCGCTATTATAGTGAGACTATTTCAGTTTGATCTGTGAAAAATGCAAAAATAATAGTTGTTACATTGGAATCTGTGTGAATAGGATTAATAATTTAAGAACTCTGATGGTCTGAAGTTAATATTCCTGACAGACGAGCTGGGTAAGTCACTTGAAGTTGGCACCTGACTTTCAATAAATGTACTTTTTCTCCTTTTTTTTCAGAGTTCTTGGTTAATACACCATAGTTATAGAGTTCTCTGTATTTAAATTGAATAGTTGTGCAGCAAACACTAGTAAGTGGGAAGACTTTAATGTTAAAAATATTATTTGCCAACTTGTCAAAAAAAAAAAAAAGAAGAAATGCAGTGTATATTATGAAGAACTCATCAAGAGTAATTTCTTGTGAAAATGTTTATAATTGCAATAATGTGGGACCCCTCTCAGTAACATGTAGCTTTTCGACTGAAATCTGAGCACTGCCCTAGTTGTGATTGGGACATTATGTATCCAATTACTGACAGCCCCAGCAATCTAACAGTAGGTGCCCTTTTCGGTCTACTTATTGTGTTGTATTATATCAGCTTTACTTCAATTCGATATTAATTGCTACAGTAAAATAAATACCGTTTCATATTAGTTGCTACAGTAAATTAAATAACGGATCTGAAGGTAGCTGGCTTTCACAAACTCCTGTTACTTCAGTTTTTGATACGTACTGGAATTTTCCAACATTTAGCAAGACATACACTAAGATGCAAGGGGGGGGAGGGAGGGAGAGAGAGGGAGAGAGAGGGGGGGGGGGGAGAGAGAGAGAGAGAGAGAGAGAGAGAGAGAGAGAGAGAGAGAGAGAGAGAGAGAGAGAGAGAGAGAGAGAGAGAGAGAGATCAGATGAACTATGTGCAAATTTTCTTAGCTTTAGGAAATGTTCACCACATAATGAACACCAGAAATTAATTTATCGCAGAATTTTTCGAGGACTTAACTTCAAAGTTTGGTGGTCCTTATTTTTGTTTATATCACTTCCCTCAGGAACAGACTTTTGCATCTGTTGATGTACTCTTTCAAATAATAGAAGTCATGTCTTTGATAGATGCTACAGAGCACAAAATCAGACTAACAAGGAAGGAATAAGCTTGCACTTGGGTCTCATGTACGGAAAGAGTATGTGACTTAGAAAAATGAAGTAACCAGGAAAAAAGAAACATTATAGTTGCTAAAGTAAGTTCCGTAGAGCTGGCAATGACATAAGTGACGTATCAATCTCCATTAGCATTATTGAAATAAGATAAATTCTTTCTGGTGGGGAAGGTACTGTTATGCTTGGTCTCCAAATATTGCTTGCCATATTGGCAGTAAGGGTATTGAAATGAAAGCAAGAAAACTGCTATATGAAGGCAGCCAGTTAAGAGACAAAACAAATGCTCTCAGAATGTATCTCAGCTACTGTACTTTGTTTTCTAGCTTTGGATAGATCAACTAATGTACACGATGTTGCCCAGTTTACCAGTTATACCTGGAATTGGCGTTAATTTTAATGTCTTCGAAGATCTTGCCAGTCTGGAGACGCTGCATGCTAAAACAAGAGGATCGGAAATATTTGAAAAAGTAAACTACAAAAATTTAGTAGTAGATTATACTGAAAGTTATCAGTGTGTGTACCGATGGAGAGTCATCAGTGATGGGTAAAACCAACAGCATTGCAACATTGCTGAATGCTGTACCAAAATATTACTGTACTAGACGCAAAGAGTCGCAGTGTGGACAAACCTTAAAGGTTGAAATATACAGCGTGTTACGCCACCGTTTCTGAAATGTGGGACTAAACCTAGAGCTATGGCATTCACAGCATGAGAATTCTGAGGCTATTGTACATTGTTGGATTTGGAGTAAGGTGAACTTGGCCTTCATTGTGAGATGCAGTATTTCTTTTAAAAAAAAAAAAAAAAAAAAAAAACACCTATGACAGTTAGCAATATTCTTTGGCATTTTTAGTTGTATTTAGTTGCCATCTCAAAGCCTAAATGTAAAACTTGAAGGCAAAGGTTTAAAATTATATTAAAACTAATCATCTCTTGGTTATAAAATGAGGATTCGAATTAATTTCCATACCTGAAAAAACAGAGTGAATGTCCTGCGGATAACAGTAATGTGACCAAATATTCTGAAAAACTTAAATATTGCAAGGGTCATTTGAAGTTTTAGACCCATTTTTAGTTATTGATCAAAATATAATGCAGATTCGCAGGAACACAGAAATAGAGCTCATTCATTTAAAAATAATTTCATTATTAAAAATGTCAGAATGATCCTGTCATAATTAATTTCTTACATTAATTATGTAGTGAACATTTCCTAAAGCCAAGAACATTTGTACATAGTTATATAAGCTTATGTCTCTTTGAGACGACATTCAGATCACTACCTTTTCAACCATAACATTTACTAACGGCAAACGTCATGGATAAAAGTCTCAAATTAATGGTATGTAAGGTTCTTGGGCTGTAACAGATGTTGTTTATAATTATAAATAAATACAATTAAAGTTAAACTTTCAAACTGCTGTAGAAACAACACCACTGGTCAGAATGATATCAAACTGCAACATAATATTATCAGAGAAGGGGGAGAATGTATGGCAGAGGAAAACTAAATAGTTACAAAATGTAGCAATAGATGGCGCTGTAAGCATCATAATTTAATAGTGGTCAACTGCAAATGACAAATGAATCGTACGACAAAGCCTAAGGTGTAAAATTGATGTTAAACAAACTGTACTACTCAGTGTGCGTGGATGTACAGGTGCGATACTGTTAGTTACGCAAGCCCACCCACCACAGCAAGGTCATATCACATCGGATGGGAAAAATTTGTTTTTAATTGGCCTAGGGCCATAAACTGCATAAAAAGCATCAATAAAAATCTAATTGGATTATTAATTTCTGTGTGACTGGCCCAAAACATGTTAAATACGCTATCCACCATTTTCTGCAAGTTGAAACTGAGAAACAGCATGTTCCACAACAGATCAAAGTGTTTCTGGATCACGTTCAGAATGTGTTGCATAATGTGTGCCTTCAATGCAGCTAAGTTTGCAGTCACAACACTGAACACATCTTTCAGATACCCCCAGAGAAGTCACACGGATTAAGATCGGGTGATTGGAACGGCCAGGCTGTAGGGAAATGGTGGCTGGTAATTCTAGCATTTCTGAAATGGCGCTTCAGCAGCTGCTGCTTAACTGTATTTGCAATATGTTGAGGTGTGTCATCTTGCATAAAATGATCCCATCCTCACAACGCTGTTGGAGAGATGGAATGACATGGTTGCACAAAAGACACTCATAGCGCTTACCAGTGATGGTACAGGTAACATGATCTTCAAAAAAATTTGGCCCTCTGATAAATGATATCGTAAACCCGCACCACACAGTGACCTTTTCAGGATGAAGTAGTCCCGGTTGATTGTGTGTGAGGATTTTCTGTTCCCCATATTTGACAATTCTGTCCATCGACATATCCTGTCAGATGGAAGTGGGCTTTGTCTGTCTACAAAATCTTCCATTGCCAATCATTGTCCACTTCCATGCAAGCAAGAAATTCTAAAGCAAAGATCTCTTTTGCTGGCAGGTCAACAGGCAGCAACTCGTGCACACGGGTAATTTTGAGTGGATAGCAAGGAAGCATGTTTCATAGGATTTTATGCACCGTGCTCATGGCTATGTCCAATGTTTGGGTGATTCTCTGTGCACTACACGTTTCCACACCACTATTCGTCTCCTCCTGCATTTCTGGCGTCGAATCAATTTATTTCCTCCCTCTACCAGGTTGCACGCCAAAAGAATCCATCTTTTCGAATTTCTGAATCATTTTCTACAAATCCACAGCAGTCATCGGACCAACGCCTTCTTTCAAACCTTCAGTGTCCGGAACTTCTGTAGAGCGAAGTGTGCGCAGTCGTCATTCTTGTAATACAGCTTTGTAAGCAGTGTGCGATCCTGCATTGAGCCAGTCACGGCGAACGTCGCAGATGTGAAAGGAGGAAAAGCCGTGCACCCGGCATGTTTATACGATCTCCAGTGGGTCGTGCGCATGACAGGTGTTTTCATTTACGTATTCTGACACGCACAGCGCCATCTATTGATCAATTATCACAACTTTTTTCTTATGCCGTTTGTTTTCCCCTTTCTTTGATAACATTCTGTTACAATTTGACATCATTCTGACCAGTGGTGTTATTTCTACAGCGTTTTGAAAGTTTACCTTTAATTATAGTCACCATGTACATAAATTAAACTATTTAAAAATGTTAATTCTGTCTGAAGACACTCATGTGCTGGGACTAGACTACTCATATCTCTCTCTCTCTCTCTCTCTCTCTCTCTCTCTCTCTCTCTGGCCCGTAGTGCGTAGTGATCTTCACCAAACAACACTCTGCAACATCTGATAAGTGCAGCACATGACAGTACTCACCCTCTCGTCAAAACTATTGTTGTGTCGATAGGTCGTATTGTCCACGATTAGCACCATCTTTTGACTGATTGCTGTGCCGGGCCTCCGTGTTAGTTTTGAGTTCTGTTCTGTATCTCAAGCTGTGTATATGTTTATGACTAACTACAAAATATATCTCTATGTGGAATTTAATGGGGATAGTTATTGCATTCAACCGATAATCGTATCCCGTTTTCCTACTGTGATTTCCAACTGATGATGTCTTGTGCTCCAGCTGGTGTGTCTTTTAATTAACTTAAAGTAATTGATTTAATTTCATTTGTCAGTTATTCTTTTACCTCCTCTAATTCCACAAGATACTGCACTTGTCTTCCAACCCCAACAATGAATGTGTGAAGGTCCAAAAGGTGCTGGAATTGTATGAAGCATCTGAACTGCTCTGTGACAGAAATAGCATATGCCTTGCTAAATGGTGGAAAATCCCAGAATGTATCCAATGCAGAAGTAACAAGAGTTTATGAAAGCACATTATAGAGTCAGCTATCTTCAAATCTGGTACTTAATTTTGTGTAGCAAAGAGCATCAAATTAAAGTTAAGTTGTTGTCAGGACCAACGAGATCGAGTTGCCGTAGTGCAACGAAATAAGCAGACCAGAAAGGGCAACTATCCTTAGATTGTTCATGTTGTCCGCAGTCGGATACATGACAGTCAACACAATGTGTGCCCACTTGTACTGACATGCACTGATCACAGCTAGGGGAGCAACACTCACCTTTCGATCAAACAACTATATGTTGGTGAAGTGGGTCCCACATTATTGCAGTTATAAATATCTTCACAAGAAATTACATTAGGTTTTTCATTAAAACTCTTGTGGCACCATCCAGAACTCTAGTGCAATATTGTACTACTTACTGCTTGGTGCTACAGCTCATGTAGGTAGGACCTTGGCATCCTGGAAAATCTCTGCCCACTCTTCTCTGCTAGTTGCTTTGGCTCTCCCTCTTCTAATTCCCTTCTTCTCAAGCCATCCTTCATGTTGTCTAGCCAAATGGTCCTCGGTCTGCCCCTTATACGGTTTCCACCTGGTTTTCCTTTGAAATCTTCCTTAATTGTGCTGCTTTCCACCATTCTTTCTACATGTCCCAACCAACATAGTCTATTACTCTTTCTGTCACGATATCAGGTTTGTTGTACAACTCTCTGATCTCATTAATTCTGATTCATCACAGCCCCCCTATAATTCACTGGCCTGAAGATTTTCCTAACTATCTTCCTTTTCCATCTCTGCAACAACTCATAATTTTGAGTCACTGTATAGGTCTCTGAACCGTAGATCACCACAGGTCTCACTACTGTAGAATACACTGTCAGCTTCAGATTCCTACTAAGGCTTCTTGCTTTAAATACTTCAATCAGTGCGAAGTAAGTCCTTTTACCAGCTGTAAACCTTGTATGTATCTCTTCCCTCTCATGATTATTCAGTTACCGGAGACCAAAGATATTTAAAGCTCTCTCAGCATTCAAATTCTTCCGATCCTTCTTTCTCCTTCACTCCACATTTTCCTAGATGCTAACATATACTTGGACTTTGACTGATTGTAAACCCCATCTTCACTCCACATCTTTCTAATTTTTCAAGCTTTTCTTCCAGGTCCTGTTTCCTTCTGGATGACGAATTAATATCATCTGCATATCCAAGATCCTGTGTCACTCTATTGAACAATGTTCCCCTAGGGTCGCCGCTTTGTGTCTTTTGCTGTGTGTCTTGAGCTGTGTGTACATTTTATGCAGTGAAAATGGATCCTTTATAATTGCAGTTATCTCATAAACCATTATCTGTACAAAAAAGTCATTAAGGCTTTCTGTAGAATTCTTGTGGGCCTCTTCAGAATTGTGATCACACATTTATTTTCGCAAATTGGCAAATATTTTTTTTTAAGATTAAAATTTTCCCAGTTACAAGTGTTTCCTTCGCGAAATTCCGCAGGACTATTCAAATTCAGGACAAAGAAGTCTAGAACTGTAGCATATCCATAACAAAATTATAGAAAATGCGTATTTCTCGTAAAATCAGCTATTCAAAATTTTCATCACAACTTTAAAAAATTCAGCAGCGCTGTTAAAATGTTTTATGGAGAACTGTAGAACATGTTCGCATTTAAAGCTAATATGCGTAGTCAGGCAATCAAGGCTATTTTCGAACAAAAAAACAGTGCAGAAAAGCTCGTAATGACGACACAGCAACTTCACTTTCTAACAGGAACTGGTAACAGTAAACTACTTGTTTCATTTAATACAGCATAAGTATCAAGAACTATGTAAAAAAATATATTTATCGCCCCAGGCGATATTTAGAATAGTGGTTATTGTATTCGCAATTCGGGCAATTAACTTTTTGTACAAGGTTAAAATTTTACCAAGTATTATTGTTTTCCTCGCGAAAATTTGCAGAACTATTCCGATCTTGTAGAGAGAACTGTGCTATACGCAATAAGAACTCTTCAAAAATATATTTCTTGGAAGCCAGCTGGCAAATTCACCAGGCCAGCTGGATGCCTTGCCGGGACAAATTCGAAATTACTGAAGTCAAGTGTTAGCTGTCAAACTTCTTGTTCTGCGCGTGTCACGTGGAATGTTGGGTATGGAAGAAAAGGAAGATGGCGTCAGTTGATGATAAACAAACACGCAGACCGCGAGTTTTCGTCGCAGCTTACTATACCCACAAACTATGTTGACACTCGGCCCGATGGCTGTTGGGAGCGACAGTAAATGGGAAGTGCTTTTAATGTGTTACTCAGATGATGGAATATCAATATCATGGAATACAGAGCAGCCGTATTTCATTAACATAGACAGGAACTGAAATTTATGCGGAAAACATCGAAAATTAGTATATGCGTCTGTCCAACTGCAGCTGAAGAAATTAGTAGAATTTCGTTGCTATCATATCGACGTAAGTGATTACAAATACCACTAAAAGTGCAATGTATTCAAGATTTGACCCTTTGTTGGATTATCCGTGTTGTAATAAGCGTAGTCAGCTGATGTTGGTAAAGACCGTTGAATGTTGGGAATCATTTCATATTAACGCAAACATTTTGTTATGAAATGTTCGCTTTACCGGAATAATTAATTTACTGAGCGGACAATAGTAAATACAAGAACCTGTCAACCGTAGAGCAGCAAGGGCATTAATTGTTTACCTCCGGTCGTTGCCGATCAGTACACTACGCCGCCGCCGAAGTAAGTCGTAAATTTTATTAATTGCGCAAGCAAAGTTGACATTCGCGAGGTGGCAGGTGGGAGGGACTACCTGCTTACATGGAAAATGCATTTACAGTCGCTCCCATCAGCTACAGCGCCTGTGTCAACTACGATTGCGCGTGTAGTATCTTTCGTACGACGTAGGATTATAGATATCGAATGAATGTTTAGGTCGCCGGCTTTATACTCCTGATGCTCCGCTTATACAGAACAGAACTTAGGCCCACGTAGACTATCAAACAATTATTCGGCAGTACCCTTTGTTGCGTTGGAACGAAACACAGCCGAGAAATTTGCCAAATGTGGGACAGAAGTGTGCCAAGGCGAAGGCTCATTTGTGTAATCGCCAACTCCGGATTCACTTAGTGCATTTCCCTACGAAATGTGAAGTCCTCGTTGAAGCAGATATGTTTTGTATATCTAAACTGTCTAATGTTGTCTAAAACAACATTGTACGAAGTGCCCTCCCCCTTGAATTTCTCGCAGTTCATTTACAGTTTACGTACATAAGCCTAATGAACACTAAAATACTGAAGAGACTTGACCATTATGTAATATGCGTTTGCCGGATTTACTGTAGTTTCAGTTTTTATGACAAACTGCGTTAAATGTAGCGTTTAAATATGGCATAAATGTGAACATTAAATTACGCCACAGGTCAGACTGTCAAAACATTTGTTTGGCATTCAGTAGTTGGCTTCACCAACTCACAAACAAGTTACAATTCATCGCCTTTCAATATAACCAAGACCTCGGACTACGCTACAGATCAATGTGTCATCACAACTAAGATTTGATGGAAGGGAGGGAATCCAAAATTACACTCCAGCCAAAGCATTTAATTTCTTAAGAGCTAGAAGACCATATTGGTAGATAAATTTACTGCCTACTGTAGTATGCCTCCCTTTTGCCTATTGCTGTGTGTGTGTGTGTGTGTGTGTGTGTGTGTGTGTGTGTGTGTGTGTGTGTGATATCGATCGACCTTGTCCAGACACTTCCAATTGTTTATGAAATACTGTGTCCACATTACACGGAACTCCTATGTAATTGGCTTACAGTTGTTGTGGTGGTACATAATTTTGCATACAGCCAATCTGCCATTTATTCATCTTGTGTAATATACTGTTTATTCTGTCACCAGCAAACTCGTTTGTCCACTTTACATTTTATGTCGTTATTTTTGGTGCAGAATGGTAATTTCAATATTTATTTGGATTTATGTATTTGCCCATAGCTGCATTGCGTAGTCTTGTACCAATAACACCAAACTCAATTATAACAAGTAGGCCTGCAATAAGTTCAACAGATGAACCATTCCATTAGTTACCTGAAGGTTTAATAGGTCTACAAGTAGTGAGGCCGGGTGACTTGTCCTATTGACATCCGGCTAAATGTGTAACCTGTGGTTGGGGTGATCACGAGGCCGATTGTCCGCCTCTTTGCTCTATCAACTGCAATGGCAATAGTGCAGGTCCCTCCTGAGATGTAAATACAGAAGCGTCTGATCCTGCCAATCTGCTTTAACCCATGATGTCACAAATATGGCGGAAACGACCATAAACCACGATTCCAATATGGCACATATAAAGTCGGTACATACACATTGAGCACGAAAATACATCGAAAACACACACACACACACACACACACACACACACACACACACACACACACACACACTCTCTCTCTCTCTCTCTCTCTCTCTCTCTCTCTCTCTCTCTCTCTCTTCCACAAAAAGCCTAATGGCACTAACGGGACAAGTGCAGGAAATGGGGTGTTTTTGGATGGGGGCAAACTGAATATAAACAAATTTAGACACCCACCCCCATACAAAACCACACAAAACGACGAAAAAAACACATCACAACTCCCCAAATACCACTAAACACAATATCATCTGAAATCTGACACTTCCCTTGACCTATATAGCTCGACAGCAGCTCCCGATCCCATAAATTATGATCAAACGCTTTCCTTGGTCTATATAGCTCAAAAACATCTCCCGATACCAATATCAACATGCACAGCCACACATTGGGATCGAACACTTCCCTTGACCTGCACAGTTAATTTTATCCGTCATATCCATTCCTGAACAAAAACAACAACCGATTAATTTTACTAAAATTACCACACGATGTACAGCGAACAACACTAACCTTCAAACACAATCGTTAACTCACGGAAAAGAATTTCACTACAAATACAGCCGACACTAACAATCCTGGATGATGAGCAAAAGCAAACTGAGCCCATTACACGACACAAACGAAAACCCTGAACATACCAATAGAGAGCACAATAAACCACAACACGACAAAATCTACAAACACGCCACACTCACAAACCAAACTCCGCGCCGTCATGACGTCACGCACAACACCCTTACGTCACGGGTCAAACCCGACGCGTGGGATCAGACGCTTCTGTTGACCCCCTGAGATCGTACTGTGTATCTCGATGAGCCGGCTGTCTGGGACATCTGGATGAAAGAAAAAGTGCCTTACCCGGTTGCTCGCAAGTTGTCAGCTATTCGGAAACCTTGCGTTCTACCATCCGGCACTTACAGTACTGTTTTTACTACATCTCATTCCACGAAGGACGTGGCCACGCAGACGTGCGACCTCAAATTCAGCACTGCAGTTGTGAACTCGGCCAGTGTCACGGCAGCATCCCTGTCTCCTCCTCCAGCAGTTCAACAACCCAACAAACTTCCACCTTACAGGGTGAAGCCGCCTGCTACATACCAGCAGGCCGGGAAGGACAGAAGGAATACTCCCTCAAAGACTTCTACGTCCCTCTGGCTAATAAACATAAGAGTCTTCCTCTGCCAAGCCAAAAGGCTACAAGAAGTCAAAAGAAGGCAAACGGTCTTCTCGGAGAGCCTCTTTGATGGTGTCGCCACGTGATACCCTCACTCGGCTGACCTCTCTCTCCGGTGTGCACCGCCAACCGTTTTTTCGCCCGGGACTTCACAGATCGACAGAGGGAGAATGCCTACACCTCTGTAGATCTGATGGAGCGGGATCCTCCAGTCTCTGTGCCATGTAACAGGGAATCTTTGAAGCCTGGCACTTGGCAGCTGCCAAGGTGACACTCCTTCATTTTTTTCCTTCCTCTCTTTCCCTCATTATGACTCCTTGAATCGAACATTCGTGGCCTTCAACGAGGATGTATGGCTTCTCTTAGAATCACAGCATCCATTAGTTCTCTGCCTCCAACAAACAAAATTGTGGCCCCTCTGAGCTTTCACATTTCTTCCCGGTCTATATTTTGACATCCCCCTGCCCCAGGATGGCAATCCACCTCATAGGGAAGTCATACTGCTCTTAAGGGATGACGTTAATAGTCAACCCATCTCCCGACTGTTCGCCTTCAAGCTGTTGCAGTTCGCCTTTTCCTTCCTCGCTTCTATCGTTTACATCCCTCCGTCATTCGATATTCAGCATGGCAGACTTCCTCCTACTCATTGGACAGCTACCTCACCCCTTCCTGCTGCTTGGTGACTTTGATGCGCGCTATCCATTTTGGGGTTCATGCAGAACCTGTCAGAAAAGTACCCTCTTGGCTGACCATTTAAATCAACTTTACCTCCTCTGCCTTAACACAGGAGCACCCACATTCCTTACAAAAACACACACACACACACACACACACACACACACACACACACACACACACACACACACACACACCTGGACGTATTCTTCTGCACTGCCCAGCTTGCCCATCATCTCGAGTCGTCTGTTGTCTCTGACACATATTAGTGGCCATTTCCCGTGTGGTAGCCGTTTGCTGACTCCTACCTCACCTATGTGCATACCCAAATGGCAGATTACTAAGCCGACTGGAGGCTTTGCTCCTCCCTAGCAACCTTTGATGAAAAAAATTTCCCCAGTTGTGATGACCACGTAGAATATCTTACAAACATTATCCTCACTGCCGTGGGACATTCCGTTCCTCACAGTTCCTCTTTGCCACACCATGTCCCGGTCCGTTGGTGGAATGAGGCGAGCCGCAATGCAATACACGTGCAGAGAGATGCTCTCCGTGTTTTTAACCATCATTCTATGATGGCAAATTGCATTTATTATAAACAGTTGGTATACAGTGTCTTTGCATTCTTTGGTATAGGAAAAAAGCTAGATGAATTTCATCCTCTAGGTGTTTCAATGGTTCCACTCCCTCTTCCATCCTGTGGGCCAACTTCAGAAAGCTCCCCGTGACCGAGATCCATTCCCCAATCTCCGTCCTGATGGTAGCAAACGATCCCATAGTGGATCCTATTGCTATCTCCAACACCTTGGGCCTCCATTTTGCAGACATTTTGAGGTCCTCCCATTATCACCCTGCCTTCCTCTACCGGAATATAGTGGAGGCGGCTCAGGCGGTTCCCTAATCTCCTCAGAATTGTAAGTGCTACAATGTCACCTTTACTATGAGGGACCTAGATCGTGCTCTTACTTCATCCTGATCCTTCGTCCCAGGGCCAGACGTGTTCACATTCAGATGTTGCAGCACCTTTCTCTTGTGGGCAAGCACTTTCTGCTTCATACATACAACCACATCTGGACAGAGGGCACATTTCGCACATGCTGGTGTGGAGCCACTGTCATACCGATACATAAGCCTGGTAAGTACAAACACCATCTTTCTAGTTACTGCACAATTTCTCTCACCAGCTGTGTTTGCAAGGTGATGGAAAGTATGCTTCATGCCTGACTGGTACGGTGGCTGGAGTCTCACAGTTTACTAACTATTGTGCAGTTTGGGTTTCAAGCGTGCGGTTCTGCAGTTGACCGTCTGGTCAGTTTGTCCACCCGTGTCACAGATGGTTTTCTGTGGAAATCACTTTTTATCTGTCGTAGCGGTATGGCGAAGGCCATTTTATTTTTAGTTCTGGACCTCCATTTCTCTATGGCGTATTTTATAGACCTTTCAGCACGTCCCTGTTTTTAGTTGCGTTGGGATTTATATGTAGTTTTTTTTTTTAACTCCCACCTTTGTCTTCGTGTTCTACAGTTTTGACACGGATGCGCATGACAGTTGTTTTTGCTCCTTAAAACAAAACAAATAATTGTCTGTCTGATGTGCAATTGGTATTTCAGTGACCACAAGGACAGTTAACAGGCAACTCGCAGAAAGGAGGCTGAACTCATAGTGCCACTTGCACTGACGGCCTCTGTACACCGAAAAGCCCGTCTGCAGTGGTTTCTGGCCCATTCGGCCCGGAATATCACTGACGGGAGTAGAATTGTCTCCAGTGACGAGGCTTGCTTTGAACTGAGCCTAGACGACCGGTGAAAACGTGTGGAGCATCCCGAACAGCAGAGGGGTATCGACCTCACTGTCGCCCGCCCTAAGGCCCGACATCTGTGAGTGGTGGTCTGGGGTGCCATTTCATTTCGTGGCGAGACCACTTCGGTTGTCATCCGCAGCACATTACAGCGCAGCAGTATGACGACGACATTCTGCGGCCCGTTTTGTTGCCCCCCTTGGCAAGCTATCGTGGGCTTACATTCCAGCAAGATAATGCCTGCCCACTGTGATAGTTTCTACTGCTTGCTTTCGTGCTTGCCAAACCCTACCCCTTGGTCAGCAGGGTCACTGGATCTGTTTCCAGTTGAAAATGTTTGGAGCGTTAGGGCCGGGCCCTTCAACCGGCTCAGAATATTGACGATCTAGTACACTAATTGGACAGAATTTGGCATGATATACCTCGAGAACAACAACTCTCACTGCCAATCTGAATAACTGGTTCCGTAAGGGCCAGAGGTGGACCAACACATTATTCACTTGCTCAGCTTGTGAAACTCTTTTTCTTGAATAAATCAACCAGTTTTTCTGGAATTGTAAAGGTGACGTGCTGACGTGTGTTACTGAACTATCAGTCTGTAATTACAGTGTTACCCTTAAAGTTTCATCAGGCTTCAAAGCACTGTTTATTGACAAGTACACAGCATACAGAGATCGGTGACAAGTGAAGAGATACTCACAAAGTTTGAAAACCCTGAGACAGCACTCTATGAGGAGGTGACAATGCAGGAAAAGTGTTTTTGATATTTAGCAAAGAGCTGATATTCAATCTGTTGGGAAGCGTGAATCGTCACAATGTGAGAGGGTGGGATACTGAATTGTTGTGGGTACATGTGAAGTTGGAAAGGGATTTGCCAAAAGTGGACGTCTTCGGTACCATGTGCCGTATCCGAGACAGAGGTGTGTGGACCATTTTTTTTCCACTGACCATATGGGGACAGGTTTTGTCTACCAATATTTTGCTATATAAGGTGTGATGTTACATGTGCATGTGATACAAAGAAATGGGCAGAATTCTCAAATATAGGGTGTTCAAAAGGTCTCTCCGCAGTGCTGTAAGATTGTTAACTGCATGTGCTGTATGATTGTTCTCCTGCCTGCGTTGCTTCCCTTCACGTGGACTCTCCCAACATTCCTCTGTTCCATTTATCTCTGCCAACATCAGTAGCCCTTGCCGTTGGTGGGGAGGCTTGCGTGCCTCAGCGATACAGATGGCCGTACCGTAGGTGCAACCACAATGGAGGGGTATCTGTTGAGAGGCCAGACAAACGTGTGGTTCCTGAAGAGGGGCAGCAGCCTTTTCAGTAGTTGCAGGGGCAACAGTCTGGATGATTGACTGATCTGGCCTTGTAACACTAACCAAAACGGCCTTGCTGTGCTGGTACTGCGAACGGCTGAAAGCAAGGGGAAACTACAGCCGTAATTTTTCCCGAGGACATGCAGCTTTACTGTATGATTAAATGATGATGACGTCCTCTTGGGTAAAATATTCCTGAGGTAAAATAGTCCCCCACTCGGATCTCCGGGCGGGGACTACTCAGGAGGACGTCGTTATCAGGAGAAAGAAAACTGGCGTTCTACGGATCGGAGCGTGGAATGTCGGATCCCTTAATCGGGCAGGTAGGTTAGAAAAATTAAAAAGGGAAATGGATAGGTTAAAGTTAGATATAGTGGGAATTAGTGAAGTTCTGTGGCAGGAGGAACAAGACTTTTGGTCAGGTGAATACAGGGTTATAAATACTAAATTCAAATAGGGGTAATGCAGGAGTAGGTTTAATAAAGAATAAAAAAATAGGAGTACGGGTAAGCTACT
Organism: Schistocerca gregaria; assembly: GCF_023897955.1. NCBI lineage: Eukaryota > Metazoa > Arthropoda > Insecta > Orthoptera > Acrididae > Schistocerca > Schistocerca gregaria. Next base: position 108,604,925 of record NC_064930.1, on the reverse strand, counting down.
ACAAACAGTATAGTGAACGCATTATTGTGGCCAAGATAGACACAAAGCCAATGCCTACTACAGTAGGAGTTTGGATTTCAATTTCTAGACATTGTATTGTGGGTTCGATATTTTTCAACAAAACAATAAACACACAACTATAGTGCAGTGATATTCTGTTCCCATTTATAGGAGAACTTGATTAAGTGAAATACTGAACAGTTACTTTCAACAAGATGGTGCAGCCACCCATACAGCTCGCATTTTCAGTGTCATTGATTACTGATGTTTCTGGTGATCACATAATTTCACAGGGACTTTGGCGTCAATGATTGCCTGACCTAACACCACTTGACTTTTTCTTCTGGGGTGCAGCAAAAGCAACTGCTACAAAAACCGTCCAGAATCCCGATGGACTCAAAGCTGCAATATCCACTTTCACCACTTGTGTTGCAGAAGAAATGTTACAGCTTGTGTTTGGAAACATGGTTAGATAAATTGAATTGTCTATTCAACAACACTGGATATTTAATGTGAAAATTTGTAAGTAGAAATGAATATTCAATAAATTAATAACTTCTATTTTACTGAGTTTCATTTCGGTACATTCACTGTGGCATACGGCACGCATGGCTAACAATCATACGGCACTGCTGAGAGACTTCTTGAAGACCCCGTATGTAAAGAATAAAACCCAAAGATATCAACAGGAAAGTGAAAAGCAATGGCATTCAAGTGAAAAGACCCCAACAGGGTGCAATTGTTGTCGGTAAAATATTTCACTTGCTCTTATATTTTGCTGTATAAGGTGTGATATGTTACATGTGCATGTGATACAAAGAAGCGGGCAGAATTCTCAAATATATGTGGAACAGTAAATGGGTGTCTGAGAAGCCAAACACAGAAAGAAACACTACTGAAATTTTATAAGACCTGTTGAATTAAATCGCGCAATGCTGAAACAATTAGATCGGGTAATGCTACACTGAAAATAGAAGAGTTTTGCTATTCGGACAGCAAATAACTGATGACAACAGAAGTGAGGTACATATAAAGTGCAAGTTTACACTACACTGCAGCTGCAGTTCAGTCAGTGAATGAAGATAAGGGGAAAGAATGTGTATAGTTACGGGGGGGGGGGGGGGGGGGTCTACGAATAATGTACAAAAAATCTGAGTAATGGAGTGTGAGAATTGGTGTGGGTCATTTAAGGCTAATGATTTAGGTTTTTCTTGAGACTCAAAAAAGATTGCTTCTGCTGTAAATGGTTCCCACAACAAGGGAAAACTACATTAAATTTCCTATGTGAAAGGTCCCATTCCTTTTTCTCTGGGACTAATAGTTTCAGCATTGCAGGAGTTGGAAAAATAGCAGCTTATTAAAAACAGTGCTTTAACACTGTAAAATTAATGTCTATTCTTAAATAATGCGGGTTAAGAACAAAATTTTTGTACCACATATGAGTGCAGTAGGACAATATTGAGGGGTAAATTGTGTTCTGGGGGTGTATCAGGCTGGGGAAGATGGGGGTGGATGTTAGAAGTATGAGAAGTTGAGGGAAGGTAAGTCGCCAGGTTGTGGTTGTGCAACTCCTCCTTTCTTAGGTCTGCAAAATGAAGAGTGAGCAGGCACTTCCCCATCCTCTCTACCACACTTCACCACAAAAAGTAACAATGGGGTACTTAACAAAATGATAGCAACACTTCAAGAGATTGCCTTACGAACCACTTGTGACACAATGTGCAGACCTACTTGCGATTGTTTATTTTCCGCAGTGTGTGGTAAAGCTTCATAGACTACAGGTATGAATGACCAACAATAAAAGTACAAGAAAGGCATGCAGGCAGAATCTACATGAACCTCAGCACACTGTTCTACACTCCTATGGGGAAAGTGATTATATCTCAGCCCGTTTGGCAGCTGTAGTCTTCTTTCAGGAAAGGCAGCTTCCCCCACCACGAGTGCTGCTTACATACGTACGTCCCGAGCATTTTCCGTCCAGTTCCCATTTATGAATAGACAGAATAACTTCTCTGCTGTTTTGCTTCTGTAGTGGAGCTATTTTCAAATTACTGAATGTTTCTTTGCAGCCGTTGAATGAACTGTTATGTAAAAAGCTCAACAGCTGGATCTTTCAGTTGTCTACTGCACTGAAGAGCATGCCCCCAAGTATAACTTTCTGTCACTATGTTTATAATACTGATTTCATTGTCTCCACTATCAATGGCTGGAATACTTTCACAGCTTGATGGTATCAAATGCATTACCCCAGCCTTAACTCTCCCAGCATAAGAAGAGGCCTACATTGGCTCCCTCTGTAACAGATGTAAGTCACCTAGATGTTATAGAACTTCAGATGTTTCAACATAAGTCAGTCAATGCATTACAGCAGATTATTATTCTAAATTTCAATGTCGTCAGTCCCATTCCATCAGATGTACTTGCACCCACCTCAGACGACATACAGTGGCTGTGTGGTAAGTTACCCTTCTCTGTCTAGCCTACTCTAAGAGTGCCAGAAATTTCTGAGTGGAAGAGATTCATACAGCCTACCAGTAACACAGTCAATGGCTAGAGAAGTGCAATAACTTTCTGGTCATTCATTAATTCATCGTCAAGTAACATCATGGTTACACAGCTTGAAAATGTGCTGTCAATGACAGACAGCAGCAGGGTGCTACATTTACTGATCCAATCCCCTTCCCAAGAAAACTACGTAAGTCACTGGCATCACACGTACAAATGGAGCATTTCTCAGCTGTTGTTTATAGCTACATATTTTAGATAAAATCAAATTGAGTGCAAGTAAACACTCAGTTAATAATCTCAGAATAACTCCTCTGGATAAACATGAGCTTACTGAACTTATTTGTTTACTCTCATAAGAGAGTTGGTGAAGGCAGAAAGCCTCGCTTGCGTGGTGGAATCAGAGCTAACTATTTGTAGTATCGTTCCCAGAACCGATCCCGGTCCTCTGGTTTGGAGCCGAGTGGAAGGCTTAAACCAGAGGCTCAGACGATTCTGCGGAGAGCTGGGGTGCAAATTTCTCGACCTCCGCTATCGGGTGGAGAAATGTAGGGTCCCCCTGAATAGGTCAGGCGTGCACTACACGCCGGAAGCGGCTACGAGGGTAGCGGAGTACGTGTGGAGTGCACATGGGGTTTTTTTAGGTTAGAGAATTCCCTCCCTAGGCCCGACAAGACGCCTCCTGAGACGCGGCAAGGCAGGAGTAGGCAAAATGCAACAAGGAATAACAATATTAATGTGCTTATAGTAAACTGCAGGAGCGTCTGTAGAAAGGTCCCAGAACTGCTCTCATTAATAAACGGTCACAACGCCCATATAGTACTAGGAACAGAAAGTTGGCTGAAACCAGACTTAAATAGTAATGAAATCCTAAACTCGGATTGGAATGTATACCGCAGAGATAGGCTGGACAGTGAAGGGGGAGGCGTGTTTATAGCGATAAGAAGTGCAATAGTATCGAAGGAAATTGACGGAGATTCGAATTCTGAAATGATTTGGGTGAAGGTCATGGTTAAAGCAGGCTCAGACATGGTAATTGGATGTCTCTATAGGCCCCCGGGCTCAGCAGCTGTTGTGGCTCAGCACCTGAAGAATAATTTGGAAAATATTTCGAGTAGATTTCCCCACCATGTTATAGTTCTGGGTGGAGATTTTAATTTGCCGGATATAGACTGGGAGACTCAAACGTTCATAACGGGTGGCAGGGACAAAGAATCCAGTGAAATATTTTTAAGTGCTTTATCTGAAAACTACCTTGAGCAGTTAAACAGAAAACCGACTCGTGGCGATAACATATTAGACCTTCTGGTGACAAACAGACCCGAACTATTTGAATCAGTTAACGCAGAACAGGGAATCAGCGATCATAAAGCGGTTACTGCATCGATGATTTCAGCCGTAAATAGAAATATTAAAAAAGGTAGGAAGATTTTTCTGTTTAGCAAAAGTGACAAAAAGCAGATTTCAGAGTACTTGGTGGCTCAACACAAAAGTTTTGTCTCAAGTACAGACAGTGTTGAGGATCAGTGGACAAAGTTCAAAACCATGGTGCAATATGCGTTAGATGAGTATGTGCCAAGCAAGATCGTAAGAGATGGGAAAGAGCCACCGTGGTACAACAACCGAGTTAGAAAACTGCTGCGGAAGCAAAGGGAACTTCACAGCAAACATAAACATAGCCAAAGCCTTGCAGACAAACAAAAATTACGCGAAGCGAAATGCAGTGTGAGGAGGGCTATGCAAGAGGCTTTCAATGAATTCGAAAGTAAAGTTCTATGTACTGACTTGGCAGAAAAGCCTAAGAAATTTTGGTCCTATGTCAAAGCGGTAGGTGGATCAAAACAAAATGTCCAGACACTCTGTGACCAAAATGGTACTGAAACAGAGGATGACAGACTAAATGCCGAATTACTAAATGTCTTCTTCCAAAGCTGTTTCACAGAGGAAGACTGCACTGTGCTTCCTTCTCTAGATTGTCGCACAGTTGACAAAATGGTAGATATCGAAGTAGACGACAGAGGGATAGAGAAACAATTAAAATCGCTCAAAAGAGGAAAGGCCACTGGTCCTGATGGAATACCAGTTCGATTTTACACAGAGTACGCGAAGGAACTTCCCCCCCTTCTTGCAGCGGAGTACCGTACGTCTGTAGAAGAGCGAAGCGTTCCAAAGGATTGGAAAAGGGCACAGGTCATCCCCCTTTTCAAGAAGGGACGTCGAACAGATGTGCAGAACTATAGACCTATATCTCTAACGTCGATCAGTTGTAGAATTTTGGAACACGTATTATGTTCGAGTATAATGTCTTTTCTGGAGACTAGAAATCTACTCTGTAGGAATCAGCATGGGTTTCGAAAAAGACGGTCGTGTGGAACCCAGCTCGCACTATTCGTCCACGAGACTCAGAGGGCCTTAGACACGGGTTCACAGGTAGATCCCGTGTTTCTTGACTTCCGCAAGGCGTTTGACACAGTTCCCCACAGTCGTTTAATGAACAAAGTAAGAGCATACGGACTATCAGATCAATTGTGTGATTGGATTGAGGAGTTCCTAGATAACAGAACGCAGCATGTCATTCTCAATGGAAAGAAGTCTTCCGAAGTAAGAGTGATTTCAGGTGTGCCGCAGGGGAGTGTCATAGGACCGTTGCTATTCACAATATACATAAATGACCTGGTGGATGACATCGGAAGTTCACTGAGGCTTTTTGCAGATGATGCTGTGGTGTATCGAGAGGTTGCAACAATGGAAAATTGTACTGAAATGCAGGAGGATCTGCAGCGAATTGACGCATGGTGCACGGAATGGCAATTGAATCTCAATGTAGACAAGTGTAATGTGATACGAATACATAGAAAGATAGGTCCCTTATCATTTAGCTACAAAATAGCAGGTCAGCAACTGGAAGTAGTTAATTCCATAAATTATCTGGGAGTACTCATTAGGAGTGATTTAAAATGGAATGATCATATAAAGTTGATCGTCGGTAAAGCAGATGCCAGACTGAGATTCATTGGAAGAATCCTAAGGAAATGCAATCCGACAACAAAGGAAGTAGGTTACAGTACGCTTGTTCGCCCAATGCTTGAATACTGCTCAGCAGTGTGGGATCCGCACCAGGTAGGGTTGATAGAAGAGATAGAGAAGATCCAACGGAGAGCAGCGCGCTTCGTTACAGGATCATTTAGTAATTGCGAAAGCGTTACAGAGATGATAGATAAACTCCAGTGGAAGACTCTGCAGGAGAGACGCTCAGTAGCTCGGTACGGGCTTTTGTTAAAGTTTCGAGAACATACCTTCACCGAAGTGTCAAGCAGTATATTGCTCCCTCCTACGTATATCTCGCGAAGAGACCATGAGGATAAAATCAGAGAGATTAGAGCCCACAGAGAAGCATACCGACAATCCTTCTTTCCACGTACAATACGAGACTGGAATAGAAGGGAGAACCGATAGAGGTATTCAGGGTACCCTCCGCCACACACCGTCAGGTGGCTTGCGGAGTATGGATGTAGATGTAGATGTAGAATTGGGCAAGAAATGCTGGGGACGTATAGACTGCCTGTAAACTAAATAGCAAGCAGTGCTTGTGGCACAGGAAGTTCCCTCTCACAGGAGATGCAACTGCTGCCGTATGGGATTACTAAGAATCAATTTCCCTCGTATCAGGGTGGAACAGCATGCAGAGGTTTGTGTAGATTCTGTCTGTACGTGTTTCTTGATTTAGTATTATTAGTAACTCATATTTTTATTTAGTGTACTGTTAATGCAAAATAAATGCCCCCCCCCCCCCCCCCCCCCGATACTAAACTTATTACAGTGAACAGAGACGTCAATGAACGAACGGACAGATCATACCTGTGTTGCTAGAACATGTGCCTTTACAAGTACGACACAACATGTGGTTCATACATGATGGAGCTCATGCACATTTCAGTCGAAGTGTTTGTATGCTTCTCAACTACGGATTCGGTGACCGACGGATTGGTAGAGGTGGACCAATTCCGTGGCCTCCACGCTCTCCTGACCTCAACCCTCTTGACTTTCATTTATGGGGGCATTCGAAAGCTCTTGTCTACGCAACCCCGGTATCAAATGTAGAGACTCTTCGTGCTCGTATTGTGGGCGGCTGTGATACAATACGCTGTTCTCCAGGGCTGCATCGGCGCATCAGGGATTCCTTGCGATGGAGAGTGTATGCATGTATCCTCACTAACGGAGGATATCTTGAGCACTTCCTGTAACACAGTGTTTGAAGTCACACTGGTGAGTTCTGTTGCTGTGTGTTTCCATTCCATGGTTAATGTGATTTGAAGAGAAGTAATAAAATGAGCTCTAACATGGAAAGTAAGCGTTGTCCACATAACATATTTTCTTTCTTTGTGTGTGAGGAATGTTTCCTGAAAGTTCGGCCGTACCTTTTTGTAACACCCTGTATAGTTGTTTCTTGTGATGTAATGGGGTAGAAAGAGTGGGGAATCACCTGCTCGACCTTCAGTTTCCAGACCTCTGACGGAGGGAAGTGCGTGACCACAATTCGGTGACCTACTTTCCCTCATGCTTCTACACTTCACCAGCCCCCTTCAACCCTGTCACACCATCAGAACACAATTTATCCCCAAATATGCCTCTCTTGCACTCAGATGAGGTATGCACATTTTTTAATGTTTGTTCTTAACACACTTCATTTAACACTGAACATTAATTTTACACCATGAAAACACTATCTTTTAAAATCTAAAGATTTTTTCCATCCTCTCCAACACAGAAACTATTAGTCCTAGAGAAGAAATGAATAGGACCTATACCATAGGAAAATTACTGTAGTTTAATTTTTGTACTGGGAAACATTTTTTTCTAGAAGCTACAGTTTTTGAATTACTCAAGAAAAACTTTTAAAAGTCCCTCCAGCTCCTGCCAGTATGTTGTCCATTACACTACCTCCTACCACTGTATCGAAACTAGCTACTACAGGATCCCCCCAGAACTGTAGAAGTGGTATTCCATTTATAACTGTGTCAAATTAATGCAGACGGCCTGTATGCTACAGAACTGTGCCTGGCCTGTGGAAATGTGGATGAGGTCTGGCCTGTAGCTCGTGGCTACTTCTCGAGCTCTAGGTAAACAGTGGACTGTGTATATACAATTGTCAGTGAACCTCTTAATGCTCATTTCTCAGACTGCAGTACTTTCCCTTTAATTGTTCAGATTCACAAATAATTATAATTTATTTTCTCCTGTGTCTTGGTGTAATCAAGTATTTTATTTACTAATAAATTATGAAACAATTTGTGGCCGTCAGTAACCTGCAAGAGACAAAGGTTTTGTATTGCCTAGACAATGTAAAAGTGATGTACTATCTAGGTTTTGGAATGAATACTTACAAGGGAACCTCCCCATCGCACCCCCCTCAGATTTAGTTATAAGTTGGCACAGTGGATAGGCCTTGAAAAACTGAACACAGATCAATCGAGAAAACAAGAAGTTGTGTGGAACTATGAAAAAAATAAGCAAAATATACAAACTGAGTAGTCCGTGCGCAAGGTAGGCAACATCAAGGATAGTCTAATCTCAGGAGTGTTGTGGTCCCGTGCTTAGCATGAGCAGCTGCGTAACAAAAGGTCCTCGGTTCAAGTCTTCCCTCGATTGAAAAGTTTAATTTTTTATTTTCAGGCAATTATCAAAGTTCTGACACTCACAAATAATCAACTTACCTCTCCAAAATTCCAGGACATGTTCAGATTTGCTTGGAAATATTCAGGATTTGACAGTCTACACACGGAAAAATTTGAAAACGTTAAAAACATATGTTTTGACAGAGCACAAGGAAAACTGTGCGACTGTGAAACTGTTGCATTCATTTGTTGCAGTTTATGTGACACTCTTATGCTTTCATCGCTTTTTGGGAGTGATTATCACATCCACAAGTAAACCTAAATCGGGCAATGTAGAAGAATCTTTTTACCCATTCGCCAACTGTACAAGTTAGGCAGGTTGACAACATATTCCTGTCATGTGACGCACCTGCCGTCACCAGTGTCGTATAGAATATATCAGACGTGTTTTCCTGTGGAGGAATCGGTCGACCAATGACCTTGCGATCAAATGTTTTCGGTTCCCGTTGGATAGGCACGTCCTTTCGTCTACTAATCACACGGTTTTGCAGTGTGCTTGCAAAACACAGATACTAAACTTGAACGAACGGACAGATCATAAGTTTGCGAAAATAAAGAATGTAAACTTTTCACTCGAGGCAAGACTTGAACCAAGGACTTCTCGTTCCGCAGCTGCTCACGCTAACCACGGGACCACGGCGCTCCGGAGCTCACAGTTTCCTTGATGTTGCATATCTGGCACATGGACTACTCAGTTTGTATATTTTGCTTATTTTATTCATAGTTCCACACAACTTCTTCCTGTTTTCTCGATTGATCTGTGTTCAGTTTTTCAAGGCCTATCCACTGTGCCAACTTATAACTAAATCTGAGGGTGGTGCGATGGGGAGGTTCCCTTGTTAGGTGTCTCCCCGTTCATATTCATCTGTCCAGTCCTCGTAACATATAGATCCCACTCTTTCTGGAGCCTGACTGACTTGCCCTTCAGTCTTCCTCAGCCTACCAATCTTTCCTTTGCTGCAAGTTCTGGAAGCTATCAAATGCCCCATTATTACTTTTGTACACGTCTTTCGACAGTGCCCCACGCACTGAAGGTTAATGTACTAGTTTTCTCAGTTCAGTTTTCCTTTGATACAAGTAATTTTTTGCTCGGTTACTCTTGTAAATATTATTGTTTGTTCCAAACACACACACACACACACACACACACACACACACACACACACACACACACACACACAAAAAAAACTGTTGACAATATACTGTTGCTTCCCAAGCACAGTGTGGACACATAAGAACTATTAAGGGATTTGTGTTTACCCTCAATATTTCTGCGACTGTCATCTTGCACATCTGTGGAAGTACACTGGGATAGAGTGGTCAGATGTCGCGCTCGGCACTCCGTGTAGGGATAGTAGCTTTGTGCAGCACCTGCTGTGGTTTTGAGATTTCTACCGACTGACTTTTTCTGCCACTCTTGCTGGGTAGTACCTCAAATGGAATAACGAAACAAAATGAGAATTTGAATTTATAAATGTTATTCACGTAGTCCTGTATTATTTGTAAATTCTCTCCCTTTCAGCTATAGTTAAATTAGGCAACATCATTTGGGAGTTACGATATTCAGTCTCGATACAACAAACCTGTGACCAATAATCCGTATATTTGTTTTCATGCTCATGATTAGCTCAGGATTATTTGTTGCTAAGACAAGTGTGTTCTCACAATTGTTTGCTAATAGAGTGGGCTTGTGAACTAATTGCTTGAAATAATTTTCAGAGAATGTATTCAGGAGCATTTCAGATATTTTATGCATACCTCCAGATTTACACGTGTAGTTTTGACAACATGTCGAGGGTAAATTGAAGTCACCTCCAGCTATAATTGTGTGTCAGTACCTGTTTGAAATTGGACTCAAGTTTTCTTTCAGCCTTCCAGCAATTGTATCATCTGAGGTGGGAGGATCCAATTATTATTTTCTTCCAGTTGCCAAGGACGACCTCTACCCTTGTTGTGTTGTTGTTGTTGTTGTTATTGTGGTCTTCAGTCCAGAGGATGGTTTCATGCAGCTCTCCATGCTACTTTATCCTGTGCAAGCCTCTACAACCTACATTCTTCTGAATCTGCTTATTGTATTTATCTCTTGGTCTCCTTCTACGATTTTTACCCTCCAAATGTCCCTCCAATACTAAATTGATGATCCCTCGATGCCTCAGAACATGTCCTACCAACCAATCACTTCTTCTGGTCAAGTTGAGTCACAAATTGTTCTGCTCCCCAGTTCTATTCAATACCTCCTCATTAGTTATGTGATCTGCCCATCTAATCTTCAGCATTCTTCTGTAGCACCACATTTTGAAAGCTTCTGTTCTCTTCTTGTCTAAACTATTTATCATCCATGTTTTACTTCCATACATGGCTACACTCCATACAAATACTTTCAGAAGAGACTTCCTGACACCTAAATCTACACTTGAAGTTAATAAATTTCTCTTCTTTAGAAACCCTTTCCTTGCCATTGCCAGTTTACATTTTATATCCTCTCTACTTCGACCATAATCAGTTATTTTGTTCCCCAAATAGCAAAACTCCTTCACTACTTTAAGCGTCTCATTTTCTAATTTAATTCCCTCAGCATCACCCGACTTAATTTGACTACATGCCATTATTCTCGTCTTGCTTTTGTTGATGTTCATCTTATATCCTCCTTTCAAGGCACTGTCCATTCCGTTCAACAGCTCTTCCATGCCCTTTGCTATCTCTGACAGAATTAAGATATTGTCAGCAAACCTCAAAGTTTTTATTTCTTCTCCATGGCTTTTAATTCCTACTCCAAATTTTTCTTTTGTTTCCTTTACTGCTTGCTCATAGATTAAATAACACTGGGGAGAGCCTACAATCCTGTGTCACTCCCTTCCCAACCACTGCTTCCCTTTCATGTCCCTCGACAAATTGTAAATACCCTATTGCTTCCTGTATTTTACCCCTGCCACCTTTAGAATTTGAAAGAGAGTATTCCAGTCAACATTGTCAAAAGCTTTCTCTAAGTCTACAAATGCTAGAAATGTAGATAGAAATGTAGATTTGCCTTTCTTTAATCTATCTTCTAAAATAACTTGTAGGATCAGTATTACCTCACGTGTTCCAACATTTCTACGGAATCCAAACTGATCTTCCCCGAAGTCGGCTTCTACCAGTTTTTCCATTTGTCTGTAAAGAATTTGCGTTAGTATTTTGCAGCTGTGACTTATTAAACTGATAGTTCGGTCATTTTCACATCTGTCAACACCTTATTTCTATGGGATTGGAATTATTATATTCTTCTTGAAGTCTGAGGGAATGTCGCCTGTCTCATACATCTTGCTCACCAGATGGTAGAGTTCTGTCAGGGCTGGCTCTTACAAGGCTGTCAGTAGTTCTAACGGAATGTTGTCTACTCCCGGGGCCTTGTTTTGACTTAGGTCTTTCAGTGCTCTGTCAAACACTTCACGCAGTATCATATCTCCCAGTTCATCTTCATCCTGTTCCATTTCCATAATATGAGGGTAATCCCAAGTAAGGTCTCCTATTTTTTATAAGTACATAGACCTGTTTATTTTACAGTGATTTACATCAGTTTACAGCTTGAACGTTTAGCTATTTTTCAACATAATCACAATTTCTGTCGATGGATTTTTGTAGACGCTGTGGCAGTTTTTGTATGCCCATGTCATACCAGCTCGCCGCCATGCTGTTAAGAAAGTTATTAACCTCCTCTTTCACCTCGTCGTCGGAGCTGAATTTCTGGGACCTCAGTTAATGCTTACAGGTACTGTGAGACTCAAACGGAGAAGAGGAATGTTGAGCAAGTGTGCACACATTCTCCATGACATTATTCACCCACCCATCACTCAGCAAACCGTTGCTCTCCTGAAACAGTTTCAATGCAACATAATCACCCACGCACCCTATATCCTGACTTGGCACCCAGTGACTATCACCTGTCCCCTAGCTTAAAAGAACATTTGGCCGGAAAGTCATTCAGCTCTGACAACGAGGTGAAAGAAGAGGTTCATAACTTCATGAACAGCATGGCGACGAGCTGGTATGACATGGGCATACAAAAACTGCCACAGCGTCTACAAAAATGCATCGACAGAAATGGTGATTATATCAAAAAATATCTAAATGTTCAAGCTGTAAACTGATGTAAACCATTGTAGAAATAAACAAGTCTATGTACTTATTAAAAAATGGGAGAATTTACTTTTGGGATTACCCTCGTATTGTCCTCAAGTACATCACCCTTGTATAGACACTGTATATAACCTTCCACCTTCCTGCTTTCCCTTCTTTGCTTGGAACTGGGTTTCCATCTGAGATCTTTTCTCCAAACGTCTCTCTAATTTTCCTGTAGGCAGTATCTGTCTTGCCCCTAGTGAGATAAGCCTCTACATCCTTACATTTGTCCTCTAGCCATCCCTGCTTAGCCATTTTGCACTTCCTGTCGATTTCATTTTTGGGACGTTTTTATTCCTTTTTGCCCGCTTCATTTACAGCATTTTTATGTTTTCTCCTTTCATCAATTAAATTCAATATCTGTTACCTACTTGATCCTCTGCTGCCTTCACTATTTCATCTCTCAAAGCTACCCATTCTTCTTCTACTGCATTTCTTTCCCCCATTCTTGTCAGTCATTCCCCAATGCTCTCCCTGAAGTTTTTTTTCAGTCTTCATGCTGTATCACAGAAATGTGTTTTTCTTATTTGTCAGTTACTAGTTAAGCATCGAACAAATACATGCACAACAAAAGTTTCGGAAAATGTGATATATTTGATAGATACCCACATCACATCTTTCCCACTCAATGAAACTCACTATGCTGGGAAGAAAATGAAACACCTAGATGCACACTCGGATCTGGAAACTACGCATGAAAAGTTCTTAGGAAGTATCCAAAAATAAATGTGGAATAAGATTTCTATAGGAAACATTATTGTGTAAATTAAAATTTTCCATTCGGTTGTCCCCAAACTGTTGTATGTGGCAAATGCGAGGAACATAGGCTAAGTTGAAAGGTCCACATATCTCTGACAGTAGTAAAAGAGCTGTCCAACTTGAGTTGGATATTCACAAGGGACTTTATAAATTCATTACAATAACTGAGCAAGAATGTATGGGCAGGGATGAATTTATTGGACTGGGCAGGGATGACATTATTGGATTAGCTTTTGACATCATGCAAAACTAGCCTTTGCCAAACATCCCAGTACTGGGACATATTATTTACATAAGCTGTGGGTTAACTGTTTCTGCAATTATGATATAAAGTCTAGGCATTCTGCGGTGCAGAAGCATACCGACAATCCATCTTTCCACGAACAACACGAGACTGGAATAGAAGGGAGAACCGATAGAGGTACTCAGGGTACCCTCCACCACACACCGTCAGGTGGCTTGCGGAGTATGGATGTAGATGTAGATATATTATGGAAGTGAAGTGAAAAAGTTAACAAATGAGGTCTCTTCATTCCTGTACCACTACATTAAAAACTATGTATCGAAGAATTTTGCAAAAGTATACATGTTCTCAGATGGAGCACTTGGTCAAAATGAGAATAATACTATAGTGAGGATGTACCTTGCATTTACAAACACTGAAAAATTAAAAAAAAAAAAAATAAGTAAAACAGATTTCCCAAAAGAAGTCACTTGTGACCATGTGTGTGGGACACTGAAGAGACAAATATGGGAATGTTACAGAGTTTACACCCCTAAAGAGTATGTGGGTATCATAGCAAACAGTATTTCTGAAGTTACAGTTGCAATGGCGGAATGTGAAGACATAATGGACTTTGACACATGATGGCTTTGTCATTACAAAAAAAAAGTACAAGCTAGGGAAACGGCACATCTCAAGACACCCCTGTTGTCAACAGAGAAAAGAAATTCTGTAGCAATGTTCAAAGAATTTAGTTACGAAGTAACAAAACAGGGAGTCGTGACAGTCTGCCCTTTTATAAGTGGCTGCGTCAGTTACTCTTTAATCTGCCAAAAAGTATACTTGCTTCATTTCAAATTGGCTTGCAAAGGCTATGTGATGGTAAATTGTTAGAACCGATAAAAAAGAAAATTGAAGATATTCAGAAAATGGTTAAGTACATCCATGGAGAAGATTCAGAGATTTTTTATGAAGAGATATTGAAATGACCCACTGCAAGTGATAACTCAATATGATAAATTATGAACTATCCAGAACTTTGAATTCCATGAAGTAGCTATTTTTATGTTCAGTTGAAGATAATTTTCAATTAGTTAATCAATGAATTTGAGTTTTAGTCCAGAAATGTGTAATTTTGAATATATACTCATGAAAATGCTGAAGTCCCGTGTTGACTGGTGAAAGGAACTATGTTACAATTCAGTTTTTTTCCATAAGCTATTTTCAGAAGACATGGAAATTATTTTCATTCACAGTATGTATGATTAGTGAACAACAAGTGTCAAAAGTTTCAATTCAGTCTGTCAAATAGTTTATCAGTAACAGTTCGTTGTCTCCACTGGAAACTAAGGAAAAGTTACACAGTTCCTTTCTCCACTGACCGATTCAATTGATGAAGAGGTTCTGAATCAAACTGAGGAGAAAGCAACATTACAGCACAATGTGGCCAGAAGTAGCAGTTGGTCACTTGCACATTCTGAGACACTGAGGAATCCTTAATTTGGTAGTGGAAGGAAGTGCAGGGGTATAAATTGTAGAGTGAGACCGAGACTGGAATACATTAAGCAGCTTTTAATTGGTGTGGCTTACAGTAGTTGTGCAGAGATGGAGAGGCTTGCAAAGGACAGACCAGTGCGAAGAGCTGCATTAAATGCAGACTGCGAACAAAGCATAAGGAGTAAAGCTAACTAGTTACTTCACAGTAGAGGTGGCGTTTGTTGACAAGCACGTAAATGAGGCTGAAATCACCAATAAGCTTTTGCTCAATGTCATTCCTCATTGTTTGTACTCCATGCAGTACAATTTTGTGTGTGTGTGTGTGTGTGTGTGTGTGTGTGTGTGTGTGTATTCTGAATGTTAAATTGTTGAAATATACAAATATAAGATTGAATGAACCATTTACCACTGCTTCCACACATACGGTGTATACTATCTAGATACTAGCCAGTGTAAGGGGAGTGAGCCTTTACTAAGGAAAGACATTTTGTTTCAGGAATTTGGGGATAAGGTGACAGAGCTGTTTGGTCTCGATAATGTATCGGCTGATGCAAATAGTCTCAAGGTAAGCTATGTCCCTTCTGGATTTAAACTTCTGTATGTAATATGTAAGAAGCATATTAAGTTGTGAATAGTAGATTGGTTCATTAAGAATTACATAGGGGAATACTCCAATTTTTATAACTTACGTACAATACACGTACAAAATGTGCATCAAAATACTTGTCAGAGACTTTTCCATTATCTGGTATAGGTTTTCTGAATTTATCTTGGACTTCAAAAGTTTTTGAATGTAAAGTGGTGAAATTTCTAGATTGAGGTAAGTGGTGTTCGTGAGTGTTCTGCGCAAGTGTTGTGAACATTAGCTCAGAGGTATGATGGGAAGGAGAAGGGGATGTGTCAGTAGCTGGCTCTGCACAGCCAATGAGGGAACAGTGGGCAGATGTGTTTCAAAAAAGAGACAAAGGAATAGTGGCACATTCTCACATCAATGTAGACATGAAATCTGCTGTGTGTGTGTGTGTGTGTGTTTGTATGTGTGTGTGTGTGTGTGTGAAAATAGCAGCTAAGCTGTGATTGCACTGTTGACAACCACGTTAGAAATTGTGACATACTCGGAAGAAACAACCAAGTATTAGTGGCTACCAAGTATATAGATTCCACTGCTGCTCATAGAAATAAGTTGCCTCTTTTCTTGCCTCCCTTTGGTTATGTAAAATTGTCATCCCATTGGGTACGTGAAGCTGACCCATTGCTAATCTGTCACCAGTAAAGAAACACCACTGTGGCTGATTCTGGTTGCGATCTACACTTTAGCCTGAGAATGTTTGTGTGGTATTCGCATCTGTTGACTTCGCCAACTGGCTACCAAATGCTGCCTTCCAACATAACCTAGACATCCAGTTACACTAAAGATTGTTCTGTCACCAAAACCACGACTGCGGGGGTTGATGTCTAATACCACACTCCTGCCATGGAATCTAGTTCAGTTAAAGAAGCTCCCATTCTGTAGAACCAGTCTAACCATGCTCTCTTGTTTTGTTGTTTGGAGATTTAGACATGCCAGAATGATCAAGATTCAGCACAGATAATAATCAAAGAGGAAACTGTAATTAAAATTGTGTTTTTCTTTTTGCAGCTTTTTATTTTATGTTCTATTTCTTTACTTTCTTAAATTCTGGTCTCTGTTAAGTGATGTAACACTCACAACTGAATACTGTGTGACAAATTTTGTTAAAATGAATTCTATGACCACCTAATATAAAAATGTGAATCTCATTATTAATAAACAATACCAGTCATCCAAGGTGTGGTGTTGGGAACTGAAAAGTGTAATTATTAATTTACAAATTTGTTGGCATAAAGGTGTATACTTCACTATATATGCATGCAATTCAGTTATATTCTTTATTCACCATTGACCTCTAACAGAAGAATAGGTTTAGACAGTAAATGTACAGTTAACAACTTTTACAGTGAGATTCTTATAATTTAATTCAAATATTGTTTATCAAACTTCATGGAAGATTAAAACTGTGTGCCGGACCGAGACTCAAACTCGGGACCTTTTTCTTTCGCGGGCAAGTGCTCTGCTAACTGAGCTACCCAAGCACGACTCGCGCCCCGTCCTCACCGTTTTACTTCTGCCACTATCTCGTTTCATTCTGGTATCTTGCAAAATGGGTTTTCAGTAACAAGTCGTAATTCAGAAACTTGAAAATATTACATAGCAAGTGCTGAGCAGATATTGGAAGTTCACTAAAAAGTTTTAAGTGTATTACTTTATGTGAGTTTGCAGTATGTCAGTGTGTCTTGGGGTATTGAAGTCCAGTTTGTCTTTCGCTTTCTGAAGTTGTAGATTTTATCTAGTGTAAAGTGGTTGTAGCTTTGCAGAAGTCGTGCAGAAATAAAGAGACATTATGTGGAACTCCTTTTAGACTGAGGACAAAATGCAAGAAGTGAAGCTAACTGTATATTTCATAGTAGAGGAGGCATTTGTTGACAAACATATAAATACGGCTGAAATCAGTGATAAGCTTTTGATCAACGTCATCATTCAGAAATAACTGTTAACTTAAGGTGTGGTGCTGTGTGTTAGTTTGTAGTTATGTTTACTACTCCCAATATTTTTTTTGTGCAAAAGTGCCTATGTTGCTAGTAGTGATTACAAGTGTGTGTTTAGGGATCAAAATATTATTCAGATGAATGAATAAATGAACTATTTATCATAACTTTCACACGTAAGGTGTGCAATTTGTAGATACTAGCCAACGTCAGGGTTGAGCCTTTACTAAGGAAAGACATTTTGTTTCAGGAATTTGGGGATAAGGTGATAGAGCTATTGGGTCTCCCAAATGTATCAGCAGACACAAATAGTGCCAAGGTAAGCTATGTTCCTTCCAGATATAGTACTTGTGTAAGTAATGTATAGGGTGTTCATTTTAATTGAAGACATTGAAATATCTGAAACAAAAAATTGATAAAAAAAGTTATAATTGCAAATTGTTTGTCTTGGAGGGTGACTTCCACTGATACCACACTCTCCCTCCCCCACACCACCACCACCACCACCACCACCACCCTGCATGTGGGTGGGGGGGCTGGCTTTGAAATCTTCAATGGGAACCCCTGTTTTTATTGCAGATTAAGATTTTTTCAGCAAAATCTATGTATGTTTTGTCTGAAGCATTTTCTTCGTTTTTCCATAGATGGCACAGTAATCATAGGAATAGAAATGGATACGCAGTCATAATTTGCGACATGTTACTCAATAGCCATTTAATATTCAGTGGCATGTGAACCCACCTCTGTGCTGTAGGGTAAGACATGTCAATATGCCATAACTTCTAGTTGGAAATCCCATCCACAATGTTGTATTCCCCCAACATATCAAACTTTTTTGGATCTGACTTGTATTTCTCGAGATATTTCATTGTCTTTACTTAAAATGAATGCCCTGTATAAGAAAGTTATTAAGTTGCGAATTGTGCATTGGTTGGAAGAAGTTATTTAGTGGGCTATTGCCCCATCCATTTTCCATTGTTTACGTACGATATAAGTAAATAATACACATAAAAGTACCCTTCAGGACTTACTCATTATCGAATATAGCTTATGTCAATTTATCTTGATACTTCGTGCATGCAGCAGTATTCTCAACACTCACAGTGTCGTATTGGGGTCATATTGGAGGGAGGGGTGGCTAGGGGAACTAAAGGAGTTGTGTTAGCTGCTGTCTCTGTACCACCAGTGAGAGGGCAGTGGCAGACTACATTTTTCCAAGCAAGGTACGGAGGAGTATTGCCATATTCTCACATCAATATTGATGTGAAATCCATTTTGGAAAAATAATCTGTGCTCCCAGGTTCCATCCTAACAACCGCTTCAGACATTTTGACATACTCGGAAGAAACAACAGAGATTATAGATTTCAAAGCAGCTCGTACAAATATATTGTGTCTTTTCTCACCTCTTGTTGGTTATGTGAAACTATCATCCCATTGGGCAGCTGACGTATTGGCAACCTATGAGCAGTAGGGAAATACCGTTGTGACCAGTGCTGTCTCAGATCTAGACTTTAGCCTGACAACCTTTATTTGGCATTCACATTCAGTAGCTGCACCAACTCATAACTAACTTATTATGTGCTAACTTAACCCAACCACTCTACGACCACAGATCAGGCTGTCATCACAACAGATATTTCAGGGGATGGGGACCATTATCACACTCTAGCGTTTGCCTCCATTTCAGTTTTAGCAGCTGTAATTCTGTAGAAGCAGGCTAATCATACTCATTTGTTTTGTTCACAGGTTTCTACATTTCAGAATGATCATGAATCAGCACAGATAATAATCAAAGAGGAAATTGTAAGTACTTTTGTGTTTGTTACCCATAGAAATTTTTTATTGATTTATTTATTTTCTTAAATTCTGCTCATACTTGTATTTACGAACATCACAGATTTTTGGGCCTTTGTTTTATACGAAAAGTTAGTGATAAGACTACTCTTATGCACAGGATTTGTATAGTGGCATGCGATTCCATCATAGCCAAGTACAAGAGAGGGAGGGTGGGGTAGGGCAATATACCAAAAGTTTAAAACTCAAAACTACCTTTTATGATGCATTTTGATGTGAGGTCGATAGACCGACTGTTGGCGGCATCAGAATACTATCCCAGAGAGAGGTCTGTCGGGAACACATTGTAGAGGCATGTGACGTCTTTCGAGTAAACTTCCACAAAGTACATGTAGAAAAGCTGCTTCGCCAAATTTTATGATGTTGAAGTGCCCCACAGCAAGACTTCCAGAACTAACTTTTGCAAGTTAGTGGAAGTGTTTTCTTGCTGCAAGTACCTGTCAGTTGCTGGAAGTTCTCTCACACTTCCAGAAGATTTGAGAGTTCAATATCGCTTTGAACATGTCTGTGTCAAAAAGGAGAATAGCATAAAGTTGGATGGGCCAAAATGAATGTAATATTGAAACCCTGAAGCATACATAATGGCCAGTTCAGCCAAAGAAGTGAGAAGTGACTTTGACACTGCCGATTACTTTTTTTTACAAGAAGCAGCAGAATAGCAGTTCAGGTGTCTTAAAACTTTAGCAGATTTTTTTTTTAATGTTACCGCAAATATAATGCATTTGTGTTTGTAATAAAAGAAATAAGTACTGTTTGTGAAAACTGGAGAATTGGAAGGTGATCACTTGGTGGTATACAGTAGCTTGTTGCATTTCTGTGTCCTGTTTCCAATTATTTAATTGTAAAATGGAGAAGAGGTATTTGAAATTTGTGTAAGACATTCCCAGAAAGATACTGTAACCTTGCTCTTGTCTACCCATGATTCAACTAACACACTTCAGCAAATATTCCCAAAAAGTTCCTGGAACATAACCTGTGCAAGCTTTTGTTGTAATGTAAACACGTCAGGAAATGGTTGCACAAGTTGCTTGTGGAAGTTACACAGTATTGAATACATGCCTCAGATGAAATGGGCTTAAATAGATTAGTTCTCTTACACTTTTTCTTAGTAGCATTCGGGTTCATAAAGTATGTGTTTGCATGTGGAATACCATTAAACTTCACTGTTACTGCTATTTTGGTGCAGTATGCCTAACAGTATGGAATAAATCCAAAATTTAGAAATTTTCTAAGTATAAATCCCAAATATTAATTAAGGAAATGGATCTGAATTAGTTTGAACTTGTAATTATGAAGCAGTATGTCTTTAAAATGCAAGACAATTAATGGAACAATAAGAATAGCCTCTACCAGGAACGGTCATTGGAAAAGATTAGTGAGGTGTCGCAGTAAGAGGTTACTTTTATGGCAAACTGTATTCAAAGAATAATTTTGACTTAAAAAGGTGTGTTGTTAGGATGAGATTCTTATTAATGCCATTTGGTAATTACTGTGAAAGCAGCAGTGGTCACCCGTCATATTTCAACAACAGGTCACATCATCTCCTTTCTGCTCTCATTTCAGAGCTGCAACTATGGTCAGCATGCTAGCTGCCACTGCACTCCAGGAAAGGTCGCCGTCAGGCAAAGATAACTTTCGACATTTTATGAAATGAAAGTCACTTGTTCTCTCTCTCTCTCTCTCTCTCTCTCTCTCTCTCTCACACACACACACACACACACACACACACACACACACACACACACACACACACACACAACAGTGAAACACCATTAGCAAATGGGAAAGTTAAACGTTGTATTTATGGTTTGCAATAACAAACAAGGCTTGGGAAGTAGAGAGGATGTGGAGAGAGAAGATGGACACAGGGGTTGGAGGAAATGGACACGTATTAGTTTGTGTGTCTAAAGATTTATTACAGTAATTGGTAAAGATTTGAAGTACATATTGAGATTTTTGATAACAGGGTTACCAATTTTATATATTATATGTATTTATATAATATATGTATTAAAATATACGTAAATTGAAGTGGTGGATACTTAAATACACCCATATTAGAATTCAACAAAGTGTCAGACTTTCAAAGCAGTCAGTCAGGAACTTTTGGAGACACACTGTTTTGAATGAACGAACAATAACATCCTTATTTATACAGATTACGAGTCTTGAGAACCAATATCGTAAGTGCTCCTCAGCATCGGAGAATTATGCCGCGGCCTTTCACACACTCAAACGGCGACTGGAAGGAAACATCCTCTCATTCACTACACACTGCAGTGAATCCTATAACACCCCATTTACGGTGTGGGAGCTCCTCAGTGCCCTTGCACATTGCCCCGACACAGCTCTTGGGCCCGATCACATCCACAGCCGGATGATTAAGCATCTCTCATCTGACTACAAGCGACATCCTCTCGTCATCTTCAACCGGATCTGGTGCGATGGCGTCTTTCCATCGCAATGGTGGGAGAGCTCCATCATACTGGTGCTCAAACCCGGTAGAAACTCGCTTGATCTAGATAGCTGTCGACCCATCAGCCTCACCGATGTTCTTTGTAAGCTGCTGGAACATACGGCGTGCCGGCAGTTGGGTTGGGTCCTGGAGTCTCGTGGCTTGCTGGCTCCGTGTCAGGGCGGCTTCCGCCATGGTTACTCTACCACTTATAATCTTGTGTCCGTCGAGTCTGTCATCCGAGCAGCCGTTTCCAGATGGCAACACCTGACTGCTGTCTTTTTTTGACTTACGTAAAGCATACGGCACAACTTGGCGACGTCATGTCCTTGCCACATTGTATGAGTGGGGTCTCTGGGGTACACTCCCGATTTTTATCCAAAACTTTCTGTCACTCCGTACTTCGGGTGCAAGTTGGTGACTCCCATAGTTCCATCCACAGCCAGGAGAATGGAATCCTGCAGGGCTCGATATTGAGTGCCTCTCTATTTTTAGGAGCCATTAACGGTCTAGCAGCAGCTGTCGGGCCCACCGTCTCACCTTCTCTGTATGCAGACGACTTCTGCATTTCGTTGTGTTGCTCCAGTACCGTTGTTGCTGAGCGGCGCCTCCAGGGAGCCATCCACAAGGCGCAGTCATAGGCTCTAGCCCACGGCTTCCAGTTTTGAGCTGCAAAGTCGTGTGTCACGCACTTCTGTAAGAGTCGTACAGTTCATTCGGAACCAGCTTTTTGCGTTAATGACAATCCACACATTGTAGTGGAGACATATTGATTCCCAGGGCTGGTTTTTGATGCTCAATTGACTTGGCTCCCTCACCTTCGTCAGCTTGGCAGCACCTCAGTGTTCTCTGTTGCCTGAGCATCACCAATTGGGGTGCAGATTGCTGTACACTGCAGCAGCTCTACAGAGCCCATGTCCAATTCTGAATCGACAATGGAAGTGTGGTTTATGGTTCAGCAGCGCCTTCAGCATTGCATTTACTCGACCCTGTGCACCACTGTGGGGTTAGGTTAGCCACAGGAGCTTTTAGGACGAGTCCAGGGTGACCAGCATACTGGTGGAGGCTGGTGTCCATCCACTGCAGATCAGACATGCGCAACTGCTTGCCAGTTACGCAGCACATGTTCATAGTTCCCATGAGCATCCAAATTACTGTCTCCTTTTTCCGCCCGCGGCAGTCCATCTCCTGCATCGGCGGCCCAGATCGGGGCTGACGATTGCTATTAGCGTGCGGTCCCTTCTCTCCGAACTGGAGTCCTTCGCTTTACTACCTCTACTTGCGGTCCGTTCACGTACGCCTGCACGGTGTATGCCTCAACCGCAGCTTCATTTGGACCTTTCCCGTGGCCCTAAGGATTCCGTTAACCCTGCCGATCTCCACTGTCACTTCCTCTCGATTCTTGACATGCCTCGCGACAGACCCACAGGTGCCGAAAAGTTAGCATCTCTGAACAAATATCGATAGCTGCAGAGCCGGCACGGCTCAGAAAAGTTGGTAACGTCGTTGCAAAGATAAAAACCAGTGTGTGGGTGAAAATACGCCATCGAAGTGAACAGTAGTTCTGAAGCTGAGGTCAAAGTTTCTATAATGAAACCTTATAATTGTGTGAATGCACGGTGTCTGTTCTTTTGGACATGTCTGAAAGAAGAGACATCACAAGGAATCCCCACCTGCAATACGCATTATGTAAATTAAGGTGGAGGGGGGAGAAAGGAAAGGGCGGGAATTGTTGTCAGCTGCTTCAATACTTTACACGAAATTGGCGGCGATGAGTGGACGTTTGTACTGGACTGTGCTTGGCCCCTATATCTCCTGCTTACTAGGCCGTCACATTAAGCACAGCGCCATGCAGACACAGTGTCTGTCACAATTGTGCGCACTGTCTCGGCACACCTCAGTGCCGACCCATGTTCCCACAGGATGCCACTTATCTGCAGTCCTCGTCAGTGTCCTCCACACTTGTTAGTTTGAGATTCCTGCAGAGGTTGAACGTAATTGTGCTTCTGCACTGAAGGTGGTGGATTTGTGGCCTGTAGAGGTAAATCTACATCTACATCTACACCCATACTCCACAAGTCACCTGACTGTGTGGCAGAGGGTACGTTGAGTACCTCTATCGGTTCTCCCTTCTATTCCAGTCTCGTATTGTACATGGAAAGAAGGATTGTCGGTATGCTTCTGTGTGGGCTCTAATCTCTCTGATTTTTATCCTCATGGTCTCTCCGCGAGATATACGTAGGAGGGAGCAATATACTGCTCGTCTCCTCGATGAAGGTATGTTCTCGAAACTTCAACAAAAGCCCGTACCGAGCTACTGAGCATCTCTCCTGCAGAGTCTTCCACTGGAGTTTATCTATCATCTCCGTAATGCTTTCGCAATTACTAAATGATCCTGTAACGAAGCACGCTGCTCTCTGTTGGATCTCTCTCTCTCTCTCTCTCTCTCTCTCTCTCTCTCTCTCCTGTCTACCCTATCTGGTACAGATCCCACACCGGTGAGCAGTATTCAAGCAGTGGGCGAACACGTGTACTGTAACCTACTTCCTTTGTTCAATTATATGAATGCCCAATGTCCGTTCTTTTGGATGTGAAAGAACAGACACCGAGCAGAATAAGCAGACGTGATTTGTATTACCTAAATTGAGGTAGAGAGGAGATCAGAGTACTTAGATGTCCCACTCGGCTTTCCATACAGTGTTACTAGCTTTGTGCGGCACCTGTTGTGATGTCGAGGTTTTTGCCGTCTGAATCTGTCTGCAACACTAACCGGAGAAGTTGCTCGAATGGAATAGTAAAATAAAATGAGAATTTTATCTGCATATTCGTGGACTCTTGCACATTTTCATCTCTTTCAGCACCTTCGCTACTTGCGTCTTTTGGGTGGTGGGATGTTACTTGTAGTTGTGTGTGAATATTGTGATAATTTACGCTGAAACCTTTTAACTGTTGTTCTGTGCATACTTTGAACTAAGTAATTCACAACTTTTATTTAAAATGTCATTGAAAATGCAAACTATATTTACTACGCTTCTGTCAACCGATTTTTGTGGCTATATTCTGATACAATTTCCTTTCTTGTCTGAGGGAACCGGTGTGCTAAATCCACAAATGGTTTGCATTTGTTTATTGCGTGTCAAGCTGAAGGGAAACACCCCTAGAAAGCAAAATCGTGGTGACACACACTGGCGCTATGTGACGCGTACAGCTGGAAAAGTGGGGTCAGACTAACGTTTCACTAGAATTTTGACATACAATTTAATTACAGTTCTTTGCCAGAAGAAAATTAAACATGAATTTGCATTCAAGGTGCAGAACTCTGCTTCCATTGAAGGAATAATATTGAACCCACTTGAAATTTTCACTCCATACGCAGCACTTAGGTTGTTTCAATCCGCTGAGAAACCTAGTTTGTGTTTCTCTTGAAGCACCCGAAATTTTGGATGTTGTTAGATGTATTGAGACATTGTTTGTTGCAGGATTGTGATACTGACAACGGTTCTGTCAACAACTTGGATTCTCCGCATTTTGCAGATGAGGTAAGTTCTCATCTGAAAGTTACCTGATGACCTCTAACTTACGGCTTTTCTTTTCTGTCTGTTACATGTACTGTAACTGTTTTGGCTTTCTGTGGCTACTGCCACATAATGTTTTGGTCTCATTTTATGTATGGAACTGTAAATAAAAATTATCCATCCAGCAAAGAACATCAGTAAAAGTAAAGTCATACAAATAACTGGTTGTAACAATTGGTGGGGATATCACATGGAAAAACACATAGGATCTGCCCTAATTAAAACGGGG
Source organism: Schistocerca gregaria (assembly GCF_023897955.1). NCBI lineage: Eukaryota > Metazoa > Arthropoda > Insecta > Orthoptera > Acrididae > Schistocerca > Schistocerca gregaria. The sequence goes on along the minus strand of NC_064930.1, from coordinate 108,579,428 downwards.
TCCAGATTTCAGGTCTTTAGTAGGATCTTGATAAACTGCAACCTTTCAGCAAAGGCGAAGAGTTTCAAAATAGTACAGCAGTCCATCATAGAATACAAATATTAAATGTGAATTTCAGACAACAGATGTCGCACCAATGCAGTTAAAGATTTGACACTGTGCCATTTTGTTGTCACCCATAAGTGTCAGATGCACACAAGTGATAAACTGGAAAATTGTGTGCATAACATTGTGTTGTTGTGTTAAGTATCTCGAAATATATTCCAAATAAAGAGCATTTGCAGCCATGAATAATTTTTTGCTTTTGAAGAAAACTGCTGTTGAATCAAACCTATTGCTTGAGAAACTCACAATAAACATGCTCCATCACAAGATAAGTGCGAATGATGGTTTCAGCATTTTAGAAATTGTGACTTCAATCTTGCAGACAAGGAATGTGGAAAACAAAAAAATTAAATGTCTGCTTGTGTCTGTGTATGTGCGGATGGACGTGTGTGTGTGCGAGTGTATACCTATCCTTTTTTCCCCCTAAGGTAAGTCTTTCCGCTCCTGGGATTGGAATGACTCCTTACCCTCTCCCTTAAAACCTACATCCTTTCATCTTTCCTTTTCCTTCCCTCTTTCCTGACGAAGCTGCCGCCGGTTGCGAAAGCTCAAATTCTGTGTGTGTGTTTGTGTGTTTTATTCATTGTGCATATATATATATATATATAAAACAAAGATTCCAAGACTTACCAAGCGGGAAAGCGCCGGCAGACAGGCACATGAACAAAACACACACACAGAATTACTAGCTTTCGCAACCGATGGTTGCTTCTTCAGGAAGGAAAGACGAAAGGATGTGGGTTTTAAGGGAGAGGGTAAGGAGTCATTCCAATCCCGGGAGCGGAAAGACTTCCCTTAGGGGAAAAAAAGGACAGGTGTACACTCGCGCGCGCGCACACACACACACACACACACACACACACACACACACACACACACACATATCCATCCGCACATACACAGACACAAGCAGAAACCGCTCCCGGTCTGATGTCTGCTTGTGTCTGTGTATGTGCGGATGGATATATGTGTGTGTGTGTGTGTGTGTGTGTGTGTGTGTGTGTGTGCGCGCGAGTGTACACCTATCCTTTTTTTTCCCCTAAGGGAAGTCTTTCCGCTCCCGGGATTGGAATGACTCCTGACCCTCTCCCTTAAAACCCACATCCTTTCATTTTTCCCTCTCCTTCCCTCTTTCCTGACGAAGCAACTGCCAGTTGCGAAAGCTCGTAATTCTGTGTGTGTGTTTGTGTGTTTTGTTCATGTGCCTGTCTGCCGGCGCTTTCCCGCTTGGTAAGTCTTGGAATCTTTATATATATATATATATATATATATATATATATATATATATATATATATATACAATTTATTAAAAACAAAGATTCCAAGACTTACCAAGCGGGAAAGCGCCGGCAGACAGGCACAATGAACAAATCGCACAAACACACACACAGAATTACTAGCTTTCGCAACCGATGGTTGCTTCTTCGGGAAAGAGGGAAGGAGAGGGAAAGACGAAAGGATGTGGGTTTTAAGGGAGGCCTTTAAATATGTCTGCTTGTGTCTGTGTATGTGCGGATGGATATATGTGTGCGTGTGTACACCTGTCCTTTTTTCCCCCTAAAGGAAGTCTTTCCCCTCCCAAGATTGGAATGACTCCTTACCCTCTCACTTAAAACCCACATCCTTTCGTCTTTCCCTCTCCTTCCTGAAGAAGCAACCATCGGTTGCGAAAGCTAGTAATTCTGTGTGTGTGTTTGTGTGTTTTGTTCATTGTGCCTGTCTGCCGGCGCTTTCCCGCTTGGTAAGTCTTTGAATCTTTGTTTTTAATATATTTTTCCCATGTGGAAGTTTCTGATGGTTGCTTCTTCAGGAAGGAGAGGGAAAGACGAAAGGATGTGGGTTTTAAGGGAGAGGGTAAGGAGTCATTCCAATCCCGGGAGCGGAAAGACTTCCCTTAGGGGGAAAAAAGGACAGGTGTACACTCGTGCGCGCACACACACACACACACACACACACACACACACACACACACATATCCATCCGCATATAGACAGACACAAACAGACATTTGTAAAGGCAAAGAGTTCGGGCAGTGATGTCAGTCGAGGCGGAAGTACAGAGGCAAAGATTTTGTTGAAAGACAGGTTAGGTATGAGCAGTGGCAACTTGAAATTAGTGGAGGTTGAGGCCTGGTGGATAACGAGAAAAGAGGATATATTGAAGGGTGAGTTCCCATCTCCGGAGTTCGGATAGGTTGGTGTTGGTGGGAAGTATCCAGATAACCCGGACGGTGTAACACTGTGCCAAGATGTGCTGGCTGTGCACCAAGGCATGTTTAGCCACAGGGTGATCCTCATTACCAACAAACACTGTCTGCCTGTGTCCATTCATGCAAATGGACAGTTTGTTGCTGGTCATTCCCACATAGAAAGCGTCACAGTGCAGGCAGGTCAGTTGGTAAATCACGTGGGTGCTTTCACACGTGGCTCTGCCTTTGATCGTGTATACCTTCTGGGTTACAGGACTGGAGTAGGTGGTGGTGGGAGGGTGCATAGGACAGGTTTTACACCGGGGGCGGTTACAAGGGTAGGAGCCAGAGGGTAGGGAAGGTGGTTTGGGGATTTCATAGGGATGAACCAAGAGGTTACGAAGGTTAGGTGGATGGCGGAAAGACACTCTTGGTGGAGTGGGGAGGATTTCATGAAGGATGGATCTCATTTCGGGGCAGGATTTTAGGAAGTCTTATCCCTGCTGGAGAACCACATTCAGAGTCTGATCCAGTCCCGGGAAGTATCCTGTCACAAGTGGGGAACTTTTGGGGTTCTTCTGCTAGAGGTTCTGGGTTTGAGGGGATGAGGAAGTGGCTCTGGTTATTTGCTTCTGTACCAGGTCGGGAGGGTAGTTGCGGGATGCGAAAGCTGTTTTCAGGTTGTTGGTGTAATGGTCGAGGGATTCAGGACTGGAGCAGATTCGTTTGCCACGAAGGCCTAGGCTGTAGGGAAGGGACCGTTTGATATGGAATGGGTGGCAGCTGTCATAATGGAGGTACTGTTGCTTGTTGGTGGGTTTGATGTGGACGGATGTGTGAAGCTGGCCATTGGACAGATGGAGGTCAACGTCAAGGAAAGTGGCATGGGATTTGGAGTAGGACCAGGTGAATCTGATAGAACCAAAGGAGTTGAGGTTGGAGAGGAAATTCTGGAGTTGTTCTTCACTGTGAGTCCAGATCATGAAGATGTCATAAATAAATCTGTACCAAACTTTAGGTTGGCAGGCTTAGGTAACCAAGAAGGCTTCCTCTAAGCGACCGATAAATAGGTTGGCATACGAGGGGGCCATCCTGGTACCCATGGCTGTTCCCTTTAATTGTTGGTATGTCTGGCCTTCAAAAGTGAAGAAGTTGTGGGTCAGGATGAAGCTGGCTAAGGTAATGAGGAAAGAGGTTTTAGGTAGGGTGGCAGTTGATCGGCGTGAAAGGAAGTGCTCCATCGCTGCGAGGTCCTGGACGTGCGGGATATTTGTGTAGGGAAGTGGCATTCTGTGGGGGCTTGGTAAACAGCTACAATGGGGCGGCCGGGATGTTTTGGGTTTGTGTATTTTTAGGAAGTAGGTAGAAGGTAGGAGTTCGAGGTGTCGGTGGGGTCAGGAGTTTGATGGAGTCAGGTGAAAGGTTTTGTAGGGGGCCTAAGGTTCTGAGAATTCCTTGAAGCTCCGCCTGGACATCAGGAATGGGATTACCTTGGCAAACTTTGTATGTAGAGTTGTCTGAAAGCTGACGCAGTCCCTCAGCCACATACTCCCGACGATCAAGTACCACGGTTGTGGGACCCTTGTCAGCTTGTGTGTGTGTGTGTGTGTGTGTGTGTGTGTGTGTGTGTGTGTGTGTGTGTGTGCGTGCGCACGTGAGTATATACCTATCCTTTTCTCCCCCTAAGGTAAGTCTTTCCACTCCGGGATTGTAATGACTCCTTACCCTCTCCCTTAAAACCCACATCCTTTCATCTTTCCTTTTCCTTCCCTCTGTCCTGACGAAGCAGCCGCCGGTTGAGAAAGCTCGAAATTTTGTGTGTGTGTGTGTGTGTGTGTGTGTGTGTGTGTGTGTGTGTGTGTGTGTGTGTTTGTGTGTTTGTGTGTTATTTTATTGTGCCTGTGTACCAGCGCTTTCCTGCTTGGTAAGTCTTTTAATATATAAAGACAAAGATTCCAAGACTTACCAAAAACAAAGACTCCAAGACTTACCAAGCGGGAAAGCGCCAGTAGACAGTCACAATAAAATAACACACAAACACACACACAAGATTTCTAGCTTTCGCACCCAACAGTTGCTTCTTCAGGAAAGAGGGAAGGAGAAGAAAAGAGCAAAGGATATATATATTTACCATGAGAATCCCAAGTACAAAATATTGTGAAAGGACCACACCGTCCACATCGACCACAGGAACTGAATCGCTTTGGCAGAAAGACGATGCTTTGTGTGTGGTGGCACCAGAGGGGCGTGGTCTATTATGAGCTGTTAAAGCCTGGGGAACAATTAATACTAAACATTACCAACAACAGGTGACTGATCTGAACCATTCACTGCTTGAAAAAAGGCCACAGTACCTGAAGAGGCAACAGTCATTTTGCTTTGTGACAGTGCTCCTTCACATAGGGCAAAAAGGGTTTGTGACACGTCTGAAGCATTCGACTGGAAAATTATATACCATGCAGCTTATGTCTTACTCACCAGACTTGGCACCTTCTGAGTACGACTTTTTTGCATCGACAGGCCACACACTTGCTGAGCAGAGCATTGGTTCGTATGATGATTTGAAAAAATGGCTCGATGAATGGTTTGCAGCAAAATGGGAAAATTTTTGATGATGTGTTATTCACAAATTGCCCAAAAGATGAGAAAAATGTATAACAAACGACAGATCACACTTTGAATAAAGCACTATTTATCAGTCTTCTGAATTTAATATGTGTTTTAGACCAAAAAAATCTGCATTTCATACTTGTACACCTGGTAGAACTTGAGGTTACTGTCGGCTTAAATTTGGTTCTTGTAGCTTGGTTTGAAGTGTAAGGATCTTGGCAAAGACAGGAGAAAAAAATGCACATTTGCAACAAGAGTTACCAGGATGTGAATGTGTATGGCTAAGCCAGTGTTGTGTAGTGGTCCTGGCAGATTTCGAAGTTTATAGTTTGCGTATCTCAGTTGGTGGAGACCATTTATCATTCTGCTCACCTCAGTTTTCCACGTAGACTGTAATTGTAGATTCAGCAGTGCAAGAGCTGTTCTCATTATTATGCAGTGTGTGTTGGAAGGCAGTGGCATAAAACAATTTGTACTTCCCTTCAATAATTGTACTGATGCTTCTTGTGTATATCTTCCATTTATTCTTCAAAACCATTATAGTATTCTTCATATAACAGGTAGTTAAGAATACACAAGGATACAGAATGTGCAATGAAATGTTAATTTGTTTTTACAAACTAATGACAGTCATTTATGTTTGCCTTCATTTATTTTTTGGACAATATGCTACTCCAGTGTAGGCCATTGATTGACAGGGCCATCTGCACAGATACTTCTCTGCAATTGCTGTCTTAACTTGAAGCACGTATCATCCCTTGGGCTGGTCTTGTAATGATCTCTACTTCTATATTATGGTGTGCGTGCGTGTGTGCGCGCACGTGCGCGCCTTTGTTTGTTTGGATTATGATTATCATAAATATATCCTGAACTGTTACTTCTTTACTCAGCATCCAGGATAATGGTGTTAAATTTTTCCTTTCTGCTATGAGCTTCTTCACCGCTGCAACTTTTCACATGTTGGAAACTGTAAAGTTCTCTTGAACTTCAACTGTCTGCTAAAGAATAGAAAGCACTTCTTCATAGGTACCAACATATTTCTCTTTCCTTTACAACATGGAAACAATGTGAACATTAATCGATCTTGATACATAATCTGTAAGATGTTCGCTCCTTACAGATGGTACAAAATCTGAAAGCTAATAATAGACAATCTTCTGTGATTTCACCACATTGTCACGGTACTCGATGTTCTGTGGCACACAGTGCGTATCTGAGCTGGGATGTGGCAGCACAGAATAAACCACCTAACCAGTAGTTATTGCAAAGTGGGGAAAATGTGCTAGTATTGTCCCACCTTGCAAACTTACTGCTTCCATTCAGACCTGTGTACATCCTCAAATATGAATTAACTTCCAAACAGGAGTCATTTCCAAACTCACCTCTTAACAAATAATGTCACAAACACTATTTGTCAGTTAGGTAAAAAAGGGATAAAATCTCCCTTTCTCAAAGTGATATTACGCCACATATTGCTCCTCTTAGACAAATGGTGCCATAACCCTCTTATTACCCAAATAAACAAAGAATATTGGTAATTCTGAACTGATTTGGGCATATACAAATTGAAACATATTTGTACACAACCAAGCAGCAGTATGGTCAATTTGAGTCGTTCGGTTGACCTATGTTGCGATAATAAGTGCTGTACTTTAAGTCTGTTTCATGTCATGACCAGTGCCCATAGAGAACTTGGCTTACTACTACCTTTAACAATCAGTTACTGCAGTCCTGACATTGAAGCAACCTGATCAAAATTACATGAATAATGTGACAGAGTAGCATACGCATTCAGTATGCATTTAATATCTGGAGGTAAGATTTGGTCCTCCAAAGTTTGAATGCAGAACTATTTTTACATTGTCTCTATTGCTGTATACTTATGGACTTCTTGCAGTGTCTGTTATCTAGACAAACCGGATGGATATTCAGTGTCTAATCACAGACATAAATGGTCTGGTCGCGTTATTGTGACGGCCTGTTGGCAGCCTGAATAACCACCTCTTGCAGCAGGGACGTGTAGGAAGGGTCTGTGAGGTTCTGGAATGTATTGAGGGGGATGTGAGCTATGCTGATCCCAGTGCCATGGCCAGGTTTGCTATCTTTCTCGGTTGAGGATCCACGGTTCAAACGGCCCGATTGACGTGCCTCGCAGATTTTAGATCGGATTTAAATCTGGAGTGATTGGTTGGCCAAGCAGGCCACCACTTCGCCACCCCTGGAGCTCGATCTCGTGGAAAGAGACCTCCGGTCAGCCCTACATCGCAAGGTCCGCGATGCTGGAGCTCTGAATGGTTTGTCTCGAACACGCCAAATAAGTTCCGCAGGGTCAAGTCGTCTACGGCCATATGGAACTCGTCCTTGAGGGGCACGCGTATGGACTCTGTTGTTCTCTGCCGTCTCCAAATTGGACGTACGCGGTTGACCCACAGCTATCTCCTTCGCCGTGAGAACCCGCACGAGTGTTGCTGTGATGCAGGGCTGACAGTGGTCCATCTTCTGACGGACTGCCCCCTTTTAGCCCCCTTGCGGCAGTCCTTTAATTTACCAGCTGCAGTTCCTTTAATTTTAGGTGACGATGCCTCTATAGCTGACTCAGTTTTATGTTTTATCCGTGCGGCTGGGTTTTATCACTCACTCTAGTGTGGGCACTCTCGTGTGATTTCTCAGGCTACACCTACTCCGGTGACTTTTAATTGTGACGTGGATACCGACATAGTGTCTTTCATGGTAACAAGTTGTGTCGGTACCTCTATCAACTCTTTCCAGCTGGAGGTTCTTCATTTGTAGTTGAGTGGTTGACATTTTATCTGATCCATTGACCACTGTAATCTGTTTTACTCAAGCCAACTATTTGCTCTGCTCCTTTTAAGTGTCCTCTATTTTGTGTTATTGCGATGTCCATTTTAGCTCTATACCCCTCGGTGTTCCCTCCCTCTGGGTGCAGAGGTTACGGTTTTCCGGTATAGGCCTTTTACAAGTATGTCTGTTTGGAACAGGGGACTGATGACCTCGATGTTTAGCCCCCATCAAACCCCAAAACCCAAAATCCGGAGTGTTTGGTGGGTAGGGGAATATGATAAACTTACCGGTGCTCTTCGAACCACACATTTTCAGTGCAATAAGCTGTGATGTGCTGCTTGTCCTCCTGGTAGATGCCATTGTGCCAGAGAAAAACAAACTGCATGTACACATAGACATTGTTCCCAATGATTGAAATGTAATTGTGTCGGTCTATTGTCCTTTCCACAATGACAAGATCACCCAGGGAATGCCATGGAAATATACCTAGAGAACAGTCCTTCCTCTGGCCTGGACCCTTCTGATGATTGATTGAGGGCGGCACACCCCAATGGCCACGTCCAATGGAGCGTAAAATGCGATTCATCTGAAAAGGCACCCATCTGAAAAGGCACCTGTCACCTCTCATTGGACATCCAATTGCGGTTTGCAATTTCCAGCCTTCATCACCTATGAACAGAAGTCAACTCGGGTGCAGTAATATTCGCTGAACAATCATTGAGGAAATACACTGTCTGTAGCCCCTTTGTTCACCTGGGTGATCAGTTGCTCAAAGGTTGCACATCGATTCACTTGCACGTATCTCCGCAGCCATTATTTACTCGTGTTGACTGTGGTGCACCACAGTTATCAAATTCCGGTTTCGGAAAGTGTCATTTTGCCATACACTTTAACCATGGTGACATGGAACCGGATTACAAACTTAGCCATTTCAGAAAAGCTTCCACTCTTGGCATGATAGCAAATGATCATTCTCTCTTCGATGTCAGATTAACTGCTCCGTTTCCGCATTACGACAGCTTCTGCTCTGCTCTCCACGTCCCCCCGACACACTTCATGTATCGTTGACTGCTCTCCTCTGCCCTCTGTGAGTAGTTGTTGCATGCTGACATTGAATATGGGCGGTGGTCACATTAATCCTTTAGCTGGTGTGCCATATTTTCGTAAGTGTGGGTGTGTGGCGTTCTTCGTACGCATGTAAAGGATGGCTGCCGTTACGTTGCAGAGGTAAAAATTTATCAGCAAATCACACTTTAATCTTAGTTTAATTTATCAATGATAAAATAAGTGTACGTTATATGATCAAAAGCACTATTTAATTAAACAATGATAAAATAAACTTTAAAAGTAAGTTAAGGAAAGGAAAACCTATTTCTATAGAATTTATAAACTTACAGAAAGCTTTTGACAATGTTGACTGTATCACACTCTTTCAAATTCTAAAGGTGGTAGGGGTAAAATACAGGGAGCGAAAGGCTATTTGCAGTTTGTACAGAAACCAGATGGCAGTTATAAGAGTTGAGGGACATGAAAGGGAAGCAGTGGTTGGGAAGGGAGTGAGACAGGGTTGTAGCCTCTCCCTGATGTTATTCAATCTGTATATTGAACAAGTAGTAAAGGAAACAAAAGAAAAATTTGGAGTAGGAATTAAAGTTGAGGGAGTAGAAATAAAAACTTTGAAAGAATTACAATGTCATTGGCAAATCTCAGAGACAGCAAAGAACATTTGAATGGGCTGGACAGTATCTTGAAAGGAGGATATAAGATGAACATCTACAAAACGATAGTAATGGAATGTAGTCTAATTAAATCGGGTGATGCTGAGGGAATTAAATTAGGAAATGAGACACTTAAAGTAGTAAAGGAGTTTTGCTATTTGGGAGGCAAAATAATTCATGAGGGTCAAAGTAGGGGGGTATAAAATGTAGACTGGCAATGGCCAGAAAAGCATTTTTGAAGAGAAATTTAACACCATCGAGTATAGATTTAAGTGTCAGAAAGTCCTTTCTGAAAGTATTTATGTGAAGTGTAGCCATGCATCGAAGATGAAATAGGGACCATAAATTGTTTAGACAAGAGGAGAACAGAAGCCTCTGAAATGTGGTGTTGCGGAAGAATGCTGAAGATTAGATGGGTAGATTACGTAACTAAGGAGGTACTGAATAGGATTGGGGAGAAGAGGAGTTTGTGGCACACCTTGAATAGAAGAAGGGACCACTTGGTAGGACATGTTCTGAGGCATCGAGGGATCACCAATTTAGTATTGGAGGGCAGCGTGGAGGGTAAAAATCGTAGAGGGAGACCGAGAGATGAATACACTAAGCAGATTCAGAAGGATGTAGGTTGCAGTAGGTACTCATAGATGAAGAGGCTTGCACAGGATGGATTAGCATGGAAGCGAGCTGCATCAAACTGATCTTTGGACTGAAGACAACAACAACAACAAACCAAATAAACTTTTATTATATTACTTTGTTGCCATGTGCAAGTTCTACCACTCACTGATCCACTTGAAGCATTAAACAGTACAGTTGCATCAGATTCCAGCCAACCACTTACTAGATTGTTAATTATCTTGTAGACAACTGCATCATTGTGCAATTGAGCTGCTAGCTTGTAATCTAGGTTATTTTCTTGCACAGATGGTATTTTTTTTTTCTCTCACCTATCTCACTATTTATTTTATGTTACCGCTGCTGACTTGGACTTCTGACAGAGCAACTTTGGGCTCACACACGTAAAACAAGAATGGAATTTGCAGTTGGCACACTTTATACATAGGTGCACCTGCTTGTGGATTAATGTTGTTGGCTTGTGTAGAATCCTTCAGTATCGTCTTCTGTTATCCATTTAATGTTTAAATTAATTTAATGGTAAAAACAGGTTTCTAAACATCAGGAGCATGTACTGGATATTGACAGCTGTAATATGTCCTATGTTAATTCGTGAGGCTATAGTACGGTGGAATACAGCAGAATAACAGGTGCCTGCTAAGCATTTTGGGAAGGTACTGGCCGCCTCATCTGTAACAGGTGGAATTCACAGCACACCCATTGCTCGAATGGACACCGTGCCGGCCGGACATGTCCCCGTTACACCATCGACACAGTTGAGGCGGCAGCACTGGCACACAGGCTAAAAACTGAAAACCTTTAGGATATCCAGAATCTCACATAAAATAGTGGTAGTGAGGAATAGGGTACGGTCGGCGAAAGTTGGGTGACTGCGCAGTAACTTCCAGCTGCTTAAATAAATCTTTCTAAGTAACAGTCAAAAGAGTATGTAGTGGTGTAATGAACCATGGTACTACACAGAAGACATTCTGGTTTATTGACAGATGGAAAGCACACTCGGGTGCCAGGGCTGGGATAGGGGGATACAACTCTCGACTAGAAAGAGCAGTTTCTTTAGAGAATCTTGGCCACAGGAGTCCAGGAGGAAATATTTGCTGTTGGCTTGTGTGGAGGAAAATCTAAGTCTTTTCTACAGGAATTGTGGCACCTACATTTGTTCGGACAGCCGAGCAACTCTGAAGTCCCCCCCATGCCTGCGACAAGATCAAAGATTGTTGTAGAATGCCACGCAACTGTGTGAGGCTATGGAAAACAAGAGGGTAAACCTGCTGTGGTGTCCCCAATCACTCGGGAAACATGGCAGTGAACAAAATCCTAGGCTGACTGGGACAGGAAAGTTTGCTGGACTGGAACCTATCGTAACCATCACTAAGGCAGCGGTAAAATACACTCGTGCTCATAAATTAAGGATAATTGCAGAATGTGGGACTACACGACGTGGCACTATACAAAACTGGTGCTAATAGCACAGGCACATAGGGAACACACATGATCTGTAAGTGCACGGTATTGGTGATAAGTTGAGAAAACCACCCTGAAACACTTGTGCTACAAAACGCCACTGTTGCCTGCGCACGTACCCCGACATCATCATGGGATATGATCACCGTGCACACATACACAGACTGCACAGCGGATTGGCATACTCTGGATCAGGTGGTCGAGCAGCTGCTGCGGTATAGCCTCCCATTCTTGCACCAGTGCCTGTCGGAGCTGCTGAAGTGTTGTAGGGGTCTGAAGACGTGCAGCGATATGTAGCCTCTGATAAGTTGTTTTCTTTCACTGAAAGATTTTGCATCTCTGATTGAATGTTTGTGTCAAACTGCAGAATGCTGCGCTCGTTTCCACACTGTGCATTTGTCAGCATTGGGAGACTCGAGCCAGTGTACCAGCCGGACCTGAATTGTACGTTCTGTCACCTCGCAAACACAGCTGGTGAGATAAATGCGGCAGTAGCTAGAAGGAAGATTTCTGTCCTTATCGGGCTTCGGTATGGGTACGACTGTGGCTTCACACCAGTGTCCGTGAAACGTGCCCTGTGCCGAGATGCAGTTGTACATATTATGCAGAAAGTGCTTGCCCGCAAGAGAAAGGTGGTGCAACATCTGAATGTGAACACGTCTGGCCCTGCGGCAGAGAATAAGGATGAAATAAGAGCACAATCCAGCTCCCTCCTAGTGAAGGCGGCATTGTAGCGCTCGCGGTTTGGAGAATAGAAGGGAAGAGGTAAAAATCTCCGCAAAATGGCAGCATATTGCCTCAGTGTGACATTGGTGACATTCCCAGCAAGCTCCATCGCTGTCACGCCTGTATTGCTGCCAGAGGTGGTCACACCCCGTACTGAGCACATTGACCAGTTGTCGCAGTGCAAACAAGGGAAAAAACGAAGTACATTCTCGTCTACTGTTATGCATGTTGCAGTTGTTTACGTTCTGTATTTTTTACATTGTTTCTACATTGCTCTCACGTGTTAATGCTGTTTTGCAGCAAAATAAATGTGACCTTGTAAAATTTCCTTTTTTTTTTTTTTGCTATAATTTTGAACCAGTGTATTTGTACTGTCTGCTACGCTGATATGTCAGCAAACCTTTAATACTGTGTATCTCCATCAAGAGCGACACTATTGCAAGTGAAGAGGAAGAATTGACGATATGTGGTGCCGCGTTAATTATACTCGACGAAACAGACAAAATAGAATGAGATCACTCACAGATTTCCAACAAACTTTATTCACAATTTCAAACATTTGCAAAACTTTTTCTCGGTGCCATCCTCCAGATGACAAAAGGAAAAATGTTTATCACTTAGTACATTTTCACTTTTTGTGCTGTAAAACTCAGGCATCAGATATTTGTTATAATTTGTTAACAATCAGTGAATATTTTCGAGGCGGTCCCAGATTTTGCTTTGAGGTTATGTCATAAGTTAATGTATAAATTAACAAAATATGTACAGATAATTTGCAAAATTGTGTATATTTACGTAATTATTGCCATGTTGAATGTCCTTTTTTCAGATACCAAAAATGCCAAGGTGCTGTAGTGTGGCTGGCTGTAAAAGTAATTACAAATCACAAAATGAATCTGTCAGCACATTTGCTTTACCCAGTGATGAAGAACTAAAGAAAAAGTGGCTGAGAAAAATTCCGACTGACTTTTCAGAGTTAAAGAATCCTATAATATGCATAAAGCATTTTAGTGAAGACTGCATAGTGAAAACAGAGCAGTTTGTAGTTGACGGAGAAGTAAAAACATTTGTAAGAAGTGTTCCAAAACTAAAACCAGATGCAGTGCCATCAGTTTTTCCAAATTTGCACCGATACACGACAACACCTGGACCCTCATGCAGGAGGCCGTATGGTGCAGAAAATGATAATTTTGAAAAAGCAAGGGTAAGAAGCTCGAAAGATTACGGGCAGTATAAATGACAGAATGTTAACAATATTATGGGAGACTCACATAAATGTTTTTCAATTGGTACCTGTATAAATAAGAAACAGTGGTTCTGTATTGAGAGTGAAGAAAAGAAAGTGCTGTGTTTGAGTCAGCTGTGGGACCCTGCCACTGCCCAATAGCCCACCACTACCATTACTTGTCAAGTTGTCATCATCTTTTTATGAAGTGAAGGTAGTTTCACTGAACTAACTCCTCGAAATGATCATTCTGCAGCCATTTAAACATACAATGCACAGTACGTTACATTAGATTGAGGGTTAACTGCCAGTTCCTGCACGAAACGTCGATCCTCGGCCAGTTTTTCTGCACTTCGCTACAGTTTCCTCTAGATAGCTGTGTCATCGGCATAGAGAGCTCGGTCTCTCTGCTGACTTGCTTAGGGGTGTCTTTGGTGTAAATTATGTATAGGATGGGGACCTTAGACCAAACCTTGTTATACTCCTGCCTGTCGCCTCGTAATCGATGATCAGATTATATGATCTGGGCATTCTCTTTCATATAGTTTGTGAATGAGTCCATTGTACATCTGGTTGAACGCTTTTTCTATATTCGGGAATAGTGCTCCAGCATATTCTTTCTTCATCCTGGCTATACAGGTATGTTTTACCAAGTGAAACGATTGCTGAATGATGGAGCTGTCAGAGTGGAAATGAAACTGCTCAGGCGTGACAATGTTGTTTCCTGTGAGGAATTGGTTGACGTTTCTGGTTGGACCCTTGGTCGACACACACATTTAATTTGGCGGGGAGATTCCAAATGGCATAGACACCCAAATCAGTCCTGTAGGAAGTGGCTACACTGAATCCGGGCTAGGTCTCTTCTGATGAGTCCTAGATCTGTATACTTTATTACAATGGAAACAGCATGTCATTCTGAGTGGAGAGCTGTGTTCGATGTAAAAATAACCTTACGTGTACCCTAAGGGAATGTTCTTGGATGATTTCTTTTCACAGTATACCGGGTGTGTAACCTCCTCCTCCTCCTCCTCCTCCTCCTCCTCCTCCCCCCCCCCCCCCCCCCCCCCCAATCGGCCTATCCTGCTTGCAATATAAAATATGACTGTGAATTGCGTGTATACCTGATGGAATTTTTCCAATTGAATAAGGCTATCTTTTCCAAAAAAGTAATACCAGTGAGTAGGTGGAAAGTGTGCAACTCATCTTTATGATAGAAAAGTCTAGCAAAAATAAAAAAGTAATTAAACTGAACAGGGCTACAATTTGGAAAAATGAGTCATTTTGTGTATTCACTCACGAAAAACACTGGACAGAAAAGGGGTACCACTGATCATGAATCTAAAAGTTACACTAATGAACAAAAAGGAAATAATGTTGGTCGCCAGGCTACTGGGGTGATGTACTTCCAACATCCTGTACAAGATGATGGGAAAGAAAAACATTTATTATTAAACACTGACGTGACAACTTTCAGTTGTCACGTTTATTGACACTAATTTTAAGTGAGTATGTAATAATAAAGAAAACTGAGAAGTCACTTTTACATTAAGTTTGTCATTAAATTTTGAAAAAAAAAAAAAGAAAGGCAATCGAGTAATGATTTGAAAATATCCACTTAAACTCTATGTTAGTATTGAACTTCGTTACATGAACAATGGCTTTCAGAGACCTCAACATAATGTCATCAAAGAAATTTAGAGAAAGGCAAGCACTTTTTACTTTGCAGTTACTTAATTTTCAAATTGGATTTCATATTATTGTCTGAACCACGGAGCCTTTTTTTACTGACTTGAACAGAATTAAATACTAGAATACGTACCAAAACAAACAGCCATGTGCTCCAAGCTATATGTAAAATAAATAAAGCTTCCGCACTCTTACTTTGTGCATTTTCTTTAGAGTTTGATTTTTTCCAGTGATAGATTCTCCAACTTCGGTTAGCATATAAGGAAAAAAGGGAACAAGGGCCCTGCTTTGTAACAATGTCTGGGGGCAATGAGGACACAATCACCCTGAGTTTGACTGATTATTATTTAAATAAAGTTCATTAATCAAATCACATTAAGTTGTGCTGCTGGGTTAGCCGTTAATACTTTCTACCAATGAACAGTCTTACTTCAGTGCTGTGCGTGCGACGAATCTGTGTTGCTGGAACTGCTGCTGTTGTTGAAGACGGTAGCATCTTGTGGAGTCACAGTTAATTAAATGAATGGGCAATCGTAATTAATACAGCCTATTTATTTATTTATTGTTCCGTGGGACCAAATTAAGGAGAAGTCTCCATGGTCATGGAACAAGTCAATACATGAAATTATAACACAATATTAGAAACAGATAAAATGAAATATAAAAAACATATGCAGGTGACAAGTAAGTTTAAATAAAGAAAATCAACAATGGAACACTGGAATTTGCTTAATATTTTAGATCTTCCAGGAGCTCCTCGACAGAATAGAAGGAGTGAGCCATGAGGAAACTCTTCAGTTTAGACTTAAAAACGTTTGGGCTACTGCTAAGATTTTTGAGTTCTTGTGGTAGCTTATTGAAAATGCATGCAGCAGAATACTGCACTCCTTTCTGCACAAGAATCAAGGAAGTGCATTCCACATGCAGATTGGATTTCTGCCTAGTATTAACTGAGTGAAAGCTACTAACTCTTGGGAATAGGCTAATATTGCAAACAACAAACGACATTAAAGAAAATATATACTTTGAGGGCAATGTCAGAATTCCCAGACGATTGAATAGGGGTCGACAAGACGTTCTCGAACTTACACCATATATAGCTCGAACAGCCCATTTTTGAGCCAAAAATACCCTTTTTGAATCAGACGAATTGCCCCAAAAAATAATACCATACGACATAAGCGTATGAAAATATGCGAAGTAGACTATTTTTCGTGTTGAAGTGTCACTTATAAAGCAGCATTTAGTTTCTGAACAAGATCATGGACATGGGCTTTCCACAACAGCTTACTATCTATCCGAACGCCTAGGAACTCCAGCTGTTCCGTCTCGCTTATAATATGCCCATTCTGTCTGATCAAAATTTGGGTTCTTGATGAATTGTGAGTTAGAAACTGTAAAAACCGAGTCTTACTGTGATTTAACATCAAATTATTTTCCACAAGCCACGAACTTATTTAATGAACTACATTATTTGATAATGTTTCAATATTACACACAAGATCATTCACTACCAAGCTGGTGTCATCATCAAATAGAAATATTTTTGAATCACCTGTAATACTAGAAGGCATATCATTTATATAAATAAGAAACAGCAGTGGCCCCAGCACCGACCCTTGGGGAACGCCCCACTTGACAGTGCCCCATTGGGACTGAACATCACTGCCACTCTCAATATTAGGGAGAATTACCTTCTGCTTTCTGTTCTCAAAGTAAGAGGCGAACCAATTGTAAGCTACTCCCCTTACTCCATAATGGTCCAACTTCTGCAGTAATATTTTGTGGTCAACACAGTCAAAAGCCTTCGTTAAATAAAAAAAAAAAACTCCTAGCGTTCGCAACCTTTTATTTAATCCGGCCAAAACCTCACAGAGAAAAGAGAATATAGCATTTTCAGTTGTTAAACCATTTCTAAAACCAAACTGAACATTAGACAGCAAATTATGTGAACTTCAATGCTCCAGTAACCTTGTATATACAACCTTCTCGATAACTTTAGCAAACACCGATGGCACAGAAATAGGTCTATAATTGTCAACATTATACCTGTCTCCCTTTTTATAAAGTGGTTTCACCACCGAGTGCTTTAATCGGTCAGGAAATCGACCACTCCTAAAGGAAAAGTTAAAGATATGGCTAAGTAGTGGGCTAACATACATAGAACAATACTTCAGTATTCTGCTAGATACCCCGTCATATCCATGAGAGTTCTTGGTCTTTAGTGATTTAATTATTAACTCAATTTCCCTCTTGTCAGTATCACGGAGGAGCATTTCAGGTAACGGTCTCGGAACACTTTTTTCTAAGAGCGCTATCGATTCCCTGTCGGGACTAGGTTTCTATTTAGATCACCTGCTGTATTCAGAAAGTGATTATTAAATACTGTACATGTATGCGACTTATCAGTAACACGGACATTCCCACTACGCACTGGTTCTATATCCTCGACCCGTCTCTGCAGACCAGCCACTTCCTTTGCGACTGACCACATGGTTTTAATTTTATCGTGAGACTTAGCTATTCTATCTGCATACCACTTACTCTTCCACCCACCCACTGTCCTTCCTCCTGCTACTAGTCATCTGGCAGGTGCGCGTACATGATGGCGCCGAAATGGTACTCTCTACTGCGAGTGTGTTAACACCACACTTCCGCACACTAAAAGCGCTGGAACCTGTCTCTCGCTCTCTCAGTGCACTCTGTGCAACAGCCCCCTACGCAAAGATTTTACAACGTACAAGCACTGCTGTTATTGTTGCTAGTCGATGCAAATAACAACTCCTTTGGCTTTTTCCCAGAGCTTATAAGTTTAACAGTAAAACACAGATAAATACAATAAAAGTCAACAGACTACTACCTAAATGTACACATCCAGTGAAGCAATGTCCTTACTTATTAAAAAGAAAGCATTTAAATTACAAATATTTACATACAATTATATATAGAAAGAAACTTCCACATGGGAAAAATATATTAAAAACAAAGATTCCAAGACTTACCAAGCGGGAAAGCGCCGGCAGACAGGCACAGTGAACAAAACACACAAACACACGCACAGAATTACTAGCTTTCGCAACCGATGGTTGCTTCTTCAGGAAGGAGAGGGAAAGACCAAAGGATGTGGGTTTTAAGGGAGAGGGTAAGGAGTCATTCCAATCCCGGGAGCGGAAAGACTTCCCTTAGGGGGGAAAAAAGGACAGGTGTACACTCGCGCACACACACACGCGCACACATATCCATCCGCACATACGCAGACAGAAGCAGACATATTTAGGCAAAGAGTAAGGGCAGAGATGTCAGTAGAGGCGGAAGTACAGAGGCAAAGAAGTTGTTGAAAGACAGGTGAGGTATGAGCGGCGGCACCTTGAAATTAGCGGAGGTTGAGGCCTGGCGGATATCGAGAAGAGAGGATATACTGAAGGGCGAGTTCCCATCTCCGGAGTTCGGATAGGTTGGTGTTGGTGGAAAGTATCCAGATAACTCGGACGGTGTAACACTGTGCCAAGATGTGCTGGCCGTGCACCAAGGCATGTTTAGCCACAGGGTGATCCTCATTACCAACAAACACTGTCTGCCTGTGTCCATTCATGTGAATGGACAGTTTGTTGCTGGTCATTCCCACATAGAAAGCGTCACAGTGCAGGCAGGTCAGTTGGTAAATCACGTGGGTGCTTTCACACGTGGCTCTCCCTTTGATCGTGTACACCTTCCGGGTTACAGGACTGGAGTAGGTGGTGGTGGGAGGGTGCATAGGACAGGTTTTACACCGGGGGCGGTTACAAGGGTAGGAGCCAGAGGGTAGGGAAGGTGGTTTGGGGATTTCATAGGGATGAACCAAGAGGTTACGAAGGTTAGGTGGACAGCGGAAAGACACTCTTGGTGGAGTGGGGAAGATTTCATGAAGGATGGATCTCATTTCGGGGCAGGATTTTAGGAAGTCGTATCCCTGCTGGAGAGCCACATTCAAGGTCTGATCCAGTCCCGGGAAGTATTCTGTCACAAGTGGGGTACTTTTGGGGTTCTTCTGTGAGAGGTTCTGGGTTTGAGGGGATGAGGAAGTGGCTCTGGTTATCTGCTTCTGTTCCAGGTCGGGAGGGTAGTTGCGGGATGCGAAAGCTGTTTTCAGGTTGTTGGTGTAATGGTCGAGGGATTCAGGACTGGAGCAGATTCGTTTGCCACGAAGGCCTAGGCTGTAGGGAAGGTACCATTTGATATGGAATGGGTGGCAGCTGTCATAATGGAGGTACTGTTGCTTGTTGGTGGGTTTGATGTGGACGGATGTGTGAAGCTGGCCATTGGACAGATAGAGGTCAACGTCAAGGAAAGTGGCATGGGATTTGGAGTAGGACCAGGTGAATCTGATGGAACCAAAGGAGTTGAGGTTGGAGAGGAAATTCTGGAGTTGTTCTTCACTGTGAGTCCAGATCATGAAGATGTCATCAATAAATCTGTACCAAACTTTGGGTTGGCAGGCTTGGGTAACCAAGAAGGCTTCCTCTAAGCGACCCATAAATAGGTTGGCATACGAGGGGGCCATCCTGGTACCCATGGCTGTTCCCTTTAATTGTTGGTATGTCTGGCCTTCAAAAGTGAAGAAGTTGTGGGTCAGGATGAAGCTGGCTAAGGTGACGAGGAAAGAGGTTTTAGGTAGGGTGGCAGGTGATCGGCGTGAAAGGAAGTGCTCCATTGCAGCGAGGCCCTGGACGTGCGGGATATTCGTGTATAGGGAAGTGGCATCAATGGTTACAAGGATGGTTTCCGGGGGTAACAGACTGGGTACGGATTCCAGGCGTTCGAGAAAGTGGTTGGTGTCTTTGATGAAGGATGGGAGAATGCATGTAATGGGTTGAAGGTGTTGATCTACGTAGGCAGAGATACGTTCTGTGGGGGCTTGGTAACCAGCTACAATGGGACGGCCAGGATGTTTGGGTTTGTGAATTTTAGGAAGTAGGTAGAAGGTAGGAATGCGAGGTGTCGGTGGGGTCAGGAGTTTTATGGAGTCAGGTGAAAGGTTTTGTAGGGGGCCTAAGGTTCTGAGGATTCCTTGAAGCTCCGCCTGGACATCAGGAATGGGATTACCTTGGCAAACTTTGTATGTAGAGTTGTCTGAAAGCTGACGCAGTCCCTCAGCCACATACTCCCGACGATCAAGTACCACAGTCGTGGAAACCTTGTCAGCCGGAAGAATGATGATGGATCGGTCAGCTTTCAGATCACAGATAGCCTGGGCTTCGGCTGTGGTGATGTTGGGAGTAGGATTAAGGTTTTTCAAGAAAGATTGAGAGGCAAGACTGGAAGTGAGAAATTCCTGGAAGGTTTGGAGAGGGTGATTTTGAGGAAGAGGAGGTGGGTCCCGCTGTGATGGAGGACAGAACTGTTGCAGGCAGGGTTCAATTTGGGTAGTGTCTTGGGGAGTTGGATCATTAGGAGTGGGATCAGGATTATTTTTCTTCGTGGCAAAGTGATATTTCCAGCAGAGAGTATGAGTGTAGGACAGTAAATCTTTGACAAGGGCAGTTTGGTTGAACCTGGGAGTGGGGCTGAAGGTGAGGCCTTTGGATAGGACAGAGGTTTCGGATTGGGAGAGAGGTTTGAAGGAAAGGTTAACTACTGAATTGGGGTGTTGTGGTTCCAGGTTGTATTGAGTAGATGGGAGAGACTGGGTCTGTGTGCAATGAGAGGAGGTTGAGGTTTGTTGGAAAGGTTGTGGAGGGTGAGTGAGTTGCCTTTCCGGAGGTGGAAACCAGGAGATTGGATAGTTTTTTGAGGTGGAGGGTGGCATGCTGTTCTAATTTGCGGTTGGCCTGTAGGAGGATGCTATGTACAGCCGGTGTGGATGTGGGAGAGGAAAGATAGAGGACTTTGATTTGGGATAGGAGTTGACGGGTGTGTTCATTGGCCGAGTCGATGTATAGGTGAAGGTTTAGACGGGTGAGGGCTATGGATTGTGCTGTTTGGAACTGGTATAAGGACTGATGGAAAGAAGGATTGCAGCCAGAGATGGGAACTTTAAGTGTGAGGCCTTTGGGAGTAATGCCAAATGTCAGACAAGCCTGAGTGAATAAAATATGGGAGCGTAATCTGGCTAGAGTGAAGGCATGTTTGCGGAGGGAATGTAAATAAAATTTAATGGGGTCATTGTAGGGATGTTGTGAGGTTGACATGTCTGCTTGTGTCTGTGTATGTGCGGATGGATATGTGTGTGTGTGTGTGTGTGCGAGTGTACACCTGTCCTTTTTTTCCCCTAAGGGAAGTCTTTCCGCTCCCGGGATTGGAATGACTCCTTACCCTCTCCCTTAAAACCCACATCCTTTTATTTTTCCCTCTCCTTCCCTCTTTCCTGACGAAGCAACTGCCAGTTGCGAAAGCTCGTAATTCTGTGTGTGTGTTTGTGTGTTTTGTTCATGTACCTGTCTGCCGGCGCTTTCCCGCTTGGGAAGTCTTGGAATCTATATATATATATAGAAAGAAACTTCCATATGGGAAAAATATGTTAAAAACAAAGATTCGAAGACTTACCAAGCGGGAAAGTGCCGGTACACAGGCACAATAAATAAAACACACAAACACAGAATTTCTAGCTTTCGCAACCCAAGGTTGCTTCGCCAGGAAAGAGGGAAGGAGAGGGAATGACGAAAGGATGTGGGTTTTGAGGAAGAGGGTAAGGAGTCATTCCAATCCTGGGAGCGGAAAGACTTACCTTAGGGGGAAAAAAGGACAGGTGTACACTCGCGCACGCACACACACACACACACACACACATATCCATCCCCACATACACAGACACAAGCAAACATTTTCATGTAGCAAACATTATAGATAGATAGATAGATAGATAGAGAGAGAGAGAGAGAGAGAGAGAGAGAGAGAGAGAGCAGGTGCCATGCATTCTGCATTTTTGGTGTTACAGGTGTAAGAAAAAAAAAACTGCATACTTTCAGAGCTAGCTGTGGACATCATAGAGGAATGTCCCCCTTTTGTTTACTGCAGTCTGGAAGTCATTGAGAGAAGGTATGAGGCTTGAGAATTGTAGTGAATTGCACCTCCCACCCTCTCCCCTACCCCAGTGTAATCAAATGTCTTTTATTGTGCGGAAATAGCCAGAAAGACTCATTACTTCATGATCACACGATTGTTTGTCAGTTTGGGATCCTTACAATAGGGGGAATGGAGAAGATCCAAAGAAGAGCAGCGTATTTCATTATAGGTTTGTTTATAAACCACTAAAAGTGTCGTGCAGATGCTCAGCCGACTTTAGTGGCAGACACTATAGGAGAGGCGTTGGTGCTGTTTATTCTCAAAATGACAAAAGCATATTTTTCTAGAAGAGTCAAACAATATATTGCCTCGTAATCTGTATGTCCCGCGAAAAGATCACAGAGGAAAAACTGAGAGTGTTTAGAGCTCAGTCGGAGGCATACCACTTATTGTTCTTCCAGCAAACTCTTCACAACTGCAACAGGAAAAGGGGAAGTAACAGTGACAGAATATCTTCTGCTACAAAGCGTAATGTGCCTTGCGGACTATAGCTGTAGATTTGTGTGGAGTCTCAGGGGAGAAAGAACATTGGCAGATTGCACGTTTATGCAGCAGCAGCACGCACCGTGCTGGTGTGTGATAGCATTATGTACACAACACGGTAACTCATGGCTTGGATAGCACATGTTAAATTTCTAAAGTGTTAAGGTTTTAATCTGCACATTATCTTTGAGGTATGTGTGACGTTACCTTTTAACAACACAATGCGAGACTACATGTTTTATATGCGATCCCGAGATCCGCCTTGATGCAGACGATGTTAGATTGCTACTGTGGCTGGTACGTTGTCCAGATCTCTCACCCACTGAAAACGCCTGTCACAGGTTCCTGAGACACTGGCTTTCGTATCTGTTACTCGAGCTTATTTAGACGTAATATGCACTGGGTTAGAGCCATTGTTGCCACAAATCTCATGCAAATTAGTCATGTAGTCTTTGTACTGCACTATATCAGTATTATTATTATTATTATTATTATTATTATTATTACTATTTCTATTACTATTACTATTATTTTCTTCATCGGACCATCTCAGAGCTACATTCAAACTTTAGTTTCAATTCCTTATTTATGGTTCTCTTGTTTTTTTTCCCAATATTCCTTCAGCTGTCTGCTATTGTTTTTAGGAAATGAAGAACAGTATATTGCCGTTATACAAGATTAATTTATTCAGGTTAACCAGTTTTCAGGTTAAAATGCTGTTGTCATCAGAGAAGTTACAATGTTTGTAAACAACATTGCAAAAGATGTTACTTGTCTAGACTGAGGAGCGCAAGTACACACACACACACACACACACACACACACAAACCCAAACCCAAATGTCATTTTTGACAGTGCGGAGGTAATTTAATTTAAAAGTTAAAGTTGAATAAAAAATAAATATAAATGGAGAAAATGAAAAAAAAAAAAAAAAACACTAAATGTGAAAAAACAGTTATATATTGTAAAAGGTCATGTAGATACTATTTTTTGAGTTCTCTCTTTCCTAGTTTTCTCCTTAACTATGTATTTTATTATTCAACTTCACCTTTTAATTACTGAGTCCAAATGTTTCTAAAAGTGAGGTAAGCCTGTTCCACCTGTCTGATCGCCTTTCATCAGCAAAGATCAGTCAACAGTTCGGCTCTCTCGGTACAGTCACATACGACGAAAGCCCAAAGCACCTGAGACTCACTCTGGAAAGAACTTTAACATACAAAAAACACCTTTCCAACTTGGGCAAGAAGATGCAAACACGAGTGAACCTTGTGAGAAAGCTGTCAGGCAGTACACGGGGAGCAACCACATCAGTCCTCCAAGGAGCATCCGTTGCACTGGTATACTCAGCAACAGAATACTGTGCAGCAGTTTGGCTCCGAAGCGCCCGCGTAGTGAAAGTAGATGTTCAACTGAACACAGTTATGAGAGTAATTAGTGGTACAGTCTGGTCTACACCTACTTGCTGGATACCAGTGCTTTCAAACATCTGTCCACCAGACCTCCGTCAAAAGGCTGCTCTTTACAATCTCTGTCAGCAAGTTTCTGAAAACAACTCGATCCCTCTTCGTGACGATCATCAGTCCTCCAAGGAGCATCCGTTGCACTGGTATACTCAGCAACAGAATACTGTGCAGCAGTTTGGCTCCGAAGCGCCCGCGTAGTGAAAGTAGATGTTCAACTGAACACAGTTATGAGAGTAATTAGTGGTACAGTCTGGTCTACACCTACTTGCTGGATACCAGTGCTTTCAAACATCTGTCCACCAGACCTCCGTCAAAAGGCTGCTCTTTACAATCTCTGTCAGCAAGTTTCTGAAAACAACTCGATCCCTCTTCGTGACGATTTGCTATCACTGCCCAGGAAACGCCTAAAATCTAGAACACCAGCATATGAAATGGGAGTCCTTGCTATCCACAGGATTCGACCAGGACCCAGAGTGGAAACGTGAGTGGCAAGTTATGAGAACCCGAAACCACGATCTAGTAGGCAATCCGACAGTTCCAGTTCCAGGCTTCCACCAGGCGCGGGAGGTGTGGGTGCAGTTAAACAGATATTGGACTCGAGAACATGCTCAAGTGGGGCTTTTCAAGTGACAGTGTGTGTGACTGTGGTGACACCCAAACAGTGAACCACCTTGTGAATCGGATGCTTCTCTGGTGGCACTGAGAAGCTCCATCAAGCATCCCACAAGGCACTCTGCTGGATCGAGTCCATCAACATCAGAGTGTAGTCACAGCAATTTTAAAACTTGTCTACAATATATATTTTCACATGTTCATTTTTATGTATATTTATTTGTTTTGCTAAATGTGTATTACTGCAATTGATGACGATGATGACAACAACGATAATAAACCTTTTAATTTGCATTACCACCACAGTGTCAGAAGATGGCACTTACTGTATGTTTATGCCTCAATGCAGATCAATAAACTCTTGTCCAGTGTAAAAAGGTTGAGTTCTTTGACAACTTAAACCAGTTGGACTGAATATCAGTTAACCTGAGTAAATTAATCCTGTAGAATGTAACAGTATACTGCTTTTCATTTAGTATTGTCTTGTTCTACCAAGAAGCAATTGAAGAATTGGTTAACTATGTTGTGAAAATAAATGTCGTGTGGTGGGAGCCTCCCAGTGGGTAGACCTGATGGCCCGGTGCAAGTCTTTTGAGCTGACGCCACTTCAGTGCCTCGTGCGCCGACGAGGATGAAATGATGATCATGAAGACGACACAAACACCCGGTCCCTGAACAACCCAGGCCCTCAGGCATGACGAGTCAATGCGCTGTCCACTCAGCTACGGTGTGTTCTGTCTTCCGGTCATCTTTTTCTCAACACTTCTGATACATTTTCTTTTTCAATAAATTTCCTTTTAATGCCTTATTTTGGTGTGTATTATTCATTTTTAATTTACCAAAATGAGTGAGTGGCCTCTTCATCTTATTATTAGTTTATTTCATCCAAGGATTATCTCACAACGATATTAGAGTTGTAATGGTCAGTAGCATGCACATGCATCACCAGTTACATTGCCTCCAGGTAAGCAGCGTAATATTTGTCATACCGAGTTTTAACATTTAACCTCAGATCGTACCGCCTAATGCATAGATTGTGAAAGCATTTTAATTTTATTGTTGTGATCAATAATTATAGGGGACACTAAAATCAATTTTTGTTGCCTATGGAAACCATTAAATAGGCAACCTGTAGCTGTAAAAAACATTTTTTGCAAACTACAGCTTTGCTATTTATATAGTAAAACTTCAGTATCAGACAAGACATTCTAATGTATTATTTCTTTACGTCAAACTATTTCCAACACAGTTTGCACACAGCAGCACCCACATATACCACTCAATATCCCTGAAAAATTATATCTTTGTACAACATGCAGTTCAAAAGATGTGATGTCATGAACGTATCAATGTGTGAAAAACTTAGCTCTTGCTTAAAATGGAGCACAACTTCTCTGACTATACTCATCTAGTGCTTCATAATGAAACACTTAGCGAATTCCCAGAAACTTTAAATGTTATTTCAAATATTTTCTCAACTTTTTCTCACTTACATCCTTAATGTTAAATGTTTAACATTTCAACTTATCCGTAAAGTAATCAAAAGCCTGAAGCTGTGTGCTATGGGAGTTAATTCTTTAAAGAATTCAGGGGTTTACTGGTCGAAAGCTAAGATCCGAGAAGCAATCGCTGAAATTACTGTTGAAATGTTACTTCAAACTGTGCACAATTTATCGAAGAAATTGCAGGTATGTTTGCACAAAAATTTAGCTTGCCTGCAAGATACCATGTTTGAGAAATAAATTTGCTTTTGTATATTGTTAAATTGGATGTTTTTTTAATATTGATGACAATTTTATTTTTCTTAATGATAGTTAAGTCTTTTTTTCAATACCCTGTTTCCTCGAATCACCCTGTCTTCTG
Source organism: Schistocerca gregaria (assembly GCF_023897955.1). NCBI lineage: Eukaryota > Metazoa > Arthropoda > Insecta > Orthoptera > Acrididae > Schistocerca > Schistocerca gregaria. Next base: position 108,552,809 of record NC_064930.1, on the reverse strand, counting down.
TTAAAATCTTAGAACCAATGATCCTCAAAAAGAAGGCACAGAGTTTTTCATTACAGCAAGTGTATGTTAACACATACGGGTGTTACATTACAACACAGTGAACAAAAGCTGATGCTCTGTATGGAAGCAAAACTTAAAATCCTCAACAACATAGGTGATCTGGAAAACATCCTGAAAGAAGAATAATATCTTGGAAAAAAATTGTTTGCTCAAGATACACGAAGGATAGATAAGACTGAAATCCCATAAAGCGATGAAGGAATTGTCGGACCTGACAGCAGACATTAGAAAACAAAAACTGAAAGTTTGTCACAATGTTCAGGGACTCAAAACAGAGAGGCTTACATAAAAGATTGGTGATATATATTGGATGATGATGCTGCTGGTAATGATGATGATGACACCATATGGCCACCTGGCCTAGTTTGAATCTTTCAATTGGACACCATTTCAGTGACTTGAATTCCCCGGCCAATGAAGCACCCAGCATTCTCAGTCAGGTCACCTAGCCAGGTACTCAGTGGCCCCCTACACTGTTTAACTTTGGTAGTTGGGCAGGAAATTTTATTTCTATCATGGCAGCTCACTGAGGTGCCGTGGGTGCAGTAAGCGAAAAGGACCTAAGTAATCCAGATAGAAGCAGTTCGTATAGTGAATAGTAAAACATTCTCCAAAGATAAACTGTTTGTTAGGACAGGAAGAGAATGAAGTTAAAAACAAAAGATCTTGAACTGAGTATACTCGAGGGATTAGCCCATGGAGAGTGAGTGAGAACCATATGGAATGCCAGAAACATATGGCTAAACTGAACACAGTCGATACCCAGATGATGATGATGATGATGATGATGATGATGATAACAATATCAGTAATAAAAATAACAAACAATAATTACTGCATCAAGTGAGTGCATCTACAAATCTGTGTTGCATACCAGGGAAACATTACTATGTATTTGACATAAAAAAGGCAGCTGAAACATTATTCATTAATAGCATATATTGCAATGATTAAAGATTTCTTAGGGGACTCAGAGTCGTGGTGAATAAGGAAAGATTATTCTGTCGCATTACAAACAGATTATCTCAGTTTACTGCATGTACAAGAGAATCCTGTCTCAAGATGTTAAGTGCATGATAGTAATGTGTTGCAGTGTGATTTAGTGGCTTCTAACAAACTTCGCACATAATCCCAGATCTTTATTAAGCTTCAATCCCTCTCCCCCTCCCCCCCCCCCCCCAACCACACACACACACACACACACACACACACACACACACACACACACACACACACACACACAAAATGATGAAAGGAAATTGCTCAGTACACTAACTACATTTTCACTGTTCCTACAGTAAAATTGCCGCATCAGTCATGATATTTTACTTTTACTTCTTACATACTAACTCTGTTTGCTGACAGTATCACATTTACCATTGAATATGCTTCCAAAATTATAACATTGTATGACACACAATTTAGGAAATGTAATGTCATAAACATTGAGATGCATGAAAAACTAGCTTTTGCATAAAATGGAGTGAAAATTACCCTCACTAAAATTCATGCATTGTTTGATAATGAGAACACTTGAGTAATTTCCAACAAATTTGAAACATAGTTTCAGACCTTTCCTAAACTTTCTTACATGCTTATCATAAAAAAGTGAGCATGTTTACTTATTTAAAAAGTAATCCGATGTCTAAAGCTGTTTTATGCACTAGAATTTGATTCTTCAAATAGCGGGGGAAGGGGGTCGTGGTGGTGAGGTAGAAGGTTTACTGCTGGACACTAAATGGCAATTCGGCATGAACTGGTCTTTGTTTGTTAATCAGTGCTTACAATATCCCAAGGTTATCAACTCAAATTTTAAAAATTTCTCCTTCTCTGAATCGCCCTGTACTTAATGCCCCTGTCCCATTTGTTTTTGCCAGCTCTTAATGTTTAACCCTAGAAATACCAATGCCTTTTCCATAATGTGTACTGCCAACAAGTGGTACTTTATTTTTAAAAAAATTAAAAATACAAATTTTGTTAATTGTTTGTCATTTTTCTGAACAACATACTTTTGAAGGATTTAATGATGTGTAATTAGGGCCGAGAGCCTGAAAATATTGACTATGACATTTCTTGTGGAAAGTTTTGTATACTAAGACATATCAATCGGGCTTCAGTTCTTAGACTAAGATTAGCTGAAAAAGTTGAAGCAATTCCAGTCTGGCAGAAGATTTCGTTGAAACAATAAGTATTTTCATCAACACTTTTAAAATGTAGGGTATACGATTAGAGTACACTATTTACAAAAGCTGTGCATAAAATAAACCCCCTCTGCCACCCCACCCCCACCCCCACCCCCACTCCCCTTTTGGTATAGAAAAGCCAGTATGTGAATGTCGAACGTAGTGCAAGAAATTGTTTATGGTGACATTTTGTTATCTTTTACACCGACAGGACAACGGTGTTTCTGCCGCCTGCAAATCCAAAGTCACAAGAGGGAGAGGCGGGCTCTTCAGTTGCGCCAGCTGCTTGCCGCGGGCTCACCAGTCCGCCGGCCCTCCGCCGTCTCGGAGTCCGTCCTGCAGCCAGTATCACTGTGCAGTGTTAAGATGTGTTACCAATGCCCGCAAGATGCCAGGTGTCGTGTGTCACTCTTTCCCCAAAGACGAACACTTGCGGCGCGAGTGGATCGCGAGGTGCAGGCGGCCCGACGTAATCAACGTGAGAACTGCACGGGTGTGCTCTGTACATTTTCGGCCAGAGGACTACGTACGAGATTTGAGAAACGAACTTCTCGGATTACCCTTGAGAAAGAAATTAGTACCCACAGCAATACCCAGTCTGAACATTCCGAGGTGGGACGAAGGTGACATTGTGGAATGCAGGGATATGAGCAAACAGGTAAGAAGTCAGTGTGTGAAATTATTTATGCTAAAAATGCTTTGCATAAATTAGTTAGGGTTTACCAAATTATGGTACCATGTGCTTGTGATTACCACAAAAACTATATTTAGTGGAGCTGTATATTTTGATATCTAACTGTATATACGGAGTTAGCAACAACAAAACTCACAGCTTACCACTTCCCATGACTATTTATGAAAGACTCTCGCACAACTAGCGACTAGCTGGTGTAGACTGACTTCTGCCTTTTGTCAGATGGTTACGTATCAGTGCAGTACGAGGAGCGCAGCTCTGCTAGTGGAAAATGTTTTATTCAATTCAGGAAAGATAGCTATAGTTGCACGCTACATTTGTTCTCAGTCATTTCAAGAAACACGTAAAGTATTGGTAGAAAAATTTCTGACTGTTGGTATCCCAGTGAATAGTAGCTTATAAGATGTGGTTCAAGATGTGTTTGGTTTCAAAGGCAAAACAAAATGGCATTTCTGATGTTGAAAGAAGAGTTACAAACCCCTTCCTGTTCAAGTTAATTCACTGAACGCCAGGTGCTGGATGGTGAGGAACCCTCAAGAGATATTTGAACATTCCACTTCACAGTGAGAAAGTCAGTGTACGGCCTGTCATCTCTGGTAATGTAAATTGGGACAACATCAAACAGCGGAGGAGTGGTACTCAATTGTCAACTTTAGGTTACAATATCTTGAAATGAAATTAACATTTTACAATGCAACAAACGGCACTGATTACGTATTTGTTTATATGTTCAGATGTGCTAACAAAACTAACGGGGTTTCATTTAAAAAAAACTTAGGTTTGTGTTAAAAAACATACTTCCGTGCATTTTTTTTAGTTTGTATTAACCAGTTACACTAGCCCCTCTCCTCACATCCGGTCTGTGGAATCGATTCGTCAGTATTTGATGTGGTTTACTAAATATATCCAGCAGTAATGTTATATGACTCACCCTGTATACTGCAGCTTTTTTCCGTGAATTAATACCTAAAGCAGGGGTCGGCAAGTAGTTTTCAGTGGGGTCCGCATTCAGTGTAAAATTTTTATTGAGGTCCAGAAAAAACTAATAATTAAAAGGTACTGTTTTTTACACTACTGGTCATTAAAATTGCTACACCAAGAAGAAATATAAACGGGTATTCATTGGACAAATGCATTATACTAGAATTGACGTGTGATTACATTTTAACGCAATTTGGGTTCATAGATCTCGAAAAATCAGTACCCAGAACGACCACTTCTCGGCGTAATAACGGCCTAGATACTCCTGGGCATTGAGTCAAACAGAGCTCGGATGACGTGTACAGGTACAGCTGCCCATGCAGCTTCAACACAATTCCACAGTTCATCGAGAGTAGTGACTGGCGTATTGTGACGAACCAGTTGCTCGGCCACAATTGACCAGACGTTTTCAATTGGTGAGAGATCTGGGGAACGTGCTGGCCAGGGCAGCAGTCGAACATTTTCTGTATCCAGAAAGGCCCGTACAGGACCTGCAACATGCGGTCGTGCATTATACTGCCGAAATGTAGGGTTTCACAGGGATCGAATGAAGGGTAGAGCCACGGGTCATAACACATCTGAAGTGTAATGGCCACTGTTCAAAGTGCTGTCAATGCGAACAAGAGGTGACCGAGACGTGTAACCAATAGCACCCCATACCATCACACCGGGCGATATGCCAGTATAGCGATGATGAATACATGCTTCCAATGTGCGTTCACCGCGATGTCGCCAAACACGGATGCGACCATCACGATGCTGTAAAGAGTACCTGGACTCATCCGAAAAATGACGTTTTGCCATTCGTGCACCCAGGTTCGTCGTCGAGTACATCACCGCACGTTGTTCTGGATCTGGATTTCTATTAAAGGAACATTTTTTCGTTACTGTAACTCGCCGTAAAGTTCAACATATCTTCCTTACTTTATAGTTATTGAAAAGGTTAATGAAAATTATGAGGGGTACAGCAAATGCGAAGTGTGTCTTCGAGGTGGGCGTCCGTCAACGTTGACCGATGTGTGTTCTTCAAATAATTCATTTTCGTAAACGACGATTCGCATATACAGGGTGGTCCATTGATAGTGACCGGGCGAAACACCTCATGGAATAAGCATCCAACGAAAAAACTACAAAGAACGAAACTCGTCTAGCTTGAAGGGGGAAACCACATGACGCTATGATTGGCCCACTAGATGGCGCTGCCATAGGTAAAACGTATGTCAGTTGCATTTTTTAAATAGGAACCTCCATTTTTATTACATATTTGTGTAGTACGTAAAGAAATATGAAAGTTTTAGTTGGACCACTTTTTCGCTTTGTGATAGTTGGCGCTGTAATGGTCACAAACGTATAAGTACATGGTATCACGTAACATTCTGCCAATGCGGAAGGTATTTGCTTCATGATACATTACCCGTGTTAAAACGGACCATTTACCAATTGCGGGAAAGCTCGATATTGTGTTGATGTATGGCTATTGTGATCAAAATGCCCAACGGGCCTGTGCTATGTATGCTGTTCGGTATCCTGGACGACATCATCCAAGTGTCCGGACCGTTCGCCGGATAGTTACGTTATTGAAGAAAACAGGAAGTGTTCAGCCACGTGTGAAACGTCAACCACGATCTGCAACAAATGATGATGCCCAAGTAGGTGTTTTAACTGATGTCGCGGCTAATCCGCACATCAGTAGCAGACAAATTGCGCGAGAATCGGGAATCTCAAAAAAGTCGGTCTTGAGAATCCTACGTTAACCTCAATTGCACCAGTACCATATCTCTACGCACCAGGAATTGCATGGCGACGACTTTGAACGTCGTGTACAGTTCTGCCACTGGGCACAAGAGAAATCACGGGACGATGAAAGATTTTTTGCATGCGTTCTATTTAGCGACGAAGCGTCATTCACTAACAGCGGTAACGCAAACCAATAATATGCACTATTGGGCAACAGAAAATCCACAATGACTGCGTCAAGTGGAACATCAGCGACCTTGTCAGGTTAATGTCTGGTGAGCCATTATGGGAGGAAGGATAACTGGCCCCCATTTTATCGATGGCAATCTAAATGGTGCAATGTATGCTGCTTTCCTACTTAATGTTGTACCGATGTTAGTACAAGATGTTTCACTGCATGACAGAATAGCGATGTACTTCCACCATGATGTATCTTGGGCACATAGCTCGCGTACGGTTGAAGCGATACTGAATAGCATATTTCATGACATGTGGATTGGTCATCAAAGCACCATACTGTGGCCCACACGTTCACCGGATCTGACGTCCCCGGATTTCTTTCTGTGGGGAAAGTTGACGGATATTTGCTATCGTGATCCACCGACAACGTCTGACAACATACGTCAGCGCATTGTCAATGCATGTGCGAAAATTATGAAAGACTAACTACTCGGTGTTGGGAGGAATGTCGTTACACGTATTGCCAAATGCATTGAGGTTGACGGACATCATTTTGAGCATTTATTGTATTAATGCGGTATTTACAGGTAATCACGCTGTAACAGCATGCGTTCTCAGAAATGGCAAGTTCACAAAGGTACCTGTATCACATTGGAACAACCGAAATATAATGTTCTAATGTAGCTATGATATGTATTTTAATTTAAAAAACATACCCGTTACCAACTGTTCGTCTAAAATTGTGAGCCATATGTTTGTGACTGTTATAGCGCCATCCATCACAATGCGGAAAAAGTGGTCCAACTAAAACATTCTTATTTCTTTATGCACTACACGAATATGCAATAAACAATGGGGGTCCCTATTTTTAAAAAACGCAGTTGATATCCGTTTGACATATGGCAGCGCCACCTAGCGGGTCAACTATAGCGCTATCTGATTTCCCCTGTCAAGCTAGACGAGTTTCGTTCTTTGTAGTTTTTTCATTTGACACTTATTTCGTGAGATTTTTGGCTCGGGTACGATCAATGGACCACCCTGTATATGTTGAACCAAACATAGTGGCCAGATTGATAGCTACTTTCTTACAATTTTCATGTTTTTCTGAAACATGTTTACCCCAAAATTCTTCAGTGGATACAGTTTTATACATTTGCAAAGGAATATCTTCTTGCAAGTCTCCTCTTGAAGTGAAGACTTCGAATCGCTGAACGACTTAGCAGCCACATCAGTCCATTCTACCGATGCATCAACTTCATAAGGCAATTTTAGGAAAAGCCTTGAAATCTTGTAGCAAATTCGTCCCTTATATTGGACAGAAATCTTACAAACACTGCAATGTCTTCTTCAGAGTTCTCTTTTTTTATACTCGAAAATTGTTGGGAAGTGAAGAAAATCGTGCCTTGCAATATCTTTTTCAAAAATATCTAACTTAGGACGAAAAGCAGAAACGTTTTGTGTCAGATCACATATTAATTTCCCATTCCCTTGTAAGTCTATGTTGAGCGCATTTAAATATTTCACAATATCCATCAGAAAAGCCACAGCTATCATATTGCACTCGTACGTTATGAACTCTTAAGTGCTTCTTTGCTCCCTGCGTATCCAAGATTTGCAAGGAGGAGGTTACTTCTTCCTTTATTAGCCAGGAATGTTAAACAACTTGACCTTTCTACATCTACATCCGTACTCCTCAAGCCACCTGACGATGTGTGGCGGAGGGTACCTTGAGTACCTCTAGCGGTTCTCCCTCCTATTCCAGTCTCGTATTGTTCGTGGAAAGAAGGATTGTCGGTATGCTTCTGTGTGGGCTCTAATCTCTCTGATTAAACCTCACCGTCTCTTCGCGAGATATACGTATGAGGGAGCAATATACTGCTCGACTCCTCGGTGAAGGTATGTTCTCGAAACTTCAACAAAAGCCCGTACTGAGCTACTGAGCGTCTCTCCTGCAGAGTCTTACACTGGAGTTTATCTATCATCTCCGTAGCACTTTCGCAATTACTAAATGATTCTGTAACGAAGCGCGCTGCTCTCCGTTGGATCTTCTCTATATCTTCTACCAACCCTATCTGGTACAGATCCCACACCGGTGAGCAGTGGGCGAACAAGTGTACTGTAACCTACTTCCTTTGTTTTCGGATTGCATTTCCTTAGGATTCTTCCAATGGATCTCAGTCTGGCATCTGCTTTACCGACGATCAACTTTATATGTTCATTCCATTTTAAATCACTCCTAATGCCTACTCCCAGATAATTTATGGAATTACCTGCTTCCAGTTGCTGACCTGCTATATTGCAGCTAAATGATAAAAGATCTTTACTTAACCAACGAACACTGTTGTATTGCAACAAGTCAGAATATGCTACATCACATTCTGTAAGAAACTTCTTGAACTTTTGGTGTTGAAGAGAAGAATGAGGTCTCATAAAATTAATCAACTGCACCAAACTCTCCATTACTTCTTTCAGTGTAGCACTGAGTTTTCCACGGAGGTCAGTCTGATGAATTATACAATGATACGATATTAGACATGGATTCAGATCCCTGATTTTCTTTACTACACCTTTTTCTTTGCCAATCATCGCTGGGGCGCTGTCAGTTCAAAGCAACACTATTTTATCATAATGAATGTTGGAATTATTAATAAATTCGTCAATAGCTTTGAATAAATCGTCTCCTCGAGTGTTACTTTTCAAAGGCAATATTGCGAGCAATTCTTCCCTGAATATCTTATTTTCAGTGTCGAAAAATCTCATGAAAATAGATATTTGTTGATCATCAACACTGTCACAAGATTCGTCAAGTGCAATGCCGTAGCATCATGATGCCTTTTCCAAAAGTTCAAGCAGAGTGCTTTTAATATCAGTAGCTAAATTTCCGTTCTTCTTGTATTTCTTCTTGCCGACATTGGAATACTTTGAATTGCGGCAACAACATCTTTTTTTTTCTTCAGAGATTGCTGAGGCTTGTCGCGTCCCAAGCGTGGGTTTTGCGAGGGATTGAGCGACACGGTTCGTAAACGGGAATTAGCCGGTTGACCTAATTGAGAGGGAGACTTTTGATCTGGCTAAGATGTTAAATTCCCTGGTGTGAAGGTACAAGGCTAGGATGTTGGTAGAAGTAAACTCATATGGACGTTATAAAAGTTCTAATTTATTCATAAAGAATACAGATCACCCTAACTGTGTAGTGATTGTACCTACAGAATAGCCAAGCCCATTACAGAGACGGTGACTGACTTCCACCGTTCTGGCTGCCTGATAGAACTTTCCAGCACTTTGCTGCCCACACTAGCACCCTACGTCAGAGTCCCGCGGTCGCTGCCTAAACGCTCATCGGCGACTATCTCCAACTGTCTGCCTGCAGCCCGCCCTCAGCCCAAGTCGGCTGCTACTCACGCTGACTACCGTCGCTGCCTAAACCCGAGAGAGAGAGAGATCCCCAGAGCGGCGTGCCTCCGAGTTTTGTTAGCTCTTCCCCTTCGACCCCGCCAGCGCTTGGCATGACGTAGCGTCGAGTGCAACTTTTCCTTATTAGGGATTGTTTTAGTATTAACTTCAGTACTTTTCTTCAGAAGCTGGGTGGAGGGGTAGAGGGGCCTCTCCCTATATGGTCACGCACTGCGTCCTGAGCCCTTCATTGGCTCCTCATGACGTAGTGCGGTCCCCACCTAGGGCCCTCTTTCTTTCTCTCTCCGCTTCCAGACTTCTCCCTCTAGCCAAGAGTGTTGATACTGCAAGTTATTGTTTATTAAGGGACCTGCCCAGAGCGCCCTGTTTATCTTAATAGCTGAGTCTGCTTTCTTGCTTATCACGCGCAGCTGCCTGGCCGCTTGGACCGCCGCCTCGGCTATCTGGCTGCGTCGTTATCTTTTGTGACCCCTCTGACACGCCTGGCGTCCCCTGTTAACTTTATCTCCCCGTATGATTTCTGGTGTATCGTCTGAGAACAACTGCATTTAGACTTGGCTTTTCTGCGGTTACAACACCTCCCCCGCCAGGGAAATTGGCGTTACTCCTCAGAGTAGCGTCAATTGTGACTCTTTTATTTTTTTTTTCCATTACATGCTTTACAGATTTGTTTACTACATTAGCATCTGATATGTTATATTTTTCATTTTCATTTAGTAAAGTCAAATTCATTAAACACACAATAATACAATTACATTATACATGCCTAACATTCAGTTATGTCAAAAGCATTTGCATTAAAATCAAAAGACACTTTCATTGATACATACATTCACATTTCAATTAGAATTACATTTCAAATACAGTTACATTTCAATTACATATTTCAAATACAGTTACATTTCAATTACACATTTCAAATACAGTTATTTAACGTCTGTTTCTGAAAGCGACCGTATCACCTTGGTCTTTTCCACATCTTTCATAAATTACTATCTCTTCAGTTTCTTTATTACTGTGTCTTCTAGCTCAACTAGTCTCTGGGTATTGGTTCACTATGGTATTTCTTATACATACTTTTCCACAACAATCACTGTCTTCAAAATATTTCCATATACTTTTAAAACAGTCTTTACAACATTTACAGTTTTTACAACAGCATGTTATTATGATTAGAATAACTATTGATATGGCTACATACGTAGTTATGGAGTAATGTGTGAAGTACCTGGAGTACTTCATTTCCTCCTCTTGTCTCTCTACCATCTTCTGGACATCATCCAGTCTTTTTCCTGCGACTTTCAAGTCTTCTAACTGTGTTATTACCTGGTCCAATGGCAAATCTAATGCTAACGTTGAGACATTCCTTTTTTCCTTGTTTACCACGCAACAATCGAATTCTAGATTGATCTGCGGAACTATGTCTTTCTTCGTCACATTACTCTGAATCACTCTATCTGTTTGTATGAACACTCTAGTGCCATACCCCTCACATTTACTGTAAAAACTAATTTTTCCTACCCCTTTTATTACTAGGTCCTTTGGTGGTTCCCTTCCACACAATACTGTTAAGCCTTCTTCCTTCGGTGCTACATATAGCCATTCGTTACTGTTTAGATGAGTCCAAAGGCTCTGATTCAGTGCGACTATTTTTCGCACACAATCTTCCAGAATTTCTCTTACCGGTTGCAACAATTTGGCTTCGCACTCTTCGTGGTCGAATGTTGACAGCAAGGCGAATGCTTGTTTGCACAGTCTCCTATTTTTACTTAGCTCCTTGCATTTTAGTTCCTCCGCAGAAAGTTTCGCGTACTGCCTTTTGGATTCATCTATTAGTAAGAATTCTTTCTCTGGCTGTATATACACATATTTACCTTTCATGTTTGGAATTTCTTTTGGTAGTGGGAGTACTCTATACAAATTGAAATTGTTATTATTTATTAATGGAATATTAATTACATATCCTAGTATGCTACCCGAGATGAAAACATCTAAATCAATTATTCTTAACAATAGATAACCTGGGGACTCCGTAAGAGGAACAGGAAACCTTACATCTTTTAGTTCTTCCCGTATTAAACTAAGGTATTTTATAATTTGGACTGGATTGATTATATGAGGCTGTAGTATTCCCTTCTGAGCATTTACAATGGCATTTATCATTTGTTCGTATTCCTCTTCGATCTGACCAAACACTGCCGATAGTTGTAATACTTGCTCTGTTACTGTGGCGAAGGACGCTACACGTTTAAACCCTATATCGGTTTCCTTACCGTATTCCTTCATGAATCGTTCTAGTCTTTGCATACCTGTCTTCAGAACGTGCTCATTTGACTCTAGTGTATATACCGTCCTGTTTACTCCCGCCAATGTGGCTCTTACCACTGCCACCTGTTCCTTTGTTAGCCTCAACAACCCTTCTGAGTTTTTCTCCATAGCGTCTATTCTTTCCTTATAGTATGCTGCATCTGCTTCGTCCAACGTCCCGAACAGTATTTTACTTACCAGCCCGACGAAGTTGAATACTCCTCTCTTCCTTCTGGTCTCGTGTTTCGTTAGCTGCTGTACTAAAAGTTGCAATCCTGTGATTTTTTCCACATGATGGGTTACTTGTTGGTCTAGTACCCTGCATTCTATTAATCCTACATTTAATTGTGTTAGTGTTTCTCGGCACCTTTGTACCGCTGCCCTACCATACCTCTCTGCATTCTGAAACCTTTCTGTTATTATATCTAGATTTACGTATGTGACTATTCTCCATGTGGTACTGTATATTTCTACCTGTCCTCTATTATCGTAATATAGTCCTGATGAACTCGGAAATGGCGTCACTTGGTACTCATTTGTTGCATGCTCTGATGCAGTGATGTAGTATGCTGTTATCACTATGACGAATTTCACGACCTGCCACTTGAGTGCCATACCTGAAATTTAAAAGAATTGTTTCAGCCTGTTGGCATGTACTTTTGTTTCCTTATTTCTTTTAACTTTTATTACTACGTTAGGACCTTCCACTTTTACTACTTCAAATGGATCTCTCCATTGTGAATCTAATTTCCGAGATCTACCCCGTCTCACTGACTCATCGTGCAGTAATACTTTATCTCCTACCTTGAAGTTTTTTGGATTTTGTTTCATGTCATACTGTTCCTTACTGATTTTCTTACTTCTTATAATCGAGTCTCTGGCCACTCTGTGGGCTTCCTGCATTCTCGCTCTTAGTTTATTTACATACATTTCATAATTGTAACTTACCTGCTGTGTTTCTTGCTGCAGTACTCCTGGTATGTTAACCTTTCTTCCGTATAGTAATTCAAATGGTGTGTATCCTGTGCTGCTGTGTGGTGTAGTGTTGAACACAAAAATTGCATACGGTACCCATTTGTCCCAAGAACTTTGATCTCCTGTTACAAAGTGCCTGAGATACTCTACAATAGTTCTATGACTTCTTTCTAGTGCACCATTTGATTCAGGGTGGTACGCTGTAGTATTTATACGCTTTACCTTCAACAATTTACATACACTTTTAAATACATCACTCAGAAAGTTAGACCCTTGATCTGTTAATAATACTGATGGAATTCCATACCTTAATACTACGTTTTCCACAAATGCCTCAGCTACTGTTTCGGCATCTTGTTTGTCAATTGGGATTGCTAAGGTAAATTTACTCAGATCGTCTTGGAATGTTAACATGTACCTTTTTCCTGTATTAGATACATCTAGTGGACCCACTATATCCATCGCACACTTTCCGAATACTGTTTCTGCTGTGTCTGTAATTTCTAAGGGCATCCTAGTTTTCATTTGCGTGTTTTTATTCTTTTGACACGATGGGCATTTCCTAATGTAATTTTCAATGTCACGCTTCATTCCGCGCCACTGCTTGTATGCTTTAATTCTTTCGAGTGTCCTGTGCATTCCTTGGTGACCTCCCAAGGGATTGTCATGCATTTCCTTTAGTATATTTTCTTTTTCTTCGGGACTAATTTCCTCACCACTATCCGTTTCCTGTTCTATTTCACTCGACACTTGTGCTTGCCGCACGTTTACGGAACTTTCTTCCCCATTTGCTTTTGCTGCCGAGATCTCTGTCTCCACCTTCTGCTTCGCATCTATCTCTTCCTTCCCTTCATGCCTTATTCTACTCAGCGCATCCGCATTACTATTTAACTTTCCTGACTTGTATATTACTTCATAATCATACTCCTCGAGTTTCAGTCTCCACTTCAGGAGTCTCGAACTCGGATCTTTGACACTAAATATCCATGTTAGTGGCTTATGGTCTGTCACTACAGTGAGCTTTCTGCCATATACATATGGTCTGAACTGTTTTACTGCGTAAACTATAGCCAACAACTCTTTTTCCGTTGTGCTATAATTTAGTTCGGCTTTGTTCAATGCTCTGGATGCATATGCGATGGGCAAATCTTCGCCAATCTTCTTACCTTGCGATAACACTGCACCCAAGGCTGCGTTACTCGCATCCGTTGTAATGATGAACGGTTTCGTAAAGTCAGGGTACTGAAGTAACGGAGGGTTTATTAATTTCTCTTTTAGTTCTTCGAACGCATTGTTCTGACGTTCGCTCCATCGGCACTCCACTCCCTTTTTTAAGAGCTCATGGAGAGGTTTCGCAATCTTGCTGAAGTTAGCAATGAAACGGCGGTAGTAACCTATCAATCCGAGAAACCCTTTTAGTTCCTTAGTTGTCTTTGGCTGTGGGAAGAACTTCACCTTCTCCACCTTCGCCATATCTGGTGATATTCCTTTGTCAGTGATGCAATGACCTAGGAAGATTACTTCCTTCCTCAGGAATTCACACTTGTCTGGTTGCAGCTTCAAATTGTGCTCTCGCAACCTGTCAAATATTTCCCGGAGCTTTTCGTTATGCTCCTGCAGGTTTTTCCCATAGCATACTATGTCGTCTAGATATACAAAGCATTTCACTCCTTGTAAACCTGCCAAGACTGTATTCATCAGTCTCTGAAAACATCCTGGGGCTCCCTTCAGTCCCATCGGCATTCGTTTGTATTTGTAATGCTGATAGTTTGAGCTAAATGCCGTTTTCTCTCTGTCCTTCTCGTCCGTCAATATTTGATGGTACCCGCTTGCGAGGTCAAGCGTCGAGAAGTACTTAGCTTGCCCTAACTGATCCAGTATCTCGGAGATATTCGGTAGTGGAAATGTATCGCCTACAGTGATATCATTTAATCGTCTGTAGTCCACTACGATTCTCCATTTCTGTTTGCCACTAGCGTCTAGCTTCTTTGGAACTAACAGTAACGGTGCGTTCCAAGCGCTCTTACTCTCGACAATTATGTCATCTCTTAGCATCTGCTCTATTTGCTCCCTTAGCACTTCCTTTTGCGCTTCCGGGATCCTGTACGGTCTAGCGTTTACTACCTTTCCCGCGTGTTCCGGTGCAATCGGTATTCTGTGCTTCACTGCGGAAGTATAGGACAGGTTGTCCCCTGGTAGATGAAATACATCTCCGTATTCCGCGCAAACCTCTGCTAGAGCGCTTTTCTCTTCAGCGTTCAAATGATCCATTCTTAATTGCCTTCGCAACACACTAGTACGACTTTCTGTTTTTCCTATGACATTAGTACAACATTTTACTTCGCGTATTTTCCCTACTTTTTCTAATTCTTCCGTCATTAACCTGACGTTTCCTAACTGCACTCTGTCTTCTGACAAGTTTAATGCACTTACTATGCATTTCCCATTTCGCACTTTTACTAACGCTTCAGGTACATGTACCCCTTGTGCAATCTCCTGCCAAGGAATAATCATTTCCTTTTCGATTCCCCTTTTTACATTTCCTTCCACCTTTAATAACATTATTTTTTCCTCTCGGGGCCCTATTTCCCCGCCTACTTCTGAATCTTGTTCGTTCTCATGTCCCTTTGGCTCTTCCTCTACTACTAAGGGTATATCTCGCCCTTTTAGTCTCACTATTTTACCTGCATAGTCTATCTTAACTCTATGCTCTGTCAAGAAATTTCTGCCTATCAGTCCGTCGTACGGAATATCTAATCCTCTCCCGTACACGTGAAATTTTTGCCCTACTTGCTCAGAACCGTCCACACTTAAGTGTACCTGTACCGTACCTATTGTGCTGACGGCCTCACTGGTTACACCTTTTAGCCGAAGCCTTTCCGCTTCATTAATTGCAAGTGTACTATTTATCGGAATACTCGTTCTCTTGAGCAGACACAACTGTGCTCCAGTGTCTATTAGCAACTTCAAATATCTTTTTAATTCTATGCAGTATAAAACCAAAACGTCATTTTCTGTTGCACAGTCGATTACCCTAACTGAGGGTTTACCTATCGCAACTAGGCCCGACTGTGCGGCCTTGCCGCCTCTTAGTTTCCCTGCACCACTTTACCGGTTTTGCTCGATACTGGCACCCTGCCTTTTCTCCATGCGTGCCAGGGCCCTGCGTGACAATCTTTCGCGTAATGTCCCGGCCGCTTACACTTGAAACAAGCAACGTTTTTTACCCTCGTACACGGAACTCCACAGTTCCCTGGTAGATTACATTGTGGGCACCTCCACTCTCGTAACCCTCCATCAGCTTCCCTATGATTTCCTCTAAAGTCTCTTGTATCTATCGGCTGAATTTTTCTTAATCTTACCCGGCATTCCGCGTCTGTATGTCCTGGCTTGTCGCACCCGTAACAAAAATTCGTAAACTCTTTGCCCGTCATTATCCGTACTCTTCCCTCTGGCCTATTCTTTCTACACTTGCTTGCCATGTGCCCTCTCAATCCACAATTGAAACATTTCAAATCTCTAATATCTCTGGTATTCTTCACCGTTTCCTTTCCCCGGTTGAAAGTTACTCTTGGGGCTAGTCCCCGCTCTTTCATTGACAGTATTGCACTTTCTTCTTGCAATGCTAGTTCCACGGCCGCTGCTAGCGTGATTTCATCATCTCTACTTCTTACTATCGTCTGTATTCTATCATTGCTTAACCCTTGTATAAAGCATGCTCTTCCTAGTGAATCAACCAGTTCTATTGCGTCCTTTAAGTTCTCCCTAACCGTAACTCTGCTTACTGCTTCCCTGAAATCCCTTTGCATTTCATCTATTCGGCTTGCCCATGTCGCAATTGGCTCTCCTTGTCCCTGTCTCGATTGAAATATCTTGCACGCGTAGTAGTCAATGGTACGCTTACTCGCATAATTTTCCTCTAGAACATGTTTTACTTCCTGCCATGTCCCCGTGCGTTCCCTTACTTGCAGCCTCGATCTGGCCTCTCCGGTTATTTTGGCTTTAACAAACTTCAGTAACGTTTCGTTGTTCCTCCGGTTTCACAAGTTCCAATGCAGCGTCTACATTTTCAATAAACTCCCTAAGATCTCTCTTATTTCCTTCGAACACTTTTGGAACTATACACAAGGCTTCTTTCACTGATATCTTACCGCTACTGGAGGATGACGGAACTTCGTTAGTTTGGGCCATCTTACCAACTTAACTATGTTAGCACTTTACAATACAAGATACAAAATTCTTAATATAATTTTATATGTACCGCTTCTCTTGTGGTGCGCCGTGTGTTCCGCTGATCCGCGTTGTCCCGCGTTGTGGCGCGCTGCTCCGCGCTGTCTCTGTGCTCTCTATGCCCGCGCTGTTCCGCGCTGCCGCGATGTGTCGGCCGCCGCTCTGCTGGGCTGTGCCGACCCCGTCGCTCGCCTCGGCTGCCGCTGCTACGGCTGCTGCCGCTGCTCGGCCCGGACCCCCGGTCTCAAACGCTGGCTGCTTAGGCACCTCTGTGCCTCGTCGCTCCGCGTCGTGCTGCCGCTATCCTGCGTTGCCCTGCACCCGCGAGGACTACTTCTCTGGACTCTGTCGTAGTGGGGCTACTAATGCTGAAAGTTGCGAGTCGCCACAACTTCCTGCTAATTGCCACAGTCACTGTAGCAAAATCTACTGGCTCCTATCTCCTTTTTGCCTATATGTCTTTGTGGTACCCCACACCTGGCACCAAAACTTTTATTTATGTCGCGTCCCAAGCGTGGGTTTTGCGAGGGATTGAGCGACACGGTTCGTAAACGGGAATTAGCTGGTTGACCTAATTGAGAGGGAGACTTTTGATCTGGCTAAGATGTTAAATTCCCTGGTGTGAAGGTACAAGGTTAGGATGTTGGTAGAAGTAAACTCGTATGGACGTTATAAAAGTTCTAATTTATTCATAAAGAATACAGATCACCCTAACTGCGTAGTGATTGTACCTACAGAATAGCCAAGCCCATTACAGAGACGGTGACTGACTTCCACTGTTCTGGCTGCCTGATAGAACTTTCCAGCACTTTGCTGCCCACACTAGCACCCTACGTCAGAGTCCCGCGGTCGCTGCCTAAACGCTCATCGGCGACTATCTCCAACTGTCTGCCTGCAGCCCGCCCTCAGCCCAAGTCGGCTGCTACTCACGCTGACTACCGTCGCTGCCTAAACCCGAGAGAGAGAGAGAGATCCCCGGAGCGGCGTGCCTCCGAGTTTTGTTAGCTCTTCCCCTTCGACCCCGCCAGCGCTTGGCATGACGTAGCGTCGAGTGCAACTTTTCCTTATTAGGGATTGTTTTAGTATTAACTTCAGTACTTTTCTTCAGAAGCTGGGTGGAGGGGTAGAGGGGCCTCTCCCTATATGGTCACGCACTGCGTCCTGAGCCCTTCATTGGCTCCTCATGACGTAGTGCGGTCCCCAACTAGGGCCCTCTTTCTTTCTCTCTCCGCTCCCAGACTTCTCCCTCTAGCCAAGATTGTTGATACTGCAAGTTATTGTTTATTAAGGGACCTGCCCAGAGCGCCCTGTTTATCTTAATAGCTGAGTCTGCTTCCTTGCTTATCACGCACAGCTGCCTGGCCGCTTGTACCGCCGCCTCGGCTATCTGGCTGCGTCGTTATCTTTTGTGACCCCTCTGACACGCCTGGCGTCCCCTGTTAACTTTATCTCCCCTTATGATTTCTGGTGTATCGTCTGAGAACAACTGCATTTAGACTTGGCTTTTCTGCAGTTACAACAGGCTACTTCCGACGTACATTCTTTAATTCAGTATCCGAAAATGGTTTTTGGTGTTTACAAAGTGCCCAGCACACACATAATGCTGCTTCTGCCGATTTTTCTTGCTCACTCTTGCAGCGAATCAGCAGTTTCATGCTTTTTTTTTTCGTCAGAAGCGAGATATTCTTGTCATTTAAATTTAAATTTTATTGTGATAAGTTTAGAAAGCAGTTATACATATCACATTTATACATTATCTAATAGAATTATATTACCTGTAGTTTTTCCTTACGAGCCTCACTGCCAAGAGGAAAGTTTTTCTGGAATTGCTGATGAGTTGTTTCATAGTGTCGCTTTAAATTGCCACTTTTAATAACAGCGACAGTTTTATTACATATTAAGCAAACTGGAACCGCTTGAGTCCTATCAGACAGCATAAAACAATATTGTTCAGTTCATTCAGTCAAAAATTTCCAATTTTCAGTGTCCACTTTTCGCTTTTTAGGACCCATTATTAACGTAAGTATGTATGTACGAAAAGGTTTTTCACACAACAAATTGTGAAACAATTGAATAATTGCTCTGCGGCCTGCGTGCGACTGATGAAATGCAGTAAAGACCGACCGCCCACTGTGCTCTCTCTGACTGAAACAGCAGGTTCGGACGTGTTTAACAAATGAACGAGTGAGCAGTGACTCGTGGTGGGAGGCGCTACTTGCCAAGAAAAATACACTACTGGCCATTAAAATTGCTACATCACGAAGATGACGTGCTACAGACACGAAATTTAACCGACAAGTAGAAGATGCTGTGACATGCAAATGATTAGCTTTTCAGAGCATTTATACAAGGTTGGTGCCGGTGGCGACACCTACAACGTGCTGATCCAATGACTGTTAGCAGAATATGGAATCGGTGGGTTCAAACGGGTGATAAGGAACGCCGTGTCGGATCCCAATGGCCTCGTATCACTAGCACTCGAGATGACAGGCATCTTATCCGCATAGCTGTAACGTATAGTGCAGCCACGTCTCGATCCCAAGTCAACAGATGGGGACGTTTGCAAGACGACCTCCATCTGCACGAACAGTTCGATGACGTTTGCAGCAGCACGGACTATAACCTCGGAGACCACGGCTGCGGTTATCCTTGATGCTGCATCACAGACAGGAGCAGCTGCGATGGTGTATTCGATGACAAACCTAGGTACACGAATGGCAAAACGTCATTTTTTCGGATGAATCCAGGTTCTGTTTACAGCATCACAATGGTTGCATCCGTGTTTGGTGACATAGCGGTGAACGCACATTGGAAGCATGTATTCGTCATCGCCGTACTGGCGTATCACCCAGCGTGATGATATGGGGTGCTATTGGTTACACGTCTCGGTCACCTCTTGTTCGCATTGACGGCACTTTGAACAGTGGCCATTACATTTCAGATGTGTTAACACCCGTGGCTCTACCCTTCATTCGATCCCTGCCAAACCCTACATTTCAGCAAGATAATGCACGGCCGCATGTTGCAGGTCCTGTACGAGCCTTTCTGGATACAGAAAATGTTCGACTGCTGCCCTGGCCAGCACATTCTCCAGATCTCTCACCAATTGAAAATGTCTGGTCAATGGTGGTCGAGCAATTGGCTTGTCACAATACACCAGTCACTACTCTTGGTAAACTGTGGTATCATGTTGAAGCTGCATGGGCAGCTCTGTTTGACTCAATGCCCAGGCGTATCGAGGCCGTTATTACGCCGAGAAGTGATTGTTGCGGTACTGATTTCTCAGGATCTATGCACCGAAATTGCGTGAAAATGTAATCACATGTCAGTTCTAGTATAATATATTTATCCAATGAATACCCGTTTATCATCTGCATTTCTTCTTGGTGTAGCAATTTTAATGGCCAGTAGTGTAGAATGAAATGGATTTACTCGACTAAATGATTTGCTAATCCACTCGACTAGTGCGAAAAAGGTGCCGGGATACTGAGTTGGATGTCGGACTGTATTTAAGAATATTTGGCAGTCCATATGGACCGCGGTCCACCTGTTGCCGATCTCTGACCTAAAGAAAAGATAAGCGGTCATTTCGTGGAGGACAGTGCAAAACTACACATCACCAATTCTTCTACATGGGTAGTTTGAAAAGTTCTCAGAACGGAATAGAAAAAAGTATTTACGTCACTGAAACTTTATTTTTCAATGTAGCCTCCTTGTAGATTATTGCACTCGATCCAACGATGTTCCAGTGCCTGGATCCCATCTCGAAAATGAGTTTCCTCCAGCCCTGCAAAATAGTTGTCAACTCCGGCTATCAGTTCTTCGTTTGAAGTGAGTCTTCATCCACCAAGAAAAATTTTCAGTTTTTGGAAGAGGCGGAAGCCTGACAGAGCCACATCAGGTGAATAAGGCGCGTGTGGCAATTCATACCGTATTTCGCGTAACTTCGCCATCGCGACGGCACATGCGTGCAGGTGAGCTTCACGAGTCGTGGGATCCATCTTGCCAATAATTTTTTCATTTCTAATTCTTCAGTTAAAATGTGATATGCCCTTTTATATGACTTCTGGCAAGCGTGAGCAATTTCTCGCACTTTTAAACGGCGATCCTCCGTGACCATTTTGTGCACTTTCACAATGATTTCTGGAGTAGTGACACGTCTTGGACGACCACTGCGCGGATCGTCACCTAAGCTCTCCTGAGCAAATTTCAACTCATTTGTGCACTGAGCAACAGCTGAATATGAAGGAGCAGAGTCCCGCAGTGTATTCTGGAAATGGGCCTGAATGTCCTTTGCTTTCATACCGTCCTTTACAAAGTACTTCATCACTGCTCGAATCTCAATTTTTTTCCATCTTCGCAAATCGCTATGTGGGAACAACAGAGCGCAATCACCTCCACAGCTCTCTTCCA
The DNA here is from genome assembly GCF_023897955.1 of Schistocerca gregaria. Taxonomy (NCBI): domain Eukaryota; kingdom Metazoa; phylum Arthropoda; class Insecta; order Orthoptera; family Acrididae; genus Schistocerca; species Schistocerca gregaria. Next base: position 108,531,635 of record NC_064930.1, on the reverse strand, counting down.
AGAGCACTGATGTGGCACATGTGTACAGGCAACAGTCCAATTAATATGACGTGAACAACTCGTTGCTCTTGCGCTGACCTCTCGTGGTGATACCGAGAACTTTTCAAACCACCCTCGTATGACAGCAATAATTTTTATGATAGCAGTAATTTTTATGGTAGGATAATTGACTGGCCTCCTCGTTCTCCAGATGTAAATCCTTGTGATTTTTATCTGTGAGGAATAAACACTTTGACTGTTGGGATGTGTTAACTTTTCATGCCTCGCTGTTCCCCTGGCGTGTCTGACGTGTTTAAGAACGGTAATCTGTGTCTTCCTTACAAAGCTAAAACCGTCGGCACACAGACCGTGCATCGGAGCGTTATAAGGGTTGAGCGTGCCGAGTTTCTGACATCATAGCACATTCTTGAGTATACCCGGACGTGCAGAGAAATATACTATGTGATCAAAAGTATCCGGACATTCAATTGTTCTAATAGGTGCATTGTGCTGCCACCTACTGCCAGGTACTCCGTAGTAGTCATTAGACATCGTGAGAGAGCAGAATGGGGCACTCCACAGAACTCACGGACTTCGAACGTGGTCAGGTGATTGGGTGCGTACGTCTGTACGCGAGATGTCCACACTCCTAAACATTCCTAGGTTCATTGTTTCTGATGTGATAGCGAAATGGAAACGTGCAGGGACACGTACAGCACAAAAGCGTACAGGCCGACCTCGTCTATTGACTGGCAGAGACTGCCGACAGTTGAAGGGGTCGTAATGTGTAATAGGCAGACAACTATCCAGACCATCACACAGTAATTCCAGATTGCAGTAGAATCCACTGCAAGTACAATGACAGTTAGGCATGAGGTGAGAAAACTCAGATTTCTCGGTCGAGCGACTGCTCGTAAGCCACACATCACGCCGGTAAATGCTAAACGACGCCTCGCTCGGTGTAAGGAGCATTGGACCATTGAACAGTGGAAAAATGTTGTGTGGTGTGACGAATCACGGTACACGATGTGGCGATCCAATGGCAGGGTGTGGGTATGACGAATTCCCTGGGAACGTCATCTGCCAGTGTGTGTGGTGCCAACAGTAAAATTCGGAGCCGGTGGTGTTATGGTGTGGTCGTGTTTTTCATGGAGGGGGCTTGCACCTATCGTTGTTTTGTGTGGCACTATCACAGCACAGGTGTACATTGATGTTTTTAGCACCTTCTTGCTTCCCACTGTTGAAGAATGATTCGAGGACGGCAATCGCATCTTTCAACACGATCGAGCACCTGTTCATAATGCACGGCCTGCGACGGAGTGGTTACACGACAGTAACATCCCTGTAATGGACTGGCCTGTACAGGGTCCTGACCTGAATCCTATAGAACAGCTCTGGGATATTTTGGAACGTCGAATTCATGCCAGGCCTCACCTACTGAAATCGATACCTCTCCTCAGTAAAGAATGGGCTGCCATCCCCTAAGAAACCTTCAAACACATGATTGTACGTATGCCTGCGAGAGTGGAAGCTATCATCGAGGCTAAGGGTGGGCCAACACCACACTGAATTCCAGCATTACCGATGGAGGGTGCTAGGTGTCCAGATACTTTTGATTACGTAGTGTAGCTTGTCTTCCGCTCCACGTGTAACGAAGTCCAATGAGGTTGAGATTCAAGCAGACGTGGAAAAATACATGGCGTAATGTTTACATCAGTTTTTTATGATGAACAAAGTATAGTCACAGATGTCGCTGTTCTGATTTGCCCGCTGGTTGAGATATTCGCACCTGTACTGCACTTTTGGGTGCTGTGGAGCATTACCTTAGCTGGCTCTGGTTTAGGATAGGACTGTTGCTATTTTTAAAAATATCGTGATACCGATATATCGATATTTTAAAAACTGCCAGTTTTCTCTCTCGATATATTTAAATAATTTATCGATATATCGGCGAAAGAAATATCTAGGTACTTGTTTATAAAAGTATTGACTGCACATTGTAAATATACTGCCGATTGTAGAGCTGCATATTTAAGTATTGATTTATTATTAGATATTCTCTAACTCAACATGCTAGTGGCCTGCCTATCCCCCATAGAGCAAAAATTGAAAGTGTCACACTTGCACTCTTGGCGATAACTAGTCTGCTAACGATGGTAACTGCATGTAAGTGGCACGATAAAAGATGTCTGATGGGTCCAACATTCGGTTTCATCACATATCAGATTTTCCTGGAACACTTCATGTCTACTTTTGCTTTTCTGAAAACCCTAGCGACCTAGCAGTTGTAGTGTCAAAATAGTGTTGTTGTTGGGGTCTTCAGTCCTGAGACTGGTTTTATGCAGCTCTCCATCCTACTCTATCCTGTGCAAGCTTCTTCATCTCCCAGTGCCTACTGCAACCTACATCCTTCTGAATCTGCTTAGTGTATTCATCTCTTGGTCTCTCTCTACGGTTTCTACCCTCCATGCTGCCCTCCAATACTAAATTGATCTCTTGATGCCTCAGAATATGTCACGTAGTGAATCTAATTGTTTCAGTATGTGTTGCTAACGCCGAGCGCCGACTAACTCAGCATTTCCCCTCTCAAGTCTCCGAGCGATGTAACGACCTATCTTGTCATTTAGATTTTTGTTCATCATTTTTAGCAACTGTTGTTGAAGATTGTCGATGTGAAGAAATAGTACAGTAATAGCGTTAAAACTTGTTTTTTAACGCAACTGGTGCGCTGTTTCTTCGCATCTGAAATATTGTTGTTCAATTCATATCGTCACCCCCAGTGCAATCACAGTTCTTCTTTTATGCCACATATACTTGCTTCACACAGCCAAAGTGAAAGATTGAACTTCGTGAAAGCTCAAAAAGTAGTAAGACTCCATCACACAGTGAAAATAAAACTGTCCTTGTACAATTTACAAAGAACAGTTTCAATTATTTTCCGAAATTTGTGAAAAAATATAAAAAACTGCTCTCGATATCGTCTTTGCCATATCGATATGTGGGTGGAAATGTACCGCAGACGTATATCGATATTTTTGTGTAATACGTAGATATATCGATAACTTATGAACAGGTATACTCACGCCCTTTGTTTCATCTAATCTAACTGACCCTCACAGAATGTAAAAGTGTTACCGAAATCGAATGTGCTGCTATTGACATTTCTATAAATGCTTCGGTATTGAAAAACAGTGACATTAAAATAACGAAATCGATAAATGAAAACGGAATTGAGGGCTAATAAATGGAAAAACTAATTGTTCGGCCCCTCAGGAAAGATTTACACAATCCAATTGGCTTCAACTAAAAATACAATGTATTCTGTAACATACATATAGTTTCCAAGTAGAAAGTTGTGTAATGAGATCAATAAATTTTTCTTCTTCAAATATTCGTGGCAATACAAAGATAAACTGCCACAGCTGCTATAAATATCATTTCCCATAACATAACCTATACACAATTGACTTCGTAATAATGGACGAATTTGTTTGGGACACTGCTCAGACTTGGTCGGGTGTCCCGCCCGATTACAGACGATTTAGTCTCTGGTGTGGTCGTCAAAATGAAGTGATATTGCATTTAGAAACAAAACAAATGCTCTTCGTCTTGTCTTTTCTTTAGAGGGACAAAAATGCATTGGCACGAAAGATAAAGCCACATTACACAACAGTGATCTGTCCAAATGTTTTAAGGTTTTACTCGCCTGCCTCCCTGGTTGCTCCAGAGGCCCAGCATCCTTCTAGACTTGTCGGAGTACCGGAGGAACTGCACTCCGGCGTTTGTTTTTACCTCCTTATTTTACGATATTTTAAACCAGCATCCGGACCATGTACCTGTATTCACAGATGGCTCTAAACAGGGGGACTCTGTTGGTTGTGCTGTTGTTTTCCCTGATCGAGTCGTCAAGTTACGGCTTCCTGCGGCGTTTACCATCCTCGATGCCGAATTGTTTGCAATCTTGCGGGCATTGGAGCAGATGAGATGTGTTACCAGTCTTCAGTTCCTCATCTTTTCTGACTCCCTGAGTGCCCTTCAGACCATGCAACACTTGTACCCAGCGGATACGGTCGTCCAGAACATCCATGATGCCCTACTCCACCTGCAACGGCAGGGGAAGGAGGTTTCTTTCTGCTGGGTGCCGGGGCACGTGGGTATTAGGGGAAACGAACTGGCGGATGTGGCTGCCAAAGATGCATGTTCCCTCCCTCACGTTGTTGAATGTGCCGTCCCCCTCCATGCTGTAACCTCCCTTTTGCGTTTTCGTGTTATGCATCAATGGGAAGAGGAGTGGTTGGCAGTTGGTGACAATAAGCTGCGTCTGGTAAAGGCCACTACGCGACCATTGCGTACGTCCTACCAGTCATACAGGCGGGATGAGGTTCTCCTCACTCGCCTCCGCATTGGACACAGTCCCTTCACGCATGGTTTTTTACTCCGGCGGGAGGACCCCCCAATCTGCAGTGCTTGTGGCGTCCAGATTACTGTCCGCCACATTTTACTTGACTGTCTTTTATTCTCTGACCAGAGGGCGGTGGTTTCCTTGCCACCGGATTTGCCCTCTATTTTGCAAGACGACGCAGCGACTGTGGTTAAGGTCTTACGGTTTTGTGTCCTGTCCAATCTGTTGCCTCGGATTTTAGGGAGAAGGTTTTAATGTGCTGCCGGGTGACTGGCTCACCCAGGTTTTAGGTAAGAGGTCCGCCAGTCACGATTACCTCCTTGTTTCCCTTCGGTATCTGTTCTCTTTTCCTTGTGTTTCCTTTCCTTTTTTAGTGTGTTTCTTCTCCTCTTGTTTTGCCTCTGTATGTGCGCATTTGGAACTGCGTCAGGCCTGTGTCTTTTAGCCGTTCTCCTTGTTCGGCGTCCGTCTTCGTCCCTTCACCGCTTGTGTTCCTGTTTCTATGCGTTCGGGCGCTGATGACCACGCTGTTTAGCGCCCGTAAACCTCAAACACACACACACACCTCCAAATGTTTTATACCAGCGTAAATACGTCTGTCCGAACAGGGACTATAGCTAAAATGGAATTCTCACTATATTGCTCTTGCATTCACTTCAGGTCCCAAAATCGTACGCTTATGCCCAATAGAGCGTCCTTTAGCATGGATTGCATATGAATGAAGACCTGGTTTTATTGAAGGCTTACTTGAAAACCTTTCTACCCAGAGAGGCGAGCAGTTTCGACAATTGACGAAAGTAGATGGTCGCATTTCGTATGACTTGTTGGAGGATATAATAGCAGGTCCACATTCCGATACTCATATAATACGATCTTGCAGCTCTCGAAGAATGAAATTACAATGAAATCCAGACTATTACTTGCTTACAGGCGTTGATAAATATCAACGGCGACAGTTGAAAATGAGTGCCCCGACCGCGAGTAACGAGTATAGTGGGCAGGGGCACAGCAAATGGAAGTGTGTGGACACTAAGCAGGAAATGTGGGTCTCACGGGGAGCGCGCCAGAGATAAGCCCCTGCAGTCGCACTATCCTCTGTGTCCTCAATGGCCCAGTCGGATAGAGTGTCTGCCATGTTGGCAGGAGATCCCGGGTTCGAGTCACGGTCGGGGCACACATTTTCAACTGTCCCCCGTTGATATTTATCATCGCCTGTAAGCAGCTAATGGTCTCGATTTCAATGTAATTACATTCCAGTATTCAGGCTGCCATGTCGGTCTTGGAAGTAACCAGTGTGTGTAATGATTTCAGGAAAGTTATGATTAGTTCCTGCTTTCAGGTTATCTTGATAGCTGTCGAATAATATGCAGTGTTATTCGTAAGTACCGGTACTTCCGGCGCATCGCAGACGACTGCGCGAAAAGCACGAGACAGAAAAATCACATACGAGTCGATTCCTAAAGCGTGGATTAGAAATATGCGCTATGGTGTAGTTGCGGAATATGCAACAAGATGGCAGACGTGTCAGAAACATGATGTATAAATGGAGCGATGCGTGCGTTTTGTGTCCTCGAATTCACTGAGTCAGTTGTGACGGTTTAGCGAAGAGTTTGTACCAAATATAAATATTAACTAAAGGCGCAGACAGAGAAAACAATCCATATGTGGTATAACGGGTTCAGAGGTGCTGGCTGGTAGGCCTGTTGCCAGCAGAGATGTTGAAGCGTATGTGACCAACACCGACTCAAAGGAAGGCCTCGGCGCTTGTTGGTGACGTCACGTCAGCTAGGCACGGCGAACGCCAGGTCTGTCGCAGGCATAATCATGATGGTGGTGTCTCCCTCTCTGACACAGGAAAATGTGAAACTATTGCCGGTAGTTGACCAACACACATTGTTCTTAGAGATTTCAGCAATCAATTAATTGTGCAGTTCATTAAACTTCTTAACAAATTTCCACCTGTTTTAAGGATTGACATTCAAAAACAACTTCGTGGTCCAGTACCAACAGAATTCGTGTTTTCTTACCGTATTTGTAAATCTGAGGAAGTTACGTTTGTACTGGGTTGCTTTTACAAGAAACTGTGAACGTATTGGTGATATTCTTTAGGTATCTTGGTTGGCTATGGGGTGAGGAGCACTGAATGTTAATGAAATGTCTTGCGATTGTACACGTTGGGTCAGGGGGTGGGGGGACAGATGAGGAGGCAAAAGAGAGATACTTGTTTCGTTGTTGTTGTTGTCTTCAGTCCTGAGACTGGTTTGATGCAGCTCTCCATGCTACTCTATCCTGTGCAAGCTGCTTCATCTCCCAGTACCTACTGCAACCTACATCCTTCTGAATCTGCTTAGTGTACTCATCTCTCGGTCTCCCTCTACGATTTTTACCCTCCACGCTGCCCTCCAATGCTAAATTTGTGATCCCTTGATGCCTCAAAACATGTCCTACCAACCGATCCCTTCTTCTAGTCAAGTTGTGCCACAAACTTCTCTTCTCCCCAATCCTATTCAATACCTCCTCATTAGTTACGTGATCTATCCACCTTATCTTCAGTATTCTTCTGTAGCACCACATTTCGAAAGCTTCTATTCTCTTCTTGTCCAAACTAGTTATCGTCCATGTTTCACTTCCATACATGGCTACACTCCAAACAAATACTTTCAGAAACGACTTCCTGATACATAAATCTATATTCAATGTTAACAAATTTCTCTTCTTCAGAAATGCTTTCCTTGCCATTGCCAGTCTACATTTTATATCCTCTCTACTTCGACCATCATCAGTTATTTTACTTCCTAAATAGCAAAACTCCTTTACTACTTTAAGTGTCTCATTTCCTAATCTAATTCCCTCAGCATCACCCGATTTAATTTGACTACATTCCATTATCCTCGTTTTGCTTTTGTTAATGTTCATCTTATATCCTCCTTTCAAGACACTGTCCATTCCGTTCAACTGCTCTTCCAAGTCCTTTGCCGTCTCTGACAGAATTACAATGTCATCGGCGAACCTCAAAGTTTTTACTTCGTCTCCATGAATTTTAATACCTACTCCAAATTTTTGTTTTGTTTCCTTTACTGCTTGCTCAATATACAGATTGAATACCATCGGGGAGAGGCTACAACCCTGTCTCACTCCTTTCCCAACCACTGCTTCCCTTTCATGCCCCTCGACTCTTATGACTGCCATCTGGTTTCTGTACAAATTATAAATAGCCTTTCGCTCCCTGTATTTTACCCCTGCCACCTTTAGAATTTGAAAAAGAGTATTCCAGTCAACATTGTCAAAAGCTTTCTCTAAGTCTACAAATGCTAGAAACGTAGGTTTGCCTTTTCTTAATCTTAATCTTTCTTCTAAATACTTGTTTTATCAAATAAAATTGTTTTATCCTATCATTCTCCTTTCAGTTGCAAGAGGGGAATATTTATCTTTTCCAATGTGCATGAGTAAAAAGTTTAAGCTCAACAGTATTTTCGATGTATGAAGCTATTTTGTTATCTGTTTAGAATTCCTTTCGTTGAAAACGACTGTAATCTAATGACTGGCAACAGTTGGACATTTACACATGTAAATTAGTTCGCATTTCCAGTTACGATGTCAAACGAAAATAAATAATTAAATAAATGAAACGATTTGATTGTAAGGGGCTTCATGTAAGTTTCGATAACAAAATGGGTCAAGTAAATATAGTTACTTGAATGTAAAATTTCCGAAGCTTGCAATGGGGCAAAGCGTCTTCTCATATTGACTTACGTTTGTTTCGACAGGATTCAGTACTACAGAACTATGATCTTCATTTGTAGCTTTACGATAGTAAGAAAATCTTTCATCTAAATAAAAGTGAAGAATCCAAAACAATACCAAACATTTTCCCCAAAGATAAGAGATTTATAGTGATAAGCACGCCGAGGCATTTCTGCCTGCGACGGACCTGGCGTCCGCCGTGCCTTGCTGACGTGACGTCACGAACAAGCGCCGAGGCCTTCCTTTGAGTCGGTGTGTGTGTGACAAGGGTTGGACTTACTAATGTTCACCAGTGCATGTATTGAACAGCTCTAACCCTCCATCCATTGATGCGGGTCTATTTTCTATATGTCTTGTTTCCACGCGGTCGTCGTCTTAATTCCTGGAGGTACTCATGGATGAATAAGTACCGTAGATTTGGTAGTAGTAGTAGTAGTAGTAGTAGTAGTAGTAGTAGTAGTGTTGTCTATCCATCCAGAGAGAATCTACATTGCATGGATTTCGTTAGAACATGAAAGGCTGTATGTAGCGTTATGGGTACCCTTCACAATACCGCATTCCAAATTGCATAAATACAACAAATATTATGAATTTCAGAAAGGTATTTTATGTGGGATACATACAGTTGAAATTTGCGTTGAAATAATCTCGGAATTCTAACATGTTTGTTCAAAATATTCACCTTCTATACCGATAATAAAACAGTGTAACCGCCCAGTGTGTGATTGTTTGAATACGCTACTATCCAAAACTACTTGGCGAATATTAATGAAGTTTTCTCAGGTGACTCCAGGGTAGTGTGGGGCAACATATAAGCTTGATCTCATCAAAATTGGATCACAGGAAGAAGATATTGTACTTGAAGGTTGTATTCAAAACTGTTTTATCTGAACAGGGCGTAGTGCACCAAATAGCCAGTAGGTGGCTGGCACACACATACAGCCTCTTTTACCCCAGTGACAGAATTAAGCGCCGCAATCCTATCTTCGCGAATACAGAAAGACACTGATTGCGGATTTATTGATTTCGGTTTGTGTGTTGTAAACTTAATGAAATTGCTTTGTTTCTTTCATTAGGTTTTATTTATATTTTGCTCCTTGATTAGGAAAAACAAATTATTGAGTTGACTTCGTGATTTGGGTACCTGCTTATTATATTTTGATTTAGTTTCATTTACGAACCAAAATGCCTAGAAAACGGTCGAGTGTACTTGGACGGCTAAAAAGCTGAGATCTATGCTATCTCAAGAATCTTGTGAAAATCGTGAGACGAGGCTTGCCGCTGCTCGGGAACATCGGGCTATAGCTCGCTCTTTGGAAACGCCTTCTCGAATGGCGAATTCTGATAGAGAGCGTCATGCATTCTGCGTATTATGATTAAGTCTTCCGGCCATAGGTGTTAAAGTGCTGCCGGCCGCGGTGGTCTCGCGTTTCTAGGCGCGCAGTCCGGAACCGTGCGACTGCTACAGTCGCAGGTTCGAATCCTGCCTCGGGCATGGATGTGTGTGATGTCCTTAGGTTAGTTAGGTTTAAGTAGTTCTAAGTTCTAGGGGACTAATGACCACAGCAGTTGAGTCCCATAGTGCTCAGAGCCATTTGAACCATTTTTTGTTAAAGTGCTACCCGTGCGAAGCTGGGGTTGGGTCATTAGTAAGCAAAAATTTCTTATTTGTTATCATTCGTAAGATTGTAATTTTCGTAACCAGTGGTAGAGTAATAAAAAACTGGCAGCGCTAGGTTCTTATTATTATTATTCACGCAAATTTAAATTTCAGTTCCTTGTTAATTGTTCTCTTGGTTTCTTCAAAAGCTCTGTGTACAGGGTGATCAAAAAGTCAATAAATTTGAAAACTGAATAAATCACAGAATAATGCAGATAGAGAGGTACAAATTGACACACATGCTTGGAATGACATGGTGTTTTATTAGAAACAAAAAATTATAAAAGTTCAAAAAATGTCCGACAGATGGCGCTTCATCTGATCAGAATAGCAATAATTAGCATAACAAAGTAAGACAAAGCAAAGATGATGCTCTTTACAGGAAATGCTCAATATGTCCACCATCATTCCTCGACAATAGCTGTAGTTGAGGAATAATGTTGTGAACAGCACTGTAAAGCATGTCCGGAGTTATGGTGAGGCATTGGTGTCGGATGTTGTCTTTCGGCACCCCTAGAGATGTCGGTCAATCACGATACACTTGCGACTTCAGGTAACCCCAAAGCCAATAATCACATGGACTGAGGTCTGGGGATCTGGGAGGCCGAGCATGACGAAAGTGGCGGCTGAGCACACGATCATCACCAAACGACGCGCATCTGTCGGACATTTTGTGAACTTTTTAAAATAGAACCCCATGTTATTCCAACCATGTGTGTCAGTTTTTACCTCTCTATCTACACTATTCCATGGTTTATTAAGTTTTCAAATTTATACTGACTTTTTGATCGCCCTGTGTAGTTTGTTAGTCCACTTGTCTTTTTTGCTTTAAATTGTTGTGCTATTTCTGTGTAAACGTATATTCCATCATTTTAAAAAGCGTTCAGGAGGTAATGAGATACAAATTTAAAATTTCTTGTGTATCAACAAAATTATTTAAAGATGATTGTAAATCTAACACTATGTTTTTGAGGCTCTGAATATGGACACATTATGCTAAACTTTGGCAAGTATTTTTACTTCTAACATTATTTGCTAGCGTGCTGCTTGTTTCATTATCGCTGTCATTGGCATTGTCCCAGTCATGTTCTGTTTTTTTGCATGAAGCCACAAAAACCTCATTTAGTGAAGTAGGAGTAGGTGAGTTCAAAAGGTATTGAACCTGTAGTTAGCAGGAATACATGTATCAATTTCAGGCAGAGAACCCTAATCCCCTTAAAAGTTGTCTCCTTGGTGATGCACACATGTATCCTGGTGCTCCTGCCATTGTTGGAAACATTCATACAACTACTCTTTTGGAATTATGATCACTTGGACCATAACATTCGTCACAGTATCTTACTTTGAATCAATTCCTGATCCTTTTCCAAGCAGTTCAAGCTTGGGAAATAGCTAAAAGTTACACAAAGCCATTTCAGATGTGTAGGGAAGGATGTCTTTGGTGTGACGGAAGTCTGAATCAGATGCACAGTGTTGGTGGTTGCATTATTTAATGGAGCTCCCATTTTTTTATGAGCATAGCTCAGATCTTTCATGCCCACAGCATTATGATGGTGATGAAGGACTTTCTGGTAATATTCTTTTATGTTCCGAGGCTCTTATGTGTCTTGTAAGCAACTACAAATAAGCTTTTTTACTGGCTTGTTAGGCCCAAGGTTATTGAGGATTTTCTTTCTGGGTTAACTCTCTTAGCCTTTGATAAGCCAACGTCATACTACAAGGCGGCAGCTGCTGCTTTTGGTCCACCCCAGGTATTTTATTTCCCTGGTACCCACTATATCTGGTGAGCATTCCCTTATGTGCCACGTGGGGAGGTGCTCGATGGGAGACCGGCAAACTCCAAAAGAGTGTACAAATTGGCGAAGGACGATCATTGTGGTTTGAGACAGAGAGTGGATTTCAGCAAGGAAGTGCACTGTCTCCACTACTATTCATCACTGTTACGGATACTATAATTAAGAACGTCGAGGAGAAGTCAGGTGAACTGAATGCATTTGCCTTCACTGATGATATCATGATACAGGGTGAAATTGAAGAGGAAATACAAATCAGACTTGATGAATGGGGTTCTCAGTTCCAGAAATAAAACCTCCGCATAAGCAAGACCAAGGTAGTGGTGATGGCAGTTAACAGAGATGGGCAACCAGAAAGTCTAAAGCTAGGAGACCACGAACTAGAGTGTGTAGACTTCCTTACCTTGGAAGTGTAATTTCAGTGATAATGTGGCCAGAAATGAAATCACCAACAGAGTGCAAAAAGGATCTGAATTCTACCAACAAGTAAGATCACTTTTATGGGATGGCTCGATTCAGAAAAACAGCCAAACTGATGATATTTAATAGCTATTTCATACCAGTATTTACATTGATATTGAAACAAGTACCAGCACAAAAAGAGAATCATCGAGGCTGTAAGCGTCAGAGGTGACATTTCTTAGATCCACCATCCAAAAGACCAAGATGGACAAGTTCAGGAATGAAGTGGTGAGGAAAAAAGCGAATAAAGACAACCCTGTTACATCGATTTGGCACATGTAGATTTCGACGGTACAGGCATGTGATGAGAGTGGAGCCAACTAGAACAGCCAAAAATAAATTTGGAAAGACAGGTGGATGGGGAAAGACCTCAAGGAAGACCTCAAACCCAATGGATGGACTTGATTATGGCTGATGTAATGAGCAGAGGATGGACAGTGGATGGTGATTTCCATGAACAGATGTATTTGAACAGGACGAAGTGGAAGAGGCCGATTACCAGTACCCATGGAAACTGGAACTGTTAAATGATGATGATTCTTTTGTGATGGTTTGTCCTTGTGGCTGCATACTTCTGTTGCTCCACACTGCAACAATCAAAAAGAATGTTCATTGTAACACTGACATTGTTATGGGCAGCTTTTTTTTCCCCACAAACTTTAGGGATGTCTGGTGTTTCTATTCTGATGGCTGCTTCTCAGTTTGTGGGCCGTACCCATAAACGCATGTCTCATCGCTTGTGATCGTAGTGCTTGGAAAGTTGTGGTCTACTGTTTGTATTTTCCAAAATGGCCTGTTCGATTTTCAGGTAGTGTTGCTTCTGCTCCAGTGTCAGCAATTTTGGTATGAATTTTGCAGACTATCTCCTGGTGCACCTATTGTTCATCTAAACTGAATGTACCAGTCCAGTCCAGTCCAGTCCAGTTTCTTGTTTGCATCTGATTACACATGACAGGTCTGCACTTTCTCAGCACCGCGTTATCATTTCAACTTGTCAAGGGACTTCCTTGACACTGTTTGCTATCCACTGCTTTGTGACCATCTTTGAAACTGTTTTACCACATCTTTATCTGTGAGTTGCTCATGTTTAGCATTGACTCCCTAGAACAGTTGAATCTTTTGAACAGTTTCTACTCTAGCATCTTTTGTGAAGTGTTATTGTCAAAAGTATGGTCTCGTGGTGTATCGAGTGACTCGATTGAATATATCTCGGTACGGAAGGCGAGGCATTATATCGACAGATGTAGAAATAGCTTCAGGTGTGCCCTGGGGAAGTGTATTAGGACACTTTTTGGTCATGTTGTGTATATTAATGGCCTTGCATACAATATTAATAGTTACCTCAGACCTTTTGCAGATGATGTAGTTCCCTACAATAAAGTATTACCTCAAAAAAGCTGCACAAATATTCAGTCAGGTCTTCACAAGAATTCAGAGTTGTCTAAAGATTGACTTTTTTAATGTTCAAAAACTTAAAATTGTCCAGTTCACAAAAAGAAAAAATGTAGCATCATCTGACTACAGTATCAATGAGTCACAGTGCGACGTCCGGAATTAAAAAAAAAAAAAAAAGGGGGGGGGGGTGGTAATTTTTTGTTTTATTTTGTTGAAAGGAAAGAAAGAAAAAAGGGTGAATAAAGGTGAAGTGAAGTGGTTCTATTTTTACTGGAATGAACTTATTGATGGACATCACAAAAATTTATTTTACCTATATTTTTTTTTTTTTTTACTCATCGAAGAAGACAACACAACACATATAAAAGAAATCATCACACTAATATTATCCACAGAATGATCGTTTCACAAGACACTTTCTAGCTCGACTGACTCTTAAGACTGAACTAGACTCGACTGACTCTACTCTCTCTCTGGACCACAGCCTCTTCACGTCCATCTGGACCAGAGATTTCAACTGTGATTAGCACGCCGATTATTTAATTAATCGTACAGCCGCTGGGCGCGCACTTGGCGCGTCATTTAAATGGGGTTAAACGCACACCGCGAGAGGCGTGGGCTAGCGGTGTCTTGCAGGTATCGCCACACGGCCCCCTCTACTGGTGCGTAAGTTTTTCAAACTTCGCGGCAGTACCAGATTTGAGTTGACGAACAAGGTTGTGCAGTGTTTGCACCAGCATTATACAACATTTTCAAACATATGACAAGTACATACATATATAAAGAATTATAGCCTAAAATACAAAGTTTAAGTAAATATACATAAATTGTTGCACATTTCAAAATAGCCACTTTGAAATTGATCAATGGATGATTCATTTTTTTTTTTTAGAGAGATGCCTGCACCGTTGGCAGTCCTGTTATTAAAACAATAGCTGCTACCCTGTATTCACAGTTCTTATTGTGTCGACCAGTGAGCACTATGCTTTGCCTCAGTTCAGTGTGGTGCGTCGTGCGAAGCACAGTAAAAGTCACAGCACCACAACTTTGTTTACTTTACAGTTTGCACATCAGGACAATAGGTAATGAATCTGCTTACGACAAAAGAACACAAAAGGGTCATACAATTTGGTTTTAAGTTGTCGATGACAACAAAGTTCATGTCAGTATTGTTGGTGTTTAAGAGTGGCTGTGCGTGCACGAGTGCAGTAATTTTGATAAAGTGGTCCATCCACCACGCACCGCGGCACTGCGTACAGCCTCGCGCTCGGGTCCGCTGTTGAGGTATAATAGGCGGTGACACGTCTGGAGGCGCCACCCCTTACGACGGACGCGACAGTACTGGTAGCCGCATCCGAAGACCGTACAACGCAGACTTCCAAGCACTTTCCAAGGTAGGGATCACTGTGATACGCATCATTGCACTTTATCGTAGAATTTGAGATTAAACTTATCACTTTGTACGGAAAACACTTTTCTATCATATTTTTACTCTTGACTGGTTGATTTCTCTTTATCAACACTATTTGATTTTTTTTACACTGTTCAGAAGGGAGGTTCGACGTCCTGTTCCTTCTGAGAACACATTTTCACAGACACTTCACTTTTGAGCAAAATTACACTTTGCATCTTTTCTCCTTTTATATTAGGTGCACATAGTAAGACTGTTTTGTGTGTAGCCTTCACAAGAGGACATTTAAGTTTTGAATAGGCAAGTTCAAAATTACATAGAAAAAATGGACATGTACATATACATAAAATGATTACCTACTATAGACATGAAATTCAATATACATAATACAAATGAACTTCTTCGTAGCTAAGTTGCTACATAGCCATTGAAATACTTTGCTAGTCGTGACCTGTGAAACTCTCCCAAAATTCATATTGATATAGAGAATACTAGTTGTTTACATCTTCAAAAACTTACAATTAGACATGTTTTGCTAGTCGTGTCCTGTGAAACTTTACAAAATTCAGATTTATATTGAGATTGCTAGTTGTTTACATTTATAAAATTTTACAATTAGACATGACATGACATATTTATGTACACGAAATTCAGGTTGTGCCATCTATTTCTTGCTGTGCATGTGCACTAACGGAGTACTATCTCCTTCTTTACAGAATATTGAAATCTATGGCATCTGCCATCAAGAATTCTGCAAAACTCTACGAGAGACCCTAAGTGCTGCAAATTATGAATGGACAAAATATACAAAAGAATAGTGCAAAAACCTCACTACCCCACTATCCATCGTCCAGCAGTGGGCAAGGAGGTGGGAGTAGGATCAAGATAGAAGGATTGGGTTATATTCATATTTACAAAATCTTCATCAATACAGTAGTGTTTTCACACATGTGTGCGACGAATAGTGTATCTGTTTGCGTAACGTATGCATCATAAACTTTGCCATTGCGCAAGTGTCACTGACTTTAAGCCAATTCATGTTGTATTCAGTTTCATCCTTTAAAGTTGATCCGAATTGCTGTTTAAGCAAAAAGAAATTCAATGATAATTGTCAATCACTTCCTGTAAATCAGTCAAAGATTTTTGCAAGAATCAATGTGAGTACCGTATATGGTTTAATTCACTCGTTGAATCAGTCATGTTTAGGTAAATACGCGCTTAATGGCACGGTAGTTTATATTCCTGAAAAAAATTCGGTCAGTAAACGTACTAATAAATGACTATAGGATCCTTCCATAAGAGGTGTACTTTAGTGAGTATCACGTAGTAAAATAAATATATGAATTTCCTGTAGGTAAAGGAAAATGAATGCGCTTTAGTTTCCATAAAGACAAGAAAATCGCTGTGTCCACGAAGACAGCTGCGTCGTACTGCTTCACACACAAATCTTCAAAAACTTATCCACTTTGCTGAAAGAGAAAGAAAAATCTCATACACTAAAGTATGTTTTCTTGTAATCGTGAATTGTACGTCGTACCGGTAGTCGTGTAGTTTTTGTTTCCTGGTCGAGAACATGAGCAGAGATCGGGAGACTTCGTATCCTAGTAATTGTTTTATGAGAGTCGCATTTTCTTAACTCTGGTCCAGACAGAACGACATAAAATTGCATAACTTATATACTATCCCACTTACACAAATACATATGTCCATGTCCTCACAGTATCAAGTAATGAGTGCTAGATTTCACCTAAATTACTTCACAGGATAAAAACATTTTTTTAAATAGTGTTAATGTTAGTGAGTTCATAAGTTCGTAACCATTAAACACGACCTTCGTAAATGTACTATACGAATCTTACGAAGGCAGCCTGCATGCATGGTACTACACAATTAGCCTGTGTAAAGAATGAGATTCTATAACGACAGCAATTTTTATTCGCTACGTAAGCAGATTATTTATTTCGCTGTGGCTGATAAACATTTTTCCTCCACAATGACCTATGTACAAAATTTACGTTTGTTACGATGGAGAGCACACAAACTCTTTATGCCAAGCGTGAGATAATGGTTTTTTAAATAGGGCACATACCAAATAAGTTTTTCTTTCTCCTTTTTATTGCCTACACGGCGAATCATTTCTCATTAACATCTATCAGTATTCATACACACGTATCGTTTTCATTCATACAGCTTCATATAATTAATATTCACCTTTCTTCTCATAGAACAGCTTCAATATAAATCGCACATCATCAAATAATACTACGTGGTGGCCTTCATTGGCTCACACACAACGAAATCCTCATCATCATCATAAAAACTACCTTATAAACTAAAATTCACATTCATTCTTTCACACTCATTTCAGCACAATCATTCACTCATGCTGGCGTATAGTATAGCATTCTGGTGGCTCTCAAATTCATCACAGTTATTAACATAATAAAATCTTTTTTCTTGTACATAGTTTCCTGTTCTAGAAAATGCCTGTTTAAGGAGTAAGTTTGGTCGCTAACTTCGTTGTCCTTGGCTAGTAGTCAAATTATTCGTAGCATAGTAAATATAACGTAGATTAAATAGTTCTTGGATTGCATGTAATGTTTAACGTAGATTTGCTATAGTTTAATGCGTTATGATTCTTTGCATTGACTAACAATTAACACTAACATTTTAGCTGTAACTAGCACATCCTTTCTCTTTCTCTTACTTTACATACTGCTTTAAGTGGTGGTGGGCGTAAAGTCCTTTAACTTTCTGTGTTGTAGGGTATGCTAATAAATAACATCCAGGGTGAGGAATATCGACGATCCGGTATGGACCTGAGTAAACTAATTGCCATTTCGTAAGCAAACGTTTTAGCCTCGTAGATTTGGGATGGGTTGTGAGCAATACCAAATCATCAATTTAGAACACACGTGTCGGTCTGACCCGTTTATCAAATTTTTTCTTCCGGAGCTCCGCAGTGTGTGCCAGGGTAATGGCAGCTTGCCTTACCTTTTCCTGCAAAGAAATATCGTTCGAAGACAACTTAGGCAGGGGACTTGACCATGAGTTTTTTTCTGGTTCGTCTGATGATAACTCGGCAGGTGAGAATCCAGTTGAACTATGTGGCAAATTGTTCACAATGTACTCGAACGGAGCGAGGTATTCTATCCATTTGGAATGTTTTGTGGAAGAATGGATGCGCATAAATTGATTAAATTCTTTAAAAATTCGCTCAACGGGGTTACCCTGTGGGTGAAATCGGGAAGTAAGAACATGTTTAATATCGGAATCTTGCAGAAATGATTTCCACTTTGCACTCGTAAAATACGATGCATTGTCCGTTAGGACAGCGACAGGTTTTCCGACGCGGGCTAGGTAGTCGGCCGAAAAGCGTCGAATGGTAGCCGCAACAGTGGCTGTGCGCAAGGCGTACAATTTCACATACTTAGTAAAAACGTCCAATATAGCCAAAATGTATTTAGCACCACCGCGGGATTGTGGATAGGGTCCGCCAATGTCTACGGAAATCAAATCAAGCTGTTGCTTTGGAAGAATGGGATGCAATTCAATTGATGCATGTTTGTTCAAATATTTTGCCTTCTGGCAAATGATACATTTGCGAATGACCTGCAGGACTCTACGTCGCGTGTTAGGAAAATAGCAGAAGCGTAGGATCTTGGCGGCACATTTATTAATGCCATAATGTCCCCAGGTTTTGTGGGTGAACAAAATGAAGTCGTCAACATAAGCTTCCGGTAAACATACCAACCAACGCTCTGACACGAGACGGGAACGATGAAACAGTACACCATTGTTGATCTTGTAGTAATTTTGAAGATTAGAATTTGAATTCTGACATAATTTTGTTTTTACTGTAGACCACCTAGGATCGGCATCTTGTAACTGTGCAAAATCCCTGCAGATTCGGTGATAGTAGCGGTTGTAGGATTCGTCATACATTAACATGACCTGAAAGTCGGAAGTTTGCTCATGCAAATCTGAAAGATTTTTCGCATCGTGCGGAAGACGAGAAAGAGCGTCCGCAACAATATTGGTTTCACCGGAGATGTAAATAATTTCGAAATCGTATTCTTGTAACGACAAACACCAACGAGTGAGCCGAGAATGAAGTAATTTGCAAGACAGTAAAAATGATAAAGCTTGGTGGTCTGTATAGATGCGTGTATGTTTTCCCCAGAGAAAATATTGAAATTTTCGCATAGACCAAATAATTGCAAGGGTCTCGCGTTCCGTAACTGAATACGATCTCTCGCATTCAGTTAAGGTGCGACTGGCAAAACTGATAGGTTTTACTATTGTTCGATCATGTTCAACAGACAGTTGAAACAAAAATGCCCCAAGTCCATTAGATGACGCATCGGTCGATAGGCAGAAGTCTTTTGACATGTCCGGATGACTGAGGGGTGGTGCGTGGATTAATGATTGTTTAATTTTTTCAAAATCGGCTTGACATTCTGTAGTCAATCGCCAAAGGGAATTTTTCTTTAGAAGATGTGGGCTGTTAAGAGCTTGCTGTGTCACGAACTTTCTGAAAAATGACGAAAGACCCAAAAATGCTTTAAGTTGTTTTTTGGTTCGGGGTGCAGGAAAGTTGCGAATTGCTTCAGTCTTTTTAGAGTCCGGCCTGATGCCTTCCGGCGTGATGATGTGGCCAAGGAACTTAATCTGTTGTCGGGCGAACCTTGATTTTTCCAAATTATCACGCCTGCATCGGCGAATTTAATCAAAATTTGTCTTAGAAGATCGACATGTTCTTCCCAGGTGGCAGTCGCCACAACTAAATCATCCACATAGGGAGTGATTTGTGAAAGTAAATCTGGCCCGAGGACGTCGTCAAGCGCCTCGATAAAGATTCCTGCACTTATTCGTAACCCGAATGGCAAAACACGGAATTGGTATGATCGTCCTTCGCACAAAAATGCGGTATATTTACGTGATTCAGTATGTAGAAGAACCTGGTAGTAGGACGATCGTAGGTCGATATTAGTCAGAAATTTGGCGTTGTGAAATTTCAGGAGTTGTTCGTCCAGATTTACAGGGCGAGTATTTACCGGTATAATAATTTTGTTGATTTCGCGTGCATCGAGAACAAGACGCACGCTTCCATCGGGTTTCGAAACTGACAACAAAGGGTTGCAATACGGCGAGTGCGAATTTTCTATGATTTTCCAACGTAGCATTCTGTTAATTTCCTGCATAACCGCTGGTTTTTTAGACCACGGTATATTGTAGTGTGTACGACAAAATGTTAGGTGGGGTTTGACATCCATCTTGTACACATACCCACGTATGATACCAGGTTTATCTTGAAAGACTACTGAAAATTGTTGAAGAAGGTGAAACAGATTCTGTTTTTGCAAATCAGTTAGATGGTAGGCTTCGGCACACTTTTCCCACAGAGTTTTACTATCAGCATTGTAAGAAGAATTGCAATTGCTTGTCATAGAAAAATTAGTGATGGGCACAGATTGTACTTTCAAGTGACGTACGTCCCGATAAGAATTGTTGTTATTAATTGTTTTAGATAAAGGTATCAAAATTCTTTGCTTTTCAACCGTCAATTGACAGATACCATTCCCTAAGTCAATCACTGCTCGATACTGATTTAAGAAATCGATGCCGAAAAGACATGGGACTGTTAAATTATCCACAACAAGGAAGTGATAACGAACATGCACGTTGGAAACAACAAAAGTTAGAAGAGCTTGTAATTTGACATTTTTTGATTTGTTTCCAGTGGCACCGATGATTCGGCAGTTCTGCACTGGAAACGTCGGAAGTTTAGAACCTTTATCTAGATCCAAGTACAGGGAACTAGAAATCACGCTTGCTGACGCTCCAGTGTCGAATAACACTTCTACAATGGATTTCTCTAACGATAAAACAGCAGTTGCCTGAACCGTTACCTTTACTTTGTCGTTATTACTAGACTTATTATTCTCGGCAAGAAGGTCATGTTCCATAGTGTGTCCGTCTTGGAATCTCAAAAAACAATTTGCAAGATTATTTGCGCCCGTGCTCACGTTCTCGACCGGGGGTTGGGCGCTTACGCCGGTCTGCTCATGTTTTCCGCCGCGTTATTAGGCGACGCATTTTGGTCATCACTTACCTCAATAATATTTATCCTTTGTTCATGGACATGTTTGGTATTCGGTGGAGTTTGATTACCGCAGTCCTGATTGTATTGTTTGTTGGTACAAAGTGTCGTGCATTCGGAAACATATAATTGTAGTTGTGTGGTGTATAGTTCGGGTTTCCCCACTGCGGGGGTGGATAACTGACTCTAGAATTTTGACAATTTGAATTATTCTGCTGATATGGCGAATTTCTCTCAAAATAACCAGGGTTGTATCTTCCATCGTGACGTCTGTTTTGATTGTTGTTGTTTCGGTTACGGTTGTTGTTGCCTCTGGAGTACTGATTGTTGTTGAAACTACCATTGCGTCTGTTGCTATTACTATTACTTTTTCGGTAAAATTGACCATTACCAAAACTGTTGTAATTGTTGGAATTTTGGAATCGGGGATCGCAAGACTGCTGCGAATATTGTGTGAAGTTGGGCTGTTGTGATTTTTGCCCCTGTTTTTGAGGAAGCGGGTTTGCATTCCACATGTTACCGCTGTTGTTATTTTGATTGAAATTATGGCAATTGTTTTGGTGAGAGTTGGAATTAGCATTATAAATATGTGGGGTGTTCCCTGAATCTCCTCTAAACACAAGGTCTACTTCATTCAAATAATCTAGAAATTTCTTGATGTTAGTTTCCGGAACACCAATTAATTGTGTCCGGTAATGCAGGGGTAAATGACTTTTTAAGATGTTAATCACATCGGCAAGATCGGCCGGTTTTGACCAATAAAGTGTTTTGTCCAGGTATCTTTCAAAATATTGACGCAAAGTTTCTTTACGAGGGTTGTATGGTTCGGGATTGTGAACTTCACGTCGAAGTTGTTTTTGCTCATGTTCTGACCAGAATTCCTGCAGAAAAGCCTCTTCAAATTGCTTGAAAGTTAAATTTTGCCTTTTTATTTCAGCTCCCCATCTGGATGCTCGCCCCCTCAACAGATTACTTACAAAAAAAAAAAATCTTTTCCGCATCTGACCAGTTGTGCGGAAACATTCCGTCAAAAGACCTAATAAAAACAATCGGGTGCACCGCTTGGGTATCATCGGAACTGAACGTTGGAAAATAGGAATGTTTAATCATGTTACCGTCAACAATACCGGCAGGCACTATAGGGCCTGAACTATTGTTCCCTGGTGAAACTTCATGGCACAAGGGTGGTTGAGAATTACTGTTTTGTGCGATCACTGAGAGCGGCTCTGTTTGATGTTTTTCGCTCGCAAGTGATTCGCTGTTAGACTGTGGAACAAACTGCACAGTGAAATTAGGCGGTGAACTCGTTGTGAGTGGGGTTGTAGGCGGAACAGTAACTACGTTAGAAGCGGGAGTTAATAACTGAGAAATTTGGTTTTTTAAAGTGTTGGTCTCGGTTTGCACCTGCGACATGGCCTGGTGTAAAATCTCTTTTGTAGCGCTTTCTACCCTTTGCTCAATGAGCTTGTTGCAAATACCACATTCGTGCACTAATTTTTCTGCAATGTTTGCTTTACACTCTAAAGAAAGCGATTCTGTTTTTTCCTCCAAATGGGAAATTTTTTCTTCCATTTCTAATTGTTGTAAGCATACTACGCTAACTTGTTGAGTAATACCTTCGATATCCATCGAAATTTTATTTTGTGAGGTGGTTTGATTTTGCACGAAATTCTGAACTAGATCATTGACCTGAGCCTGAGCGTTCGTGACCTGATCCAACTTGGTTTTACATGACTGCATTTCGGAATTTGTCACTGTTTGATATTTAACAAAGGAATTTTCGTGAGTGTTTACACGACATGACAATTCGTTGAAACTTTCGGTCAATTGTGTCGTTTTTGAATAAGTTCTGAGATTTGGTTAGCCTGTTTTTCCAGAGTAGATGTTACCTCAGAAGACAATTGATCGATTTTGCTGTTTAATTCTTTTGTACTCTGCTCCTGTTTATCAAATCTAGTGTCTAGTTTATCAAACCTTTCATTAAGGATGCTATCCATACTTCGCGTAAGAAGTTGTATTAAAATTCCGTACTGATTCGGATCAATGTTTGGATCATTGTTCCTTTCACTAGAGTTGTGCAAATCAGGATCGGAGTGGGAAATCCCTAGTTGGACACGTCTACCATCGTTTTCCATAGGGTCAGGATTATTGGGTGTGTCACCTGATGAATTACTTTCGTTACTTAGTATTATTTGATGTGATACACCTGCAGTAAATTCCATAGATTCTGGGCTGGAAAAGCCTAGGAAAGGGGATGCTGATGATACAGTAGCATCACCGTTATCAGTTTGCTGTTGCTGTTGTTCCATTTTTGCCAATAATTAACAAACGTGAAATATACAAATAGTACACCCACAATGGCGATGGCTTGCAAAGTACAAAAGATAAATAAAATTTAAATAGTTAGACGGTAATAACTATTACTTGATAGAATTCCCAAAAATGTCTGAATTATTATTGTGGTTGTAACCGTATTCGCGTAGCTAATCTGAAAGTGGTGACATGACGTAACAAACAGGATTGACTCATAACAATGACTTCTGCATATCTTACTGTTGAATTTCAATGTTACAATAATAGAAATTCCATTGACAAAGGGTATGATTCTTGTTTAGGGAAAGGCATGGGAAATGGGAATAAAAGTTAGCATAGGCGGGAGGCGCACGCTGGACAATGGCATAGCAGAACAAATGCTTTTGCACTACTCACCGCGCTGCGTTGAAGCTTGCAGAAATCTTGTTAATCTTGAAACAACGTTGGCTCTCGTTTTCATATTGGGCATGAAAGAGAAAATTACAGTTTTTTTAGCCAATGTACAAGACAATAAATATTACTACACGTATGATTTTACTTTAATTTGCCCTTGTTAAGTTCATTCCAGTAATATCCGAAGATTGGCGTCCTGTCACGGTCGCCAGTGTGATGTCCGGAATTACAAAAAAAAAGGGGGGGGTGGTAATTTTTTGTTTTATTTTGTTGAAAGGAAAGAAAGAAAAAAGGGTGAATAAAGGTGAAGTGAAGTGGTTCTATTTTTACTGGAATGAACTTATTGATTGTGGCTGCATACTTCTGTTGCTCCACACTGCAACAATCAAAAAGAATGTTCATTGTAACACTGACATTGTTATGGGCAGCTTTTTTTTCCCCACAAACTTTAGGGATGTCTGGTGTTTCTATTCTGATGGCTGCTTCTCAGTTTGTGGGCCGTACCCATAAACGCATGTCTCATCGCTTGTGATCGTAGTGCTTGGAAAGTTGTGGTCTACTGTTTGTATTTTCCAAAATGGCCTGTTCGATTTTCAGGTAGTGTTGCTTCTGCTCCAGTGTCAGCAATTTTGGTATGAATTTTGCAGACTATCTCCTGGTGCACCTATTGTTCATCTAAACTGAATGTACCAGTCCAGTCCAGTTTCTTGTTTGCATCTGATTACACATGACAGGTCTGCACTTTCTCAGCACCGCGTTATCATTTCAACTTGTCAAGGGACTTCCTTGACACTGTTTGCTATCCACTGCTTTGTGACCATCTTTGAAACTGTTTTACCACATCTTTATCTGTGAGTTGCTCATGTTTAGCATTGACTCCCTAGAACAGTTGAATCTTTTGAACAGTTTCTACTCTAGCATCTTTTGTGAAGTGTTATTGTCAAAAGTATGGTCTCGTGGTGTATCGAGTGACTCGATTGAATATATCTCGGTACGGAAGGCGAGGCATTATATCGACAGATGTAGAAATAGCTTCAGGTGTGCCCTGGGGAAGTGTATTAGGACACTTTTTGGTCATGTTGTGTATATTAATGGCCTTGCATACAATATTAATAGTTACCTCAGACCTTTTGCAGATGATGTAGTTCCCTACAATAAAGTATTACCTCAAAAAAGCTGCACAAATATTCAGTCAGGTCTTCACAAGAATTCAGAGTTGTCTAAAGATTGACTTTTTTAATGTTCAAAAACTTAAAATTGTCCAGTTCACAAAAAGAAAAAATGTAGCATCATCTGACTACAGTATCAATGAGTCACAGTGCGACGTCCGGAATTAAAAAAAAAAAAAAAAAAGGGGGGGGGGTGGTAATTTTTTGTTTTATTTTGTTGAAAGGAAAGAAAGGAAAAAGGGTGAATAAAGGTGAAGTGAAGTGGTTCTATTTTTACTGGAATGAACTTATTGATGGACATCACAAAAATTTATTTTACCTATATTTTTTTTTTTTTTTACTCATCGAAAAAGACAACACAACACATATAAAAGAAATCATCACACTAATATTATCCACAGAATGATCGTTTCACAAGACACTTTCTAGCTCGACTGACTCTTTGAACTAGACTCGACTGACTCTACTCTCTCTCTCTGGACCACAGCCTCTTCACGTCCCTCTGGACCAGAGATTTCAACTGTGATTAGCACGCCGATTATTTAATTAATCGTACAGCCGCTGGGCGCGCGCTTGGCGCGTCATTTAAATGGGGTTAAACGCACACCGCGAGAGGCGTGGGCTAGCGGTGTCTTACAGGTATCGCCACAACAGTTGGAATCAGCAAACTTGTACAAATATTTGGGTGTAACACTTTGTAGGGATTAGAAATGGAATGCTCACATCAGCTTGAGTCTTAGGTATGAGGATTGGAACTTCAGTAGTGGCAACTATTTATTTACAGCTCGTACAAAGTAGATAAATGTTTCAAAGTTTCACTGACCTTCAAAGTAGTCACCATCTTTGTGTATAACTGGTTGCCGGCGATGTGGAAGTCGTAGGATACTCTTAGCAGTGCCAGTTGTGTTGAGAGTTCTAGCGGTGCGGTCTATTGTCCGACGAATTTGTAGCGGTTCTGAAGCGAATGCTGTGAAGTGTTTCCTTCAGTTTACAAATCGAGTTGAACTTAAGAGGGCTTAAGTCAGGGGAGTGCAGTAGGGGGTATAGCACTTAGCAGCCCCATCAGTCAAACAAATCAGTAACAGCTTGCACTGTACATGCTATATTGCTGTTCTTTAATGCAATCCAGTGAGCACTTGCCACACATCCTCATTCACAGGCTGATTGACACTCTCTGCTGGTGGGAAAAATATTCACAGCATTTGCACAACTGCCTCACACGGTATTTCCACTGAAGAAAGTCTCTCTCTCTCTCTCTCTCTCTCTCTCTCTCTCTCTCTCTCTCTCTCTCTCTCCACTGGAAAATGAGGCAGTTCAATCACCATCATCATCATCCTGGACAGTTTCCAGCATCTGGGTGGGTCTGTTTGGAACATAAGCCTCTCCATCGTCGTCTTGAAAGCCTGTCGTACTTGGTTTGTGGATCCTCCAACAGCACTCCGTGTTGCTGACATTTTTGTTGGTGTGGTGGTGGTGGTGGGGGACGAATTTTGATGAAAGATATGCTGTACATGTGAAAAAGTTATTGAAAAGTGGGAGCTAAACTTCTTATTAAATTGATGGTTGCTTAGACATTGCAAAAGCCTCGTGACTGAGCTAACAGAAATGAATTTAAAATTTCAGAAAGGAGGACGCAGAAGAAAGAAGCTACGTCGCTGTGATTATGATGACAGTGACAACAACAATGTGGATGCTGTTGCACACAAAATACCAGTGGTGAGTTACTCGATTTAGAATCCTTTCACACAAGAGCAACATTATAGATCACAGTTTTAAGTGCAGTGGATCAGGGGGTAAGATACATAACAATGGTGATTACAGCTTATGAGGGGAGCACTGTTTTGTAACAGAGGGACTTACAATTTGTGTGTCAAATTTGTGTAGATGTTCAGCATTGAAAATTTTTTTCGACTCTGTGCCCTTAAAATGTTTCCGCATATTACAAACTTGCAGTTTTTGCATCTGTTTATTCCCACATACGTTCAGTTTTCTACATCAGTATATTAATCTTTTATGTTGGCTCTTTGAGCATATGAAATCCAGAAAAGAACTTGTGTATTCTATGTTCAGTTCACTTCCCTATAGTGTTGCCTGTTTGTCATCTGCATGCAGCTACTACTTATTGCAACATTCCTGTTCACTCTCAGTTTAATTTTATCTATATTTAGCCTTCTTGAAATTAAAAGTAGGACTGGGCTTGTAACATACAATATGTGAGCCTCGTGATATGTGGTTGGGAGAAATCGTTATCTAATTAGCAGTTTACTCGGGAGCAAAGAATTCACTTCCTGTTGTGTCTGCCCTGAAAAAATTGTGAGCTGAATGTGTCTCTGCTGTTTTGTCATTTTGTGTTGGATAGCTGTCAAGGACGAATGTTACTCTAAGTAATTTTATTACTCACATCTTTAAAAAATATTACACAGGTGCTTTATGTAGTTGTTCTCACCATTCACCGAGGTGGTCATATTTTTGCTTGCAGAACCCTCAGGATGTGATTGTAAAAGAGGAAATAATTGTAAAGAGAGAAGTTGAGTCTGATTCTGAGGAAGTGGTGGACACAGGTAGACAACAGGTAAGGTGGAATGAAGATAGTGTTCCATAAAGAATAATTATACTTGTTAGTTTTACATTAACAACAGCCTCAGTTGCAATGTTTACCTAGATTTACCTAGGTTTCAGTCTAGATAACCCAACTTCCTTCAGAGAAAAGGAACTAAGATTTGTCCATAATGGACAACATCAGAAACTAAAAACTATAATATAGTAATACATCGTCATATTGCAATAACTTATCTGGGAAACAGCCTTGGCCCCACTTCGCGACCACAGTAGGGCAGAAATGGATGTTGTACTGGAACTTGCTGTAGCCTCGAGAGCACATGCGCGATAGTGTGTCGTGTGCACTTGTTAACACTGGTACCAACATGTACTCCTAAACTTAAAATTTTACAAATAACCAGGTGCGGCTAATGAAATTGATGTATATGTTATCCTCCCAAGGAACAAAGATATATCGACTGGCTTAACATTTGTAATAATTTGTTGGACGTCAAAAGTGAAGGGGGCAATGAGTTTACTATTTTAAGCTAATCATCGAGCTTGACCGCATGAGGATAACTATGGGTTTGAAATACCAGACAATCCCAGATATTCAGCAAATGGGAGTGCTAAAAACATGTTGGCAAGGGTATAAAGGGGAGGAGATTCAGTTTAGACACTCAGTCTGCAGTTATCACCTGAAGATGACGGCAAGGAACGCTGTCGAAATATCGTGGTTTCAAAACGACTGCACCCGGCTGGAGGCCCGAGAACAGTACAAACAGTCACAAAAAATGTTTCCAGTGAAATTCTATTCAAAGGGGGTCATATGCCTGTTTAAGCAAAATAACTAGTTTTCGAGGTATTCTATCTTGAAGATAAAAAACACATTAGTCTTTGACGCATAATTTTCAGCTTTGATAAGAATTCATTTAAATATTTCTTTCTTTTTCTCCACAGCTATTTGCTTTTTATGCATATAGACTCATTTGTGTGGCACATGAGTGTTACTTTTAAAATCTGATGGAAGAAAAAGAATGTCCTTTTAAAAATGGCATATATTAATTCAGAACAGTCCTATTATACCGTTTTTTTGTTCAGTGTTATGCACCTTAACATTTACATTGGACTAAAAATAATTTGTTATGAAAGCTAATCAACAATTGCTTTCTTTTAATTATTTAGCAATCCTTATGTACAACACCTTCACAACTAAAATATTGCAATATCTGTTGAGCAAATAAAACAGTACTCCACCACCGTATAGTGTTTGGTTGCTTCCATTTTTAGATTTTCTATGGTCGTCATATCTGCTTCAGGAAGACATACATTGACTTTCAGCAATAAATAGTGCAGTGAAAACTGACATTTCTCTGAAGAATCAGCAGAAGTGCATGTTTGTTGGAAAGCAGCATCAAAGTGGGTGTCACGAGGGAGGCCCCTTTCTTGAGCAGAGGAGGGTTTCAACAGTTTTGATGATAATGAGCTTTTGCCACTGATTCCAAAACACTGCCGGTATGTTTGGCACCCTCCCTACTGAAATCACCAATGAGTGTGT
Organism: Schistocerca gregaria; assembly: GCF_023897955.1. Taxonomy (NCBI): domain Eukaryota; kingdom Metazoa; phylum Arthropoda; class Insecta; order Orthoptera; family Acrididae; genus Schistocerca; species Schistocerca gregaria. Next base: position 108,502,715 of record NC_064930.1, on the reverse strand, counting down.
GTGCTTTCTCAAGCAAACTATGTTTCGGTGTCCTCTGTCAGGCTTTGTGATTGGCAGAGTAGTGATGTGGATGTGGAGAATAAGTTTACCGTTCCACAGCATTTTTTGGAGCAATTTTCTTCTTTTGGGCTCCAAGTCACATTTGTCAGTATGCATGAAAAAGTCCTTGTTGAAAATGAGTGAATGAGATAAAGACAATCTTAAAACTTGTATCACCTACTTATGGAAATATCTGGTTATTTAGCTTCTTTACTTTACATTGTTTAATATGTGTACATCGACATACGTTCTAAACTTCAGTTGTTCCAATGTTGTCTTTTTAAGAGTATGAGCCATTTATTTCTGGTCCCTTGCTGGCCTGTGAGCCAGTTTGTCTCTCTTGATGTCTGTCCTTTCTAAATAGATTAACTGCAAATAAAACCAGTGTTATAGCCCAGCAGTATTGTTCTCTCGGTCCACACAATAGAAGGGAGGATAAGGAGAAACACTGCATAACACAACAAACTGAACTTTTCTGTGTGACTTTGATATATTTGTGACACAAAGTCAACTAAATTAGACACGTGTAGAGAAAAGTGGCAACAAACAAGTGATGAGGGAATGGGAAGGGGAACTTGGCGTTTTCATTGTTTGGCACCAGTCATGATTTCAACATTATGTATACCATGTACGAGATGCGACAATAAAGTAATGAGGCTGACATGAGGGGGGGGGGAAGGGGGGGGGGGTGTTGTCTCCTTCTCCTTAGTTCGAGTCTTGGTCCGGCACACAGTTTTGATCTGCCAGAAAGTTTCATATCAGCACACACTCTGCTGCAGAGTGGATCCTTCAGAGTAGTTCCCTTCTGATCACACACACTTATTCCAGTGCTTCTGCCATTGATGGTAACATTTCTGGAACTCATCTTCCATAATATCCTCAAAGACCCTCATCACAGCTTTTTGGACAACTTGTGTTGTTTGGAAATGGTGTCCCTTGACCGCCGTTTTGACTCTTGGAAATAGAAAAAAGTCCCACGCAGCAATATCTGGTGAATAAGGTGGCTGTGGTAGTACTGAAATTTGTTTTGAGGTTAAAAACTGCTGTACTGACAGAGCAGTATGGGAGGGCGAATTATTGTGATGCAGAATCCAATTATCAGCAATGTTGGCACGGACACAAAGAAGTATTTTACGAAATCTTTCTAAAATTTCTTTGTAATAGTATTGGTTAATTGTTTGTCCAGGAGGCACCCACTCTCTTTGAACAATTCCCTTGAAATCGAAGAAGCACAAAAGCACGCATTTCACGTTTGACTTTGACATGCGAGCTTTTTTTGGTCTGGGTGATCCCTTTGAGCACCGTTGCGAACTTTGGCGTTTTGTCTCCGGAGCATACTGAGAAAACCAACTTTCATCACCGGTGATAACACGGCTCAACAATTCTGGATTGATTTCCGTTTGCTCTAACAGGTTGGCTGCCACATTTTTCTGCGTTTCTCGCTGTTGTGGTGCGACATTTTTGGGGACCATTTGTCACAAATCTTTCTCATGGCAAGATCGTCAGTTATTATTAGACGAACCGTTTCTAGATTGATGTTCAGTTCTTCTGCAATTATTTTCACGGATAATCTTCGATCAGATTGTACGAGTTCACGCACCCTGGCCAAGTTGACATCCGTCCGGGAAGTTGACGGTTGTCCACAGTGATCTTCATCTTCAACATTCTTTCTGCCTTCACTAAACATTTTATGCCAACGAAAAACTTGAGCTCTTGACATAACCTTCTCTCTAAAAACCTTCTGAAGCTTACGTTAAGTTGTTGTCATGTTTGCATCCAATTTAACACAAAAAGAAATGGCTTACCATTGTGCAATATTATGCAGTTCCATTTCCACGACGATTCACACAAACACGTGTTAACTTACTACAGCACAACTCACGACTGAACAGTTGCATGTGCCGCTGGGACTAGAAGCAGCTTATAGACCGAGGTCAAAGATATTGTGTCTACGCAAGCCTGCAGGGTTGCCACATCTTGCAAGGAAAAAAGTCTCATTACTTTGTCGCACCATCTTTGTTAAAAAATATGTAACCAGTGTCAATGCAAATGTATATTAGAGTGTCTGGTAAATATCTGAAGTTAAGAACTTTCAAGATTTTTGGTAATAACATAGCAGCAGCAGCATAGATGACAAGGAGTGCGTAACTGAGTAATCTTTTACTTGTGTTTTGAAAGTAGGTGGTTCCACTACCCCTGTCTGAGGTATACCGGCAGCCTATTACATTTGAGGGTTGTCCAGAAAGTAATGTATTGCATTTTTTTTCTTCTATAATTCTTTATTGAACATAATGAGAACTCCACACACGAAAGAATGTTGTTTTATCTACACATCCTATTTTCCACTTAATCTCCGTCCCACTGTACGGCCTTCCTCGACCGTGAAACGAGGGCATGTATGCCTTGTGAGTACTAATCCTTGTCCCGGTTGGGGAGCCGGTGCTTCACTGTGTGAATCACCTTGTCATTGTCCTGCAAAGGTCTTCCACAAGTGGCTTCGTTATCCCGTTGACTGCTAGAGGTGCACCGTCCACTTTGCGAACCGAGGTGCCGCGACCTGCAACGTAATCTGGCTACTTACGCCAAGTGCCTGTCCCTCGGAGCCGCTGCTGGGACTGGAGCGCCCGCGCTGTCCGACCCGCCCTGTGCCGAATACTTCTCGACCGACTACGAATCGTGCAGAGCTGGTGTGAATTTTGGCTAGTTCCAAGTGTAGTATCTCGGCAATAGTTTTTGTAAAGAAATCAGATTTGCCCATCTCGTACAACTTTAAACATTCTCTTAAGAATAATAATGAAATAAATATTACGAGCCATATTGAGACAGAAAATTGTAAGTAAAATCGGCCAAAAAAACTAGGCCCTCAACAAATTTTGAAGTTTGGCTTCTTGCATCTCCTGGATCAATGCTATGATGAACGTGATACTTGGCATGTAGTAACCTAACAACACGAGGTTTTCAAATATGAAGTTTCTTTTGTGTATCGCTTTCCAGTACTGAATGAATTAAGTGCAAAATTGAAGATTTTGTAAAAATGTCAAAAATCGGCATTTTTTATCTAATTTTGCTAAAAAAACTACGTTCTATAAAACATTCCAAATTATATAATTAGAATGATAATTAGGCATGAAATTCAGTCTGAAAAACAATGTAAACTTCGGATTTGCGTATCTAGTAGAGTGATGATGAAAATGAAATTTAGAGTGCAATAGATAGATAGCACAAACATATTGTTGCTTTTGTTGTTGTTGTTGTGGAGGTCTTCAGTCCTGAGACTGGTTTGATGCAGCTCCCCATGCTACTCTATCCTGTGCAGGCTTCTTCATCTCCCAGTACCTACTGCAGCCTACATCCTTCTGAATCTGCTTAGTGTATTCATCTCTTGGTCTCCCTCTACGATTTTTACCCTCCACGCTGCCCTCCAATACTAAATTGGTGATCCCTTGATGCCTCAGAACATGTCCTACCAAGTGGTCCCTTCTTCTAGTCAAGTTGTGCCACAAACTCCTTCCCAATTCTATTCAATACTTCATCATTAGTTATGTGATCTACCCATTTGTTCTTCAGCATTCTTCTGTATCACCACATTTCAAAAGCTTCTATTCACTTTTTGTCTAAACTATTTATTGTCCACATTTCACTTCCATACATGGCTACACTCCATACAAATACTTTCAGAAATGACTACCTGACACTTAAATCTATACTCGATGTTAACAAATTTCTTTTCTTCAGAAACGCTTTCCTTGCCATTGCCAGTCTACATTTTATATCCTCTCTACTTCGACCATCATCAGTGATTTTGCTCCCCAAATAGCAAAACTCCTTTACTACTTTAAGCATCTCATTTCTTAATCTAATTCTCTCAGCATCACCCGACTTAATTTGACTACATTCCATTATCCTCGTTTTGCTTTTGTTGATGTTCATTTTATATCCTCCTTTTGAGACACAGTCCATTCTGTTCAACTGCTCTTCCAAAACCCACATCCTTTCATCTTTCCCTCTCCTTCCCTCTTTCCTGAAGAAGCAACCGTTGGTTGCGAAAGCTCGAATTTTGTCTGTATGTTTGTGTTTGTTTGTGTATCTTTCGGCCTGCCAGCACTTTTGTTAGGTAAGTCACATCAACTTTGTTTATATATATATAATATATATATAATGAAAGAAACTTACACATGGGAAAAATACATTAAAAACAAAGATTCCAAGACTTACCAAGCGGGAAAGCGCCGATAGACAGGCACAATAAATAAAACACACACACAAAATTTCTAGCTTTCACAACCAACGGTTGCTTCTTCAGGAAAGAGGTAAGGAGAGGGAAAGACGAAAGGATGCGGGTTTTCAGGGAGAGGGTAAGGAGTCATTCCAATCCCGGGAGCGGAAAGACTTACCTTAGGGGGAAAAAAGGACAGGTGTACAATCGCGCGCGCACACGCACCCACACACACACACACACACACACACACACACACACACACACACACACACACACATATATATATATATCCATCTGCACATACACAGACACAAGCAGACATTTGTAAAGGCAAAGAGTTCAGGCAGAGCAGGCAGAGATGTCAGTCGAGGCGGAGGTGCAGAGGCAAAGAAGTTGCTGAGAGACCAAGAGGAGGTGGGTCCCGCTGTGATGGAGGACGGAACTGTTCCACTGATCCCACTCCTAATGATCAACTCCCCAAGACACTATCCAAATTGAACCCTGCCTGGAACAGTTCCGTCCTCCATCACAGCGGGACCCACCTCCTCTTCCTCAAAATCACCCTCTCCAAACCTCCCAGGAATTTCTCACTTCCAGACTTGCCTCTCAATCTTTCTTGAAAAACCTTAATCCTACTCCCAACATCACCACAGCCGAAGCCCAGGCTATCCGTGATCTGAAAGCTGACCAATCCATCATCATTCTTCCGGCTGACAAGGGTTCCACGACCGTGGTACTTGATCGTCGGAAGTATGTGGCTGAGGGACTGCGTCAGCTTTCAGACAACTCTACATACAAAGTTTGCCAAGGTAATCCCATTCCTGATGTCCAGGCGGAGCTTCAAGGAATCCTCAGAACCTTAGGCCCCCTACAAAACCTTTCACCTGACTCCATCAACCTCCTGACCCCACCGACACCCCGCACCCCTACCTTCTACCTACTTCCTAAAATTCACAAGCCCAATCATCCCGGCTGCCCCATTGTAGCTGGTTACCAAGCCCCCACAGAACGTATCTCTGCCTACGTAGATCGACACCTTCAACCCATTACATGCAGCCTCCCATCCTTCATCAAAGACACCAACCACTTTCTCGAACGCCTGGAATCCTTACCCAGTCTGTTACCCCCGGAAACCATCCTTGTAACCATTTATGCCACTTCCCTATACACAAATATCCCGCACGTCCAGGGCCTCGCTGTGATGGAGCACTTCCTTTCACGCCGATCACCTGCCACCCTACCTAAAACCTCTTTCCTCATTACCTTCATCCTGACCCACAACTTCTTCACTTTTGAAGGCCAGACATACCAACAATTAAAGGGAACAGCCATGGGTGCCAGGATGGCCCCCTCGTATGCCAACCTATTTATGGGTCGCTTAGAGGAAGCCTTCTTGGTTACCCAAGCCTGCCAACCTAAAGTTTGGTACAGATTTATTGATGACATCTTCATGATCTGGACTCACAGTGAAGAACAACTCCAGAATTTCCTCTCCAACCTCAACTCCTTTGGTTCCATCAGATTCACCTGGTCCTACTCCAAATCCCATGCCACTTTCCTAGACGTTGACCTCCATCTGTCCAATGGCCAGCTTCACACATCCGTCCACATCAAACCCACCAACAAGCAACAGTACCTCCATTATGACAGCTGCCACCCATTCCATATCAAACGGTCCCTTCCCTACAGCCTAGGCCTTCGTGGCAAACGAGTCTGCTCCAGTCCTGAATCCCTGGACCATTACACCAACAACCTGAAAACAGCTTTCGCATCCCGCAACTACCCTCCCGACTTGGTACAGAAGCAAATAACCAGAGCCACTTCCTCATCCCCTCAAACCCAGAACCTCTAGCAGAAGAACCCCAAAAGTGCCCCACTTGTGACAAGATACTTCCCGGGACTGGATCAGACTCTGAATGTGGTTCTCCAGCAGGGATAAGACTTCCTAAAATCCTGCCCCGAAATGAGATCCATCCTTCATGAAATCCTCCCCACTCCACCAAGAGTGTCTTTCCACCGTCCACCTAACCTTCATAACCTCTTAGTTCATCCCTATGAAATCCCCAAACCACCTTCCCTACCCTGTGCCTCCTGCCCTTGTAACCGCCCCTGGTGTAAAACCTGTCCTATGCACCCTCCCACCACCACCTACTCCAGTCCTATAACCCGGAAGGTGTATACGATCAAAGGCAGAGCCACGTGTGAAAGCACCCACGTGATTTACCAACTGACCTGGCTACACTGTGATGCTTTCTATGTGGGAATGACCAGCAACAAACTGTCCATTCACATGAATGGACACAGGCAGACAGTGTTTGTTGGTAATGAGGATCACCCTGTAGCTAAACATGCCTCGGTGCACGGCCAGCACATCTTGGCACAGTGTTACACCGTCCGGGTTATCTGGATACTTCCCACCAACACCAACCTATCCGAACTCCGGAGATGGGAACTTGCCCTTCAGTATATCCTCTCTTCTCAATATCCGCCATGCCTCAACCTCCGCTAATTTCAAGTTGCCGCCGCTCATACCTCACCTGTCTCTCAACAACTTCTTTGCCTCTGTACTTCCGCCTCGACTGACATCTCTGCCTGAACTCTTTGCCTTTACAAATGTCTGCTTGTGTCTGTGTATGTGCGGATGGATATGTGTGTGTGTGTGCGCGATTGTACACCTGTCCTTTTTTTCCCCTAAGGTAAGTCTTTCCGCTCCCGGGATTGAAATGACTCCTTACCCTCTCCCTTAAAACCCACATCCTTTCATTTTTCCCTCTCCTTCCCTCTTTCCTGACGAAGCAACTGCCAGTTGCGAAAGCTCGTAATTCTGTGCGTGTGTTTGTGTGTTTTGTTCATGTGCCTGTCTGCCGGCACTTTCCCGCTTGGTAAGTCTTGGAATCTTTGTTTTTAATATATTTTTCCCATGGGGAAGTTTCTTCAGCCAGAAGTGTTAAATATTCTCAGATTTAGTTCCCAGTGATTAGTAATGCTTCTTTTTATGATAAAGCTCAAAGCGGGGCACATAACGGAACATTGCAAGTTTTGCAATGTTTCCCGGAGCTCTACCTGTTTCGTGCAAACCACGCATTTGCGCACTTTTCTGCAAATGTTCACTCACAGTAATGGCCAGAATGTCTCTCCCTGTCAATTGCAGAGGATTCTCGTCATCGTAGCTCCTTCCCCTACCAGCTTTTTTCTGTTCTGTAGCATGTTTTATGACGGTCTCCCTTACAAGAGAAAGATAAAACTCTGTGAGTGCCGTTTTTTGCCCTGTTAGCGACCAGTAGAGAATATGAGCATTTAGAATGCACAAATCCAGAATGTGAAAAAAATATTTATTGTACCTTTTCACAGTGTTACACACTGATCTCACTGAGCTCAGTAACATGTTACAATGGTCAACTGCACCCATACTCTATGTGTAATCTACAATACGTTGTGGTTTCTTTATATATATATATATATTTTTTTTTTTTTTTTGCCATTATTTGTCGGTCTTCCTGTTTCAACCATTTGTGTTGTGTGACTTAGTCACCATGCGTGCCTCTCTCTTATCGCAACACTCGATAGTAAGGCTCTTGTCAGTGGACTTACTCAGTGTCTTCTCGTTTTAATTTCTTCTGCAGTTTTGGCATGTTGCGCCTATTCTTACGAACAGTACCAGGTTTGGCTGTTCCGTGGTTGTGAAGCCGGAGGAAGAGGTCCGGGCTGGAGTAACAGTTATCAACATACAGAATATGACCCTGTTCTAAATGCCGTCCCATAAGAGTTGCCACCACATCACCACTTTTCCCTAAATTGTGGAACCCAATTTCTGTTCATGTATATACAGTAAAATCCTAAATATGCCCAGTGTGACAGTCACACAGTGCAAATGGCTTTATTCCAAATCTGCTTTGTTGGAATCAATTGCTTAAAAGCTAATAGTCCTGTGAACAGCAAGACACTTTCATCTATACAAAGCTTGTGATGTGGACGAAATGAACTACGAAATGTCTTACGAGCTTTGTCAACAATTGTCCTAATTTTAAATAGACTGTCTCCTCCAGTACTCACAAGAGTTATCACTGAAGTGTAGGATTCTCAGAAGTAGACAAAAATGGTCTCGGGACATAATTTCTCTGAAAACTGGTGTGTTCAAGTGTGTGGCTCTGGACCAATAATCACTTAATCTGAACTTCTTAACTTGCACCATTAGAAGGCAAATAGCAACAAAACAATACACGCTCTCAGATCCATTGTCTTTCCACTATAGCAGTTGAAAATTCACAGATTCTCTCGTGCAAACATAAAATGATTTGTTTCATCTGTAATAAATTGCAACACTTCTTCAGATATAAATATCTGAAAAAATGGTTGGGATCAGTATTTAGTTGACATTCATGTCCTGAACTTGAGGCATCAAAGTAATGGTTTTCACAGCTGAAAATCTGTTTCTTTCCTGTCAAACATGTCACTTTCCGATTCCCCGGATTCAGAGAAACTGTTGACTGTAATTCTTGCTCTCCTCTCTGATGTAAAGGGCCGAGGACTACAGCTTCGAGATACTGTCAAGGACTCGTCACTGCTAGCACCGTCAGATAATTCACACTCACTGTCACTCCTAGTGAGCTATCCAAGATCTCTTTATCTGTGCAACCGTGGTGACGTAACTCTCTCCTGTAGAAAACAAGAAAACTGACGAAAACACAGGAAGTAAAGTTGAATTTTGCAAAGAGGATACACAGCAACAAATGTACGCACTCTCGAACTATACAGTAAGACCACTGAACAGTTACTGGGAGAGCAGGGTGGAAAGACAGCGATGCATGTTTACTCGTCTGTTGCGCTCTGGTAGCTGTGACTCAGCACATGTAAACTCGCCCCTAGCAGTGAAAAGGCCGGCGCACGGTACACGTCAACATGTCAGCGCTGTAGGGAGAGCCAAAGGGCCACACTTAAACACGTCAGGTGCACCAGGGGAAGGGCAAGGCGTGGTGAGTTAACGTGTCCCCGGCAGTCAAAGGGTTAATGGGCCAAACGAGTGGAAGCTTGCTGCAACTTGTCAGGTGTGACAGCCACGGGTGGTTTCCCTGACGGTTGCAAATCATCAAACCCCACCCTCTGTGCGCAGCAAGTAAACTTCTCTCAACAGCAGATGCTCCATAGACTTTGTACGAGCATTTGTGAATATTCCCCACAGTTTATTTTCTCTGCAGTGAGAAATTCAATGACGGCATGTCGCTTGCAATGTACACTACGTACAGACACCATTTTGAAGCTGTCCTGCCGCTACGCTGTCTGTCGGAAGTGACCAAAACCTGGCGTGGTCACTCGGCAGACTTCAAATAGTTTCCTTGAATTGCATAAGGAAAATCCTGGGAGGGTTCCTTTGAGAACAAGTAGTTTGATTTCTAGTCACAATCTACCAGAATCCGAGCATTTGGTGTGTATGTCATGATGCTGATGGGGTTGTTAAATCCTGATCTTCCTTTTTATTCTTGTCTTGTGGCTGTGAATTTCATAGTTTATCTTAAATTTATTCTTGTTATTAACAACGAATTGAGTATGCAAAAGTACTTCAGCACACGAATGTGATGGCTCCAAGGTTCCTAAAGAAGCCTCTACAATAGGTCTGGCTTTTGGATAATGCAATACCCATACTGAACACTTCATAGAATATTTTTTTGGCCCAGAATAGTTTTTGGTCTTAGCCGCATTTCCTTCAGAATATTATGCCGTAGTATAGTACTGATAGTTTATCTTGTCTGTAAATGAATACCAATGGCTGTACGATTAATATTTATCGTCGATGTTAATTTGGAATTACATTTCTCAGAATTGCTAAAGATTTGTCGTTACTGTAACTGCCTGTGGTGCTAGCTTAGCAAGTCAAACTCGTGTTTTTCAGGAATTTGAATACTTGTCAGTCAGGGAGGAACCATTTGAAGACCCTGACGAATCCACATTGTCAGCAAATGAAGAGGTGAGAACTACACATTTTTAATATCATTTTACTTGATCTGAGTCTCTTAGCAGTGGCACACCCTTGAGGAGATGGTGATAAAAATGTAAAATTAATTAGCCTAAAGGAAATAAAACAGTCGAGCCTAAAAATTAAAACAGAAACTTTGGTAATTAGTAATTGGAAAGATCAGCATGTCAGTTTATCTTTGCTTCAAAGTGGCTGTCTTCATGTTAAGTAGATAGTGATGATAAGTGGATACAGAGATATTTTTGTCAGATTTTTTGTGAGTCAATATTCAGTTACATTAAAAAAAGTTAGTAATTGTTACCAAGATTGTAGCTTCCATTAAAACTGAGTACGTAGAAAGTCGAGCACTTGGATGCGCAGGGACACGACTGTGAGGGAAAGTTAAATATTAAAAGAAGCTGTGCCCGGTAATTCATATTTCAGAAGGGTTATTCCAAAATTGCCGAAAAGGCACATAAAAAGTAGTATCAGTTTTATAACATTTTTTGGTGTTCAGACCAAGTCAGATCTGAATTTTAACTCTGCCTTTAGGAGATACAAGGTTTGGCTAAAAATAGAACATTTTTTTAAACAGAAAAACAGCACAGACCTCAAAATCAAATGCCGGGGCACGTGATGTCTCCCCTCCTCATTCCCCTTATGTGTCCACCTGCCAACCCCGCAGCCAGTGGACTTTGTTTGCGTCGGATTGTTGTAGCCGATTGAAAAAAATGCTTAGTGTCTTAAAAGAGTATACGATGAAATTTTTAGTGAAACATTTGAAATCTGCCACAGAGGCCAATTTGTTTTTCTGCACAGGTTTCTGAGTGGTTCAAGTGATTCAAACAGGGTAGTTTTGAGATTAAAGACGAGTCATGTCCCTGGTAAGCCTGAAGATCAGGAATGTACTGAAGCATTGAAAAATTGGAGATTTAATCGCAAAAAACCATCAGTTCAGGATTCGTGTTGTTGCTTATATCACAGTGATTGACAAACAGTTACGCACATCTTGCATGCAAATTTGTGTGTGATAGAAGTTTGTTCAAAAATATTGTCCAAGAGCCTGATGCCTGAACAAAAAGACTTTCTCGTGAACATTTGTGCTGACACTCTGAAAACCATCAAAAAGAACTGTAAATTTTTTGAAATAGTAATAACATGCAATGAATTGTCATTTATAACATAAAAGGGTGGTTTGAAAAAGCTCTCTCTGAATCACCACAAGAGATCAGTGCTAGCATAACGAGTTGTTCACACGATATTCATTGGACTGCTGGCTGTAAACACGTGCTACATCAGTGATCTTGAAAGAGAGCTGTGGCAGTCACGTGGCTCTGTTGTTGTTCCTGCATACTGATTTGTGAAGGTGGGAAACAATCTAGATTTAAGCAGTGATTAAGTGCTCTGTAAGGGACGGTATGAAAGCTAAGGGCATTCGTGCCGATTTCTGGAATACACTGGGGGACTGTGCTCCTTCGTATTCGACTGTTGGCAGGTGGACAAATGAATTTAAATTTGGTCGGGAGAGCTTAGATGATGATCCGCGGTCGGCCGAGATGTGTCACTACTCCAGAAATCATCACAGAAGTGCACAAAATGGTCACGGAAGATCGCTGATTGAAAGTGCATAAAATTTCTCATGCTTGCCCCATGTCATCTGTATATCACATTTTAACTGAAGAATTAGAAATGAAAAATTTTTCTGCAAGATGGGTGTCGCAACTCTTTGATGCGTACCTGGACACATGTCGTCACCATGGCAAAATTACACAAACTGAGGTATGAATTGTTGCCACACCTACCTTATTCACCGAATACACCTATGTCAGACTTCCATGTCTTCCGAAAACTGGAAATTTTTCTTGGTGGATGAAGATTCACTTCGAATGAAGAATTGATTGCTGGAATTGACAACTATTTTAAAGGCCTGGTGGAAACTCATTTTCGAGATGGGATCAAGGCATTGGAACATCGTTGGACCGAGTGCATTAATCTACAAGGAGACTACATTGAAAAATAAAAAAAAGTTTCAGTGATGTAAGTACTTTTTTTCTATTCTGTTCCGAGACCTTTTCAAACCACCCTCGTACGATTTCGAAACCTAGTGCACTGATTGGCACATAAAGACCCCCACTTTACTAAAACTAAAGAATGCTAGAATGTCAGATTGTAATTCAAAGAAGTTATTATTTTGTTTTTTGTTGCCCGTGGGACAGAGTATTTTAATCAGGTGCCTGAAGCTCAAACTGTAAACTTATGCTCTGTCAATGTGTCAGAAGGAAACAACCTTGATTGTGCCCCCCCCCCCCCCCCCAAAAAAAAAGTCTGCATTCTGCACGAGGACAGGGGCCTATACTGCGTGGGTTGTGAAATCATTTTTGGTCAAGTGTGGGATCCCGATGTTGCAACATCTATCATGCTCACCAGATATTGCTCGAAATGACTTTCTTCTGTTCCCAAAAGTGAAATCTGCACTGAAATGACTAACATCTGAGGCAGCTGAAGCTGTGAAAGAAAAAACAACGAGACCATAGACGAGCTATCAGAAGATAACTTCAAACACTCCTTTGAGCAATGGAAAATTCGCATGGAGCAGTGGTTAGATGGTGGATGGAGTATTTGAGGTTGTAAACTGTCACACTCCATGCATTCTGAGGTATTTGGCTCAAAATTGTGAAGTCCCATGACAGTCCACACTGCTCTCAAGAGTTGGGAATGGAAAAAATAAAATGAAATTGAAAACTGACTCTCACTTGGACCTCCATGAAGAAGATTGTGTGTGTTTCCACGATAGGTGCATCCTATCTCTAGGCTGATAGTTGAGGTGTGACGTAGCAGCATTCCATTCAGAAGATTAGGGAAGGCCGCCAGATTTCAACAAGCAAACCGTGTCAGCATCTCATTGCTCATTCATCACGAGAACTCCATAAATATGCAGACAATAGTTTGAAAGTGTGACCACAATGGAATTTCTCTGTCTTGTTACTCAGGTAACAATAAAATTTCTTCTACAATCATACAGCCATTTGACACAATATCTCTCTCACTTGCCTTTGTTCTTTGTGTATTTTAGCATTTGTTCGTGATATTCTCCTGTTGGCCGAGCAGTGATTTGTGATAATATATCATCTACAACTTCAACAATTTAAGCCCCCTGTGACACTCATTTGTATGTTATCATATCAAGTAATTGAGCTTTTTGATCTAAGCTTGAGGATTTCATTCAACATGCACTTCTTTGATTCTGTCAGCAACTTGAAAGGTAAGACTATGTATAGTGAGGAATTGGGAACAAAATCATTTGTATTTGCTTTTAAAGCTCTTTTTCCTTTCTGAATTTTCAAACAAAACAAACTACTACTATGTAATCTGTATCCAAGTTGAACTTCAACTTCATTATTGCATGCCTCCAGTTACTTTTTCAGTAAGGCTCTCTTTTAAACTGATTGCTTCAGCACCTTCTGTCATTATTTGCTACTAAGAACTTTTTTAAGATAATGGTTAACTATTAGAACTACTGACAGCCTAGGGAGAGCCAGTCCTGACAAAACTCTACCACCTGGTGAGCAAAATGTATGAGACAGGCGAAGTACCCTCAGACTTCAAGAAGAATATAATAATTCCAATCCCAAAGAAAGGAAGTGTTGACGGATGTGAAAATTACCGAACTATCAGTTTAATAAGTCACAGCTGCAAAATACTAACGCGAATTCTTTACAGACGAATGGAAAAACTAGTAGAAGCCACCTCATGAAAAATCAGTTTGGATTCCGTAGAAATGTTGGAACACGTGAGGCAATACTGACCCTACAACCTATCTTAGAAGCTAGATTAAGAAAAGGCAAACCTACGTTTCTAGCATTTGTAGACTTAGAGAAAGCTTTGAAAATGTTGACTGGAATACTCTCTTTCAAATTCTGAAGGTGGCAGGTGTAAAATACAGGGAGCGAAAGGCTATTTACAATTTGTACAGAAACCAGATAGCAGAAATAAGAGTCGAGGGGTAGGAAAGGGAGTGAGACAGGGTTGTAGCCTCTCCCCGATGTTATTCAATCTGTATATTGAGGAAGCAGTAAAGGAAACAAGAGAAAAATTCGGAGTAGGTATTAAAATCCATGGAGAAGAAATAAAAACCTTGAGGTTCGCCGATGACATTGTAATTCTGTCACAGACAGCAAAGGACTTGGAAGAGCAGTTGAACGGAATGGACAGTGTCTTGAAAGGAGGGTATAATATGAACATCAACAAAAGCAAAACGAGCATAATGGAATGTAGTGAAATTAAGTCGGGTGATGCTGAGGGAATTAAATTAGGAAATGAGATGCTTAAAGTAGTAAAGGAGTTTTGCTATTTGGGGAGCAAAATAACTGATGATGGTCGAAATAGAGAGGATATAAAATGTAGACTGGCAAGGGTAAGAAAAGTGTTTCTGGAGAAGAGAAATTTGTTAACATCGAGTATAGATTTAAATGTCAGGAAGTTTCTGAAAGTATTAGTATGGCGTGTAGCCATGTATGGAAGTGAAACATGGACGATAAATGTTTTGGACAAGAAGAGAATAGAATCTTTCGAAATGTGGTGCTACAGAAGAATGCTGAAGATTAGATGGGTGGATCACATAATTAATGAGGAAGTGTTGAATAGGATTGGGGAGAAGAGAAGTTTGTGGCACAGCTTGACTAGAAGAATGGATCGGTTGGTAGGACATGTTCTAAGGCATCAAGGGATCACCAATTTAGTATTGGAGGGCAGTGTGGAGGGTAAAAATTGTAGAGGGAGACCAAGAGATGAATACACTAAGCAGATTCAGAAGGATGTAGGCTGCAGTAGGTACTGGGAGATGAAGCAGCTTGCACAGGATAGAGTAGCATGGAGAGCTGCATTAAACCAGTCTCAGGACTGAAGACCACAACAACAACAACAGTTAACTTTTATTATATGAGTGAGGGCAGGTGTATGACATGTGCAAAGACTAGACTTGAAACTAACTGTTTTGCATAAAAATCAGATTTCATTTTCTCATTGTCAGTGTGTTAGAGTACCTCCATGGAACATAGTACTCTGTGATTCTCCTTGGCAGTGCATACAATGTTGGTACTTCTGAGCACAGTTTCTGAAATGTCCTAGGGATTGGTGCTATCAAAGTCCATCTGAAGCACACTGTCCAAGGCTTACCTCAAATAAATAGTTTTGAAATATGAACATGCATAATATATCATCTACATGTAAGTAACAACTTTGGGGCACTACTGTGTTCCTATTGAATTATATGACTCCAACTGTAACAAGACTAACTGTGCACATACTTGTTCACCCGTATAGACAAGAATACGGAAAATATCGCATCTCTGGTGCTTATGATGAATTTATGAGTTTAATTCGGCAAATGCCTCTACTCTCACACTCTTTTCAAAATTGTAATCTTCTTATACTGACGTTAATTTCTATCTGCTTCTACACATTTACATGACTGCTCCGCAATTCACACTCAAGTGCCTGGGCAGATGGTTCATAGAACCACTTTCACTCTATTTGTCTACCACTCCACTCTCGAATTGCGCATAGGGAAAGTGAACGCTGAAATCTTCCCACACAAGCTTTGATTTCTGTTATTATATTACAATTATCATTTCCCCCTAGTAGGTGAATGTCAACAAAATATTGTTGGATTTAAAGGAGAAAGTTTGAGACTGAAATTTTGTGAAAAGAAATCGCCCCAGCAAAAACATATGTATTTTAATGACTGACACCTTTGCTCGCATATCACATCCGTGACACACTCTTTCCTATTTCAGGATAAATGAAAAAGAGCTGCCCTTCTTTGAACTTTTTCGATGTCCCCTGCGAGTCCTACTGGATGAGGCTCTGGTACTGCACAGCACTACTGGAGCACAGGATGGAGAAATGTAGCGTAGGCAGTCTCTATAGTGGCTTTGTTGCATTTCCCAGCTGCTGCCTTCCTTACAATATTATGCATGTGATCATTTCAATTTAAGTTGTTTGTAATTCTAATTCCTGGGTATTTAGTCACATTGACAGCCTTCGGATTTGTGATTTACTGGATAACTGAAATGTGGTAGATTCCTTTTATTGCTCATGTAGTTGACCTCACAGGTTTCATCATTTAGGATCAGTTGCCACTTTTTGCACTATACAAGTATCATGTCTAAATCATTTTGTAATTTGTCTAAATCATTTTGTAACTACAATTGTATGAAAAGGATAGATTGCTACTCAACATATAGCGAAGATGCCAAGTTGCAGATAGGCACAACAAAAAGACTGGCAGACAAGTAAGCTTTCAGCAGCCAAAAACTCCTTCGTGGGAATTTGGCAAAAAGAAAAAAAAAGAGAGACGACACACACACACACACACACACACGTACGTACGTACGTACGTACGTACAATCTTAAGAGGGCTGCTCAGATTGTCGCCTAATTCATTTATGTAGATAGGAGCAGCAGAGGGCCTATAATATATTCTTGGGAAATGTCTGACATCACTTCTGTTTTACTCAACTTCTTTTCATCAGTTACTATGAACTGTGACATTTTTGACAGTTAATCACAAACCCAGACACAAAACTCAAAAGCTATCTAGAGAGATGCAATTTGATTAGGACCCCCTCGTGAGGAATGCTTACGAAAGCCTTTAGAAAATCTTGGGAATTTAGGAATCTGTGGCTTACGATAGTTGCAGTGGTTAAGTGAGAGGCTAAGGTTAACGCAGCAGCCAGTAGTAGAGGAAACTGGTGTCTGGGTTGCTCAGTACGGCAGTCGTAAGGTGGGGGGCGGAAGGTACTTATACTGTTGTGCTGTACTTTTGTGTCTGTGCTATTTAGTTGCGTATAATACACTTTTTGAAATTCTTAGTGTAACAGGGATTGGAAGGTTATCTTTGAGTTGTACAGAAACAGGACTGCAGTTACACAAGCCAAAGGATGTGAAAGGCAGGCAGTGGTTGAGAATGGAGTGAAACAGGTTATAGCCTATCCTCCATGTTATTCAGTGTGCACACTGAGTGTGTTAGAAAGGGAATTAAACTTAAGGGAAAATAAATAAAAACCTTAAAGTTTGCCGATGACTTTGCAGCTCTTTAAGACATAGTCAAGGACTTGAAAGAGCAGTTGAATGGAATGGATAGTGCTGTGAAAAGAGGTTACCACACCGAAAATTTTCATTTCTTCTAGGTCTTTTTGAATATCATTGATCTTCTTATTTATTTCTTATTGTTACAGAAGTATTGGTATGTTTGTTTATTTCATATGTTAATTCAGTGACTTTCAGAATATGATTTGTGTGATTTTTCAAAGAGGTATTTTTTCGTGGTTTTTATTTTATTGTTTCGAAGATGCTCCAACACATCTTTGCATTGTGCTCCAGGGTCTTCATAATCCTAAAGCCCAATTGTATTGTCTCTGATAACGGTGGCCCTTCCTTTATGTATTTACTGTTGTTTGCCTTGTCATAAACACAGGCACACTGTAATCAATTTCAAGTGTAATAAGGTAAATCATGTGCAGATATTCAATGGAAGAATTGTCATGGAGCATGCTACTGAGTATTGTTCATCACTTTGTGAGCACTTGCTAAATTTGATTGTATAATGGTGTTGTGTGTGAAATAAAGTAAAGAAACATGTGCACGAGATATATATATATATATATAAGTGTGTGGGGTGATATGATCAACAACTTGCAGCAAAAGATACTCTGCATTATAGTGGCATTATCTTCTAATAGTGCAGTTCCTAAAGCATTTCAATGAACATATTGCTCTCTTGTTCATATGTCTGGAGTGATACATTCATAAAGCGAGGTGCCCATGGGAGGGATCAACTTCTTGGTGGTATTGACAAAAAATTATTTCATGTGATTATTTACACCCTTCAAAATAATGTAATACTCTGAGTCACAGTGACACATACAAGTTGTGGGTTTGAATCTCATTGAGTGAATTAAAATTTTAAAATCTTTATGAAAATAACTCAGTCATTATTTTTATGCAGATAATTGGTTAACATGTTATTTCTAATCCTTTGCACATCACTTTAATCATTGTTTTAACTTCTTTGCATCTCTTTTTCCATATTTTTTTAACTATCATATTTATGCATGTTAGTGTAATTATTTTTATTTATCACTCATAATTAAATGTTTGAAAATGCTGCTTTCAATAAAAAAAATACAAAATAACCTATTTATATTGGCTGAGAAGTGGTGCCAAATATATGTTTGTTAAAATATATACATTTTTCTACATTAAAACAAATTCTTGTTGCATAGCAGACAAAATTATGCACTGTCCTACACTCGTAGTCTCTGCTGGAAATATCACTTTGCCACGAAGAAAAACAATCCTGATCCCACTCCTAATGATCCAACTCCCCAAGACACTATCCAAATTGAACCCTGCCTGCAACAGTTCCGTCCTCCATCACAGCGGGACCCACCTCCTCTTCCTCAAAATCACCCTCTCCAAACCTTCCAGGAATTTCTCACTTCCAGTCTTGCCTCTCAATCTTTCTTGAAAAACCTTAATCCTACTGCCAACATCACCACAGCCGAAGCCCAGGATATCTGTGATCTGAAAACTGACCGATCCATCATCATTCTTCCGTCTGACAAGGGTTCCACGACCGTGGTACTTGATCGTTGGAAGTATGTGGCTGAGGGACTGCGTCAGCTTTCAGACAACTCTACATACAAAGTTTGCCAAGGTAATCCCATTCCTGATGTCCAGGCGGAGCTTCAAGGAATCCTCAGAACCTTAGGCCCCCTACAAAACCTTTCACCTGACTCCATCAAACTCCTCACCCCACCGACACCTCGCACTCCTACCTTCTACCTACTTCCTAAAATTCACAAACCCAAACATCCTGGCCGCCCCATTGTAGCTGGTTACCAAGCCCCCACAGAACGTATCTCTGCCTACGTAGATCAACACCTTCAACCCATTACATGCAGTCTCCCATCCTTCATCAAAGACACCAACCACTTTCTCGAACGCCTGGAATCCGTACCCAGTCTGTTACCCCCGGAAACCATCCTTGTAACCATTGATGCCACTTCCCTATACACGAATATCCCGCACGTCCAGGGCCTCGCTGTGATGGAGCACTTCCTTTCACGCCGATCACCTGCCACCCTACCTAAAACCTCTTTCCTCGTCACCTTAGCCAGCTTCATCCTGACCCACAACTTCTTCACTTTTGAAGGCCAGACATACCAACAATTAAAGGGAACAGCCATGGGTACCAGGATGGTCCCCTCGTATGCCAACCTATTTATGGGTCGCTTAGAGGAAGCCTTCTTGGTTACCCAAGCCTGCCAACCCAAAGTTTGGTACAGATTTATTGATGACATCTTCATGATCTGGACTCACAGTGAAGAACAACTCCAGAATTTCCTCTCCAACCTCAACTCCTTTGGTTCCATCAGATTCACCTGGTCCTACTCCAAATCCCATGCCACTTTCCTAGACGTTGACCTACATCTGTCCAATGGCCAGCTTCACACATCCGTCCACATCAAACCCACCAACAAGCAACAGTACCTCCATTATGACAGCTGCCACCCATTCCATATCAAACGGTCCCTTCCCTACAGCCTAGGCCTTCGTGGCAAACGAATCTGCTCCAGTCCTGAATCCCTCGACCATTACACCAACAACCTGAAAACAGCTTTCGCATCCCGCAACTACCCTCTCAACCTGGTACAGAAGCAGGTAACCAGAGCCACTTCCTCATCCCCTCAAACCCAGAACCTCTAGCAGAAGAACCCCAAAAGTGCCCCACTTGTGACAGAATACTTCCCGGGACTGGATCAGACCTTGAATGTGGCTCTCCAGCAGGGATACGACTTCCTAAAATCCTGCCCCGAAATGAGATCAATCCTTCATGAAATCCTCCCCACTCCACCAAGAGTGTCTTTCCGCCGACCACCTAACCTTCGTAACCTCTTGGTTCATCCCTATGAAATCCCCAAACCACCTTCCCTACCCTCTGGCTCCTACCCTTGCAACCGCCTCCGGTGTAAAACCTGTCCTATGCACCCTCCCACCACCACCTACTCCAGTCCTGTAACCCAGAAGGTGTACACGATCAAAGGGAGAGCCACGTGTGAAAGCACCCACGTGATTTACCAACTGACCTGCCTGCACTGTGACGCTTTCTATGTGGGAATGACCAGCAACAAACTGTCCATTCGCATGAATGGACACAGGCAGACAGTGTCTGTTGGTAATGAGGATCACCCTGTGGCTAAACATGGCTTGATGCACGGCCAGCACATCTTGGCACAGTGTTACACCGTCCGAGTTATCTGGATACTTCCCACCAACACCAACCTATCCGAACTCCGGAGATGGGAACTCGCCCTTCAGTATATCCTCTCTTCTCGATATCCGCCAGGCCTCAACCTCCGCTAATTTCAAGTTGCCGCCGCTCATACCTCACCTGTCTTTCAACAACTTCTTTGCCTCTGTGCTACCGCCTCGACTGACATCTCTGCCCTTACTCTTTGCCTTTAAATATGTCTGCTTGTGTCTGTATATGTGCGGATGGATGTGTGTGTGTGTGTGTGTGTGTGTGTGTGTGTGTGTGTGTGTGTGTGTGTGTGTGTGTGTGCGAGTGTACACCTGTCCTTTTTTTCCCCTAAGGTAAGTCTTTCCGCTCCCGGGATTGGAATGACTCCTTACCCTCTCCCTTAAAACCCACATCCTTTCGTCTTTCCCTCTCCTACCCTCATTCCTGATGAAGCAACCGTTGGTTGCGAAAGCTTGTAATTCTGTGTGTGTGTTTGTGTGTTTTGTTCATGTGCCTGTCTGTCGGCGCTTTCCCGCTTGGTAAGTCTTGGAATCTTTGTTTTTAATATATTTTTCCCATGTGGGGGTTTCTTTCTATTTTATATATATATATATTAAAAACAAAGATTCCAAGACTTACCAAGCGGGAAAGCGCCGGCAGACAGGCACATGAACAAAACACACAAACACACACACAGAATTACTAGCTTTCGCAACCGATGGTTGCTTCTTCAGGAAGGAAAGACGAAAGGATGTGGGTTTTAAGGGAGAGGGTAAGGAGTCATTCCAATCCCGGGAGCGGAAAGACTTCCCTTAGGGGAAAAAAAGGACAGGTGTACACTCGCGCGCGCGCACACACGCACACACACACACACACACACACACACACACACACACACACACACACACACACACATACACAGACACAAGCAGAAACCGCTCCCGGTCTGATGTCTGCTTGTGCCTGTGTATGTGCGGATGGATATGTGTGTGTGTGTGTGTGTGTGCGCGAGTGTACACCTATCCTTTTTTTCCCCTAAGGGAAGTCTTTCCGCTCCCGGGATTGGAATGACTCCTTACCCTCTCCCTTAAAACCCACATCCTTTCATTTTTCCCTCTCCTTCCCTCTTTCCTGACGAAGCAACTGCCAGTTGCGAAAGCTCGTAATTCTGTGTGTGTGTTTGTGTGTTTTGTTCATGTGCCTGTCTGCCGGCGCTTTCCTGCTTGGTAAGTCTTGGAATCTTTATATATATATATATACACAATTTATTAAAAACAAAGATTCCAAGACTTACCAAGCGGGAAAGCGCCGGCAGACAGGCACAATTAACAAATCGCACAAACACACACACAGAATTACTAGCTTTCGCAACCGATGGTTGCTTCTTCAGGAAAGAGGGAAGGAGAGGGAAAGACGAAAGGATGTGGGTTTTAAGGGAGGCCTTTAAATATGTCTGCTTGTGTCTGTGTATGTGCGGATGGATATATGTGTGCATGTGTACACCTGTCCTTTTTTTCCCCCTAAAGGAAGTCTTTCCCCTCCCAAGATTGGAATGACTCCTTACCCTCTCACTTAAAACCCACATCCTTTCGTCTTTCCCTCTCCTTCCCTCTTTCCTGAAGAAGCAACCATCGGTTGCGAAAGCTAGTAATTCTGTGTGTGTGTTCGTGTGTTTTGTTCATTGTGCCTGTCTGCCGGCGCTTTCCCGCTTGGTAAGTCTTGGAATCTTTGTTTTTAATATATTTTTCCCATGTGGAAGTTTCTTTCTATTTTATTTTTATATAAAAACAATTAGAATCATATGTACAGTGATTTCCAAGGGAAAAAGTGAGATTACAATGATGTTGGAAAGGATTAGAAATTAAAAAAAACATACATTTAAACCAGTTAACTAAACAAAATTTGTCAGTCATTTCAATAAGAATTTAAAAGTAAAGTTGTCAAACCACTTGATGGCATTCAACCCACAGCTTCCAGTGAATCAGGAAATTACCATTACTTTGAAGGCTCTAAGAGTATCACGCAAAATTGTTTTTCGTCAGTTACTAGCAAATGAGAGCCAACTAAGGTGAATGGCTGCAGGATATATCTGGGACCTTAACCTACACTACTGTGTAGGTGGTTTCAAAAAGTTCATCCCACTCCTGGGGACTTCCTCGTGCCGGAGAAGTTGGCATTTATATGGAGATGTACTAAAATGTCACTACTCTGCTAATGAAACAGCATTGAATGAAAATGATCCCATTGACTTTTGGCCCACTTTTATGTTATGTGGTGGCTTGCAGACAGCAGCAGTAGTGGTGGTGGTGGTGGTGATAGTAGTAACACTATTACTGGTATTGTGTATCATTGGAAACCTAACTGTTTGTGTTTGTTTTTATGATTTCAGTCATGTGAACAAGTGGGTCACGATCAGGAACTGCCAGTTATCATCAAAGAAGAAATTGTAAGTACATGTTGGCCACATTTGTTGACTATCTTCTTCAATAGAAATTCATTAGTGTTTACATAGTAGAACCAGTATAGACTATATGGGAAATCTACAATGTGCTGTTGTATACCAGCCTTTCTCTTGGTGTAAACAGTGTTCAAATAATGTTTGGTAATCTAGCTATTTCTCATTGTGCTGTGATGTCGTTCTGTTTGTCACGCAAGTCAGTGTGTTATTTACAAACCCATTTTAGCTTCTTTCTTTTAATGTGACTGTAAGAAGCCTAAAGTAATTCACTGGCATCAAACAGAGATCTCAGTTTGAGAATGAAATTTCTGAAAATAAACATTTGGAGCACGGCATTGTACGGAAGTGAATCGTGGTCTGTGTAGAAATGGGAAAAGAAGAAAATCAAACAATTTGAGATGCAATATACAGAAGGCTGCTGGAAAATTTAGTGGGCTGACAAGAGATGATGTAAGGTGGAAGTGAGGAAAGGACTACGTGAGACACACTGATTAGAGCAAGGACAGGATCATGCAACACTTGTCAGGCTTCGAAGGCAGAGATCAGGGTGTATATGACCCAGGAGATCCGGAAAAAACATGGGGATTTTTTTAGAATTCCTGGGATTTTTCAACATTTTAGTTTTCAGTTAAATTTTCGTGATTTTGACTGGTAAGAACCAATGCTCTAACTAAGGATATTGCTGTATCCGCTTCTGCAGAGTAATACTGCAGCAATGAAACATGAACGATAGGGGGGGGGGGGGGGGGGGGGAGACGAAAATAAAACTTACGTTGCAAAGGAAATGCACCATATACAACAAAAAAACACAGTGCTCATGCAAGTGTCTGCCAACAGCAAAATGTGTCAGAGGCTTTGGGAAGACTATGCAATGCTTCCTAACAACAAATTGCCTCCGATGAACGTGATGTGACAACTGTGATTCGTTTGGGCAGTTCCAGGCAGGCAATTGCGCCTGTGTAGTTGAGTCGCGTATGAGTAGTGCCTTCTCCCGCTTCTGGCTACAGATGTGTGGCTGGGAGCCACTACCTAATCTTGCCCCGGTTCAGAAGTATTGCTCTCACAATAAATGAAAACAAAACGGATTTCTGGGGTCAAGAGCCATCAAATAATTAAAATATGTTCGCATACTTACAAAAGGCTAAAATATCTTATTAGTTCCAGATTTTATTTCCACCTTTTTGACAGTAAAGCATTGACCGCCTTGCAGAACAATGAAGTTATTTTTGTCTGTTTGCTAAACAGATTTGGCTTTTGTTAATCTTTTCTGCTTAGGCAGTCAATTTGTTTGAAACGAAGTGTTTAATTTCAGACTGTTGGCTAGTTTCAACAGTTCACTGCATTTCAAGTGCACTTTTCCATCTTATAGCTTTTGCAGCATTATGCCACAATAAAGAACCAAACATGAGATAGTACAGTGCTGGTACTCAAAGAAAATTTACATCTGAATCTGGACATACGAATGTGAACATTAAGCCGAATTATGCGTTTTAGTATGTTTCACGAAATTCCAACGCTTCTGAAGTGTCCTCTGATGTCTTGTTTCTTATATGACATAAAGCAAGAACTTCTAATGTTTTACACAAACGAACATATGGCCTTCCTGTGTCATCATAGGTGTGCAAATATATTGGCACCTGTTATCTGGTGTTCTCTGGAAACTACTGTAATGAACGTATTTCTAACAGATCGCGGAAAGATATTGTGAATGATGGTTTGAAAAGCGTCACTTTAAAAGTAAATTTCCTTTTACGCATCGTGTACTATGTGCGAGAATTTATGTTGAATATCTTAAATCGCAGAGCGTTTGACTCTAATTTAAAATCAACTTTTTCAGGACGACCATCTAGAAGGACTTTGAGCCCAAAAGATCAGACATTTACGTTGTTGTTAAAAATTTTACTTCCACATTTGTGTGATGTATCTTGAAGTGTAACACGTGCAAAAAGATCAACATTATATGTGGAAGCCTAGCTTCTCTTGCAGCTTATTAATCTTAGAGACCAATATTATGCGTGACAGCTTTGCTTTTCTTGTAATTTAAACCATTAACTTTTCTTATTTGTGTGTTCGCACTACTTAAGAGTGATCTTGCTATTGGCTGACTACACCACATGTCCTACGCTGTCATCACCTGGCGAGATCATGTGACATGAGCTATGACGGGCTTACAAAAGCGCATCACAATCTCAATTTTGTTTTCTATAGTGCCGGGAAATGCTACGTCGGTGTATAAAACCGTAAACATTCAAAGGATTGCTAAGTTTTACAGTGCCGAGGAAAAATATACTGTCACTTAACACGGAAAAATTGTATTTTCACCCAGGAGAAAGTGCATTTTCAACCGGGAAATACGGTAATTTTTTTTCTTGTCCACGTATACACCCTGAGAGGTTTCAGTGGCATCTGGGTCTCGAGATCGTGTCTACGTGTGACCTCGACGGCAGGTAAGCTGGACGTACCCTCTGCTGAGCAGGTTTCAGCCGCATCTGGCCTGTGGTGGGTTAGTTTGAAGTCCCGTGCAGCTTGCTGTCTCAGTGTGGTGCTATCGACCGTGCGTCATAGCAGTTCCAGTAAAATGACCCGGCACCGCTACCTAGGGCTCGGGAGATGACAGCTGTGGATGGAAACGCACTGTTTTGGCAGGTGCTGCACTACGGCCCGAGTCTGGACACAGCTGATGTTGAGCTCAGGACGAGGTCACAAGTGGAGCTTTCACATCGACCAGCAGGCGGCACCTGAGCTCGTACCACTGGCGAAGTACGCAGACTGCTAAGTAAGCGAGTTGTCAGAGGGGAGCAGACAGTCTGAAGGGTTACTGCGACTTGTGCTAAGCATGTGCACTCATTTTAATGAGGTTACGGGAAGGCAATAGATTAGAACCCTGACAGGGTAATGAGATAAGTGTGTAGCTGTCTCGTACATGTACAAAACTGACAAACTTTTTAACTTCATCTAGAGAAAAACTTATGTTGTGGACAACACTTAATGGTTTAATAGACTTTGTTACTAATAACTTTGTTCCATTTTAATGTTGGGCTGTCCTACTGGTCCTTGTCACCACTCTATTTACTAAATGGACTACCTCTACCTCTGCCGTGGGTTTCACTGCTTCAACTAGCAACTTCCACAGCTTTGCACCTCTACGCTAATTGTGGGGTGCAGTGTTTGTTGTGGTCGATAGAGAAGTCTCTTAGTAGGAGTCTCGTGGAAATGTTGACTCGGATGTGGGCTGAGAAGTGTTTGTGGGCTGTTTACAGTGAGTAAGCACTGGAAACCGGTTTAGCCAGTATGCAGTCTGGCCACTGATGCTTTTCGCTGTAGTGTGACAGATTAGAAGAAAACGGGCAATACTGTGGGGTATTTCAATAAGAAATTACATTAAATTGAGTAATGGAGTTTTGTTTCTTTAGGCAGCGAGATAACTGACCATGTCTGAAGTAGACAGGATAAAAAGCGGACTGGCACTGGGAAGAAAAGTGTTTCTGAAAATTACAAAAACGTTTAATATGAATTCGAGTGTACTAGGTGTTCTCTAAAACTATTTTCTGGAATGTAATCTTTAATGGAAGTGAAATAAATATAGACAATAAGTAGTTAAAGCAAGAAGAGACTAGACACTTTTTAAATGTGGTGCAACAGAAGAAAGCTGAAAATTCGTTGTGTAGATCGAATGACTAATGAGGAGATTATGATTTGAAATGAGGAAAAAAGCATATCCGTGGCACAATGTAACTAAAAGAAGGAGCTGGTTGTGTGGTGTTTTGGTGGACGATGTTGTGGAATATTAGTAATTTATGTCTTCCTTTCCTTTTTCATTCTCAACTGTGTTAGTTTGTAAGCCTTTTCTCGGACTGGGACTGTATTTCTGTTGCTGTTTAGATAATCCACAACACCTTTAGAGGCTTCTGTCAAATAATATAAAAACTCATTATTTTTTACCAGTAACCCATCTATTGACTTCCTTGGTGTACATTATCTGTACTTTCTTTCAATTCTCGAGATCAATCAAAGAAGGAAACCAGAAAAACACATCATTTGTTTGAAAATCTTATTCTCTGTTGTTCATTTGTGTGTCTCATCTTCGGAAACCTGTGCCTCTCGAAAGCAGGCCAGCAGTCCTCACAGCTTCCAGTCTCCCCCTAAACAGGTATGCCATCTCGTGAAGTTAGTGCATTTGCCATCCGATTGGCCATGCATCATCCCTTGATGTGAACTGATACATGCAAATAAGGAGCAACCACCTTGCACAGTATCTGTACTTTTACCAAAATCTCCTTTATAATGTAAAGTTATGAGTTACCATTTGTCAGTAAGTGTAGGCACGAGCGTGTGTGCGTGCACACGCACACACACACACACACACACACACACACACACACACACACACACACACACACACACACACACACACACTTACGGTGATGCGTATCAGCTTAGTTGGCAACACACGTCTTGCAATATGAAGTAGTCATCAGTTTCATACTGGGGTGAAATATCGGGAAGGGGGCTTCGAAATTATGGAAGTTTACCAGAACTTAGTGTATTCAAGCGTGTTCATCACAGTGCTTACCGTCGGTCTGCATTTAACGTATTTGTGATGCTTCTCTTTTATCTTTGTCCCTCTTGTCGCGACAATGGGTGGGTCATCGTCAGATGTCCTCCTGTCCTTGTCGAGGATCAAACTGACACTTCTGAAAGCTGAGATAGTTTTTTGTATGATTGTGTGTCTATCAGTGATACATGGAATTTTGCCTCTTTAAGGCAAGTACTGCCCTCTTGTATTTTCAGTGGCACTTAATTTGACAATTGGAGCATCTTTATTGACGCAAATGTCATAAAAAAACATAAAGACAGAAACAAACCGCTACATTAGAGCAATAATTTCCAAATTGTGGAGGCAAAATAAGATAACATCCAGGTCGCTTTGAGCCAGATGATCTGCTGTGACACTACATGAGATGTATCCGTTTTTTGCTATAATTATTCACATGTGTCTTGTACACAAACCAAATGTTACGGACTATTGGAGCAATGAGCTAATGCTAGATTCCTCTTTACCTCCAAAAATCATGAAAAAGAGACAGATTTAGATCAATTTATTTTATACTTCGGGTGAATAACAATGAGAATGACATACAAACCGTGATCCTACACACATAATCTGACCTTTTTTTGATAACTTTGTACTGAAAAGCAAGAACAGTTTTTATCCTGGCAAGAATCTCGCAGTTGAAGGTATGTGCCCATTCAGAGGGAGAATTCGATTTCGAGTATATATCGAGAACAAACTGAGGTAAAAATTTTTCATTCTAAGTGATTATCAGCAACAGAATATGTTTTGAACTGTGAAGTGTACGCTGGTGCAGCTGAAAAAGACAACAGTGCAGATTAAGTGGTGCTACGTTTGTGCAACAGTCTACATTCGGGTCTTACACTGAATGTGGACCGGTTTTATACTTTTGTAAAATTATTTGAAAGATTTTTCGATGAGAGCACATCTACTGTTGGCACAGTAATGAGAAACAGAAGAGGCTTAGCACAGGAATTCAAACATAATAAGCTAAGAAGGGGTGAAATAGTTTTCAAGAGAAAAAATTCCATGCTAGCGCTTCACTGGAAAGATACTAGGGATGTGTTTGCCCTTTGTACAAACGTAGAATGACACGTAGTGTTATAAAGACAAAATGCAAGGCTGGGATGGTAGAAAAACTGAACCCTGATCTCATACTTGATTATAATAAAAATAAAACTGGTGTTGATTATGGAGATCAGCTAGTGGCCTCCTATTATTTTCAACGACGAACAATGAAATGGTGGAAAAAGGTATTTTTTCATGTATTTATGATGTGCGTGGTCAATTCTGTACAAGAAACTTCCGCCTGTCTTTCACATACAAACCAGCTTGTTTACTTTTATGGTGAACCTGGGAAAACTAATACGGTACTCGAGAAATCAGGTGAAGTTTTCAATGAAGATGAAAAACAGGGTTCAGCAGCAAACAGGGTACTGCATCGTTTGCTCTGAGGAGCGCGCACGCAGTGCTGGCAGACATATGGGAAGGGAGACCAAGTGGTTGTGTGATATTGCTTGAAAAGTCTTCACGCCAAGAAAAATTTTGTTCAATGAAAAGAGTTTTATAAATTTAATGAAATAGTTTTTACATTTATTTTATAATAATTTCTGATTTATTGCAATTACAATTTTTTTCTGTCTCTGAATCTTCTAATTTTCAAAAATAATGATTCTGGGAATATGTGATACCTTTCAAAAACTTTAAACAAATGTTGAGATATAGAATGAGAATCCAAACATCAGTTAAAAGGTTTTGCTTGTCATCATTATCGTTTGGTCAGGAGCCATGCATAAAAGGTGCAAAAGTGTAAGACTTCTAAGGGATTTCAGCAGTTCCTGTGGCCCAACTGCAAAGTGTTGGAACACATTAGTGAAAGTGCCTCTACCAAAGTTCAAACCACATATTGAAGTACATTAATAGATGTCTGAATAATGTTGATGAGCTAGTATGTGTATGCTTAGTGGTTTTAATGCCCTGATCAGTATTGCCTTTTGATTCTGGTTAAGTTTCTGTTCCTTTCTGCCAGGTGATTTGTTAATTCAATACTTTTTATAGTTGACTCATGTGTTTTACATAATTTTTGCATATTTGTTGCAGGACTGTGATGATTACACCGATCCACTCAGCTTTTCAGAAGAGGTAAGATAGATAATATCTAATGAAGTTATGTTGCTACTTATAAAATACTGAAATGACACTGGGCTATCATTTGGGAGGATGACGACTCAAAACGTTGTCCGGCCATCCCAATTTAGGTTTCCTGTGATTTCCCTAAGTCGCTCGAGGCAAATGAAAGGGTTAATCTGAGCTACTTGTACAATACTGAAATGGCACTGGACTCTCATTTGGGAGGACAATGGTTCAAACGCACGTCCAGCTGTCCCGATGTAGGTTTTCCATGATTTCCCTAAATCACTCGGTTTAAATGTCAGGATGGTTCCTTTGAAAGGGCACAGCCTTTTTCTTTCTCCAGCCTTCCCTAATCCAAGGTTGTGCTCCGTCTTTAATGACCTCGATGTCGCCTTGATGTTCGGCACTAATCTCTCGTCTAATATGGAAATGCTCATGGCAGGATACAAACAGTAGATGGAGTAGAGGTAACCAATCGGTCAGTGGCATACTTTTGAGCCCTTGACAAACATATATAAGTAAGACTTAAACAGTTGCTGGAATCTCAGGTTACAATGTTCCTAAAAGATAACCAACAATAGCACATTAAATTGAAGTCCTTTTGTCAAATCCCTCAGCTGTTGAGCTACATGAAACAGACTATTAATCTGGTCAGCTCACAAACTCCCATCAGAGTTGTTACTGATAGTCTAGAATACCTACAATGAAACTGTCATAAGTAAGGTTTGAATTATGGAGTGTGGAAGTGAGCAGTTCTGAAATTCTAAAAGTTGCTCATACCCTGTAAATTCTCAGTTTTGCTGGGAAGTGATGTATTATGTGTTTTATACTCGCTATCAATTTTTGCAATTACAATTCATCAAAATTTTAGGCATGTGGTAAGTTAATTGGGGGGGGGGGGGGGCGGTCTTAATTGTACATCACTTTTTGTGACCACGCAGCCTGAATAACTGTGATTGCATGCCAAATTTCTGTACCATTTGAAGAAGGAAATTCAGAATAACAAGAGGTCAGAAAAATGATTCACCTTTTTTAGTTTATTCAAAAATCATTAGTTAATGTTGATCATACGTCAGTCTAATGCATTTAATTTAGAAGGCCCAACTCTTTCTTTGTAACTAGCAGTTCTTCCAATTAATTTATATAAGTTTGCTGTCATAAATAAATTGCTCATTGTTATAGAATTTGGTGGTAAGCTTCCTCATAATCTTATTTATTACTTCAAGAATGAATTTCCACTCTGCACTGGACTGTGTGCCAATTTAGAACTTCCCGTCAAATGAATAACCGTGTGCCGAACCTGGGCTGAACCTGCCTTTGCCTTTCGTGAACAGTTGCTTTACCGACTGACTGTCGAGCCACAACTCGTGACACACCTTCACTTCCACCAGTACTTCATTTGCTGCCTTCTAAACCTGACACAAGTTGTCGTACACACCTCTCTAGAATGAGAACACTGGAGTGTTTTACTAGGAACAGTCCTTCTGCAGTTGTTGGCAATGTTACCTCAGTAGTAGTGGTGATTCTCGTTGGTGCCAAGCTTCCTGCAGTTATTTGGTTTAGTGACAGGTTTTTAAATGATCACACAACACTACAGTGGTTGGCTTGAAAACTTTTCATATTTGAAGATTTTAGCAGTAAATGATGGTAGGGGACAAGATGCTTGTGTCAAGAAAGTGCACAGTAAAACTTCAATAAATTTTCAGAAGATATTTGAATTAAGTCCCTGGAGATCATATTTGTGCCACGAACACAAGTTGCGTTACTACTGCTGTCGGCCATGCATTTAGCAGTTACCGCTATTTACTTGCATAATCCTGATATAGTTTTGAATAGTGAGAACCTGAAATTGGAGGTAGTATTGCCACCTCTCGGTTTATAGTTCAATTATTAACTGGTATGAATACAGCACGCCTCTTACAATGTTTCTCATTGATTGGCCATTATCACTGTTTACAGCCAAGATTTTCATTTATTGACACCAATAATATTGCAATTATCAGCTTGTAATCAATAACTTAGGCAGGTCATATATCGCACTGACTCCGTAGTCGAATGGTTAGCATTGCTTCCTTTGGTACAGAAGGACCTAGATTTGATTCCCAGAATGCCTTTCACCAACCCTCATAATGACTTAGTCATCCACTTACAGCAGACCTGCAGTTTGACATGGAACTCTGACCTTTTGTACATTTTAGGGTTTTTCAGATTAACAAATCATTGACAAAGGTGAAATAAGTTACGATTGACCAATAAAAATCTTTGACTGGCAGTTGAATGTGAGACATTCAAATGTGTCATCTGACACCTACTGAGGCAT
Source organism: Schistocerca gregaria (assembly GCF_023897955.1). Lineage (NCBI taxonomy): Eukaryota > Metazoa > Arthropoda > Insecta > Orthoptera > Acrididae > Schistocerca > Schistocerca gregaria. The sequence goes on along the minus strand of NC_064930.1, from coordinate 108,470,717 downwards.
TGACCTGGGATGGTGAACTTAATAATTATTTTTGAACTATTTCAGAATCTAGTAGACTATAAAACTGAGAGTGTAGTTATAACCATTGTGTAATATATTGTGTTATATTTGAATGTATGTGTGCCTGTATGCAGGATGATGAAGAGCCCCAACAACAAACTTTCAGAGGTTGTTCAGGTACCTTCTGAGTGTTTTGATATTAGGGACCCACAGTCTCTGGCAGCTCATTACGGACTTATTGCATTTAGTTCGGTTTTGTGTCTCAGTTAGTGTTGTATCTGCATTCCACTGAAAATAGTGCACAACAGTGTAAATATCAATGTTGCATGCTGTGAGATTGGTTTCCATTTGCCAATGTTACTTACTGTTAACAGCATTGCCCTGAAGTTTGCATTCAGTGCTGATCGGTTCTGTCTAGGGTTTAGTTTTCCGACTGTGTAAATTGTGGATTGACAGTGTTAAAGCAGTACTGTGAGTGTGTTTATGGGGAAGGCACAGTGATGCTGTGCCGGGCTGTTCCTGCAGCAGCGGCAGCCACACATTATTGCAATGAGGTGTTTAGTCTGAGGGTCGTCGCATATTGCCGGCTTCTTCACTCGCATCCCAATCTCCATCGTTCACGGTCAATCCAGTCTCCTTCATTAAGACCTCTCGCCACCATTGTTTCATTGATGTCGTCTTTCCAGAATCTTACAGGACTACCGTACTTTCTTCTTTGATGTGGAGTCCATTGCCATACATGTTTTGGCCGTCTTGTGTCTGGCATACACTGTAAGTGACTTACCAGAGTAGGCGCTTCCTTTCTATGTAATCTAGGATTGTGCTTTCGACATTCGTAACCTCTCTGATCCTATCATTTCTAATACGATCAAGCCTGGAATGCCCACAGCTCTGTCTTCAGAAATCCATCTCGACATTTAGCAGGCGATGCTTCTGCCTCTGAGTTAGTTCCCACAACTCTGCACCATATGTTGCGATGATTTCAATAATTGTATGGTAGATGGTACGTTTTGTTCTGAGCATTCTGTTTTTGTTCCAGAGAATACCATTTTGTTGTTTTATGGCTCACTTGTCCTGGCCAATTTTATTGTTTATATCATCCCTACTTCTACCATTGGACAACAGTGTCACTCTAGATACTTAAAATTATGACACCCTTTAACAGTAACAGCACCGAGTTGTAAGTCATTAAAAGCATTTTCTTCCACTTTCAGATTTTCTGTTTTAGATATGTTTATAATATCATATTATTCTTTTAATTTGTGGAGCATATAATTTGCATCTTCCTTATCTTCAGCTACTAACACTTGGACATCAGCAAAAAATAAAGTGAACAAGATCTCTTCGTCACTGAGAACCCACCAGACATTGAAATAAGTAATGATGATAATAAGTAATGATAATATATCACCAATAACCCCAAAGGAAGTCCAAAATGCAATTAATACCACCAAAAAACTGAAAGTCGCCAGGTTCGGGATTAATTTATATAGAACTGGTTGAAGCGGCTCTGTCAAAACTCCTTGAGATTTTGGCAGTGATTTTTCACAAATCCCTTAGAGGTGATGAAGCCCCAAAGGACTGAAAAAAGGCAGTAATTACATCAGTATCTAAGAAGGGCAACAGGAGAACTTGTGCAGACTATTGTGGTATTAGTGTGATGCCATACACAGTGAGAGTATACGGCCATATACTAAAAAAAGAGGATAGAAAAAGAAATAACTGAATCTGAAAAACTAAATGGATTCAGATCCGGTCGCTCCTGTACTGATGGAGTATTCACCCGCAGAAACCTAGTGGAGAGAAAGACAGCAAGGGGCTTTATGACCCAGCTTGACTTTGTACACCTCCAGAAAGTTTGTGACACAGTTCCACAGAACAATCTACAGACAAGTCTAATTTATAACAGCATGTCACTGAGCTGTGTGAAAGCAGTCAGACTCTTCTAATGAGGCTGTACAGCAATGGTTAAAGTGAGAAATTGACTATCTCAAGAGTTTGAGGTGACAAAGGGAGTACGCCAGGGATGCACCCTCGCTCCTACTCTCTTTAAGATCTACCTAGAGGAGGCATTAAAACCCTGGAAAAGGAGATGTGGAGGAATATTGCAGAATTACTGTATAATGGTCCATTTGCTTTCGTAGGTCCCATATACCAAAATACTCTGAAGGTATTCCTGAACAACCTCTCAAGGCTTTTTGGTGGAATTCTGGTTCACCCTTTACACACTGAGATGAAAAAAGTTATGGGGTAGCCATATGTACGAATACGAATGGTGGTAGTATCGTATCCACGAGGTATAAAAGGGTGGAGCTGTCATTTGCGCTACGGTGATTCACGTGAAAAGATTTCTGACGTGATTACGGCCCCACTGGGAATTAACAGACTCTGAATGAAGAATGACAGTTGGAGCTAGACGAGTGGCACATTTCGGAAATCCTTTGGAAATTGAATGTTACAAGATCCACATTGTTGAGAGTGTGCCAAATTTCAGGCGCTACCTCTCACAGTGGACAATGCAGTGGCCGACGGCATTCACTAGAGAGTAAGTGCTTTTGCGTAGAGGTTGTCAGTGCTAACAGACAAGTAATACTGCTTGAAATCAGTGTGGAATGTATGACAAACATGCCATCAGTACATTGTGGTGAAAGTTGCCGTTAATGAGCTGTGGCGGCAGACAGCCAACAAGAGTGCTTTTGCTAACGACATTCGGTTGGATGCTAGATGACTGGAAAACCGTGGCCTGACGAGGTGAGTCCCGATTTTAGTTGGTAAGAGCTGATGGTAGAGTTGGTGTGGGGTGCAGACTTCACGAACCCACTGTCGACAAGGCACTTTCCGAGCTGGTAGTGGCTCCGTAATGGTGTGGGCTGTGTTTACATATGAAGGACTGGGTCCTGTGGTCCGACTGAACCGATCTATGGCTCGAAATATTTATATTTGGGTACTTGGAGACCATTTAAAGCCATTCGAGGACTTCACCTTCTCAAACGACAATCGAATTTTTAGGGATGACAGTGTGTTCGTAATAGGTTTTAAGAACGTTCTGGATAGTTCGAGCGAACGATTCGGCCACCCATGCTGCCGGATACGAATCTCGTAGGATTTAATCGAGAGATCAGTTCGTGCATAAAGTTCTGCACTGGCAACATTTTCACAATTCTGGATGGCTGTAGAGGCGAAATGGTTCAATATTTCTGCCGGGGACTTCCCGCAACTTGTTGAGTCCGTGCCACATTCAGTTGCTGCATTGTGCTGGGCAAAAGGAAGTCCGACATGGTATTGGGAGGTAGCCCGTGACTTTAGTCATCTCAGTATAATGTTTCAGTGCTTTTGATGTAGATCTTTGCCACTTATGGTCAACACAGTTTTTCATTCTGTTGCATATTGTTTTTGTATCAAAAGTATTAATTCAGTAGAACACTTGTAATTAACAGCGTTATTAATCAAGAAATAAAAACTCTTGCATTATAAGCTGTTAAACTTGATTAGTCTGTCCAATGATAATACCGAGCGAAAAGCTAACGGTGGTCTGCCTTCAGTTCGAAAATTAACTCGAGGTTTGTGCTAGTCTTAAATTCTATATTTTCATCTGGAGGCCAAATAAGCACTCATATTGCCAGTTTCTCGGTGCCCCCTTCTCTCTCTCTCTCTCTCTCTCTCTCTCTGGCAAACTTGAATTTGTAATTAGTTTCACCGTTCAACTTTTCGGCTAATTATTATATAATCCCATTTCTGAATTCTTGCAGACCTGCTGGTAGTAGCGACTGTAGCACGGCAGACAGATTGAGCTAGGCAGAAAAGACAGGTATGTATTTACAACTATTTATGGTGTTTTAATGAGTCAAACTCAATCCAGTAAGTTTTCATCCAACAAGTTGTACACCACATCAGAAGTAGTGACCAGTTAATGAAAAATAATGAGATTTTCATTCTGCAGTGGAGTGTGTGCTGATATGACAGTTAATGACAGATTAAAACTGTGTGCCAGACAGAGACTCGAACTCGGGACTTTTTGCTTTCGCGGGCAAGTGGTCTACTATCTGAGCTACCCGAGCACGACTCACGACCCGTCCTCACAATTTTACTTCTGCTAGTACCTCGTCTCCTACCTTCCAAACTTCACAGAAGCTCTTCTGCCAACCTTGCAGAACTAGCACTCCTGGAAGAATATCGGCTCACACTCCGCTGCAGAGTGAAAATTTCATTCTGGAAACATCCCCCAGGCTGTGGCTAAGCCATGTCTCGCCAATATCCTTTCTTCCAGAGGTGCTAGTCTTGCAAGGTTAGCAGGAGAGCTTCTGTAAAGTTTGGAAGGTAGGAGACAAGGTACTGGCAGAAGGAAAGCTGTAAGGACGGGGCGTGAGTCGTGCTTGGGTAGCTCAGTCGGTAGAGCACTTGCCTGCGAAAGGCAAAGGTCCTGAGTTCGAGTCCCACTCCGGCACACAGTTTTAATCTGTCAGGAAGTTTCAGTTAATGAAATAGTTCCCAGACACAGTATTTCAGTGAGCTGACCACATTTTCGTCATGAAGCGCGCTGGTGAACTGATTGCCTACAAACGGCTCCTGCGGTGATACAGTATGTCGAGTCGCTCACTAGCTCCTAGGTAATCAGGTCACCACGCCACTTGGTGAGGGAAATGTGGCTGCTCTTCAAAATATTGTGCCTGTGAAACACTGACATCCTTCAGTCCACCTGTGAACTTTAATCATGAGTTATGTCAGGAGGAATCAAAGAATTACGTGAGTAACGAGTTGTCGTTGTCTTCAGTCTGAAGGCTGGTTTGATACAGCGCTCCCCCCTACTCTGTCCTCTTCATGTCAGCATAACAGTGTACATCCACTTGATCCCTCCCTCACTCACTCACCCACCATCCTAACCTAACCTAAACGACTCGCTCACTCACCCATCCACCCATTCTTCCACTCCATTACGAAACTGACGGTTTCTAGATAACTCCCAATGTGTCCTTTCAACTAACCCCATTATTGGTCAGCCTCTGCTGTAAATATCTTCATCCCCATCCCAATTCTGTTCAATACCTCTTCATAATTACTTGATCTACCAATGTAGTCTTTAGTCTTCAATATTCTTCTGTAGCACCATAGTTCTTAGTCTGACCTGCCTATTGCCTACAAATCATTTCCATAAAAGACAGCACTCCATGCAAATACCTCCAGAAAATGCTTAAATTTATGTTCGGTGTTAATAAACTTCTTGTTTGGATTATATTGCTAAGTTATCCACAATGCGCTTACTTTAATTTGTTTTCTGAGAAACTTGGGTTCCCGACATAGTCAAGTATCCACATACTTGAATGAATACTATCACATTTGTGGAATAATGAAATAAAAAGAAATATGGCTGACACAGAGGAATGTTACGGCTAGTTTATTGTTCCTCTTCCTGAGCTGATATTTGGCATGATAAATTTTTGATTGGTATACATACCGAACCGCCGTCACTGCACTGCAAATCTGGATGTAGTGGATTATACTGGGAATATTAAATACTGGCATGAAATAATGCAGTTGAATGTAAAAAGTTTTCACATTACAGGTTATCCCTGAAAACCAGCCCTGAGGTGAAGTGGGTTTGACACAGTTTTACAGGCCTGTAGCTAGTGCCGTCCCCTTCGTTTCACAAACAGTGAGGCAGCTGTGTCGAACTGAGTTTGGGGCTTATACACTGGGAATAAAATAAAATTTTTTGGGCGAATATTGTATTTCATTATACAGTGTGTGTTTATGATACTGGAAAAACACACTTTAGAACACAGTATTATGGCAATGAGGTGCCATATTCAGACACAGTTTAATGCTACAAAAGGACTCGACATCAAAACAACTCTCAAGCTTTCGATAAATTCGAATGGACGGGCAGCGGTGATCTACTTAGTGAGGTTGGCCGCAGGACAACTGCAGTTACTGCAGAAAATGTTGTCACTGTTTCTGGATAATTAGCAACATTCAAGGAAATTCATACAAAGAATTGCAGCAGAGACTGGATTGAAATGCTTCAGCACAAATACAGTTTGGGGAAACAGTCTAAATGCTTCCGTTCAAAATCCAGTCACCAGGTTGTGCTCACACCTGCTGTGTGGCAAACAGCTGCTTTTGCAATCCAGGTTCTCATAATAAATGGTAATGAGGATCTGAAGTTGGCTGCATTTGGTTCACAAATGAAGCACACTTCCAAATGAATGGATTTGTGAACAAGAAAATCTGGTAGTTTTGGGATTTTGAAAATCCACATTTGTGTCAAACAAAACAACTTCGTTCTTCCAAAGTTGTTGTTTGGGCTTCGATATGCGACAGATCCATTTTGCATACCAGATTTGCTGTGAAAGGACCGGCGAATGTTGCACAGCAATTTTGGAACAGTTCGCCACCACAGCACGTGTTTAGAGATTGAGTGGGCACCGAGTGTGAGATGGGGCCTGACCGCATCACACAGAACAGACGTTCGCTTATTTGCCAAATATTTCGGGAATAGTCATTGCGTCGGGCTATCCTAAATTGAACGGTGCGAGCACAGATGGGTCTCCGTATTCGTCCAGTCTGACACTTTGTGGTTCAGTTTTGTTCAGCAAAGTCAAAGACCACGTCTGTCGAAAGTATTCCAGCGAGCTGGACAAGGTTCAGTCATTCGTATTGCAGTTAAATTCATTTCTGTTCACACTACAAGGTATGATGCCAAATTTCGTTGGACCACATAACTACTGCAGGCAGTGGACGTGTTGAAAAGATTGATGTGAGTGCAAGGAGTGCTGGCCAAGGACAAGTTTGCTTTTTCTAGTGATATGAGCTTTACACTGTCCAGAACCATGGCTTAATAGTTTCATTCATGCACAGCCAACTTTGCATAATAAACTTGGCAAATGTCACTAGTTCTTTTGATGTCAACAAACTGAACTCCACTGCTTTGTATTCATGATGTTGTGCAGCCTCTATGAAGTATGTACACACACACACACACACACACACACACACACACACACACACACACTCTTACAAGGGGCGTTTGACAAGTCCATTGAAAAATAAAAACTGGAGGGTAAACCTTTTTTATTTTTCGACAGTCTCCTTTTAGACTTAAGCAGTTTGTCCAACACTGTTCTAATTTGTTGATCCCTTCAGAATAATAGCGCTATTAGCTGCTGCAATCACCTCCTCATTTGAATAAAATCTTTGTCCCACCAGCCATTTCTTCAAATTGGGAAACAAATAGTAGTCCAAGGGAACCAAGTCTGGAGAATAGGGGGCTCTGAAACGAGTTGGAATCCTATTTCGATTAATTTTGCGACCACAACTGCCGAGGTGTGTGCTGGTGCATTGTCGTGATGGAAAAGGACTTTTTTGCGGTCCAGTCACCAGCGTTTTTCTCGCAGCTCGGTTTTCAAACGGTACAGTAACAATTAATAATATGCACCTGTAATAGTTTTACCCTTTTCCAAATAGTTGATGAGGATTATCCCTCGTGAATCCCAAAACAGTCACCATAACCTTTCCGGCGGAAGGAGTGGTATTTGCCTTTTTTGGTGCAGATTCTCCCTTGGTAACCCATTGTTTAGATTGTTGTTTGGCCTCAGGAATATAGTAATGTATCCACGTTTCATCCACAGTGACGAAACGATGCTTAAAGTCCTGCGGATTCTTCCAGAACAGCTGCAAGCCATCCTTGCAACACTTCACACGATTCCGGTTTTGGTCAAGTGTGAGCAACCGCAGAACCCATCTTGCGGATAGCTTTCTTGTGTCCAAATGTTTATGCAAAATATTATGTACCCGCTCATTCGAGATTCCCACAGCACTAGCAATCTCATGCACCTTAACTCTTCTGTCATCCATCACCATATCACGGATTTTATCAATGATTTCTGGAGTCATAACCTCCACAGGGCGTCAGGAAAGTTTCGAATCACTTGTGCCCATATGGCCACTCCGAAAATTTTGAAACCACTTGTAAACTGTTCTAATCTAAGGTGCAGAGTCACCGTAATGTTTATCTAGCTTCTCTTTAGTCTCTTGAGGTGTTTTGCCTTTCAGAAAGTAATGTTTAATCAGCACATGAAATTCTTCTTCATCCATTTTTTTGACAATAACTTGACTTCCTTGATTCACACGAATGCCAAACATAAAGAAATAGACCAATATGGCTGAAACTCGGTGTGCGTCCTTTCCAAAGATGCTACTAACTAGACTTGACCTCGATATGTGCCAGTGGTGCCATCTCTCGGACTTTGCCCGGACTTTTCAAACGCCCCTCGTACTTATCTACATACGTGGTATGATATATGAGGCAATGTGTAATATATGTATGTGTCATACGTAATACAGTTAGGGCGTGCTGCAAACAAGCTAAAAAATAATGTCGATGAGATGGATGATTTAAGATAGAAATTATTAATGTAGTAGATTTTTGGACAACATGGTTATGGAGAGAAGCAGCAATTAGTGTGATTAATCAGTAATTCAAAAGCCCTCTGAATCGCATTTATTATCGTTAAAATACCGCCAACCGGTTTCAACCTGACGTAGGGGTCATCTTCTGCGCATTTACACCACTGGTCGACTTCTGGTGGTGTCTCTCCTGTCTACATAACAGCAGGAAACTAATAGTTAATGTAATAGCTTTTGGCAGTTTTAAGAAATGAAGTATGAATTAATTAATATAAAACCTGTTGTTTTCTATTTGCTTAAGTACAGGGTGGTTACAATTAAACTTTCGCTACTCGAACAAGTGCAGTCGGAAAACTGTTTCCCATTTGGATACCCAACTTTATAGCAATGGGAGACTGTGCACTGCAAGATTTGTGTTTTCAGCAGTGTTGGTGACACGAGTTACTGCTAGGTGCTGGTACCGATATGGCAACGTAGGGTTGAATCGTGAGAATGAGTGTACGAGGTGTGTTTTTTAAGTAAGATCTGTTTGAACATAAGTACACAATGAAGGGTTGTTTAAAAAAAAATGTAAATTTATTTTCAGAAATTATGTACTTCACTCTATTTTTTGACACCGTTGCTAAGTTTGTTGAAATATGTATCATACCTCTCAACCAATTTTAAAATACCCTTTTCATAAAAAAATGACGCCTGCTCCTATAACCGAGAGCCAACTGCCGTTTTCACATTGTTGTCATTGTAACGGTTGCCACTGAGGTGTCGTTTGAGGTGGCGGAACAGATGGTAATCGCTCGATGCGAGATCGGGACTGTAGGGTGGGTGGTCTAAAACATCCCACACACGACTGTCAAATAACTTGCAGGTGTGACCTGCAGTGTGAGGTCTTGCATTGTCACAGAGGAGGACAATTCCCTTTGTTAACGTGCCACATCTTTTGCTTTGAATTGCTCTGCATAGCTTTCTCAGGGTTTGGCAATATGCTTCTGCATTGATAGTGGTTCCTCTTTGCATAAAGTCGAACAACAAAACACCGTACCTATCCCAAAACACCGATGCCACAATTTTGCACTGGGACCAGGTCTGTTTGGCCTTCACCTTTACAGGTGTGTGTGTGTGTGTGTGTGTGTGTGTGTGTGTGTGTGTGTGTGCAACATGCAAAACCCATGTTTTGTCTCCAGTTATGATCTAACTCTACAAGCCGTCACCTTCATCGTGATAATGAGTTAAGAACTTCATCGCACACTCAAATCTTCAGTTTTTGTGGTCCTCTGTTAGGATTTTAGGGATCCAATGGGAGCACAGTTTCCTAAACCTTAGATGTTTAGACTCAATGTTGTAAAGCACTGATTTCGACACATCAGGAAATTCGTTTGAGAGATTCATTATTGTGAAGCACCTGTTCTCACGAATCTTCGCTTCAATTGAGGCAACCAAATTGTCTGTAATCAAAGAAGGGCATCCGGACCGGTCCTCATCGTGGACGTTGTCACGGCCATCTTTGAATTCTCGTACCCACTTACGCACTTTGCTTTCACTCGTAACAGTATCACTGTACACTTCGCAAATCTGTCAATGAATTTCTGCAGCAGACAGTTTCCTTGCTGACAAAAACCGTATCACCGAGTGAACCTCACTCGTGGCAAGGAGTTGATAGTCTTAAACATTTTGAAAGCACAGAACAGAACCGTACAGGTTAAATACAGAGCTGAAACTGAGCACAGTTGTTCACGAGGCGTGCCAATACATGACACGCGTGCTCGTTGCGGTATGTGGATGAACTAGTAGAATCTACATCAAAATTGACCTTACTTAAAAAAAACCGCCTTGCACATTACAGTTGCAGACAGTCAACACGGACCTGGACCAGGCGGATAGAGCTTTACTCATAAAGCTGTTTTATTACAGCAGTAGTAGTCCCACTGTTCTTCGTGAGTATCGACGCATTAAAGGAATACGGAGAGGTCCTCTTTCCACATTGTGGTGGAAGAACACGATTCAGAAGTCGTATTAAATGACGGTTTGAGAATTGCTCGTGGGAGAGGCTGATGGCCAAATGTGTCAGAAATTGTTGAATAGGTTTTTGTTGCCACAGCTTAAGGTTACTGGATGCAATGTGCAGTCTCCGAGCAGTGCGCGAATCGTTGTGACAGCCGAACTTTCCACGGTCCACCGTTCAAAAAGTGCTGTGGATGATAATTGTGCAACGAACCTCTACGGCGGTTTCAAATTGTCGACCATGTAGGTGGTGGTCACATTGGGCAACGTTTGTGAAATGGAACCTAAATGTGGTATGCAATTAATAAATGATCCCTGTTTAGTTGTTACGTCGTCCACATGTTCTTCCAGATGTTTCCACAGAGTTTCATTGTCCTTCAATTGTAAAAGCTTAATTATAACCACCTTGTACTTTTCTATGGAGAATGATGGGTGGAACACAAACATTTAACAGTGAACAGCTTTGACACTAGCTCTATTTCTAGACAATGTTCACACAGTCAGACATTCTCTGCTACACGTGTGAGTCTCCTGACTGGTTGCTTTTCCCTTATTTTACATTTTGCTCCAGCCAAGAATTTCCACTGTTGTTAAAGAAGAGCCTCTGTAAAGTTTGGAAGGTAGGAGACGAGGGACTGGCAGAAGTAAAGCTGTGAGGACGGGGCGTGAGTCGTGCTCGGGTAACTCAGTTGGTAGAGCACTTGCCCGCGAAAGGCAAAGGTCCCGAGTTCGAGTCTTGGTCTGGCACACAGTTTTAATCTGCCAGGAAGTTTCATATCAGCGCACACTCCGCTGCAGAGTCAAAATCTCATTCTAGGAACTTTTATCTCCTATTCCGATTGTATAATTCAGAGTTAAATTGAATTGTTCCATCAGCAATAGTGAGAACCATTAAGGAGTACAGGTGCTAGGAACTAAATGTAAGAATTCAGAGAGGCGGCTTAAAAAAGCTTCTGAAGATGTATAGTCCGTCCCACTTCTTGTGAAGCAGAAGTAGTAAATCTTTGTTCCAATTTTGGGGAATTATTTTTTTTTGCAGACATTCTATATTGTGTAATACTCTTTTTCCCCTCACTTCAATTTGTTTTCAATCCCACAGGTCAATGCGAGGCCCCGGAGCTACACGAAGACGACGACCCGCAAAGTCCGGGAGCTACGTGAAGGAGACGTTTCGCCACTGACGTGAAGTCGAGTAGCGGTAACAGCTCGGAGAATGACGTGTGCTGTTTCCGAGTGCTGCACCGGAATCTCGTGAGCCGGAAGAGTACGAAACTCGAACGATACGTCGTGAAGAGGGAAGAAGTATTTGTAATGCGTACCGAGCACGTGTCAAAGTGTCCTCGGACCCTAAACTGCCGCCGTCGTAATCGGGCACGTACAGTCTCGCACACCTTTGGGGTGACATGCCGATTGTTATTTGTATTGTGAGAAAGCAAATGTGCAGCTGCTAACAGTGGCATGCTGGGAGCGTGTGGGGCCTCGCCAGCTCGTGCGAGATGTCTGGCGTGGCGTTTAGATTGCCTTACGTCGAATGATTCCCGGTGTATATATTCTACTTAGTTGAGGGAGCTCTTTTGTTTCTATTTTGGGAGAAGACTTTAGAAAAACCTCTGTAAGACTCCACACATGGTGTGTGTAACTGGACATTTGTCGTGATATGTAACTCACAGTCTCATTGGCACAGTAACATTCATTAGAGACCAGTTTTCAATGTTCAGCCTCCAGTTTTGAGTCTGCTGCTGCAGAATGAAAGCCGAGGTTAATGGTGCAACTTGCGATCAATTAAATTGTACTGTGCAAGTAGCACTGTGAATTGCATACTGTACTGTGAACACGTGGCGTTGCCTTGTGCAGCCATGGCAAATATTACCAGACTGTTGGTTGCAACAAGTTAAGTGATGTCATAGAAATCTTCACATAGAAAAGGGGCATCATACTTGTGTGTATTGTGTGTCTGATAATATCGCAGTATGAGAAGTGTGTAAGCTTCTGAGGACTGTAAGTACCGACCATGAAGCATGTACTATAGCATTGTTACTCTTTGTTTTAAATATTTTATATATGTGTATATACATATTTTTAGGTGGTCTTTTTAATATATAATTCTGTTTTTTTGGCAATTTGGTATCGAGCTTTGGAGGAATACGGAGAGAACAGATCGTGTGCTCTGCGCAACTTTTTTGGGCATATTCCAGTATTCTTGTTCCTCTAAATTTTTTACCTTTATAGCTCCCTCTAGTACTATAGAAGTTATTCACTGTTGCCTTTACGTGCCCTATTCAAAGATGAAGTTTTGCCAGTGTTAAGAACTGAATTTCTGAAGCTAATAACCATACAATGGATATAAAATTCACACCTCTTTCATTACCATGTTTCTGTCATTAATGCACCTTTGTTTTTCAAGATCTAGTTTGGTGTTACATGCTATGCATACCTCTCTCTCTCTCTCTCTCTCTCTCTCTCTCTCTCTCTCTCTCTCTCTCTGTGTGTGTGTGTGTGTGTGTGTGTGTGTGTGTGTGTGTGTGTGTGTGTGTGTGTTCGTTCGTTCGTTCGTTCGTTCGTTCATTATGGTGTAGTATTCTGAGGTCCTTGTTGACACTTGGCACGACTTTGGTAGCTCCATGAAGCACCTGCTGTCAACTACGAAATACAAAGCAAATGTTTCAACATTTCTAGGATATCATTTATTTACAAATGATCTCTTGGTCTCATTCAATTACAATTAAAAGTATAATAAAATTAGTTGTGCACACCTTTGTTCATTTATGGGCAATGAGGGCAGAAATTTTTGCACCACTAAGGTTCATGAGGAAATTCACAGATTTAATTCAGCTGAATTCTGCATCATATCCCTTCTTTTCATTACGTTGCACATATTTTTTTCCTCTGATTCTACAGATAACATCACCTCTCTATCAGTAGACCTAATTTCCAGAAACTTTCTCTTGTTTTTAGTTTTCCAGCTGTCTCTGTCCAGCAATAATTCTGAAACTCACTCTACTTGCTCTTAGGTATCTATGTATTACTAGCAATAGTACCCAATTGCGTGAAATAATAAGTGTTGAGTTGTAAAAACTTGAAAACTTATGTAGTGCAAATTTTCCTTACTGCTATCCTTGTATGAGTCTGGGTAAACTTGTTACTGTTTGTATTCCCGACTTTCTTAGTGTGTTTCACTTTCAACTTGTCTAAAATCATCTTTGATTTCATTGGCACAAGATGTTGTATCCAGTGATCACACTCCCATTTTCAAACTGGTTATGTGTCTGGGAAGGTGATATGCCATTTCTGCTACACCCGGGCAGTATGGAGATGGTCATCCAGAGTAAAGACCATTTAGTTATACAAAATGAAAAACAAAACATTTACTGGAAAACTACAGAACTAACGGCTAGTTGCAAGACCCACATTATAGGCTGCACGAGTAAGTTCGCCATTTGAATTGATTGAGCAGTTCATCAGTTGCAGCAGCAATGTGAGGGAAGGCACTGTTGTGAAGAAGCTCAATTCCTCTAGAAGGCATTCCTCACTTCCCCCTTTGGATGGTTCTCCATCATTTTATTAGTCTCACAATAACTATTTGCATTAGTCACAAAGCCTTGTGACAAGAAAGGCACCAAAAGAACGCCTTTACAGCCCCAAAAGACGGTTGTCGTGACCTTTCGTGGTGAGTGTGTCAGTCTGAATTTTCTCAGATTTTGCTCACGAGGGATGATGTCTCTAGAGTGATCTGCATTTGTTCCCCTCGGTGATGTGACACGTCTAGGTCTCATTGCCAATCATGGCTTAACCTAGAAATGTACCTCCTTCTGTGTGACATCAAATAAAGAATGTCAGTGCTGAGCTTTTTGTCAGTCAGTGTGTTGTAACAGAACCACTCTGGTCAACTTTTGTCGTAGCTGAGATGTTCCGACGCAGTTCCCGAGCGAGGGACAAGAAGTGATCAGGAAAACAATATGCAATTTGTCAAGAGGTTGTGCGAGCTGTCCCCGCACAGTCGGCATTGTGTGGGAGGCGGCATTGTCTTGATGCAGTGTCCACTGTCCTTGCCATTTCATGGGATGTTTTCTTCAGATTGCCTCACTCAGTCATTTTAAAATGTGCACGTAGAGAGGCTGATAGCTCATAATGTGTACATTTGTGAACACTTTACTTGGTGGAAGACAATGGGTGGTACGTTAATCACAGAGAAATCCTCACTCAATCCTAACAAAAAAAAAAAGGTAATGTCTACAGGCCTAAAGCTTAACCCATCAAGCCAGTAGTTTCCAGGTGCGTGCCTAGGCTACTGGCGGTAGTTTATACGGCTGGCTGGCCCCAGAATGTAACATTTCAGTGAAATTGCTCTAGGATGGGAATTACTTGTTCAAATGTTTCGAAGATTTCAGGAATTGGTTTCAATACATATTTATTACGATTAACACTTTAAGGTCTGGGACTTAATACGACATTCTACACACGAGACTGGGGTTTTTTGTTGTTTTTCAAAAAATTGTAATTCAGGAACAGTTAGAGATAAATCGTTACAGTTTTTTTCATTTTTACCACTGTAACTTAAACTTTACAGTGAAGCAACACATTATAGTTACCAACTACACTTAAATTTACACTGTTATCGCAAGCCGATTGCTGAAACAAGGAAAATAAAAGAGTCTTATAGTAGGATTTATTGTTGGTAGAAAGAATATGGCACTGAAGTATGTTTTATAAAAGCAAAATGAAAGGTATTTATTTTAAAAAATTACAATGCACAACTAAATTACATTACATTTTGTATAAATCATTTCCATACGTAATTGGCTTTCGTATGAAATAGTTCAAAGCATTCTGGCATGCACAGAGCAACATCACACATTGCACAATAATAAGTTGTATCTTTCCTATTCCACTTTCCAGTTTCTTCCTTAGCCCTGTCACCACACACTTTGCACAATCTGCACGGCCTCGCTTTGTTGTCAGTTGGAGGTATTTTTCTTCCAAAATGACACACAGTTAGTCTGTCACCTACAGTCAAAGGGTTCACTCCCACCAGTTCCTCCCCTGCCATCGTGGCCAGTTTTTCTCTGCTAAAGTAACAGATTTCCAATGCGACCACAAACTGTGTTCCTCGATTTGACGGTACGCATCAAGTTTTCAATGGTATTTGCAGCATACCTGTTTGTTGCTCGTTTCACAAGCTTCGCCATATTCCTGTCGAAATTGTTTTCAAAAAAGTCAAATTCAGTTGATGTGGCATCGAGTGGAACTGTAATTCTCGGAACTTCTTCATAAACAGTGTCCCTTACTGGAGGGGCAGATACAGGAATGTCATCCCATCCCGAGTCAGCGTCGCTGCCTGCCCCGGGTCTTCTTACTCGACGTACTCAACGAGTAGGTTGAGGTTTCGGTTGATGACCTAAAATGACAACATGAAAGTAGATTTGTATATTTAGGGTGTCATAATTTTGCTCTAAATCAACAGTATTCTTATTGGTAATGAGAAAGATAGGGTTGAGAATAATTACCATTTTCAACTTCATGATCAGGAGCCGCGTGCTCTACATGCTGCGGTGTCTCCACACCATCAGTTTGATCTTCAGTTCCTATAAATTATACCCCTGCCGGCGAAACATTGCACTTGACAGTTCGCTTTGTGTCCAGTTAGGTTGGCTATACTGTAATAGCGATGTTGCAACAGCAGCCTCTATACACACAGCAGACAATACAGTTTTCCGGCCCGTCTCGTAAATGCAAGTGATTGAGCAATCACAGTGTATATAAAAACTCGTTTTTAGTTGCACTACAGTGACAGGAAGTAAACAACCATATAATAATGCATGTAAAAGCATAACAATACACACCCTTTCGATAACGGAGCAAAGAAATACAAAAAACAAGCATGTGATGACTGGTACTTTAAAATCAATAATGTACTTAGTTTACAAAATAAATAATAACCTAGATTGCAATAAATAACCAATATTAGTAATTTTTCACTCACCAATTTACAGCGATAATGGCGCAATTCCATCCAGCTCGCCATCGTCAGTGTTGTCCGACTCATTGCCAAAACTGTCTTCATCGTCCTCATCAGCAAGACAAATCATTAATTGTTCATGGCCACTGATAATGCCTTCTATTGTCTGTGCTGCTCGTATAAGCTTCTCGACATGCTCTACTTTTTTCTCCATGAGGCTGCATCCACAGTCACAAGAGCTTCACGCAACAGCTTTTCCACCTCTGTTCTTGTAAAGGGCTTCTTGTTGTTCCTTACATACATTTTTACATCACTCCATATTAACTCAATAGGGTTGAAATGGCAGTGATATGGTGACAGCCTTATTACAGTATGACCCTGCTCCCTGGCAATTTCTCCTACTACATATGTAGGTGTCGTAGGCTTATTTTCTTTAACAAGAGAATATAACAGGAACCTTTGTCATACTCGTATCCGCTGCAATATTTCGAGCCTGTAAACACTGCACCATAACTTATTTCCGATCAATTGTGGTTGGGGCTTTGTTCTATATCATCAAATGATATGGAGCATTGTCCATTACAGTTGTTGTAGGGACAGGAAATTGTTTTAAAAGGTTCCTGAGCCACTCAACAAATCGTGTGAGATCCTTATCTTCATGGTAATCACCAGTCTTTTTTTTATCTAAAAACTAAAAGTGCATTGGGGACAAAACCACTGGAGGAGCCTGCATAGACCACAATTAATCTAGTTCCTCTTCCCGTCGGCTGATGGCCGCTACTGCTGGGTGTGTTATCCGTCCAACATTTACTGACAGCTTCCCCGGCATTAACCCACATATCGTCTAGCCAAATTATGGAATGAATGTCTCTGCCCACAATTTTGTGCAAGAAAATGCTACGAGCGGTAACAATATGTGCCCTCTCTAACAGTACTTTGCGTCCGTTTAGTGTTTTGTAACGGAAATCCATATTTTTTAGCACAATTTTTAGTGATGTGTTACCACCCCTGAAGAGTTCACTTTCTTTTAAAGAGATTAATAACTTAGCTACAGTCGGATACTCTTGTCTGCTGAAGTAAGCATAAACATGCCTACGAATTGCATCAGTCTGGAAAGAATCTGATCTGTGATAGGACTAAGCCGCTTTTTCTTCTTTCACGGGGTTGATAAAAATGTATTATTTAATCCAGACAGTTTGGAATCATTACGGCTCACTTGTTTTGTAGTAATACTCCCTTACTTACTACGGTTCTTGCACTAATACCAAGAGTTTTTGACGTACGTTCCACCACTTCGTCGGCAGGAATTGATGGCTGTCCATGAATGCTTACATAGTTTCTCTCCTGCTCATAAAACTCACGAGTTCTGCGTAGCAACTCCAGTGCCTGGCTGTTTAGCGGCACCCCTGAACGCAGAGGATTGTCATTAGGTGAACGAAGTCTTTTTGGTGGCATTTTCCAAGTGTGTTAACTCACAACGTAACAAAAATCACAATGATATAGCACACTGTACAACGAAAACATGCGGTAAACAACATACAATTCACGTTGTATACACATTTACTAAACAAAGCCGGCCACGCGGGAACTTTGACGTCACAGCACGTGAGTAACAGCAGTGCTCACTGCGCTGTGATTGGCTGGCGCCCCACACTGAATGCCTTGTGCCTATCATTCTTCACTTGTTACTCTGTTATGCTGCCAACTTCATACGCAAACGTCAAGTGCAATGCTTCAGTGGCCCGGGTTTAGTCGTATGTAGGATTTGTTTACATGTATTGTACTATTTACCTAAATACCTAAACAAGTTATTACACAACACTGGCCAAAATTATTTACTTTTTATTACAGTCTACTGATTATTTATAAGCACAGAGAGGCAGCGAGAGCAATAACCATTCCGAACTTGGTGATCTATTGGACACGTTTCCTGCTGAGATGTCAAGTCAGTACTGTTCTGAAGCTCTTCTTCTGTAAAGAAATAAGTCATATGTACAACTGGATAAACTTGTATTATCATTATAAGTCTAAAATATATTACTCAAAATATACATAACAAATGTGTATGAGCAGCCTACTGTTTCTTACATGTTTCAATGTATCACAGTCTAAATTCCAGTAAATATGCTATACAAGGTTTGTCCGGAAAATACTTATAAAAGTTGAATAATAACTTTATTTTACAAATATTCAGGTATTACAATAAGGTCTCCTTCAAAGTACTCGCCCTGAGACTTGATACACTTCTGCCAATGCCGTTTCCACTGTTGATAACACTGCTGAAAGTCTTCAGTTGTGATGTTGTTCAGTTGCCGTGTTGTTTCTGCCTCGATGGCTTCCACATCTCCCAAGTGCTGCCCCCGAAGCACCATTTTGCATTTCGGGAACAATCTCTTATTGCCTTCAAATGTTTTCAATTCTTCATTGTTTGCAAAATGAAGGAATCTGCAAAGTAGCTCGTACCTGTCTTGTTGCATACTCTGGTAAAAAATCGGCGTGTTCAAAAGCGGATGCTTGCTGAAATAAGACTTCATGGATGGCTTCTGAATAATTCCCATCAACATCCGCAGTGCAAAAAACACACGAAGCTCATCTTTGTCCGTATCTGCCTAGTTACGTAGCCTAGAACGAGGTTGTAGAAGTCTGTTTTTGTGTACAATATGCAGCATAACGGTTAGTTTCACACACGATTGTTTCTACGACGGTTTCACCGAAATACAGCTTGGACACTTCGGCTGCAGAATTTACCTGTATCACAGGCCCACATTTACCAACAAACGGTGTTCTCAAAGAGACATAAGCGCTGTCATCTTCTTGCCATTTCCAGTCTCCTTCAGTGCGTGCGCGGTTCACCGATGCACCTCGTTCGATGTCATCGTCACTGTCCGCAGTTTCTTCTTCACTTCTTTCGGGTGTTTCTTCCAAACAGTGAAAATCACTTTGATCATCAACATCTAGATCGCTCTCGCTGTCATTTATACTATCTAAGCTGTTCGTCGGTTCATTGACAATCGTGAGAATTTGCTCTGAAGTTATACTGCATGAAGTGTTTGGCTGCATCGTTTTGCGTTTGAGAGCGTCGCTCGGACTGTAAGACATGACACGTTATTTCTTCCAACTGCCTCACTTCGTGACAAAGATCTTGGAAGCAGAGCAGTACAGTTTTACCTCTGAGATACAACTGGCGAGTAAGTGGTCGGGAGGCCGCCAGTGCGGACATTCACAGTGTGCGAGTACTACTCGGGCTCCCGGCTTGAGGGGTTAATGCTTGGATGAAATTTGGTGTGTACCGATGACTGAAACCCTGCACAGAGGTGCTCCTCTCAGACTTGACGCTCCCTACTGAATTTACCAAAAATATCAAAATTAATGAGCTTTGCAGTTCTTCTCCAGTATAAACAAACCTGAAAGAAAATGGGTTACTTAGATCTCGTGACCAAACCATTCGTTTCTATACCTGTGACAATCGGCAAGCATAAAGCAGTATTTAATAAGGGTTACACTCCAGATGGTCAGCTGAAATATTTAAGATAGTTGAAGTCCAAGAAACAAATCCGAGAACATATATAAAGTGTAAGGCAACCGGTCACATGATATTACTAACATATTTTATAGACATGAATCTAAATTTATACTCCACAAGCTACCTTGCGGTGTGTGGCAGAATGCACTTCGTGTCGGTTACTCCTCTTTCCTGTTACAGTCACAAACAGTTGATGTGACGAATGTGGGCTCGAGTCTCATGAACTTCATTTTCGTGGTCTTTTTGTGAAATGTAATTAGGAGGAAGCAATATATATTTTTATCCTGCTAGGAACGTACACTGTCGGAACTTTAGCAATTAATTCGTACGGTGATTGGGAACCCCTCTTACAGCATCTGCCACAGGAGTTGGTCGATCATCTCTGTAACTCTTCCATGCATACCGAATGAATCTGTAAGGAAATGCACCCTTCTTCTTTGGATCTTCTCTACTTCATCTTCCAATCTTTTGGGGTATGGATCCCATACTGATGAGCAGTATTCAAATATTGGTTTAGGTAGTGTTTTGCAAGCCCCTTCCATTGAGGTGCTACATTTCCTACATTGTCGTAATCCGGTGTTCGTCCGTCCTTATCATTTCGTGGGAAGTATTCTTCCGATTGCATCCCTCAGTCATTTCAAAACCTGCACATTGAGACGGCTGTTAACAGGTTGCCCAGTTGGTACAAATTCGTGGTGAACTATGCCTTCGTTGTCAAAAAACGTGGTATGCATCAATTTTATTCTCAGTTTCACTTCACGTGCTTTCTTCGCTCAGGTAGAGGATGTCGTATGGCATTATGCTCAATGGCTCCTTTTTTATTTGCTGTGGATCATATCCGCACATCTTGGTCTCATCACCAGTGATGATTGTCTCGAGAAATGTTAGGTCCTCTGTGCGCTTTTCAAAACATTTGGCTGCAGTCAACAAATGAGTTTCCATTTGACCCAGAATCACGTTGGTCTGATATTGATAAACTGTTCCACTTGCTTCTTAGTTTGTGTAAGTTGATGGTCTTTTACTGTGGTACTCCTTGTTTGTTGTTGTGGTCTTCAGTCCTGAGACTGGTTTGATGCATCTCTCCATGCTACTCTATCCTGTGCAAGGTGCTTCATCTCCCAGTACCTACTGCAGCCTACATCCTTCTGAATCTGCTTAGTGTATTCATCTCATGGTCTCCCTCTATGATTTTTACCCTCCACGCTGCCCTCCAATACGAAATTGGTGATCCCTTGATGCCTCAGAACATGTCCTACCAACTGATCCCCTCTTCTAGTCAAGTTGTGCCACAAACTTCTCTTCACCCCAATCCTATTCAATACCTCCTCATTAGTTATGTGATCTACACATCTAATCTTTGGCATTCTTCTGTAGCACCACATTTTGAAAGCTTCTATTCTCTTTTTGTCTAAGCTATTTATTGTCCACGTTTCACTTCCATAAATGGCTACACTCCATACAAAAACTTAAGAAACACTTTCCTTGCCATTGCAGTCTACATTTTATATCCTCTCTACTTCGACCATTATCAGTTATTTTGCTCCCCAAATAGCAAAACTCATTTACTACTGTAAACGTCTCATTTCCTAATCTAATTCTACTAGTTTTTCCATTCGTCTGTAAAGAATTCGCGTTAGTATTTTGCAGCTGTGACTTATTAAACTGATAGTTCGGTAATTTTCACATCTGTCAACGCCTGCTTTCTTTGGGATTGTAATTATTACATTCTTCTTGAAGTCTGAGGTTATTTCGCCTGTCCCATACAACTTGCTCACCAGATGGTAGTTTGTCAGGACTGGCTCTCCCAAGGCTGTCAGTAGTTTTAATGGAATGTTGTCTACTACCGGGGCCTTGTTTCGACTCAGGTCTTTCAGTGCGCTGTCAAACTCTTCATTTCTACCTCCCATTTCATCTTCATCTACCTCCTCTTCCATTTCCATAATATTGTCCTCAAGTACATCACCCTTGTATAGACCCTCTATATACTCCCTTCCCTTCCTTGCTAGAAGTGGGTTTTCATCTGAGCTCTTGATATTCATACAAATGGTTCTCTTTTCTCCAAAGGTCTCTTTAATTTTCCTGTAGGCAGTATCTATCTTACCCCTAGTGAGATAAGCCTCTACATCCTTACATTTGTCCTCTAGCCATCCCTGCTTAGCCATTTTGCACTTCCTGTCATCTCATTTTTGAGACTTTTGTATTCCTTTTTGCCTCCTTCATTTACTGTATTTTTATACTTTCTCCTTTAATCAATTAAGTTGAATATTTCTTCTGTTACCCAAGGATTTCTACCAGCCCTTGTCTTTTTACCTATTTGATTCTCTGCTGCCTTCACTACTTCATCTCTCGAAGCTACCCATTCTTCTTCTACTGTATTTCTTTCCCCCATTCCTGTCAATTGTTCCCTTATGCTCTCCCTGGAACTCTGTAGAACCTCTGGTTTAGTCAGTTTATCCAGGTCCCATCTCCTAAATTCCCCCCTTTTTGCAGTTTCTTCAGTTTTAATCTACAGTTCATAACCAATAGATTGTGGTCAGAGTCCACATCTGCCCCTGGAAATGTCTTACAATTTAAAACCGGGTCCCTAAATCTCTGTCTTACCGTTATATAACATGTCTAAAACCTGTTATCATCTCCAGGCTTCTTCCATGTATACAACCTTCTTTTATGATTCTGGAACCAAGTGTTAGCAATGATTAAGTTGTGCTCTGTGCAAAATTCTACCAGGCAGCTTCCTCTTTCATTGCGTAGCCCCAATCCATATTCACCTACTATGTTTCCTTCTCTCCCTTTTCCTAGTCTTGAATTCCAGTCACGCATGACTATTAAATTTTCGTCTCCCTTCAATACCTGAATAATTTCTTTTATCTCATCATACATTTCATCAATTTCTTCATCATCTGCAGAGCTAGCTGGCATATAAACTTGTACTACTGTAGTAGGCATGGGCTTCGTGTCTATCTTGGCCACAATAATGCATTCACTATGCTGTTTGTAGCAGCTTACCCGCACTCCCATTTTTTTATTCATTATTAAACCTACTTCTGCATTACCCCTATTTGATTTTGTGTTTATAACCCTATATTTACCTGACCAAATGTCTTGATCTTCCTGCCCTGAACTTTACTAATTCCCACTATATATAACTTTAACCTATCCATTTCCCTTTTTAAATTTTCTAACCTATTTGCCCGATTAAGGGATCTGACATTCCACGCTCCGATCCGTAGAACGCCAGTTTTCTTTCTCCTGATAACGACATCCTCTTGAGTAGTCCCCGCCCAGAGATCCGAATGGGGGACTATTTTACCTCCGGAATATTTCACCCAAGAGGACGCCATCATCATTTAATCATACAGTAAAGCTGCATGCCCTCGGGAAAAATTACAGCTGTAGTTTCCCCTTGCTTTCAGCTGTTTGCAGTACCAAAAGAGCAAGGCCGTTTAGTTAGTGTTACAGAGCCAGATCAGTGAATCATCCAGACTGTTGCCCCTGCAACTACTGAAAAGGCTGCTGCCCCTCTTCAGGAACCACACATTTGTCTGGCCTCTCAACAGATACCCCTCCGTTGTGGTTGCACCTACGGTACGGCCATCTGTATCGCTGAGGCACACAAACCTCCCCACCAACGGCAAGATCCATGGTTCATGGGGGGGACTGTGGTACTCGAACTCATCTAATGACAATTCATATCTGCCCTGGAATCTTGTAAACAATTAGGAAATAGCTGCTCTTTTTAAGGTAGCATTCCCAAAAACTGTTTGTTAGGTTAGCAAATTCTCTGCAGTAGATTTCCTCGATCAGCACATGAATTTGTTGTGTGTCCTTTGCTCGAAATGTGACATTGTGACAGCAGGCGAGAGCACACTTAGCCTGTAAATAAACAATACAAATATGCAAATGATTTGCAAATAATGAAGGATAACTAGTTAAATCAGGGTAATTAATTCAGATTAATATGGGGGGCAGCAAAACACAACAATATTCTGGGACTTTCTTGACTGCCCCCTGTGTGTATTGTGGAAAAGAAATGGTCCTGTAACATTCCCCTGGACAAGTTCGAAGTTACTGTAATGTCTGAAGACTTCTCTCCATTCTTAATGACGTGTTGTGTTCTATTTTTTAGAAACTCCTCAGTTCAGTCACACAATTTGTCTGGTGTTCTGTACACACACATTTTGTTTGTTGGGCAGCAATGTGGAACTGTACTGAACACCTTCCAGCAGTCGAGGAAGGTGTCATCTACTTGGGTACCTTATCTACTGCTTTCTGAGACTTGTGAACAAACAGGGAAAGATGGGTGTCCCACAATTATTGTGTTGTTTCCTAAAGATGATTTTCTGCCTTCACGGAATATCATAATGCGCAAGCTACTGCTAGAAGGGGAAAGTATTTTTGTGTATTCTTTGTAGAGCTGTCAGATCTAGTAGTTTTCTGTCAGTTGCTATTCTGTCCTATGGTTGCTTATTTCAGTACCAGCCATTTTGTCATCCGTGCTACAATTTATAGGAGAGACTACAATGTGATCTTCCTTTCGGAGCCGTTTAAGAAAAACTTATTCAATATTTTGACCTTTCCTGCCTCTTCCTCTGCCTCAGTGCCATTATGGTTATCGATTGTGTCTGGACAGATGGCTTCAATCTGTACAAAAAGTACTTCATATTTTCTGGCAAGTCAGTAGACAAAATTTTAATTCTGAACTCATTGAACATGTCACGTGTGGCGCTCCTTACGATAAGTTTGCCCTCATACTTACTTTATATCACGCAATCAGGTTGCAACGTGCCGGGCTGAATCCTTGTATTAGTGCCACTTTAAGTTCATGTTCCAACCGGATGTAGTGAAACATTTCCTCACCCAGTAGATGGCGCACATTGTTCCTGACCTACCTCGGTTTGCTTATTTGATATTGTCTTCTCGGTAACTGCGTCCATCTCACCTAAATCTCACTGCAATTAAGGAGCCAGGATCCTAGATTATGTTTTTCAAAATCAAAAGTCAAGACCGTATTCATTGTTGAACACTTACAACAACTTCAGTGTGATTTATTTGTTACCACTCACACACACAATATTCCTGTGACCAGGCCTCTTACACTTAATAATTGTCACATTAGGTAGGTCAAAAACTTCCAGTCTTCAACAATGTTCACAATACGCGTTAAATGTTCAAAGCCGAATACAATTACTCTTTTTTTGTTGTTGTGCAGACCAGAAAAGTTAAGCTTCTGTTTCACATTCCGGCACCGACTTGCCCCACTTTTGCTCTGTGAGAATCTGACCGAGAACTAACTGAGAATTGCACCAGCTCGGACCTTACATAGACGAGTGCTTAAATATTTGACTATTTCTGTTAATATATTATAGTTTATGATTTCCCAGGCTTAAAATGATCCTTTCTAATTGTTTTTGAAGTTAACTATTGGGTTTTATTACTTAAATAACACGAGTGAGCTGTATCAATTTAAATACGCAGAACTAACTTATGCATCCGCTGTGGGAATTCCCTCTTGAACAAGAGTTTTTACTTATTCAAATTTACTTAAGTCTTAATTAATGCACTTACAAAGTTGAGACTGGAGTCATTTTATGTAGAAAAATATAGGTACCAAAAGTATCAAAACAGATCTCAGAATTATTTAGTAGTTTGGTCACAATTGGCACTGAAAGTCATACAGGCTACACATTTCAAGTCTTAATGTCTGTTTAACTAATAGACTTTAGGTTAATTTAAACACATTGCTGGAATCAGTGAAATTTATGCTTTCTTTTGGATGCAGTCTTATAGCTGAATTTGATCTATTAGCTCACTCGAATTTTACTTAATATGTATTGCACAATATACATAATTGTGCATAACTTTTAATAGGATGCATTTCAAATAAAACTATTAGCTCATTACTTTCAGAACAGACATTAGAATGTACTGAAATAATAGATTTTACTAGGGGAATTTTATTTAAACTATTTCTGAATTCTGCGCAGTGAGGCTGAAGGCCACAGAATTTGTAATTGGAATCTTGAGTAGTGAAAATGAAAAATAAGAAACGTTCATTGCTTAACTAAGTTACTGAAGGAGGGTAAAACCAAAACAGCATAGCAGTGGGCAACCCTGCTTCGTTACAACCTCTGAGTCTGGACTGACACTCAATGAGTAATTGTTTGTTTTCGGCAGGGTCTGTCTCTCGTGGAAGACCGTCGATCACCGCCATGTAGGTGCTTTTTTCTCTATTGATGTGTAGCTGTGGAAGGGGATTTTCTTCTGCCTGAAATAATATACCGAAAACCTGTAGTCGGGTGGTATGGAGGGTTGATGTTTAATAGAGGACCCTCTACATTAAGTATTCAATCACCGTTTTAGGTGGGGGCTGACATCCTTCATAATTTTCATATTGCCTTTAACTACGGTGGTAACGATTGGTGGCACTTTCTCCCGTCTCTGCCTCGTAGTAATAGATGGCAAATCGTCGAGTAAAACTGAAGTGATATCGGGTGTTCCCCAGGGAAGCGCTGTTCCTGGTCTATATAAATGACCTGGGTGACAATCTGAGCAGTTCTCTTAGGTTGTTCGCAGATGATGCTGTAATTTACTGTCTAGTAAAGTCATCCAAAGACAAGCATCAGTTGCAAAGCGATTTAGAAAAGATTGTTGTATGGTGTGGTAGGTGGCAGTTGATGCTAAATAGCGAAAAGTTTGAGGTGATCCACACGAGTTCCAGAAGAAATCCGTTGGAATTCAATTATTCGATAAATAGTACAATTCTCGAAGCTGTCAATTCAACTAAGTACCTGAGTGTTGAAATTACGAACAACTTCAGTTGGAAAGACCACATAGATAGTATTGTGGGGAAGGCGAGCCAAAGGTTGTGTTTCATTGGCAGGACACTTGGAAGATGCAACAAGTCCACTAAAGAGACAGCTTACACTACACTCATTCGTCCTCTGTTAGAATATTGCTCCACGGTGTGGAATTGACGGAGGACATCAAAAAGGTGCAAAAACGGGCAGCTCGTTTTCTATTATCACGTAATAGGGGAGAGAGTGTGGCAGATATGATACGCGATTTGGGATGGAAGTCATTAAAGCAAAGACGTTTTTCGTCACGGCGTGATCTATTTACGAAATTTCAGTCGCGAACTTTCTCTTCTGAATGCGAAAATATTTTGTTGAGCCCAACCTACATAGGTAGGAATGATCATAAAAATAAAATAAGAGAAATCAGAGCTGGAACAGAAAGGTTTAGGTGTTCGCTTTTTCCCGTGCGCTGTTTGGGAGTGGAATGGTAGAGAGATAGTATGATTGTGGTTTGTTGAACCCTCCGCCGAGCACTTAAATGTGAATTGCAGAGTAATCATGTAGATGTAGATGTTGCACTTGTGCACCTGAGGTTCAGGGTCAGGTAGCTGTCGCTTCGGTCACTTCTGTGCTGTCGGAAGCGATCGGAGTGAAGCTGTTCGAATTGAGGATGTCGGCCACAACGGTTTTCCCCCCTGCTTCTGTGTCAGCACTGTGGTCGCGGGTTCCTCAGTGAGCCGAAAACTTAGGTGCCGGCATTACATCCACTTCTCGTAGGCGTGTTTTTGCCTTTGTAATGCCCATGTCAGGTTGGCCACGGGTACCCAGTGACTGGTTGCTGCTGCAGACTGGGGCTTCGGGTTTACCCAATATGTCTGACGAAGCGGTTCTCGAAGTCTGATGTGCGCTGCCGAGGGGCACCGGAAGATCATTCGTCGGCACCGTTAGGTTTCCCTCTACAGCGCCAGCCCTATTTTATACAACGCACGGGTATCTGGGTAACACCCCGTGCCCCGGCATAGGAAATTCCCTACTCTCGGAGGAGCAGGGAGGGTGCCCCACGGCAGTGTATGAGCGGTTCACACTGGAGGCATATCAGACGATGGACGAACGAGAAAATCACGGCCCTTGCTGCAGCTGCGCTGCTAGTAGACTGGCAGCAGCTACACGACAAAGGGACCACGCGCGAATCCTCGTACGACAAATTTGCAGCGCAATCACGAAGGAAGCTCGGGCACACACACACACACACACACACACACACACACACACACACACACACACACACACACACACACACGACAATTTTGCCTGCTTTATGCAAGCACAATGTTCACAACAAAGTTTGCTTAGCTACAGCAAGCGTAGTGCGCTCGAGGTATCGTCCGGCAGTAAAGGGCCTGCGCTCTACTGGTCCGCCCCCTCGAATAATATCCTTGTCCTATTCGTAAAACTTTACATAGCGGAAGGGAAAGAATGCAGTGAGTTTTTAACCTGTTTGTAAGATACAGAAAGTTTCAAGGCTAGAATGTGGTCCGATGTGACAGAAACGTGTGCACTGTTTGTAAACAGACTTCCAACTGCACTGCAGGGAGAAAGGTACGTGCGTGTGTGACATTGACAAAACTTAATGGCATCTCTCTCCAGCAGAGTGATGGAGAGGTATTAACTACAGTGCAATGCACATCTCGCAGGAGGGAAAGAGCGGAGACGTAGGCAGGCGCGAGGGAGGAGGAAGGGCGAGAGAGGTGAGAGGGAGGTGTCACGACACACGTATACTTGCTAAAGCGACCTTGAAAAGAACTTGTTTTGAAGCACAACTGGTGCCATGTAAAGGTGATACAACACTAAGTATGTGTGAAAACAGAGAAAGGCAATGCTCTCTGATGGCAGGTTAAATACTAAGTACAGAGCGTTACCAAATTTGTAAGCGAAAGCACCTTGACTTTCACGTGACAAAAAAGTGAGGGTTAGTTCGGACTGTCAGTACAGTACTTATTTTAAATTTAAAACAGAAATAGGGTGACAGAGTGCATCTCTGTGTTGAATTTAAGCAAACAAAAAAAAATCAGAAAACACTGGCCATCTGTTTTAGGAATTTGTTGCCTACATAAAAACCACGACAGTCATCTCAAAACGACAAAAATTTCGTTACAGAAGAACCGAGGTGTGATAAGGAGTACTACGGTTTCGGACAAAAAATCTGCTGGTTAAGGTGTGGGCAGGGAAAGAGTGCTTGTTGCTTTACTAGACACGGGTCAGAAATACATAATAGAGTGAGACTGAAGGGAAATTGTCAGTTCAATGGACCTAAGAATTAAAAATGCATAGTTATATGTAACTCTGTGACAGCTTGAAAGATAAGAGGGAAATAAAGGCTTCTAAACCAACAGTGGACTTAGCTCATCTGCGAAGCAGTGGAACAGTGGAAAAGTTTGATCAGCTGAACAATCAAAGACAAACAGAATAGACATTCTAGGTTTGACAACAAAATGAAACATTTGACAAAGCAGACTTGTAACATATAGCATTGTTGAAAAACTTTAATAAGGTAAGCTTGATGCATCCTTTCGAAAGACAAAACAAAAATCTTCTAAATAAGAGATCTGCAAGTGAAATACAGTACAACACCAGAATGGTACAATGAAGCTGAATAATGTAAATAGCTTAATTCACCACATTACAAAGACCTCCACAGTAAACAGCTCCAAATCTTGAGAAATACGAGGTATGTCCACAAAGTAAGTTCCATTTGGTTATATAAAACAAACATGTACAGATACAGAAAAAATATTTATTGTACAAAAATCTACAACTGTTAACATACTTTTATACATAGCTTCTGAAATTTTGTAGGCACTTGTCATAGAGTGGCACAAGTTAGTGTATGCCTTCTTCATAGAAGGTTGCCACCCGTGTATTCAACCGTGTGGTAACACGTTCTTTCAGCTTGTCATCATCGTTGAAGTGTTGACCACTGAGGACAGATTGTAGGTGTAAGAAGAGATGAAAGTTGATAGGAGCGAGGTCTGGGCTGTACGGAGGATGTTCAGTTGTGTCCCAGTGAAATTCCCGTAAGAGTTGTTTGGTCACACTCGCCGTGTGATGTCGGACATTTTCATGGGGGAAAAAAAAAAAAAAAAAAAACAACACCTTTGACAGTAATCCTCAGTGCTTGTTCTGTATTGTGCAGTGCAATTTCTTAATGGTCTCGCAGTAACTGTGTGCATTGATTTTTTGGCCTCGTGGTAAGAAATAAATCGACAAAATGTCTTTTCTGTCCCAAAAAAACTGTGCACATGATTTTTTGAGGTGTCAAGATTTGCTTAGGCTCAACCTTTGTTGGGGATGAAGTGTGCCTCCATTCCATTGATTGCTGTTTTGTTTCAGGGGTGTCGTACTGATTGCTGTTTTGATTCAGTGGCGTCGTACTGATTGATGTTTTGTTTCACGGATGTCATACTATAGCCAAGTTTCATCTCCCGTGACTATCTGAGAAAGAAAACCATCGCCTTCTTCATTGTATCATGTCAAAAACTGAAGTGCACTGCCCATCCGTTGTTTTTTGTGTTGTTAAGTAAGAATTTTGGATACCCATCGTGAGCAAAGTTTCGAAATTTCAGATGTTCAGTAAAAATTTCATGAAATAGTGATTATAAGATTTGCGGAACTTCCATAGCAAGGCCACCAAGTGTAGACTTACGGTTGTGCTTAATCTTCTTTTCAATTGTGTGAACCAGTTCATCAGTAATCATGGACGGATGTCCACTTTGTTCTTCATCGTGCACTTGATCACGTCCTTCATTTAACAGTCTAATCCGTCTTCTAACCATTGAATCACTCATAGCATTTTGTCCGTAAACCTCACAGATCTGCTGATGAATTTCCTTTAGTTTAACTTTCTTTGCCTTTAGAAAACAATTTGCAGATCTTATTTCACACGCAGCGGCATTTTCAATTACGGCTGACATTATAAAGAAGCACTACAAAGCACTCGTCAGCAGCAGCGATCTGAAAATGGCGTACGTGTCTCCTCGTCGAGTCAGAGTAACTGCCGTACATGCTCGGAACTGCGATCGTACCGCTGCCACGGATAGAAATCGAAATGGAACTTGCTTTTTGGACCACCCTTATACTTAAAATTTCCATACAGTACAAATGAGTATGAACTTGGGCCATCTCTCTGACAAAACTAGTAACAATTACACCACCCAATATTTATACTGTATATAATACTCTCAGAACATTGTCACTCAAAACTTATGCAATAAATAACGTAAACCATATGAAAGTTAGATTTAATTACAGCAGACAAGACAATGAAGAGGGAGAGGAGTGGTAGCATGTCGGGGCGTGGCTGGCTTATCGCAAGGTGATGGCTTGCCAGTCCACGTGTTCGCACCATGCGGTCTCTGCTTATAGTAAGTGTTCACTGGTAACATAGCCTGCAATTTAAATGACTAAAAATACCCATAGCCTCAACTCAAAACTCGCTGCACAGTAGAACTAATCGTGGTTAATAGCTCTACTCTGACCTTTGGGGACCACAGCATAAAATAGACCATGTAACATCACTCGATAATCTCTCACAGAGTTAGCAACATAATTAGCATTCATTGTATCCTTCTCAAATTTCACAACAAAACATTATATATACAACAGAAATAGCATAACTTAAAACAACTGCCACAAGAACTCCTTCCTGTACATATTTTCCTTCAACCAAATGGATGGCAGGACCTCTTGTATGCTCACAAACAACCTCAATAAATCAACCTCATATGTGTCTTCATATCAACAAAACTTGGCTGCCCTCTGGGGGTCAACAGCCAGAAGTCATAATGTCCTCTCATTTTGACTTACAGGGGTGCAACAGATAAATTCTCTTTAATCAGTATAACTTTTATTACAATATATCAATTAATCTGTCGTGGATCCTTACATTGAGTTAACCAGTTAAGCAACTGCCGGTTATGAAAGATGGAAGACACGGTCGGAAAAAGAATAAAAGGTTGGTAAAGAGAACGTAGAAGATGCAGAAAGAAGAGAAAGAAAAGGCATAAAAAGTTCATTCCGCAGTCCAGCATCTCTCACAGCATCCTGTTGTCCAGACCACATACCTGATACTCCCGTGACAGTTGTATTATTCTGCTCCACACTGCTGCTGGCTTGCCTGAAATTATGTATCTAAACATGCAAGCGGGTTTAGGGGAGCCACTCAACATCAAACCCAACACTGTCCTTCATGTGGTATGAACAACTATATTCTGAGATGATAAGAAAAATAGCAGGTTGCACTGTTTATGCTATAAGCCATAAGTTTTGATGCCACTTCTAGATGATTATCTGTCCACAATATCACTTGGACGAGCGTACACGTAACCGAACACGGCGTGGGTGATTCTTGATGATGCGGAAGCCGAATTTTTGAATGAAACTTCTTACGCTCGTCACATGTACATAGCTATCTGATACCAGCCCTCATTGACATTAGTAATAATACAACACTGCTCATAAAGTTAAATTACAATTCACAATTGTACGAGCGTGCGCGTAACTGAATACAGCGCGGACGATTGATGCTGTACGGTACGACGTGCAACGAGTGGATACTCACACTTTATCGGTGGCACTGTTCATATTTCATTATTGCTTTGCTACCTTTTTCACTGTATTCACCTCCATATCTCATTATTTCACTGTAATAGCACTTGTAGCAACACTTTAACTTCCATAATAATGTCTACCACATGTGGAGGTACCCACAGCACAACATTACAGTTTCGTGTCCCGTGCTAGACTCTGCAAAAACGTGGCTGCTTGCAAAGATATTCTGCAACCGAGCCAGTGATATGACAATACACTTACAATGTGGTTAATAATTCCAGCTGCTTAAAGATATGTCCACAAGATGTATGTGCATGAACCCCACACATAGCTCTAATTATTTTCTTTTGACCAATAAATACTTTTGTCTCAGAGATGGGATAGCCCAAAGCATTATCCTGTAATACATCAGTGAATGAAAATATATTAACTTACTGAATTTTATGTCCCCATTTTTGACAGTTCTTCTTATTGCGATAGTAGCTAAACCCGAATGTTTTTAAACTGATAACAGCTTGCATGTGATTTTCTATCCTTCTGATTGTTATGGCATTTGGACAAACAACTGACATCAGTTCCTTTCCAACAACTAGGATCTTCCAGATCAAATTAGCTGCCCGTTTATTTTGATGTGTATCCCCTAATATTCTGGTGTTAATTCCCCTTTCCCTCTATTCTTGTTATATGAACTGGGAGTCCTTGTCAACTTAATTTCCTTCAACAATGTCAGTCTAAATAAGACCTAAAGCAAGTATAACACTTAGTAACAGTAACCATATAATGTGCTAGTGGACCACCTGATGACTGAGCGAGGTGGCGCAGTGGTTAGCACACTGGACTCGCATTCGGGAGGACGACGGTTCAATCCCGCGTCCGGCCATCCTGATTTAGGGTTTTCGTGATTTCCCTAAATCGCTCCAGGCAAATGCCGGGATGGTTCCTCTGAAAGGGCACGGCCGACTTCCTTCCCTAATCCGATGAGACCGATGACCTCGCTGTTTGGTCTCTTCCCCCAAAACCAACCAACCACCTGATGTTTTCTGGTAACTACACTGGTGCAATTTACCAAAAGACCTCTAGTTAAATGAGTACTACATACATTCACACTGCACTTCTTGAGTCACATCAGTAACCTTCTGGAGTCCCATTGGTAAAACTCTACAGGGAGCTCTCACCTCGAAATGTATCAAAAAGTCGGTATAAAATTGAAAACTGAATAAATCACAGAATGTAGATAGAGAGGTACAAATTGACACATATGTTTGGAATGACATGGGGTTTTATTAGAAACAAAAAAATACAAAAGTTCAAAAATGTCCGACAGATGGCACTTCATTGGATCAGAATAGCAATAATTAGCATAACAAAGTAAGACAAAGCAAAGATGATGTTCTTTACAGGAAATGTTCAATATGTCCACCATCATTCCTCAACAATAGCTGTAGTCGAGGAATAATGTTGTGAACATCACTGTAAAGCATGTCCAGCGTTATGGTGAGGCATTGGTGTCAGATGTTGTCTTTCAGCATCCCTAGATGTCAGTCGATCACGATACACTTGCGACTTCTGGTAACCCCAAAGCCAATAATCGCATGAACTGAGGTCTGGGGACCTGGGAGGCCAAGCGTGATGAAAGTGGCAGCTGAGCACAAGATCGTCACCAAATGACGCGCGCAAGAGATCTTTCACGCGTCTAACAATATGGGGTTGAGCGTCATCCTACATAAACATCATACGTTCCAGCAGGTGTGTATCAGCCAGGCTGGGGATGATGCGATTCTGTAACATACCGGCGTACCTGGTAGCAGTTACAAAACCAAAATCACACTTTTCCTCAAAGAAAAAAGGCCCGAAAAATGGTAGATGAGGTAAATCCAACCCATACCGTAACTTTCTCGTCGTGCAATGGAATTTCCAAGACAGTTCTAGGATTTTCGGTAACCCAAATTCTGCAGTTGTGGGCATTGACAGACCCTCGGAGTGTGAAATGAGCTTCGTCGGACCACAACACGTCATCTTCCCCCATCTTTTGAAATGCCCACACCGCAAACGCCCTCTGCTTCACTAAATTGCCAGGTAACAGTTCACGATGCCGATGGATTTTGTACGGATAACATTGGAGGGAACGCCTCAGTGCCAACCAAACAGTAGTGTACGGCATGCTGGTGCAACATGCGACTGCACGAGCGTTGACTTCCCAGGGCACAGACAAACCCACTACAGTCTTCGTTTCTTCCTCAGCTGTCTCAGTAGCATTACGCCTTGTGCTCAGTAGGCCACTATGGATCTATCGTCTAAACAACCGTGGCTTTGAACTTCGAAATCATTCTCACCACAGCTGCATTTGTCAACGGACCCTTACCCGTTCGAATCCCCTTCGTATGGCGATAGGATTGTAACGCTGAACTAGCACATTCCCCATTCAGATAATACAGCTTCACTAAAAGCGCCTTTTCAGGTAACGTCAACATGCTGCGACTGCTCGCGCATCTGATTCTCTCTCTCATTACAGCTCCTTTTATACAGGATTGTCATGCACAGTCACTGGCTTTTTGCTGTCCAGCGCCATCTCTCGGACATTTTGTGAACCCTTTTTTTTTAATATAAAACCCCATGTCATTCCAAGCTTGTGTGTCAATTTTTGCCTCTCTATCTACATTATTCCGTGGTTTATTAAGTTTTCAAATTTATATTGACTTTTTGATCACCCGTTATGTTGCAAACACCTGTCACAAGCTGTATTGACGAGTTTCATATGGCAAACCGCTAGATCCAGAGAGATGGTGAATAGTGTAGTAATGTGGGCGATGAAGTTTATGAATGTTATTTTTACCTGCTATAGTATCGGACTGAGATGAAAACCATGATGTAAGTTCTCTGTTGGATATCTTTCAATACCATGACTTGGTGCAAGTTAGTTGTTTTAAGCACATTATCCACACCATTTCGAGGCCTCATGCACCTCAGTTATATCCCAATATTGTTGTTAAATATATGTTGCTGCTTATGTATAATCAGTTTATTTAAATGTAAATAAATCTTGGGCTCCACAGCAGTTAACAACGAATGCTAGCTTTTTATGTGAATTGCATTCAGTGTACAGCCTTATTGGGAATGTAGCTTTTGTGTGTATACCAAGCATCCAAATTTAGATGACATATATAATTGACACAGTGGTAAAGAGTATTAACAAATTACACCATCGGACCTTCCTCATACTTTCACCTCTTCCCACTTATAATTGTGGGCTTTTATCTTGGACTTTAATTTATGCTGTCAAAACAATCTGATAGCAAGTGAATGATTTGTAGAGTATAATGAAAAAAACCAACCCTCGTCTATTCATCTGTATCTGGATTCAGCTCCTACGAGAACGGCTGTCCCAGTACTATCATCTATTGTACTGTTTTTCTATTTTCCTCCCTACAATCCTGCAGTTATGCCAGAAGACACAGCACATCAATACCATTCGTAAGTAATGACAAAAGTTTCTATGCCAGTTTGTGTAATGGAATATGTAATCAGTCTTAGCAAACTCAACATTGAAGCTTACTACAATAAACTGCTGCCTTTAACATTGTAATTATCATTTGCAAACTCTGACATCACATGACCATATCACTGAATGAAGCAAAAAGTTCAACAAGAATACTGAGCAACAGAGTGCACAATTTGGAAAAAAAATAGCTATTAAGAAAAGGTAGGGTACACTGACTCAAAATTACTAAGAAAGTCATAACAGATAAAGTGAAATTAAACATACTGCAAAAAAGAAAAGAGTGATTGGAAAATTGGTGGAAAGGATTATTGAACTATAGCTCAAAAATGGTGAAATAAACATGTATCAATAGATGGTCTTACTGATTAGTTAATGCTGCATTGCTACTGTGTTCGTTTGTACCACTAACGCTACAAGGTGTCTTTCAGACCCGACCTGCCTATGTCTGATTTGTTAAGGATAGGGAGCACAAAAGCGCTTCACATTCATGAATGTTGTCTAGATGACGTAAACAAACACATTTTGCTTTGGGTTTGATTCTAACATTTACATACCATACAGGACAAAAATGGTTACACAGTGCGACTGTCATGTGTAATAGCACACAAAGTAGAACAGTGAAAGCTACAAAAAAACAAACTCAGGTGCGAACAGATGAGTAGAAAACATGTACAAAAATGTCATAAGTAAACAGTGTGTCTCCACAATGTCTTTTGAATGTACCGTTTCAACATGTCGTTTTACCACATCGGGCCACTACAAGCCGTCTTTACAAATTAAACGTGTTTTTTGAGACACACAAACGTAGAGCATTTGTAACAAATGTTGTGTTCTGCTATCTTCACACCCATAGCACCGTCATCTCTTGGGCACCGTACTCTGGCTCACAGTCCCATTGTCTCGCTGTTCGACCCCCACCTGTCTGTTGACATATCTTTTGAGAGGTCTGTTGATATGCTGACATGTGTGCTACAAACGTATTTATGTTGGGATAAATGATACCGTCATTGCTACTCTGGGTCCTATAGCCCCGACAAGTACTTACCTACTTGGTACGGTCGGTCTGGCAGACCCAAACACGCTACGACTCGACTAGCAAATGGCACAGCTGTGTAAGGTAGGAAGCTACAAGGAATGCTGCTCGTGTCCACTCTTGTGAACCTAATGAAAACTAATCGCTCACACGAGTCAGGGTCCGGGAGACCCACCAGTAGCAATGCAGGGTTAACAGCCACAGGGGGATAGGAAAAACTGAAAATGTCTGGTAAATTATATGTATGTAGTACACACTGTCAAATTCCCTTAACTGAATAGAGAATTCCCTAACTTAATAGAGAACTGCACTCAAAGAAAATTACACAGCATGTTGCTTTCACATACACAATGACAATTTAAATGGAAATACATGAAATGTGGCCCTTTATTCATGTAGATCATTGAAATTATCATTTCACACTGTCAATGGAATAGGTACTAAAAAGGGGCAGGCAAATTTCACTGCACTGAAAGCATTTTATCATACAAAACCAAAGTACATAAACATGAGAACTACCAGTATTATTTTATGTTGATATTAACCTTGAATTTAATCCTACACAAAGTAGGTTGTTGTTATGCAATGTTTCACATGTTCCTATAATATGGTTCACATTGGATGGCTGAATTACTTAAATAAACTGATCATAGTGCACAAAAATACTGATACAACAGTCTGTTCTCCGTTTGATCATATTTAGAGAGATTTTCACACACACACACACACACACACACACACACACACACACACACACACACACACAGAGAGAGAAGGTAATGTTAGGATACAGGTAGTGGGGCAGGCACAGAATATAATTCCTTTGTCTAGAAGCAAATTACATTTCAAAATTAAATTTATTCATCTAATGCTTGATACAGTACTTTCATTAGTTCTAATCTTACATGTCTTTTCTTTTTGTCACAATTATTTTTTTTTTAATTTCTGCTCCCAGAAATTTAACAAACAGATCTGTTACATCATGATCATCATCATCTTCCTGGAGTGATTTTGCAATCAGGTTCGCTTTCTTAGTTGTTGAGGACATAGGTGTGGACATTTGAATATCTGGTGACTCATGAACTGTCTGTGAGGATGCTTGATCATTCACTACAAACATACTGATACTGCTGCTGTTACTGTTACTGCAGACATCCTCAACATTGTTCGTTGTAGGTGTTGCATCCCAACCGTGGTTATTGTAAGGGATTGAGTGACACAGTTCGTGAAAGGGGTTTTAGCCGGTTCACCTTAGTGATAGGGAGACTTTTTGATCTGGCTAAGATGTTGAAATCCCCAGGTATGAGGCCAGGAAGTGGGTGGAATTAAAGTCTCACTAACTTTAACAAGTTGCAGTTTATTTCGAAGAATTACAGCTCACCCTAACTGGGCGGTGATTGCGTTCACAGGAAGGCCGAGTCTAATACAGAGGCGGTGACTGATTCCACCATTCCGACTGCCTACTAGAAGCTCTGCAGTACTTCCTAGCACCCTATGTCAGAGTCCCGCGGCTACAACCTGACGCTCTTCGGTGACTGTTTCCGGCTGCCTGCGTACAGTCTGTTTCTCAGCCCTAGTCGGCTGCCACTATTACGCCAACTACTGTCGCTACCTGGAGCCTGACGTCGAGAGCTGCCGGAACGGCGTTCTCTCGAGTTTTGTGAGCTCTGCCCCTCCGATCCCGCCGGCGCTCGGCGTGACGTACCGTCGCAGGCAGCTTACCCTCATTTGGTAATGTTGAAGTATTATTGTTGGTGTTCTTCAGAGGCTGGGTGGCAGGATGGAGGCACCTCTCCCAATACGGTCATGCAGTGCGTCCTGGGCCCTTCATTAGCTCCTCGTGACATAGTGCGGTCCCCATCGAGGGCCCTTATTCTTTCTCTCTCCGATCCCAGACTTCTCTCTCGAACCAGAAGTTTTCCGTTGATATTTTTAATTGCCTACTTGTCACGAGTTCCTACACAGAGCTTCTTTTGTCTCATTAAGAAGTCTGTTTCTTTTCTTATCACGTGTAGCTGCCCGACAGTTTGGACTTCCGCCTAGGCTCTCCAGCCGAGTTCCTTTATGACCCGTCTGCCATGCCCAGCATTTAGCTTACATTTTAACTCGGCTGCTGTTTATGAACTATTTCCATTGTACTGCCTGAGAAAGACTGTGTTTAAACTGGGCTTGTTTCTGCGGTTACAACACGGAGTCCACCTTCAGTTCACAATTTGCTGGAGCTGGATCACTATCCTTGGATGTGCCACCATCATCTACCTGAAACATAAAACAAAGTTGTACATAAAACACCCAGGTTGATTTTAACGAAGACTGTATAGAAATTCTTCACTGAAAATTGCAATGAACAGAAATAAAACACTGACAGAATGAGATTTTCACTCTGCAGCGGAGTGTGCACTGATATGAAACTTCCTGGCAGATTAAAACTGCGTGCCCGACCGAGACTCGAACTTGGGACCTTTGCCTTGCCCGCGAAAGGCAAAGGTCCCAAGTTCGAGTCTCGGTCGGGCACGCAGTTTTAATCTGCCAGGAAGTTTCATATCAGCGCACACTCCGCTGCAGAGTGAAAATCTCATTCTGGAAACATCCCCCAGGCTGTGGCTAAGCCATGTCTCCGCAATATCCTTTCTTTCAGGAGTGCTAGTTCTGCAAGTTTCGCAGGAGAGCTTCTGTAAAGTTTGGAAGGTAGGAGACGGATACTGGCAGAAGTAAAGCTGTGAGTACCGGGCGTGAGTCGTGCTTCGGTAGCTTACATGGTGAGCACTTGCCCACGAAAGGCAAAGGTCCCGAGTTCAAGTCTCGGTCGGGCACACAGTTTTAATCTGCCAGGAAGTTTCATATCAGCGCACACTCCGCTGCAGAGTGAAAATCTCATTCTGGAAACATCCCCCAGGCTGTGGCTAAGCCATGTCTCCGCAATATCCTTTCTTTCAGGAGTGCTAGTTCTGCAAGTTTCGCAGGAGAGTTTCTGTAAAGTTTGGAAGGTAGGAGACGGATAATGGCAGAAGTAAAGCTGTGAGTACCGGGCGTGAGTCGTGCTTCGGTAGCTCACATGGTAGAGCACTTGCCCACGAAAGGCAAAGGTCCCGAGTTCAAGTCTCAGTCGGGCACACAGTTTTAATCTGCCAGGAAGTTTCAAAACTTTGACAGATAACTTTTGTTTGTTTGAGCTGGCTGGCTGACCAACCTCAACTGTAGTTTCTTCTGCACTTACTCATTACATTACAACAGTACCACAAGCAATAATTGGAAAATAGACATTAGTATATATTTATGCTATTTGAACTGTCCCAATAAAATTAAAATGAAATGTGGTTGGAAATAAGGACTTTACATAAACACCAGTTCACTGTAGCAGTGCTTTACCATCTAGCTGCTGATGCATGTGACAAATATTGCTCTTATAGTTTCAAAAATTTGTTATACAGATTTATCAAGCTTTCCTTGAGAAGACAGCCTGTTTCAACAAACAGGAACTATCTGTGCAGATGCACATTTCAGTTGGGGTAAAACTACTTTAACAGTTTCTATTCCCATCCATACCCTTGCACTTACAGGCATAAAACACAGAGGATGAATTCTATCCACACAAATAGAAGCAAATTACATTTCAAAATTAAATTTATTCATCTAATGCTTGACACAGTACTTTCATTAGTTCTAATCTTACATGTCTCTTCTGTAACAGTTAATTTTTTTAATTTCTGCTCCCAGAAATTTAACAAACAGATATGTTTCATCATCTTCCTGGAGTGCATTCGCAATCAGGTGAACTGCAGATCCATATTCTTCACTTCGCCTTCTTAGTTGTTGAGAACCTAGGTGTGGACATTTGAATATCTAGTGACTCATGAACTGTTTGTGAGGATGCTTGATTATTTGCTACAAACATACTGATACTGCTGCTGTTACTGCTACTGCAGACATCCTCAACATCGTTTGTTGCAGGGTCCACCTCCAGGTGCCTATGATGCTATCATATAAACATGACAACAAACACGAAAATACATATAAAACCAACAAACACACCTTCCTCCAAAAATATAAAAAAATAACAGGACCATCGTGGGAAAGTGGAGGTTTTGCGTGGGGATAAATTAAATATAAACATATACACACACACACCACGATCCGAAACCACACAAAACTATGACATGGAAACCCCACAAAATTCCCAGATTCCGCTACACTTAAAATATCGACAGGAATCGGTCACTTCTCTTCACCTACATAGCTCAACTTCATTTGTCGATACCACAAAATAAAAGCCAACTATTCCAAAATTTATAATCACACCATAACTATCCGAAACCACACAAAACTATGACATGGAAACCCCACAAAATTCCCAGATTCCGCTACACTTAAAATATCGACAGGAATCGGTCACTTCTCTTCACCTACATAGTTCAACTTCATTTGTCGATACCACAAAATAAAAGCCAACTATTCCAAAATTTATAATCACACCATAACTATCGATACCACAAAACCGACACCTAAAAGTAAAAAAAAAAAAAAAAAAAAAATTGAATCGGATACTTTCCTTGACCTATATGACTCAACAGCAGCTCACGAGACTAAAACACCCACAGCTACGATGACACATTCGAATCGGACTCTTCCCTTGACCTTTAAAGGGTCAGCAACATCTCACAATACCAAAACACGCATAGCTACAATGACAAATTAGAATCGGACGCTTTCCGGGACCTATATAGCTCAAATACAACTGGTGGTACCAAAAAAATTGAAATTGAGTAGTTCCCCTGAGATAACAAAAATCAGCCACATGAGCCGTTACCAAAACATCAACCACCAACACATGCAGTTAATAACACCGACCCAACAACATACAAAAACCCCACTGAACATCATAACGTGTGAACAATAGAGCCAAGAAATAGACTATTTACCACATAAAAGTTCCGTCACTAAACACAGTAAGCCACCCCAATCACACAAAGCCGCAGGCTCAAACACACACACACACACACACACACACACACACACACACACACACACACACACACCAAAACCAACTTCGAACCCACCCACAACACCTATCAACACACCCCTCCCACTCCCCACCCCTCCATCCCCCTCCACCCAACTTTAACCCCCCCCCCCCCCCTCCCGTAATCCTGTACGACCTGAAGATTTCTTAAAACGTGATTTTATTTCCCAATGCTTTTGTGTATTTGTTTAGCTTTAAATGTTACTAGAAAAATAAGAAAAATATTCTGGAGTTTAAATTTTTTCTGGGGGGGGGGGGGGGTAGTGGTGGTGGTGGGGGGGGGGGGGGGAGGTGTAGGTCGGTACTGTCACAATCATGAGGGTCAGGTAAATACTAATACAAAATACTTTAGAGAACGCAACATTTATTGTGCTTGTAAAAACTACACAAAATGTACAAAACTCTTGTTGTAGCTGTTTTAAATGAATGTTTGTCTTCTTTGTTTCTATTTGGGAGGAACATGAAAGCCCTTAAAACAAGTCTTGTCATTCAAGAGGCACAAGTATACATTACACTTTTCGCACCGCGTTTTGCATGGCTCGTATCTGCAAGTGCGTGGTGCTGGAATATCATCAGAAATTGGAAAATGTTCATATCCATCACAGCGCTTGTCACTGCATGTCAGCTTTGCAGGTTGATTAAAGAATTTAGATCTTTTGGCCACAGGAAGTGCATCTCCTTCTTGATAAGTCTCACTGTCACTCAATACCCTTCTATCCTCAGGTGTAACTGCAAGCAGTCCTTCTGCTACCTAGAAACATACAATATTATCAAATAACATAATTTCAGATAACACAATATCAAATAACATTAATGTAAACATAAAATAATGTGATATTGCAAATTACCCATTACCTCTAATTTGAAGTGTGGCAAATCTTTCTGTTCTTTTCTTGGAATATTATTCTCTTTGATGCTTCTCATGTATTGATTCCATGCATTTACCACAGCAAGGTCCACAAAGTGCAAAATTACTTTCCATGTTCATTTCATACTTCTGAACCAGGCTCTGTAGCATTCCATCTGCTGGTCACAAACGTCAACTCCACCCATGTTTTGTTTATATTTGCACACCACAGGAGGACAATCGACTTCAATGTGTTTGTTATCAATTTTGGACCAATGTTGCACTGGCTCAGTCTGTGTGGAGCCACAACAGTTTGAAGCCGTGATTACTTTGTTGCTGTCTTTCCATTCTACAACTACTAAATCACAATTTTCAGCAACATGTTCTATACTCTGTCGATGAACCAACTTGCTTGCATCAGTGAGAGGCAAGCCCTTTAGTCTGTTGGCCATTATTGTTCCACTTCCATAGAGCTTCATTTCAGTCAGTTTCTCCAGGAGAGGCAATGATGTAAAATATCTATCAAAGTAGATG
This sequence comes from Schistocerca gregaria, assembly GCF_023897955.1. Lineage (NCBI taxonomy): Eukaryota > Metazoa > Arthropoda > Insecta > Orthoptera > Acrididae > Schistocerca > Schistocerca gregaria. Next base: position 108,427,503 of record NC_064930.1, on the reverse strand, counting down.
AAGCTTTCTTGAGGTAAAGTTTGTGCCAATCTTAATATCACAGAAGGGCATGTTACAAACTCCTTAGTCTGTGGAGGAGCTGAATCACCTTGATATATTTCAAAGTCAAATACAAGACCAGCTGATGTAGTAAGTACAAAGTTCTTTAATCCAACTGGCCGATGTTTGTATTTTACAAACTACCTCAGTGGGCAGCGACCCGTAAATGGTATTATATGTTCGTCAACTGAATAAGTAACACGATCCCGTTGAAGACTCAGGCACACATTTCTTACTGCATCAAGAACTGGCTGTGCTTTCCACACTTTATTATTATTATTATTATTATTATTATTATTATTATTATTATTATTTCTTTCCTTTCTCAGACGTTATGTCTGGTTAAAAATGGAAAGTGACGTGGACCTTGATCAAGTGTGACTTCCTTTTAACTTTACGGTATATGTTACATTTTATTTAGGAACTTCCGGGTAATTGAACATGTATCAATAATTACAGATTTCTGTAGTTGTATCTATATATTTGATGTAGCTGTATTGCGTTGATGTACTGGTGGATATTGTGTGGTATGACTGCTGAAGTTGACAGTATAATTGGTATAATGTCAAACTTACCCTGATGCCATATGTCCTTGACTTGGATGCATATTTCAATTTTGGATGCATATTTCAATTTTTTCTCGTTTTCTTCTTCTTCTTCTTCTTCTTCTTCTTCTTCTTATTATTATTATTATTATTATTATTATCATCGATTATTCCCATTTAAAGAGAGCGTTTGAACTTGAATTCCTTTATGATGATTGTTTATGTTTTTTCTGAGGCCAAATTTTCTTCGTGTGTTCACTGTTCACTGTGTTGTTTCTTTCGCTCCGCTGTTCATTTGCATCCTGGTGTCTTCTGTGTTGTGGTGTCAAATTTATGTTTTTTGATGATGTTCCTGAATTCAGTTCTATTTTCTGCATCGTTTACTGTTATATGTGCTTGTCTAAGGTCCTCTTCAACTTTTTTTATCGGTTTTGTTTTTCCCCTGCCTGAGTTGATGACTTTAAGAATTCGCTTTGAAATTCTGTTTTCATTCATCCTGTGGATATGTCTGTAGAACTGCATTCTTCTTTTCCTTATTGTATCTGTAATCATGTCTGTGTATTTACGTAATTCTGATGTTGGTCTCTTCTTCCAGATTCCTTGCTCTTGTATCGGGCCAAAAATTTTCCTGAGAATTTTCCTTTCTTGTTTCTCTATTTCTTTGATTTTAGCTTGCCCACTTATTTGTGTTGTTTCAGATGCATACAGTGCCTCTGGAAGTACGACAGTGTTGTAATGCCTCAATTTTGCATTAATGGATATGGACTTTTTGTTATAATAGTTCCACTTGAGTTTATATGCTTTCTGTAGTTTTTTTTATTCTTTCCTCATTGGCCTTTAGGTTGATCCCTGATGGCTGGATGATTTCTCCCAGGTACTTAAAATCTGGTACTTGTATGATTTTCCCATAGGTTGACACAATAGGCAATTTGTCTTGTGGCACTCTTTCTATGTACTGTGTTTTCTCATATGAAATTTGCAGGCCAGTTCTTTGTGCAATTACATGTAACTTCTCTATGGCGTTAGTGGCTTCTTTTCTATTATTTGTGAGGATTGCAAGGTCATCTGCAAAAGCTAAACACTTCACATTGAATCTATTATCTTTTCTAATGCCAATTTGGATTCCTTTGACTCCTTTTTCCCATGTCCTGATAATTTTTTCAGGAATGATAATAAAGAATAATGGTGAAAGTCCGTCACCCTGTCGCACTCCAGTTTGGATTTCAGATGGTTCAGAGATATCCCCCATAAATTTGACCTTGGAGACTGTGTCAGTTAATGTTTGCTGAATGATTGCTCTTGTCTTTCTGTCAATGCTGAATTCTACCAGCATGTTGTGGAGCGCTACTCTGTCTATTGGGTTGTAGGCCTTTTTAAAATCTACAAAAGTGACCACTGTGTTTCGGGTGTTTCTCATCTGAGAAATCATTTTCAGATTCCAGATCTGTTCTATGCAGGATCGTCCCTTGCGAAAACCAGCCTGGTATTCTCCTATTTGTGCATCAGCTTGTTCTTCTAATATATTCATGAGAACTTTTGATAGGATTTTACATGTGACCGGCACGAGTGAGATACCCCTGTAATTATTTGGTTCAGTTTTGTCCCCTTTTTTGTGGAGTGGATGGATGAGTGCGCATTTCCATTCAGAAGAGATATGTTCTGTTTGCCAAACGTTTAATATGATTTTGTGGATTTTTCCTGTTAATCTTTCATCATTTAACTTCCTTAGTTCAGCAATAATTCAGTCTTCTCCTGGGGCTCTATTGTTCTTCAGTGTCTTGATAATTTCTGCTATTTCGTTGATGGTTGGTGGTTTAGGTTCTTTCTTATTATTATTATTATTATTATTTTTTAGCGAATGTCCCCATAGGAGAACGATAAGCAGGTGATTTATCAATATTTCTTTAGGTTCTTCTTGTTTTGCCAATATTTCTTCATTTTCTCCCCAAAGGCCTTCTTTCTTTCTTCAGTCCACTTTGTTCGGTATGGTTTTGGTGCCGTCTCTGAAGTAAACTTCCACTTGTCAATTTTTCTTCTGAATGTATCCTTGTCTGATGCGTCTGTTATGTCAATTTTTGCTTTTGTCAAATCCTTCTTAACTTCAGTTACCCAGGGTATTGTTGCTTTAAGTGATGTCACATAGTCCAATAGACGTTTAGTTAACCTGTTTCCAGGTAATCTGTGTAGGTGTCCATAAAATTTCATTCGTCTCTTTCTGATGTCACTTTCGATATTTGATAGTTTTTCAGTTGTTTCGATGGTCTGCAGTCTGTATCCATCTTGTGTGTATCGTGGTCCCAGAATTTTCCTAATAATTTTTCTCTCTATTTTCTTAATATCTTGTAAATCTAGTTTTCTATTCAGTGAGAGCGTTTCACTTGCATATGTGACTGTAGGTTTGATAACTGTGTTGTAGTGTCTGATTTTAGTTCCTTTTGACAGGCATTTTTTGTTATATATGCTTTGAACAAGTCCGAATGCTTTCTTGAATTTCTGTACTCGGTTGTTTTGTGCTATTTTCTCGAGTCCTGTTGGTTCAATAACTTCGCCGAGATACTTAAAGTGTTTGACTCTGTTGATTTCACCAAAATTTGTTTCCAGTTTTGGAATATCTAATTTGGAGCACATAAACTCAGTCTTCTCAAAGGAGATTTGCAGGCCAACCTTCTCTGCACATTCTTTAAGGATCTCAATTTGTTTTATTGCAGTTTCTTCACTGTCAGTTATAATTGCTAGGTCATCTGCAAACGCTAAATATGGGATGTTCAATTTTCCTTTACCTCTTCCTAGTTCAATTTGTTTCCAGAAGTTTTGTTTCTTTAGTTCGATTTCCCATTCTTCCATTACTTTGTCTAAAACTATGTTGAATAATAGTGGCGAGATCCCATCTCCTTGTCTTACTCCTGTTTTAATTAAGAATGGTTCTGAGATTTCGTCTATGAATTTAATTTTTGATTTGGTTTCTGTCAGTGTTTGTTCGATTAGTTTTCGGGTTTTGGTGTCTAGTCCACGTTCTTCGAGAATATTAAATAGAGACTGTCTGTCTATAGAGTCATATGCTTTTTTAAAATCAACGAATGTGCACACTATTGGTTTAGACCGGATTGCTTTCAGTTTTAAAATAGCTTTAAGGTTAAAGATCTGTTCAGGGCATGATCTGTTAGGTCGAAAGCCTGCTTGGTAGTCTGAAATTGTATGTTCTAGTTGTTCTTGTGCCCTCTTTAGTAGACACGCGGATAAAATTTTATAAGTCACAGGTAAAAGTGAAATGCCTCTGTAGTTGTTTACGTCTGCTCTGTCTCCCTCTTTGTGCAGTGGATGAATTAGTGCACACTTCCAATCCTCTGGAATATTTTCTGTCTGCCAGATTTCTGTGATGATTTGGGTGATCTCTTTTAGGGAGTTTGGGCCAAGGTTCTTCAGTAGTTCAGCTACAATTCCATCCTCTCCTGATGACTTATTATTTTTGAGCTTCTTAATGTGGCTATATATTTCTTCCTGAGTTGGCGCTAGTGAACTTTCATTCGTGCATTCTGGTTGTAATCTGGGGAATCTTGTTTTCGGTTGTGGGCAGTTTAGAAGTTGTGAAAAGTATTTAGCTAGTTCTTGGCAATTTTCTTTGTTAGTTAATGCTAATTTTCCATTTTCTTTCCTGAAACAGAGGTTTCGTGGATTGTATCCTTTGACTTGATTTGCGAGCATTTTGTAAAAATCTTGTGTGTTGTGGTTCCTGAAGTCTTCTTCTATTGAGTTTAGTTGTTCATGAAGATATTTTCTTTTAGTTTGCCTAAGTATTTTAGCTGTTTGCTTTCTCACTTCGAAAAATGTCTGTTGCGTGGTTTCCGATTTGTCACAATTGTAATTTAGGAAGGCACGTCGTCTCTCTTCTATTGCATTATCACAATCTGAATTCCACCATGGGTGTTTGGATTTTTTCTTTAATGGGATCAGTTCTCTTGCTTTCTGTACAATTTTTGTTTGGAAATCTCTCCAATTGTTTGCAGGTTGCTTTTCCCATACTTCTGTAATTTTTTATTCTTCGATTTTTTTTCAGATCAAATTTGGGAATTAGTGGAGTTTTCTTTCTTCCTTTCCTTTTTGGAGTGAATTTAATTTTCACTCTGGTAAGATAGTGGTCAGAATCTATATTTGCCCCTCTGCGGATTTGAACGTCATGTATTTCTTTTTGGAAATCATAGGAAATCGCAACATGGTCTATTTGAAATTCCCCTAGCTGAAGGATAGGGGATCGCCACGTGTTTTGTTTCTTAGGGTCCTTTTGAAATGATGTTGACATGATTTTTAGGTTGTTTTGCTGGCACAGCTCGATGAGCCTCATGCCATTCTTGTTTGTGAATTTGTGTGCAGGGTAGTTGCCGACTGTTTTTTTATATTTCTTTTCTTTGCCGATTTGTGCGTTAAAATCACCGAGGAGAATTTTTACGTCCTCCTTTGGAATTCTGGACATTTCATTTTCAAGTTTTTCCCAAAATTTTTCTGTCTTCTCAGGTTCTTTTTTGTTATCAATGTTGGTGGGTGCATGAACATTAATAAATGTATATGTTTTGTTGGTGTGCTTGACTCGCATGGTCATTAGTCTGTTACTGATTTGATTCACACCTATAACAGAATCAAGGATGTCCTTATTCACAATAAAGGCCATGCCAAATAATGCAGCTCCTTTGCATATTTTCTTGCTTGTTTTACTTTTGAAGATACAGTAGTTATTGTAGTCTATTGTTTCTGAATCAGTGAATCTAGTCTCTTGGAGAGCAAGGATTTGAATTTTCTGTTTGTTGAGTTCTGTCATCAGATTATGTAACTTGCCAGTTTGTATTAGTGTTTGGATGTTGAAAGTGCCAATAAATGTATGCGACTTTCGTGGAAGTTTACCAGAGAACTCCGACTCTCTCTGTCGTACTAGCCCAAGCTCCCCAGAATCCGATAGCTTGGTTGTCGCCACAGGGCGAGTGGATTGTCCACCTGGGGTAATATTAATTTTACTTGTACGAATCATACTGCTTGTAATTCAGTTCCAGCTATGCTGGGTGGTTAGAACCAGGGATTGTTAGTTCCTGGAGCATGGTGTTCAGCCGCACCTCACATGGTGAACAGACGCTGGCCAGAGTACCGGTGGTTGCCACACAGACGTGTTTGGACTTTGGATATGCTTTATCTTCTCCGTAAAGCTAGCCTCTTCCGCCAGTTCCGCCGTACCGATGATCTTCATCTCCGTCTTCACTGCCGTTGAGGTCTTCATTGTACCCTGACAAGGGGCCCTCACAAGGTACTATCACCCGGGCCAGGTGAACCAAGGTTTTTTAACGAGGTGTTACTCCTCCCCCTCCTCCTTTTGCAACCGGGCTTGGGACCGGCTTTGGCGGAGTTTTATTATTATTATTATTATTATTATTATTATTATTATTATTATCTGGGGCAGAGGAAGCATCAATCACGTGAAAAGAATTTCTGAGTGCCAGAAACCTGTCTCTTGACATGATTCTCGAAACTGGAGTATAGCCATACTCAGTGCTCCAGTATAATCTCAGTCGAGGAAGTGTGATGCAACCCATAATCAGGTTGACAGCTATAAATTTCTGAGTTCTGTTGCATCTGTTTTAATGCTTTTTCCATGCTTCCACATGGTGTACTGATTTGTATGTTCTTCAGCAATCTTAAAGAATTCATCTGTAAAATTTGTGGTAAAATACTGGAGAGGAGTATGCAATGGATCCAGAAACTGAAAAGAAAATTGATTGGAAAACAGAACAAACAGCTTACAATGGACCAAATTTTCATTTAAAGAACAAAATATATTACTGTAACCCAGAGAGAAGGTGTATATTTTACCTGCATTCTAGAAAAGTCCAATGGTCCTGGGTGATGCTTAGCTGTAAATAATTTCTTCTTCCACAGATACTTTCCGCCTAATAGGTTTTTCTTCTTTATAACTTGTGGAGAACTGAGAGTGTCTGCTTTCGGTTGATTATTATTCCCGGACGATTCTGATGCAGTTTCAACTGGTATTTCATCTGTATCAGAATCAGAACTGAATGCACCAGTATTTTCTGGCACAAACCAATCTTCAGAATCTTCTTCTTCACTTACTTCTAAGTCTGATGCATCAAGCAACTTCAAAATATCTCCCTCAGTAAGTCCCTTCATTATCTAAAAATGTTCCAATACATTACACCATATACATGGCATTAATCAGCATGAAAGAATGCGAAAAAAAGTATTTGAGTAAAATATAAGTGAAAACTGGAGCAACGCCTAGCCCTCACGATTGTGACGGTGGAGACAATTTCAAGCACCACAGCCACAATAATTGCGCAAAATGGATATTTCGGTAATACACAATTTCTTTGAGATGTCTAAAAACAGACTGAGTCCAAACAATTCCTCAGAATCACACAAAAACACAACTGCTACAGACAAGACAAAGCCACTACACGTCACGCAACAACACTGGAAGACAAAGAAGCCCGCCAAAACAGCGGAGTGGACAGAGCTGTGATCTAGTGACGTTCGGCTTTTATACACGAACCAAAGTACCCTCACGATCGTTTGTTTACGGCTGCAATTACATTCTAGTTCCAAAAGTATGAAGTCGTACCAGACCCTCACGATTATGGGCGTAGGGGCATAAAGGGATAAACAAATACCTACCAACACTCCCCGGTCCGAGATGCCTGAACTCTAGCCGGCCACATATTCTGTTTGCATACGCCGCATTTCACTATCACCACCACAAGCACAAAAAGTTGCAGAACCTTTATGACGGACATGTCGTCCTCTATTTCAGCCATCAGACGTGCACTATTAAACTTAGAAGTCATATCCGTGCCTAACAAAAGAAGCTACAAACTGAATTAAACAACTTACTGCGTGACAAACAAGCAGACCAATGACATCAAACGACTCTGCAATAACATAAACACAACAGAAACTTAATTCTTAACTCACTGAAACCAATTTCCGAACTTCTATTAGCACACTTCAAGCACCGACACCCATATGAACCCAATACACCACATAACACGCGGGCCGTACACAGACCATCAGAGGGCACCACCAACTGCAACAAGACGACATGTACAAACACTACACTCTAAAAACTAAACTTATACAAACCTGAAAATTGTGGGGAATTGCCATGAATGGAACCTCAGTTGCCTTCGTTCTCCGTGGTACATAATGTTCCTCCACGAATATCGTTTTTTAAAATACTGTAAATTTGGTGTGTACACCTAAAAAAAAGGTGCAGTGATTTATTTATTTCATTAGTAAATGCTGTAAAAACAATGTGCTACGATTTACTTACATCACTAGTAAATACAATCTTTATAACAGACAAATCTAACGAAAATAAATACTTACATCATCTGCTCCTGATCCAGTTTTCATGTTCTCTCTCTTCTCTCAATGTTTTCCACATTGAACACATTTATCATATCGGAAAACTTTATCTGGCATTCCTTTGCGTCCTGTTACTGCGGCTGAACACTTTTCACTTTCTGGAACACGCCACTGAGAGCTTCCAACTGGGAATGTTTATTATGATAGTTCTCGCACTTCACATTATACAAGCACTGCTCTTCCTCGAATGCATCTATTAGCACACACAATAAGTCGTGTGTTCGGGCAGCTGAATTTCGCGTCCTAAAGTTGTGATACCACCGAGTGGAGAGACGACCTGCCCGGGACGTAGGTGGCGTTCTTCCATCTCGTCGGTCAACGTTCGAGTGCGAGTTCAGAATATCTGAAATGCTAAACGTCGCTCTTGCACGTTCGGAAAGACTACCCGATGCACGTTTTCCACTCTGTGACGTCAGAAACTCAGCACTCTCGATGTCAGAGTGCACGGTCCGTGTGCTGACGGCCTAAGGGTGATTGGAGGGCTTTTGCCCAGTGTTATATGCTATTTGGGAGCCCTGTCTCTTTAGTGTGTTTGCCACTCTGTGTGCTAATTTGTGTGTGTAAGTCACAGTGCACCACCTGCTGCTTTTCTGTGTGATGCTGCCATTGTGGGTGTTTTTGAGTCTGTAGCTTATGAGTCATTGTGTATTCTGGAACTGTTGCGTTTCTTTTGTATTTGCGTTTTTATTTTTTGATTGGGTCTGTATGCTGCATGTGTGTCATACCCATTGTTCCTAGCTATTTGTATGGTTTTACACATTTCTTTTTCTTAGTTTCTCTTGTTGAGTGAGGTCCTGTTTAATCTATATGACATGTGCTATAATGTGACCTATATAACATATAATACATGTGCTGCAAGCTTCTGGTTGTGAAGGTGATTGGATGTTGGTTGTAGTATTGTGTCTATGGCTGTTGATTTTCTGAAGATGTTCAATGTGTGTTTGCCATTTTCTTTTATTATTATTATTATTATTATTATTATTATTATTATTATTATTATTATTATTATTATTATTATGTCAAGAAAATTTATCTGATTTTCGTTTTCAAGTGTGAATTTTATGTTCTGGTGTGCTTTGTTGGTTTCCGAATGGAGTTCACATGTTTTTTCATTTGGCTCATCTACCACACAAATAATGTCGTCCACATTTCTGTACCATTATATGATTTTAAATCTTTCATTAGTGGTTATCTTGTCAAGTATCTGATTATCTAGATGACTGATAAAAATGTTTGCTAATGTTCCCAATTTTGGGGACCCCCTCTGGTGGTCTGTCACTTTGTAGGTAATATTCATTCTCGAACTGCGAGTGGTTTTGTTCATTTGTCAGTCTGAGTATATTTGTTATTTCTATTATTGCTTCTGTAGTGAAGTTGCTGTGGAATATGAAATTTTGGTCTACGATTTCTATTGTTTCTGCGATAGGGACGGAGGTATACACGTTTCCTCTGCTGAATGAATCGGTGATGGTGCGTGTGGTACATGTATGTTCTGGATATGTGTTCTGTTAGGTTTCCTGTGTTTGTCACTGTTTTATTGTTTTCAATTTTATAGTGTTTCGTGATCAACTTTTGGAGATGTTTGGCTATATGGTACTTGGGGCTTTCTTGAAGTTTATAACGGCTCTCATTGGCATACCATCTTTATATATCTTTGTGTGGCTGTGGAGTATTGGTACTTGTGGGTTTTTCTGTGTTATGTAGTATTTCCGTTCATCTGTGAGTGTGTGTTCAATATTTTTCAGTTTTCATTTCAAGTTTACCTGGAATTGTGTTGTATTTGACTTCAGTTTTTGCATGGTGTTGGTAATCATGTATTCCTTGGTTTTTGTGATGTATTGTTCTTTGTCCATACGTATTCTTAAAGTTCCATTGTCTGCTCTTGTTATTACTATGTTGTTGTTTATTAACTTTTGTTTTAATGCATTTATCTTGACTGCTTCTGTTTGGTTGTTCTTTTCTGAGTCTGCTGGGTTATTATACCTTTTATTACTAATTCTCTTATCAGTCCCATGTTCATTTCACAATTATTTCTTTGTTCTTAATGTGTTAGAATGTGTTCGTTTCTACTATGAAATTTTCTACTCATTGGTTGCTTAACTTGTTGTCGGTCCAGTGTTCCGACCTTTTTTCGAAGAGCATTTCTTTTCTTTTTCGTGTATGCTGTCTCTGGTAACCATTTGGATTTTATCAGTGTGTACGGACTTTTGGACCACCCTGTAAATAACTTGTGGTAAGTCTCTCATACAGTCGAACATCAGAAACAAATTGAATTACAGTTAAAAGACAGTGGGCTTTGATACCTTAACTTTTCATAACATAAATCAGAAAATAAGTCTTGCCTATGTGAAGGTTATGTCAAGAGTTTTAAAGAGTTCTTTTTCAGCTGTTTTTGTTTTAATAACAATAGTCAATGACCCTATAAGCACAGAGTTGCATATAAACTCTGTGGTTCTTCCTTAAACACTCACTTAAAACATCTACGGATTGCCCAACAGGCACTTGTCAGTGCTGTCTGTCCACCACATCTACTTTCTTCCCACAACTCATTTTTAAACCTGCACACACAAACATGTGATACGCAGTAGGTAGGATTCTACCATCCCACACTCGTATCCAGAATATCGTGTGTTCGAGACGGTAGAAGGCCAAGTGGTTCTAGAATTTACACAGGAATTCTTGAATCGCTACACTTGCAATATCTTTTGCAGCAGCTGAAAATATGCATACATGCTCAAAGCGGACTCCATCTGTACGTGTTAATTGTGACAGGAGAACATTGGTGTTCCTCAGCTTGTTGGACCTACAGTTGTCGCTTGTATATTGTCTGGCTTCTTCTTCTTCTTCTTCTTCTTCTTCACCATCACAGGAGTAGTTGCTTATCTGCTGAATGTGGTGGCGAGGTGATTAAGACAGCTTGGTGCTGCTGTGGCATTCTAGACATAGCAGTGAAAATACTGGTACCTGTAACAGTGAGAGATCTTTGAAGCAAATAAAACACATTAGCGGTAATATACATATTTTTATTTAACAGCCATACATTGAGTGCACTACATCAGAAGAATCAGTCGGTTCTTTCTTTATCTCCACCACTGTACAGAATTTAATAAATAAAGATTTCTTGTCTGCATAGAATTCAGCACGTATTTCTCTAACTGATGCACGTTCCTTTAGTTTCTTCTTTTGACATTAAATTGATGCAGTGTTCAAAATCGTCTGCATGCACACTATACATACAGTGATAGTTTACAATGTCTTTATGTCAGTTTGAACGTGAGGAAGTCATATGTCCAGTCTTTCCGACACAAGGGATAGCCCCATCGTTAGGGCGATCAAGTTTGTGACGGTCAAATGTTGCAGGTAAACGGATCGACCTCCGGATCTTACCACGAGTGCTGTGCAGTCGTGTGATGATATTACAGACAGCATCGGGCGAGAACAGTAAATGTCGGGGGGTGAACGAAATGGGCACTACTCGGAGGTCATCTGTCGATCGATATAGAGTTCTGCACGACACACTTCATCCCGTTCCGACTCCTTAAACTGCACTTCAACACTTCTCAACACACTCCTCGTGCCACTCACCTTCCAACGATGCTTCTGTACTGATATTTGAGCACTTTGACCACTAGCTGCTGCATTGCATATTGAATTGGAAAGCAGTAGAGCACCGGGTGGAATCGGCAGCTTCTCCTCGACCACATCGACACGGTCCTCGCTGTAACACCGGAATGCTCTGGAGTGGTGTGTGTGTCGGAGACCGGTACTGACCTGCACCCTGTCGTGTAGCACCCCGGCACAATTTGTCTGAGGATCAGGGACTGGCTGGGTGTCTTCGTTACACAAATCGACTAGTGGGATCGATAATAGCAGACGGTCGTCCTGCTCCAGCGAGCTGGTCAGGTGCGCTACAGGATCCTGACAGGCCGGAGGGCGCTGCAGTCTGGGTGTGCCGGAGGTGTCGAACGGAGGAGGAGGAACAGTAAGCGTCCCCAGATGTGGAGTTGAACATAGATATGGAAGTAAACCACACATATTTAATTTTACACTTTTTCTGTGAGACGGAGCAGATGAAGATCTCGGTTGCTGTCGGCCTCACGAGTCTTACATCCTCAGATTTCGTCGTCGTATGATCGGTTGCAGTGTTACCGTCGGTTCTCGCAAATTTTTCACCCACGGTGTCACAATTCTGAGCACCCTGTGGTGTCAGAATTGTCTACTAGACCAGTCGGTCTGGGGCTGTGGGAGAGGACAAACTGCTGCAGACCTGCTGTTTGATGTCCACTTCTCTTACCAGTTGTACACGTTGTGTGCACACACACAGTACTTTCCTCACGAACAGCCAGGTGAACAGAGCTTTTCCCAGCAGCGCACAAGGGGGAGGGGGAGGGGGAGGGGAGAATGGGGGCAGTTGGGTGGCGGGGGCTGTAGGACAGTTTCCAGCATCTTCTGGTGATGGTATTGTGGACTAGAGCAGTTGGTCTCCAAACTTTGAGGTGTACAGACACAGGTGTGATCGGAAAAAGTGGGTCCAGGGAGGGGGTGGAATGTAGAGGCCACACCCAGCCAACACCCCACAGAAATAAATAAGTAAACACAGTACCTCATGTCCTTCCTCTCTTTAGCAGTTCAACACAATGTATTGTCAAGTGGATCAAGGTGGTGGCTGACATATACACTGTGTGTTCAAAAGTATCCAGGCACCTGCCCGAAAATGACTTAAAAGTTCACGGTGCCCTCAATCGGTAATACAGGAATTTAATATGGTGTTGGTCCACCCTTAGCATTGATGACAGCTACTCTCACAGGCATACGTTAAATCAGGTGCTGGAAGGTTTCTTGGAGAATGGCAGCCCATTCGTCACAGAGTGCTGCACTGAGGGGTACTGATGAAGGTCAGCGAGACCTGGCACGAAGTCGGCTTTGCCAAATATCCCAAAGGTGATCTGTAACATTCAGGTCAGGACTCTGTGCAGGCTAGTCCATTACAGGGATTTTATTGTCGTGTAACCACTCCGCCACAGGCCGTGCATTAGGAAGAGGTGCTCGATCGTGTTGAAAGATGCAGTCACTATCCCCAAATTGCTCTTCAACACTGAGAAGCAAGCAGGTGCTTAAAACTTCAATGTAGACTTGCTCTGTAATAGTGCCATGCAAAACAACAAGGGGTGCGAGCGCCCTCGATGAAAAACACGACCACACCGTAACGCCACCACCTCTGAATTTTACTGTTGCCACTACACATGCTGGCAGATGACATTCACTGGCCATTCACAATACCCACACCCTGCCATCAGATTGCCACAATGTGTACTGTGACTCATCACACAACGTTTTTCAATTGTCCAATGTTTACACTCCTTACACCAAGCGAGGTGTCGTTTGGCATTCACCAACGAATAACTTCCCAAAGGTATCGGATACAGTGAAAATAATTCATGCAACAGCAATAGAAAGTAGAATCTATTAACTAGAAAAGTGAATATGTAGAATATTATTATTATCAATGGAAGTTGACATATATGTCACTGGTATTCCCTGGTCAGGGAGACCTTCCTTGAAGTGGTTCAACCTATTGATCCATCTCTCACAGTATTCTCTCGTACTCTCCCTTTGGTTGTCATACCTTAATGACATCACTCTGTTTCTCCTTAGACCAGTACTCTGCTAGGAGAGCTAACACAAAATCCTCAAAAGTTTCGTATTTATCCGGTGCATCTGCCCTCCCAATCTAAACTCTCACCTTTCAAGCAAGCACTGGCCCTTATTAATTCATCTTTCTCAGTCCACTCTACAGTAAGCTGACTTCTTACACTATTCACAAAAGCCACTGTATGGACATTGCCTTTAGGCTCAAACACTATGTTATTAAAATTATTGCCATCTCTCACATTTACTACCACAGATGGAGCTGTGCAATTTGTATCTTCTACCTTTATTTCCACTCTTTTTTCAATGACAGAAGTGGGCGCTTTGATTTCTTCCACTTACACTTGAGCTTTATTGCTATGTTCCTGCAACATTCTATCACGATACTCCTTCACTTCTCTCTTTCTCTTATCTCACACTTCATCCTGTGCTACAATATTTTTATCAAGCATTCCACTCTTTCATTTATGCCCTCCCTGAATCTCTCTTGCTTTTCCACCAACTCTAATTCTATTTCTTTAAATGTCTCTTTAACATCATCTTTAAATTTGTAAAAATCTTTGCCCACATGTGACTTTATCTCAGAAATCTTCTTTTTTATTCCATCATCTAGTTCCCTTTTAAAATCTTTAAACCTTTGTTCAAATTTCATATCTAAATTTCTCAGTTCTTCTCCCACATCCTTTTGAGATTTATTATCTGCTTCTACCTCCCTACTAACAGCTTCCATCTTTCTACTCAATTCTTCTTTTACCTCCTTCATTTCTTCTCTTACATCCTTCATTTCTTCTCTTAAACCTTGTTTCATTCCTTTCATTTCCGCTAACAGTACAGCAAACATACTTCCTATTTGTACTTTCTCCCCCACTTCTTTCTCAACACCTGGTTCTGTCTTAATTGCTGTATCTTTTTCCACCTTTTCCATAACAGGTTCCTGTTCTTTATTTTTGCTCTTCCTCATCAACCCCACACCTTTAAAATGGCTACCCATTCATCCTCTTTGATAATCATCTTGTCTATTATTTGCTCCAAACACGAACAAATCACTCCCACTAATTTTGAAACTTCGATTCAAAGATTGCAAATTCTTTAAGACAGTGTCAGAATATCCTGTCATGTCATGCCACGGTTGACATATGTGAAGAAAATGGTTGCCAGAGGTTGTACTTTGTGAGATTACAGACCATGTGTTTATACAAAGTCTTGTGAAAATAACCCTATTGAGAATGTATCTAATTACATCTCCCCAAAAGAAAGCGTTTTACTTCCGAATTGTGTGGAACAAAACATTCTCAAATAAAATAGTGTCCTAAACGTGTAAATCCCACACAGTTCTATTAACAACCCTGTAAATGCTGAGGGTTCAGGCTTTTCTTCTCTACACTTATCCCCTGTAACCAACAAAACTCGATGTTTCTACTCGTGATAGTGTGGTAACATGACTCTGAGTATGATGTAAACATAGCCTGTTTTGTCTGACACCTGTCACATTCAGTTTTACCCTCGCAGCAAAGCTTACGCCTGTAGGGAATAAGTAGCTTTAATCCTATTGGTCGGTGCCCAGAAACTAGTGGCAGATACCGTGCTTTACGTGCACGAATGTGTCACACAATAAACTGTGCCTACTGAGTTTTGAATTAATACTACACTCACATTTATAACACTTCCCTCCAAAAGGCACATAAAAATACATGCAAATACAGCAGGGTTAACTTAAAATGAAATATAGTTCAAGTGAAAGAAAACTGCTTATAAATAATGGCAGGTTAACAATACCTACAGTGAAAGCTAACAGTTCAGTGAAAGTAGTTTTATTGCCATAGGCAAAGTTAAACAAAATTATGGTTTTTAATTGGAAATAGTGAATTTACAAGTTCATCCTCTGAATTACTGTTTAGTCTTTCAATAGGGAGAGCGCAAAGCAATGCATCTTATCTTACCATTGCTGATGTGTTGAGATGACGGGTGTGTTGTGATGTTGAGGATAATGTTACAGGAGCTCGTCGGTACAGGCGGTGTGTTGGATCAGCTCTGTTAATTGAATGAAGACAGCTGATCATCTTCTCATTTGGCAAATGATCTCCATCCAGTGAAGCTGACATCAGTGGCGTATTATAGGCCACTGGCACACTGT
This sequence comes from Schistocerca gregaria, assembly GCF_023897955.1. Lineage (NCBI taxonomy): Eukaryota > Metazoa > Arthropoda > Insecta > Orthoptera > Acrididae > Schistocerca > Schistocerca gregaria. The sequence goes on along the minus strand of NC_064930.1, from coordinate 108,411,717 downwards.
ACGTTGTTGTTGTTGTTGTTGTTGTTGTTGTTGTTACCAGCACTCAGACTGGCAAGTGTGCATGATTTCACGTCTACCACACACGAGATTTGCAGCAACACTGTTCGTTACACAGTTTTAAAGTTTTCTGATAGGGGAATTACAGCTCATTAGTTACGCGAAAACCACTACCACAAAATCCCCACACTTGGTGGGAATCAGCATGTTCATAGTAGACAGTCTTTTACACACCTGTGGCCCAGTTAATAATATTTACCCTGTTCTCAGCCAAAACGCATACATACATCAGGAGTTCTCAAACATGCCAAGTGCCCGCAATACAGTCAATGTGAACACAGTTCACCTCAAAACCTGTAACTACAATGTCTTCTGCACACAGCTGTATTGTCGTAGCTACACAACCCAGTTCAGTTGGCGGTTTTACGAAGTCTAACTTCTCTGCCTGCAATAAACGTTTTCAGAATTCAGTGCGGAAAGAACAGAAACACACATCACCATTAATGAGTTTCATTTGCACCGATTTGAATTAAAGCAAACACTGACATCACACCATACGTGTTCGTGCCTCCTTCATCTAACACAGACATTCTACACACTGTTCGACCGTCACTATCAATGCTCCCAGCTCACTATCGCTCTGTTTACCTAGTATCTCAGTATATTTTTAATTGTACAAACTATTTTAATCGCAATAAACATTTTCAGCAAATGATAAGCAAAGAACCAAAATATTTTACCTTCTCAATAAGCAAGAGAAACGTATTTACTCATGTAAAAAAGTTAATTTCAAAACCATATTATCTCTAATAAACACAGGACAAATAAATCCTATGCTATATCATCAGAAATATACATATGAAATGGAAAGAAAGAAAAGAAAGGAAGAGGGAAAAAAGAAAAAAAAAATATCTCCCACAGCCTCCGACGCAATTGATTTGCTGTTCTGACCTGGGCTCCTTCCGAGCTTCTATGCTGCTGGTCACATAGCCCTCTACCCTTACCACAAAAGCACAGTTCTTCCTACTTTGTAGCATCCCTGCTGATGTTAGGTTACTTTTTTACAGGCATACCTCGTGCAACGTTATACCTTTCAGCTACACGCTCTCAATACTCCACGCAACTCATCCACAACACATACACGACAACAGACTGAGTGTTTCTTCTGCCAGTTCACAAGTGGGGGGAAGGGGGAGGGAGTAGTGGGTGTGGTGACACCATCAGTGTGACATTGTCACGCCTACCCCCACGAAGAGGACCACCCAAGAAGAGTCGCCATCTTGAGTAAATTTGGCAACAGTGCAGACTGTACCGATTTTGGCTTTATACCTCTACCCATGCATTTCAGTTTGGTTGGTGTTTACAGTCTACGTCAGCTGTAATTGTTAACCCACGGTGTACGAAATTGACCGAAAGGATGCCATCATTTTTCTATTCAAGATTGGAGATTGCTTAAACATTTTTGTTAATGGTGCCACTGCATTGACTGTTCTTTAGCTTCTCTGTTGTCCACATCTTGTCACTTGCAACAATGTAGGAAAACCTCTCTCTTTTCTGTAGTCTCCAAAAACTGTTTAATACATATTCTTTGCTCTTTATGCTGATCAGTGAGCATTTTTGGAACACATTCACACACAGTTTGTGATATCCGAGCTGTTCGGTGACAGTTTTGTAAATCGAGGTTTGAGCAACATTTTGGAATTTATTAGCCAGATCAGTAATTGTTAATTGCCAATCACTTTGAAGTTTTCGGTTCACTCGATCGACGATGTCGTCGATGTGAATGCTGAGCCTACCACTCCACTATTCGTCTTGAACATTTGTGCAGCTGTTTAAAATCTCTCGTTACCATTTTGGAACTTTGTCACTCATTATTTCAGCAACTGGAGACACTTTTGCCGGAAAAAAATCCAATCACAATGCAGATCCCAACTGGATCTGAGATTCTTGGCAATTGCAATTTGCTCTCACTGACTGGCAAAAACTACCGAATCAAACCAACACTGCAGTAATTCCGTAAAGAGTTCTACTTTAATACAGAGGGAATCACAAGTTTTACACGTATCAACTCGTGAATTTTCAAAATGATGAGTTTGGAAAACCCTGTAGCGGTCGTGCCCTCCCCAGGATTCTTCCATCAGACTACGTTTGGCACGACTGCACACCTGCCTGACAGATTGCCCTCCACGACCAACTTTGTGGTGCCTGTAGTTGACAATCCTCATGCTCTGTTTATATTGTACAAGATTATAATAATACCATGTACCAGGTGGTGAAGGACTTAGGTTAACTTTCAAATAACATTCACTGGGACCACTATTTGAGGTAAACACCGATTTAATACTCATTCACTCGAGCGACTGACATCTCTGCCAAACCTCTTTGCATTTACATATGTCTGCATATATGGGAAAGCGCCGGCAGACAGGCACATTAACAAAACACACAAACACACACACAGAATTGCTAGCTTTCGCAACCGATGGTTGCTTCTTCAGGAAGGAGAGGGAAAGACAAAAGGATGTGGCTTTTAAGGGAGAGGGTAAGGAGTCATTCCAATCCCGGGAGCGGAAAGACTTCCCTTAGGGGAATGTGCGGATGGATATGTGTGTGTATGTGTGTGCGAGTTTACACCTGTCCTTTTTTTCCCCTAAGGGAAGTCTTTCCGCTCACGGGATTGGAATGACTCCTTACCCTCTCCCTTAAAACCCACATCCTTTTGTCTTTCCCTCTCCTTCCTGAAGAAGCAACCATCGGTTGCGAAAGCTAGCAATTCTGTGTGTGTGTTTGTGTGTTTTGTTAATGTGCCTGTCTGCCGGCGCTTTCCCGCTTGGTAAGTCTTGGAATCTTTGTTTTTAATATATATGAGATGATGTAAATAAAATAGAAAGAAACTTCCACATGGGAAAAATATATTAAAAACAAAGATTCCAAGACTTACCAAGCGGGAAAGCGCCGGCAGACAGGCACATGAACAAAACACACAAACACACACACAGAATTACGAGCTTTCGCAACTGGCAGTTGCTTCGTCAGGAAAGAGGGAAGGAGAGGGAAAAATGAAAGGATGTGGGTTTTAAGGGAGAGGGTAAGGAGTCATTCCAATCCCGGGAGCGGAAAGACTTCCCTTAGGGGAAAAAAAGGACAGGTGTACACTTGCACGCGCACACACACACACACACACACACACACACACACACACACACACACACACACACACACACATATCCATCCGCACACACACATATATATATATATAAACAAATATTCCAAGAGTTACCAAGCGGGAAAGCGCCGGTAGACAAGCACAATAAAATAACACACAAACACAAAATTTCGAGCTTTCGCAACCAACTGTTGCTTCTTCAGGAAAGAGGGAAGGAGAGGGAAAGGCGAAAGGATGTGGGTTTTAAGGGAGAGGGTAAGGAGTCATTCCAATCCCGGGAGTGGAAAGACTTACCTTAGGGGGGAAAAAAGGATAGGTATATACTCGTGCACACACACACACACACACACACACACACACACACACATATCCATCCATACATATACAGACACAAGCAGACCTATTTGTGGCCACAATCACACTTACAATCACTCACAGTGCTGGAAGCGTCTTGTATTCACAAGCTTGGCCCAAGACAGTGCACTTAATAACTTTCTTCAGTACTGTTGCTGCTGTATATCCCATAGCAGAGCCCAAAGCAGTGGGTGTACGTGGTTGCCATCGTCATTGTCGTACTGCACAATAACGCCCTTTTCACTGAAATATACTTCTCCTCGTTCTGAAGCCCTTTTAACACGTATATGCCACTGCTCCCCTCCACACGACGTCATTTCTGTGCTGACTTTTATAATAATTAACAAAAGTTAGTGCACAGTGTACTTAGGCCTCAACAGATCACGTGCGAAACTTCCGCTGCCGTGAGCCACCTCGACTTGACTCCTGATCGTTGTTCTTTTTCTCGCCCGCTGTCTACGCTGTTCCATTCGCGTAACCTTGGAGGGGAGAAACTCCCCTTGTTATTCTTGTAAAATTACTGGTTGATTTACTTATAGTCTATGTACTTTCATCTATTCTTCTTCCATCAGTACAGCTTAATTATTATTTTTACTCATTTACTTATTATCTGTTTTCCTTAAACACTATTTATATTTTCAAAGGGGGAGTACTGTCCCCAGGTAAGGCTAGCAGCACCGTTTCTTTTGTAAGGCACTAGATGCCTCTCGCTGGCTGTCTCCATTCCCTGCTGCCCTCTCTCGGTTTTATTTTATATTAATACTACCGCTTAGCATCACCTTTTTGCCGGTAGATGGCTTGTGCCGGCTGCCTCCAGCTATTGTATTGTAGCGTTACAACCCTTCAAATATTTTGCCTGGTAAAACTAGTAGGCCATTGTTATTGTGAGATACTTTTGTTTGCAAGTTTCATAGAGTCTGTTCACATTGAGGTCTTGGCTGAGATATTCCTTTTAGGGCTTGCATTGATAATAGTGGCTCTCAGTATGAGGAAACTCATTAACATGGTCTTTAACAATAGTTCTGTCATTGTAAGAGTACTTAAATTTCCTCACGCCACAGATTGTCCTCGATGGTTGAGCTTCTTACTTTTTTTTCTCTTGACGAGTGTCATAATCGTTTGAGGATTTATGTCAAAAATCTCAACAAAAGTGTTTTTACCCACCTTCTTTAAGTTTTCTTCTTCATCTGGGACTGTGTAACACTACTGTGCACTTGTCAAGACGCAAGCTTGCACGGTGAGTTGTGGCATAGTGTACCAAAATGATGACAGGGTTCTATTGCACACGTATTCTGATCAAATTTAAGCATTTATGTATGAAACTAATTATTACTAGTCAATTGTATCCTTCCAACCAACTGCTCTTTGGTAATTTGTTGTTCAGAATGTTATTCACTGCATATTGAATTTTACTGTCAGTTGGGAACACGAAGAAATGGCAGAGTAGCGAAGAGATGTAACTTTTTCTACCATTTCACTGTCAGAATGTAATAAGGGATTGCAGTCTGCAAGAAACACTTTTGCTTTTGGCACCTCACATGAAAAACATCTAAACATGCTAAATTAGTACAGTATTACCATGAAATGTATATAAAAGTATTAAATGAAGTAGAAAAATATAGAAAGTTAAAGGTAATACGGAGTAAAAGAATTAAAAAAATTTGAAACTTATCTGCAAATGTACTGTTTAGCTCAAATTACACTGTTTACCTTGGGCATTGTGATTATTGGAGCACATGCACCCAGGAATGATACAAAAGACCAGAAGAAAGAAGATTTCTGGACAATTCTCCAAGAAAATATTGAAGAGATCCCAGTAAGGAAGGAATTTACTACTATAGCAGACATGAATGCAAGAGTAGGCATCAGGGAATCATCTAGGGCAGTGGGGAAAACAGAGAAGCAATTTATAATGGTAATGGAGAAAGGCTAATGGAAATTTATGAACTATTTTGTACGTAAATTATGCATTTCCACGAGAAATGTTTATCGTATGAGTCCTTTATACGTTGTAGCACAATTTGTAAATAACTTGACTTGGGGTGCCATAATTTTTAACTGAAATGCAAATTAAGTCAAGATAAACTGGTTAAAAAATCTTACTTACAAGTGGTTGACAATACATGCTAAGTGTTTCAAAAAAACATCTTTTGGAGAGCTTGCTTTTTTTGTATTTCATAAATGTTGCATTCCAAATTCTGTTGATAGTGTTACATGAAATTTTCAATTTCAGTTTATTATATCTGTATAACTTGTAAAATGCTACTCCAAAATATGGAAAACTACAGTATGTCAAATGAGAGGCTTGTTACAATATGTTTATTCATAATTAAGTCAGAATTTTTGAACTAGATCATTACAGGCTCAAATTAAAATGTGATATATCCAGTTTGAACTGACAAAATTTGAAACTGTATTCTCCATTTGATTTAATTTGTTGGGGGTTTGAATCAATGATATGGACTAAAATGGCACGAAAATTCTTTGTTTGTGGTCATCTGATGTTGCATATCTGAAGCGTACGAATAAATGTTGTAATGGTGTCACACCCAATGTAATGCGGAAGTGTTTTTTGTACTACTTCATATATTTCAACTGAGAAGACAGATGTCAATAAATTAGTTAAAAACATTTTTGACTATTTATGTTTTGTTACATTCCCCAACTTGCTCAGAGAAATGTGAGTTTGTGCCTCTGTACGTAATGTAAAATTACTTCCTATCGCACTTCCCATTTTCCTTGTACCTGGTAACTGGATGAGAGGCAGTAGAAACCTTCACCCCCTGCCACAAGCACTCTCAATGCACATGTCCCCTCTCCCCTCACACACACACACACACACACGGCACACAGGGTTACTGAGTAGATTTGCTCACTCCGTGAAGATGAAACTGAGGATGAGACTGGTCGTAGCATGGAGAGGGCAGCTCTGCTGTCAGGTGGGCACTGGTCACGTGTGTGTCAGTTGGCTGACATCCTCAGTTAGCGTGAAATGTTGGTGTCAGAGGCAGCAGCTCCATTTTTTTTTTTTATTTCAGGGCACTCGGCGTCGAGGTTATTGATGCCTGTGTGGAATTCTTTTTGAATGAGTCATAGTAGGGCTTTAAAGCTTTGAGTCAGTATTTCAAAATAGCAGTAAGTCCTAAAATTAAAAGGTCAATATATTCAGCATTTATATGTGTTGCATTACTACTGGTGTAAAGAAATGTTGTATTGCAAGCCAGGAGGATCTACGAGGTGCATTCGAGTTCTGAGGCCTCCGATTTTTTTTCTAATTAACTATTCACCCGAAATCGATGAAAGTCGTGTTACTTCTCGACGTAATATTGACAATGAACGCGGCCTCATATTAAAACAATGCGCATGTTTCTATCTCTTTCCCGTACGGGGAAAAAAGTCAGAGGCCTTAGAACTTGAATGCACCTCGTATTACAATGCTTGGATGGTATGACACACACTCATAATTCTAATTGGTTTACATTCCTGAAAAGAGAGCCCAGTAAGCATTTCAGATATGGTGGAAAATTAAATATGCATTGTGCATTGGTGGTGTTTCTTCAGATGTGTGTTGCTGTTATACGTAAAAGTAGTTTGACTGTGTGCTTCACACATTTATGTTATGGACTCTGTTCTCAAAGCTGTATTTTGTTCTTTAAATTAAATAGATATATCTCCTCTACACCACATTTCAAGAATAAGCATCCCACACGTATCTGATACATTTTCCTATCCTTCAAATACATCAACGACTCGTACTAGTTGTGTATGTTATTACTTCATCATATACCACCATTCTTGTTTGCAAAAGTTCCTATACATTATTTTATAGCACACATGTAATTATTATTATTATTATTATTATTATTATTATTATTATTATTATTATTATTATTATTATAACATTTTCTTTGGAAGTCATTGCATCCTGCCTGTAGCCACACTGCCAGGCCAGGACTCAGCATACCATGAGGATGCTGACTACTGAAGGCTATTTTATCTTGCACCAAGAATTAGAAACAAAAACTGGGTAAACTGCAAAGGAAAAGAAAGAACATACATATACAATAATCAATTTATTGAGGATGCAAGTGCAATTAAAAATCCAGGTTCATAGGAATCAGTGTCTTTTTGAATAATGCGCAGAGTCATTTGTCACAGGTTTCACAGAATATGGAATAACGTCTTCACATGTTTCAGAAATCTTCAAGTTACACACTTTTGAACTCTTGTATTTCTGTTAACTTTTTCTTGTTTGTGTGTCAGGAGTGATATTTTGTATCCCCTGATTTTGAGCTATGAGACTACTACAATCTTAGTTGGCAGCTAGACAAAAGTTGTGAGTTGCATAATGTATAAGAAAATAGGAATGGGGGTAAGCCACTATGAATAGCATGATGATTTACATTATTACCATAGCAAGGATACACATGAAGCCCACACCCAGCACATTAGGACAAGTTTATGTGTCAACTAGGTCCTCAGATGTTGAAGAGATAAAAGAAATTATTCAATTCAGGGAAAAGAAAATTCAACGGCGATGGAGGACTGGAATTCAATAGTAGGAAAAGGAAGGGATGGAAAAATAGTCGGTGAATATTGACTGATGGGAAGGAATGACTGAGAGAGCTGCCTGGTAGAATTTTGCACAGAGTATAATTTAATCATTGCTATGCGAAACAAGATTGTACACATGGAAGTGACCTGGAGACACAGGAAGGTGTCAGATTGATTATATAATGGTAAAACAGAGATTTAGGAACCAGATTTTAAGACATTCCCAGGGAAAGATGTAGACTTTGACAACAAATTATTGGCCATGAAATGTAGATTAAAACTGAATAAGCCGCAAAAAGGTTGGAAAATAAGGAAATGGGGCCTGAGTAGGTTGAAAGAACCAGAGTTTGTTGAGAGTTTCAGAGGGAGCATTAGGAAACAATTGACAAGAACAGAGGAAAGGAATACAATGGAAGATCTATGGGTAGCTTTGAGAGGTGAAATAATGAAGGCAGCAAAGATTTAAATAGGTAAAAAGACAAGGCCCAATAGAAATCCTTTGATAACACTGGAAGTATTGTATTTAATTAACGACAGGAGAAAATACACGCATCACAAAAAGTTTTGCATCACCTCAATTGTGAGAGTTTCGGAACCTGTACAGAAAATTACAATAGAGATCAACAGAAACATCGCCCATTTTATTACTCATGAAAACCACACATTGCATGTTGTACCACCATACAGTGAGATCTTCAGAGGTGGTGGTCCAGATTGCTGTACACACCGGTACCTGTAATACCCAGTAGTGCATCCTCTTGCATTGATGGATGCCTGCGCTCATCGTGGCATACTAGCCACAAGTTCGTCAAGGCACTGTCGGTCCAGATTGTCCCACTCCTCAACGGCAATTCGGTGTAGACCCCTCATGGAGTGGTTGGTGGGTCATGTCGTCCATAAACAGCCCATTTCAATCTATCCCAGGCATGTTTCATAGGGTTCATGTCTGGAGAACATGCTGGCCACTCTATTCGAGTGATGTTGTTACCCTGAAAGGAATTCTTTCACAAGATGTTCATGATGGGGGCGCAAACTGTCATCCATGAAGACGAATGCCTCGCCAATATGCTGCCAATACGGTTGCACTATCAGTCGGAGGATGGCATTCGTGTATCGTACAGCCGTTATGGCGCCTACCGTGACCACCAGCGGCATATGTCGACCCCACATAATACCAGCCAAAAACAGCAGGGAACCTCCACCTTGCTGCACTCACTAGACAGTGTGTCTAAGGCATTCAGCCTGACCGGATTGCCTCCAAACACATCTCCAAATGATTGTCTCGTTTAATGCATATGCGACACTCATCGGTGAAGAGAATGTGATGCCAATCCTGAGCAGTCCATTCGACATGTTGTTGTGTCCATTTGTACTAGGCTGCATGGTGTCGTGGTTGCAAAGATGGACATCACCATGGACGTCGGGGTGAAATTGAGCATAATGCAGCGTATAGCGCACAGTTTGAGTCGTCGTACGACCTCCTGTGGCTGCACGAAAAGCATTATTCAACATGGGGGCATTGCTAACAAGGTTCCTCCGAGCCATAATCTGTAGGTAGCGGTCACCCACTGCAGTATTAGCCCTTGGGCAGCCTGAGCAAAGCGTGTCACCGACGGTTACTGTCTCTATCTCTTCCATGTCCTAATGACATTGCTTTGGTTCACTCAGAGACGCCTGGACACTTCCCTTGTAGAGAGCCCTTCCTTGCACAAAGTAACAATGTGGACACAATTGAACCACAGTATTGATTGTCTAGGCACGGTTGAACTGGTGGAATGACTGGAACTGATCGGCTGTCGGACTCCCTCCGTCTAATAGGTGCTGCTCACACATGGTTGTTTACATCATTGGATGGGTTCAGTGACATGTATGAGCAGTCAAAGGGACTGTGTCTGTGATATAATATCCACAGTCAGTGTCTATCTTCAGGAGTCCTGGGAACCGGTGTGATGCAAAACTTTTTGATGTGTGCATAAAAATGCAATAAATGAAGCAGGAGATTGGGCATACAAATGTCAAAAAAATGAGACAGAGAGAAGGTGCGAAATGGCTAAGCACAAATGTCTACAGGCAAAGTGTAAGGATTTAGAATCATACATCACTAGCAGATAGATTTCACCTATGGGAAAAATTAAGAAGTTTTGGGAGAAAAGAGAAACTGAAGGGATCACGAGTTTAATACTGGAGGGAAGTGGGGGGGTGGGGGTGGGGGTAAAAACCATAGAAGAAGACCAAGAATGAATGCAGTAAGTAGAGTCACAAGGATGTACGTTGCAGGAGTTATTTGGAGGTGAAGAGGTTCATAGCCCGCTTTGATGCGCGACAGCAGCTGAACACTATCAAGTCAAGAAAAGTGTCCGGGTCAGTACAAGGTCGTTGTCGACCTTTTTCGTGACCCTACGGACAGACGTCGCGCCTTGTTCAGCGAGGAAAGACTGAATCTCCTCGACAGTCAATCCGTCGAGTGATCTAGTAAATACCACACCACGCGACGAATTCAAAGTGCGGTGAGCCTGCACTGGGACAGGGAACGTGTACAGGAGTGTGGCCCAAAAAGTTTTTGTGCCTGAAAGGCGCTCTCAGTTTCCAACAATGAGGTACCGTTACGCATCCTGGTACAAGACTCGACAGATCCAGCTACGGCTTCTATGCCCTTCTGAATAAGGAAAGGGTTGACTGATGAAAAATCCTTTCCGTCCTCAGATGTAGAAACTACGAGGAACTTTGGGGCAGGCGGTAGTAGTTTTGTCACTGGTGGCTGGTCAAGTTTGCAATTTTGGGCAGAAGAAGAGAAAAGCATTGCGGACAAATCCCCCACGATTGCCAGCATCTCCGACGGCACGCTCCTTCCTCGTGGGGATCCTCTCGGAGGGCACTCCCGCCTTAGGTGAATGTTTACACCTCGGGTCACACCTCCCGAGAAACGGACGGAGGGACCAGTTGGCACGGTCTAAAGGTGTTAGCTCGGGCAGTCACCCCTCCCCAGGCCTGGTCTCTACCAGGGGGTACGTGCGTGCCTTACTTGTCTACCCGGGGCGGGAATTACGCTTTACTCCGTCACTGGCTATGCGTGCGAACGCGTGGGTAGGCCTTTGGGCACGCACAGGGACGAAAGAAGAATAGGGAAAAAAAAGGGAGAGAAAGGACAGACTGTCTCGAATGCTGAGGCGGAGACCGTAGGGTGGACGAGAAGGTGAGGAGAAGAAGTCGAGGTAAAAAGCAAGGTAGACAGTGAGAGAGGGAGAAGGACAAAGAAAGGAAGGAAGAAACCAGAATAAGCGAAAAACCAAAATTACCGCAAATGTAAGTCGTGGAACCGTCTGTCTCAAGACGCGGGCGCAAACTACCCCCTCGAGGGGGAGGGACTCCTTTTAGTCGCCCTCGGGCCTATTCTTACCCCGGACCTGCAGGGGGGCAGCAAACAGGGGCCAGTTGGGAGAAGGTTCTGCTGTGGCAGCCAGAAACCTCTTGCCAGTCAGCGCAATTACAACACATTTAACTCTGTGTGTGTGTGTGTGTGTGTGTGTGTGTGTGTGTGTGTGTGTGTACGCACACGCGTACGCACGCGCATGCATGCATGCATTGCAAATGGATTCTTATTCTGTGCTACAGGAGTATGTTGAATATGTAGGGCTGTGATCAACATTGGAGTGCTCCACACCCATTACTTTAGTGCTTATACTAACATTTTTTTGAATTACAGACAAGTGCAGTAAAAAGTTAGAAATTCAACAATACCCCGAGATCAATGCATGTGCATATCTGGGTGTGGAGTGATCTACATTAATATCACAGATAAACGTGGCAGGCTAATACCTAGATTACAGAAGAGACCGCTGCACTGACCTCCTGTTTAGCTACAACAGTAGGAATTGTGGGGCAGAGTGCTGCCTGCACATTAGCGTGGTGTTGCCATCACCCTGTGAAGAGTCCCTACACCCGGGCTGTTTGAAACACGTTTAAAACCTTTAGGAACTGTGGCATAATCGAAGAAGCAAAATTTTGTGTTGCCCGACATCAGCTATACTGATACTTCAGTGCCAGCACTCTTGTTGCTCTCTGGGACACTTGGTATCTAGATGCTCTCTGTTGACAGAAGTTAGTTTTTGACACGTAGACGGAACAGATACATTGAGGCTCATATCCCACTTGGCTACAGCTGTCTACACAGTGCCGGACACGATACCGTCAGGAACGCAGGTAAGTAGGTGTGTGACCCTACACAGCTTATGACAGCCTAACACGACTAAAGTGCACTTACAGTATCTGTCACTCTTCCATCACACAGTGCTGTTGGTTGTAGCCAATTAGGTGGTAGCATAAGGTAGCCAATGGGAATCCTAGTTGTCACAATTGGATGTGGTTTTTTTTATTTTTAATTTTTTTTTTACTACATAAGGATTCCCGATGTGGTGGTTAGGGTGGGATCTAACAACTCGGCCTACATTTCTGCAAGTGAAAGAAAATATCGGCTAATTTCACTTACGAAGCAAAGGAAATTACAAACAAGCAATGTGATTGGCTTCCCAAATGACTCGTGATTCGTCACGTTCGCATCCCGTCATTCACAATGGTACCTGTTATCGACAGCCGAACACGACAGAATGGTCGCGCACAATCTAGAACCGCTATTCACTGCCTCACACGTGTGACAGGCTGATAATCATTCGTACATATTCTGTAGACCCCATAAAAGAGAAGAACCGTTAGGAATGTGGAACAACTCAAGCTATTCCTTAACGAGAGAGACACACAACTCTGATAAACTTTGTATCTGCAGCGTATTACACTGCATGACTGCTTAATACTATCTGTGCTTACTCCAGTTAAATGTAGACTAATACATTAGCAGGAAAGCTTCTTTTTATCTCCTACTGTTAGCATAATATATGCCAGATTAGACTGGTATTGTTCAGGGAAAGCATTTACACAATTATCAACAGCCTATACATACAAGAGTAAATTCTGAAATCTGAGATCTTCTTCCCACACTAATATTACCTTTCCTCACATGCACACCAATCTTCCCTCCCAGCAGTATAAGAGGGTTGCTTTTTAAGTTTTTTTTCTGACAACTATGTGTAGCTACTAGGAAATGACAGTATTATTGTTTTAAAATTCGTTCTCCGTTGCTGTTCACAATAATGTCAATTCAAAATTTTGACAAACTTTTTGATTGCAGTAGATGTTGAAAGAATCAGTCTTCCAATAGCATGTAGATTTCATGTGGAGGTTTCTGTGAGGGACATTTTACTATTTGAACCACTTAGCTCAACTTCTTTATCAATAGCCTTCATAAAATATTATTTACAAATGCTTCATAAAATTTCATCACAATTGTGCTTTTTTTGCTGTGCCCCCAAGGGTCAGTTCTGGGTCCTTTATTGTTCACACTGTATGTTAATGATCTGCCCACAGAACAGAACAGCAAGATACTTAACCATGCAGATGACACAACTGTTGTCAACTGGGGAACCAACAAGAATTATTTGGCCGAAAATTGTTCTGGTGTCTTACTTGATTTGTAGAATTATTTCCAAAACAATCACTTAAGCTTAAACATCAATAAATAAAATCTAATGGAATTAGGTATAATGAGTTCTGGAAAGCAGTTTCCAAAATTAAGAAACTACAACCACTCCCATCACTATATATTTATAAAAATGTTCAGCTGACGCTAAAATACAAGCAGTACAATCATCTAAATAGAGAAGTGCACACGTACAATACTAGGAGGGACGATGATTATCACCTGTAAAGAAATAATACAAAAAGTGCAGACAAGAGCCCCTTTTACATGGGGATCAAATTTTATAACAAACTTCCAAAGAAATTAAAAATTGTAAATGGATTTTGCTTTGAAACTGCCTTGAAGGTGTTCCTCAGCAATAAGTATTTTTATAGTATTAAGGAATTCCTCTCAGAGGAGTAGAGTACTTTCATTTGTATAAATAGTATTTACATGTACCAAAAAAAGCAACATAATTTTTTATGTGTAGGCCCATTGCATATAATTGTTTCCCATAATGTTATAAGGGGAAATGACCAATATGTAAACTAGCCAAAACAAATCCTTGTATTTGTCCATGGAGAATAAATAAATGAATAAACTAACCATTCTACAATGAGCAGTTATTATTTGTAACATTACTCACTTACCTCTTTGTATTTTTTGGAAAATGAAAAAGTGGTAATGCCTGATTATATTCTTGATTGCTGTTACAACTTATTGCACCTCAATATACTCTGAAATACGACCTCATTTACATTTGCTCCTCCACTCCACATAATACACAATCATTTTAGCGAGCTTACAAGGGGGTTCCCAAAACAAACTGGAATTACTTTTTAAATGCTAACATATTTTCAAATTGTTTACAAAGCAACTGTATCCCCTCCAAAATAATCTCAACTAAACTAATACATCTCTTCCACTGGTGCTTCGACTGTCCAAAACATTTTCTGCAGTCATTTTTAGAAATGGCTGACAGCTTCTCCCTCATTTTTGTTCTCGGGTTCTTCAATGTTGCCAAATCAGTGTCCTTTCGTGCCCCTTTTCATGCACAGAAATACGTCAAAGTCGCACGGAGCCAGGTCAGGTAAGTAAAGTGTGTGGGGCAGAGGAACCCTGCCACTTTTATCCTAAAACTGTGTGACAGAGCTGACTGTGTGTGCAGGTGGGTTGTCATGGTGGAAGAACCATGTCTGCGAGAAATCGGCCTGAACAGAACTCCAAGAGAACCCACTAATCTCTGACAGTTGATCAATTGTCTGTTGACGGTCTGTGAATGCAAGCTCCCGAATTTTTTCAATATTTTCATCAATTCAGGCAATTGATGGATGTCCAGAATGAGGTTTGTCATCAATCGACAAGTTGCCATTTTTAAATCGAGCAAACAACTCGTACACATGAATTTTTCCTGTAGCGTCATTTTGGTAAGCTGTTTCCAACATTAAAACAGTTTCAGCAGCAATTTTACCAAGCAGAAAACAAAATTTCACGCCATTTTCAGATCACTGCTGCCAAAGTGTGCTTTGTAGAGCTTGTTTATAATACCAGCTGTAATTGAAAATGCCACCCCACATGAAATCAGATCTGTGATTCATTTTCTAAATGCAAAGAAAGTTGTTGTTGTTGTTGTTGTCTTCAGTCCTGAGACTGGTTTGATGCAGCTCTCCATGCTACTCTATCCTGTGCAAGCTTCTTCATCTCCCAGTACTTACTGCAACCTACATCCTTCTGAATCTGCTTAGTGTATTCATCTCTTGGTCTCCCTCTATGATTTTTACCCTCCACGCTGCCCTCCAATACAAAATTGGTGATCCCTTGATGCCTCAGAACATGTCCTACCAATCGATCCTTTCTTCTAGCCAAGTTGTGCCACAAACTTCTCTTCTCCCCAATCCTATTCAATACCTCCTGATTAGTTATGTGATCTACCCATCTAATCTTCAGCATTCTTCTGTAGCACCACATTTTGAAAGCTTCTATTCTCTTCTTGTCCAAACTATTTATCGTCCATGTTTCACATCCATACATGGCTACAATCCATACAAATACTTTCAGAAATGACTTCCTGACATTTAAGTCTATACTCGACGTTAACAAATTTCTCTTCTTCAGAAACGGTTTCCTTGCCATTGCCAGTCTAATTTTATATCCTCTCTACTTTGACCATCATCAGTTATTTTGCTCCCCAAATAGTAAAACTCCTTTTCTACTTTAAGTGTCTCGTTTCCTAATCTAATTCCCTCAGCATCAGCCAACTTAATTTGACTACATTCCATTATCCTCGTTTTACTTTTGTTGATGTTCATCTTATATCCTCCTTTCAAGATCCTATCCATTCCGTTCAACTGCTCTTCCAAGTCCTTTGCTGTGTCTGACAGAATTACAATGTCAACCGCGAACCTCAAAGTTTTTATTTCTTCTCGACGAATGTTAATACCTACTCCAAATTTTTCTTTTGTTTCCTTCACTGCTTGCTCAATATACAGATTGAATGAAATCAGGGAGAGACTACAGTCCTGTCTCACTCCCTTCCCAACCACTGCTTCCCTTTCATGTCCCTCGACTCTTATAACTGCCCTCTGATTTCTGTACAAATTGTAAATAGCCTTTCGCTCCCTGTATTTTACCCCTGCCACCTTCAGAATTTGAAAGAGAGTATTCCAGTCAACATTGCCAAAAGCTTTCTCTAAGTCTACAAATGCTAGAAACGTAGGTTTGCCCTTCCTTAATCTAGCTTCCTAAGATAAGTCATAGGGTCAGTATTGCCTCACGTGTTCCAACATTTCTACGGAATCCAAACTGATCTTCCCTGAGGCCGGCTTCTACTAGTTTTTCCATTCGTCTGTAAAGAATTCGCATTAGTATTTTGCAGCTGTGACTTATTAACCTGATAGTTCGGTAATTTTCACATCTGTCGACACCTGCTTTCTTTGGGATTCGAATTATTATATTGTTCTTGAAATCTGAGGTTATTTCGCCTGTCTCATACATCTTGCTCACCAGATGGTAGAGTTTTGTCAGGACTGGCTCTCCCAAGGCCGTCAGTAGTTCCAATGGAATGTTGTCTACTCCGGGGGAATTGTTTCTTTCAGTGCTCTGTCAAACTCTTCATGCAGTATCGTATCTCCCATTTCGTCTTCATCTACATCCTCTTCCATTTCCATAATATTGTCCTGAAGTACATCGCCCTTGTATAGACCCTCTATATACTCTTTCCACCTTTCTGCTTTCCCTTCTTTGCTTAGAACTGGGTTTCCATCTGAGCTCTTGATATTCATATAAGTGGTTCTCTTATCTCCAAAGGTCTCTTTAATTTTCCTGTAGGCAGTATCTATCTTACCCCTAGTGAGATAAGCCACTACATCCTTACATTTGTCCTCTAGCCATCCCTGCTTAGCCATTTTGCACTTCCAAAGATTTGCCTATGAATTTCCTTCGGTTTAACAAAGAAAGTTAAACCAAAGGAAATTCATCGGCAAATCTGCAAGGTATACCGACAAAATGCTATCAGTAATTCAGTGGTTAGAAGGGGTCGGACTGTCCAATGAAGGAAGTGATCAAGTGCACAATGAAGAACAAAGTGGATGCCCATCTGTGGTTACTGATGAACTGCTACACCCAATTGAAGATAAGATTGCTGGCTGCGGTGGCCGTGCGGTTCTGGCGCTGCAGTCCGGAACCGCGGGGCTGCTACGGTTGCCGGTTCGAATCCTGCCTCGGGCATGGGTGTGTCTGATGTCCTTAGGTTAGTTAGGTTTAAGTAGTTCTAACTTCTAGGGGACTGATGACCTCAGATGTTCAGTCCCATAGTGCTCAGAGCCATTTGAACCATTTTTGAAGATAAGATTAAGCACAACCGTAAGTTTACACTTGATGCCCTTGCTATGGATGTTCAGCATATCTCACAATCACTAATTCATGAAATTGTTACTGAAAAACTGAAATGTCACGATAATGCCCGACCTCTTACGGCAACCAAACAACTCTTACAGGAATTTCACTGGGATGCATTTTATCATCCTCTGTACAGCCCGGTCCTCGCTCCTAGCGACTTTCACCTCTCCTTACGCCTAAAATTGTCCTCGGTGGTCAACAGTTCAACAGTGATGACGAGCTAAAAGAACACGTTACCACACGGCTGGATACACAGGCGGCAGTATTCTGTGAAGAAGGCATACAAAAGTTTGTGTCCACGCTATGACAAGTGCCTACAAAATTTCGGAAGTTATGTAGAAAAATAGTTTAACAGTTGTTAATTTTTGTACAATAAATACTTGTTCTGTATCTGTGCAAGTTTGTTTCATATAACCAAATGGAACTAACTTTGTGGACGACCCTCATATTTTGCTCCAACATCCTTGCCCAGGCAAACTGGTACACATGCAACAGCATGCACTATCTACAATGTGACAAAACGCCGCACATAAAAATGGTATTCTTCTGGGGCTTATACCTTGGGTTCTGTCGGTGATGGAAAGGTAGGGCCAAAGGTTTTGAATAGCCTTTGGGCTAGGAACCATTTGTATAACCAACAGAAGGATCGTCTTAAGTGGGTATTACATGACAATCCGCCGCGAAAGGTACTGGTCTAGCGCAACAGCCATCTAGCGGTAGAACAGATGAAACTACGAAAATTAGCAGACACATTATCCACGCACCAGAATACAGAGCAGTTCTAAACTGTCATCAATCCTTGCATGCCCGGTAGGCAACGATAACTTGCGCATGCGAAGACGGGGATACCACAGTGCTTTCTGCTTGTTATTTGCTTATTGTTGGGTGGCTAGTGCTAATTTCATACACTCCTGGAAATTGAAATAAGAACACCGTGAATTCATTGTCCCAGGAAGGGGAAACTTTATTGACACATTCCTGGGGTCAGATACATCACATGATCACACTGACAGAACCACAGGCACATAGACACAGGCAACAGAGCATGCACAATGTCGACACTAGTACAGTGTATATCCACCTTTCGCAGCAATGCAGGCTGCTATTCTCCCATGGAGACGATCGTAGAGATGCTGGATGTAGTCCTGTGGAACGGCTTGCCATGCCATTTCCACCTGGCGCCTCAGTTGGACCAGCATTCGTGCTGGACGTGCAGACCGCGTGAGACAACGCTTCATCCAGTCCCAAACATGCTCAATGGGGGACAGATCCGGAGATCTTGCTGGCCAGGGTAGTTGACTTACACCTTCTAGAGCACGTTGGGTGGCACGGGATACATGTGGACGTGCATTGTCCTGTTTGAACAGCTAGTTCCCTTGCCGGTCTAGGAATGGTAGAACGATGGGTTCGATGACGGTTTGGATGTACCGTGCACTATTCAGTGTACCCTCGACGATCACCAGAGGTGTACGGCCAGTGTAGGAGATCGCTCCTCACATCATGATGCGGGGTGTTGGCCCTGTGTGCCTCGGTCATATGCAGTCCTGATTGTGGCGCTCACCTGCACGGCGCCAAACACGCATACGACCATCATTGGCACCAAGGCAGAAGCGACTCCCATCGCTGAAGACGACACGTCTCCATTCGTCCCTCCATTCACGCCTGTTGCGACACCACTGGAGGCGGGCTGCACGATGTTGGGGCGTGAGCGGAAGACGGCCTAATGGTGTGCGGGACCATAGCACAGCTTCATGGAGACGGTTGCGAATGGTCCTCGCCGATACCCCAGGAGCTACAGTGTCCCTAATTTGCTGGGAAGTGGCGGTGCGGTCTCCTACGGCACTGCGTAGGATCCTACGGTCTTGGCGTGCATCCGTGCGTTACTGCGGTGCGGTCCCAGGTCGACGCGCACGTGCACCTTCCGCCGACCACTGGCGACTACATCGATGTACTGTGGAGACCTCACGCCCCACATGTTGAGCAATTCGGCGGTACGTCCACCCGGCCTCCCGCATGCCCACTATACGCCCTCGCTCGAAGTCCGTCAAGTGCACATACGGTTCACGTCCACACTGTCGCGGCATGCTACCAGTGTTAAAGACTGCGATGGAGCTCCGTATGCCACGGCAAACTGGCTGACACTGACGGCGGCGATGCACAAATGCTGCGCAGCTAGCGCCATTCGACGGCTAACACCACGGTTCCTGGTGTGTCCGCTGTGCCGTGTGTGTGATCATTGCTTGTACAGCCCTCTCGCAGTGTCCGGAGCAAGTATGATGGGTCTGACACACCGGTGTCAATGTGTTCTTTTTTCCATTTCCAGGAGTGTATTTTTGTGTTGGGGATTTCCGCATTTTTTTCAGTAAGTTTCATAATTGCAGAAAAAACTTCTTTTCTGCAGTAGACTCTTTGATATTAAATTTTTGTGAAAGCATTTTTTTTAATCGATTGCTTCATTCTAGAAAGGAAATGTTGCAAAGAGGCATTAAGCATCTTAATTAGGGCATACAGCAAGGAAAGGTGTATATATGACCCATTATATCATTATAAGGTACGCTGGCAATTGGTTCTTTCTGAGTAACATGCATATAACGTTATACAGTGATTTTTGATCAGTATCATAATGTCTTAGTTACGAAATCTTATGTTTGATTTGATTGCATCTCTTGCTTTATTTCAGCAAGCCAGGAAAGAGAAACTGTCATCAATAGGGGAGAAAGTCTGTACAGTTTGGCTTGGTGCGACAAACAAAGACTGCAAAACTCTGAGTAGCACATATATATATATATTCCAAACTAGTAAAAAAATAAGAAAAGTGCACCTTTAAGTACTGGTCCTTTAAAGTCTTCAAATTGCAGTGCATATACTCGCAATGTTGACAGGAGTTGATATACATCAATGGGGACAGTTGAAAACGTTTGCCGGACCAGGACCCAAACCACGGATCTCCTGCTTACACGACAGACGCCCTATCCATCTTTTTTTATCTCATTTTGTTCTATATAGTTTGTTGAATTTGTTTGGGTCTGACGTCCGATGACACCTGTTCAGGCTGTTGATTGATACGTTCACTCAGGTCTTTTTATTACAGAAGGTAGCTAACTCTCTGACCGAACACATTGAGCTACCGTGCCGGCACAAAATTTTACTGTTCAGGTCAGTTTTGAACTCACGACCCTCCGTGCAAACAGTCTAGTATCACAACCACTACACCACGGTGACTGTGCATCCATCTGAACCACAGAGGGCAGTGCGACTGCAGGGATTTATCCCTTCCATACTCCCTGTGAGACCCACATTCCCAACATGTCCACACCACTACATTTGTAGTGCCGCTGCCCATTAAACTCACTACTCGCAGCAGACCATCTTATCGAGTCCCGTAAGTGTTTGGGCAATGCGTGTGAATCCAGCACAGAAGAAGGAGGTCAATGGCCAGTTAGCCTTAACTATATGAAGATGGTATCTGTTCTTTCGGACATGTCCAAAAGAACAGATACCACATTCATGTAACTTTTGAAATGGTGGGCTGTCCTATTCTGTTGCTAAAAGCCTGACTCTTAAAAGATTCCCCATTCCATCTATTGAGATTAGATTAGCTAATAATTTAATAAACAGAGATAATGGTTTTAATTTGGACAAAGCATGAAGTTCGGCTCTTGGTGGTATTAACTGCAGTTAAGTCATCACTGTGTCACCGCTGCCAAACATACATTGATAAGTGAATTGAATGTCTGTACACCTTCACCACGGGTGGTGCGTGTGTAAGCGTATCTCTTTGCCACCGACCAGCGTCTGTGACCCGCATGTGTAGCACAACCACAGCGAGCATATGAGGCCACGCTTGGCACCTTTTTCGTCAGTTTGCGACTCACTCTGATGATGGCTGGACGATACGCGGCCGACATATCAGTGGAAGAAATTTTATTTGCACACCTGCATGCTCGAAATTTAATGGAATACTAAGAACTCTGCCTAGAAAACTGATGACAATGTACATGACACTAAGTTTTCAAAGAACCTAAAGGAATATCTGGTGGAAAAGGAATTTTACAGTGTTGATGAGTACTGCTCACATTAAATCTGTAAATATTGTTAATTATAATCATGATGTTAAAATAGTTAGGAAGTATGTGAAAAGTAGGTTTTTGTATTTTTGACATGTCCTATATTACACGTACATTCACTGTACACCATGTAATCCTATAGGACCAAATATAATTCAATTTTTGCTTCACTACTTATTTCTTTTTTAGGTCTAGCATTGTCAGCTGTAACAAATGAAAATTTCTTCTTTTTTTCCAGAGTGGGGCAATGTCTTCCTACCATCTGGTACCCTGGATTCTTCTTTCCTGTGATTCGGTACTTCTAATGGTAACCCACTTGTTGAGAATCACTTGTCTCATCATAGGCACTTTTATGTCACTGGCTTTCACGCTGTTTTTATTTTTGGTGGAACACTGATGTCTTCAGGCAAACTTTTTAGTTTGAAGGAGAATGCACCTGCTTTGTACAGCTGCTAATTTTAATTAATGAAGAGAACCTATTGAATACTTGATCTTCCCCTTACCCTTCCTGTCCAAGTGAAAACTGTGACATGTGACTTTATCACATAATAGTTTTTCCATTTCATTGTTTGTTGTTGTTGTGGTCTTCAGTCCTGAGACTGGTTTGATGCAGCTCTCCATGCTACTCTATCCTGTGCGAGCTTCTTCATCTCCCAGTACTTACTGCAACCTACATCCTTCTGAATCTGCTTAGTGTATTCATCTCTTGGTCTCCCTCTACGATTTTTACCCTCCACGCTGCCCTCCAATACTAAATTGGTGATCCCTTGATGCCTCAGAACATGTCCTACCAACCGATCCTTTCTTCTGGTCAAGTTGTGCCACAAACTCCTCTTCTCCCCAATTCTGTTCAGTACCTCCTCATTAGTTATGCGATCTACACATTCGATCTTCAGCATTCTTCTGTAGCACAACATTTCGAAAGATTCTATTTTCTTCTTGTCCAAGCTATTTATCGTCCATGTTTCACTTCCGTACATGGCTACACTCCATACAAATACTTTCAGAAACGACTTCCTGACACTTAAACCTATACTCAATGTTAACAAATTTCTCTTCCATTATCCTTGTTTTGCTTTTGTTGATGTTCATCTTATATCTTCCTTTCAAGACTCTGTCCATTCCGTTCAACTGCTCTTCAAAGTCCCTTGCTGTCTCTGACAAAATTACAATGTCATCAGTGAACCTTAAAGTTTTTATTTCTTCTCCATGGATTTTAATACCTACTCCGAATTTTTCTTTTGTTTCCTTTACTGCTTGCTCAGTATACAGATTGAATAACATTGGGGAGAGGCTACAACCCTGTCTCATTCTCCTCCCCCCCCCCCCCCTCCTCCCCAACCATTACTTCCCTTTCATGCCCCTCGACTCTTAGAACTGCCATCTGGTTTCTGTACAAATTGTAAATAGCCTTTCACTCCCTGTATTTTATCCCTGCCACCTTCAGAATTTGAAAGAGAGTATTCCAGTCAACATTGTCAAAAGCTTTCTCTAAGTCTACGAATGCTAGAAACGTAGGTTTGCCTTTCCTTAATCTAGCTTTTAAGATAAGTCGTAGGGTCAGTATTGCCTCACGTGTTCCAAAATTTCTACAGAATCCAAACTGATCTTCCCCGAGGTCAGCTTCTACCAGTGTTTCCGTTCATCTGTAAAGAATTCATGTTAGTCTTTTGCAGCTGTGGCTTATTAAACTGATAGTTCAGTAATTTTCACATCTGTTGACACCTGCTTTCTTTGGGATTGGAATTATTATATTCTTCTTGAAGTCTGAGGGTATTCCGCCTGTCTGATACATCTTGCTCAGCAGATGGTAGAGTTTTGTCAGGACTGGCTCTCCCAAGGCCGTCAGTAGTTCTAATGGAATGTTGTCTACTCTGGGGCCCTTGTTTTGACTCAGGTCTTTCAGTGCTCTGTCAAACTCTTCATGCAGTATTGTATCTCTCATTTCATCTACATCCTCTTCCATTTCCGTAATATTGTCCTCAAGTACATCACCCTTGTATAGACCCTCTATATACTCCTTTCACCCATCTGCTTTCCCTTTTTGCCATTTCGTAATTTATGAATATTCTGCTTTTGGAACAAAATCCAGGGTGGAATAATGACAGTATTATGAAATGAAATGTGGTGTGACGAGGGCCTCCCGTCGGGTAGACCGTTCGCCTGGTGCAAGTCTTTCGATTTGACGCTACTTCGGCGACTTGCGCGTCGATGGGGATGAAATGATGATGATTAGGACAACACAACACCCAGTCCCTGAGTGGAGAAAATCTCTGACCCAGCCGGGAATCAAACCTGGGCCCTTTGGATTGACTTTCTGTCGAGCTGACCACTCAGCTACCGGGGGCGGACAGATTGCTACTCATCATATAACGGAGATGTTGAGTTGCAGACAGGCACAATGAAAAGACTACTAAACGTGTAAGCTTTCTGCCAGATAGACAAAAACACACACAACCACTGTTTGTGACTGCCAAGGCCAGGTGTTAAGTTAATTTGTGTTGTTACTGAAATGAACACTTGGTAAGACTTTATCAGTGTTTCCAAGACTGTTCTTATAAACATCTAAACTATTGCTTGACCCAACCATTAATATAACAGTATCACTTGCAATCAATCCTTCTGTTCGCCATATGAGCCCTAAATTGTAGATTTTGTAGCATTAGTGGTTCATGCTAAAGGCACTGATACTCCAAAATGAAAAGATTAAATTGGTGGTTTGAGACAGAAACCAGTGGAAGAGGGGGGGGGGGGGGGGGGGGGGTGCAAAATGTTAATTCATCATTTTTATTTTTATTAAACACTTTTTGGAGGGGAGCACTGGCTTGATAAAACTTTGAATCTCATATTCTGATTAGATTTTCCCCAGAATGTTTCTACAGTACCTATATCCCGACCATCACTCACAGCTACATCTTTCGGTTCTTTATCTTCCAGAACACTGGTGTTATTTTTAACCACAGTTTCTTGCACTGCTTTGTTTTCACTGGTTGGCCTGTAAACAGTGTCTCTAGTTACTAAATTAAGTAATGTTTGATTACATTTGTTCTGTTTTTTTGTTTAATGTATTTGAATATAATGTAGTGGAGTTTTTCCTATGCCTGTGGTTTATAGAATTTTGTGAAAAATAAATCCTATTTGTATTTTGTACAATGGTCACTCTTGAAATTTGTTTGTTTTTACTAATTTTAAAACTTTCTTTTTCCTCATTGATTTTGGATTAATGTTGATACCTCTGTTACATTGAGAAATTTTTCACTTTTTTTTTTTATAAAACATACTTTCCTGTTAATTCAGTTTTGACTGGATTTTGATGCAGTTCATTACGAGTTAGCCACAGGTATCAGTGTTTTGAATTCATTGTGTTTGTGAGGCAGGAAGTACGACATTTTGAAAATGTAATGAAAACTAGAGGACAAAGATTAAGGAAGACCCGATTTTTATTAATGCCAGAAATCTGTAATTATAGGTGGATATGAGATATATCAACTAGAACTATATACATTAAACATACATACTTTTTTATTTAGTAATGTAAGATACATGACTGATAATGAGTCGTTAGTCTTACAATGTGTTTT
The DNA here is from genome assembly GCF_023897955.1 of Schistocerca gregaria. Taxonomy (NCBI): domain Eukaryota; kingdom Metazoa; phylum Arthropoda; class Insecta; order Orthoptera; family Acrididae; genus Schistocerca; species Schistocerca gregaria. The sequence goes on along the minus strand of NC_064930.1, from coordinate 108,386,592 downwards.
CTGTGAAAGCATCAGACATGACAGACATAGTGTTACTGTAGTTTATTATAGTCATAAAAGTAGTTACTCAGTAACCATACTTGTAAATGTCATGTAGCTAAGAATATGTCACACAAAACAAATAAAACAGGGAAAAACTAAAACACACATTCATATGTAAGGGATAGTCACATTCATTTGTTACTAGTATTTATAAATTTTTATGCAGAATAAGAAGTGTTCCTGCACCATAAATTTTATTTTGGAAGAATGTACCCTACTGTGCATCACGCTTTGACTTTTAGATGGCCATTAGTAAACTAAAACATATCAGGAACAGCAGGTCTGATGATAGTAGACACAGTTATTTTTTGTAAAAGTATAAAAATTGTCATATGTACAGCATATGGTCTTGTGAATGTAACATGACACTGAATAGATATTGAGCTACACTATTTGTAGATATGGTAGAAGGAAGAGGGATCTTTGAATTACCTTTATTTTTGGCTTCTGCACTGTACTAAATATCTTTGTGAGAGATGCACCAGAATGGAATACAGTATGTGGTTATCAAATGTACAGTGTAAAGATGGCACTTGAAAGCATAGTGCGAGCTGCTCATTGTTTTCTTTTTAAGTATGTCTAAATACAGAGCACCAACCATACACTCAGAACTTTGTTGTCAGTTCCCAATGTATGGCACATTTTCAGTCCTTGGCATCATACATCACTGATGCTACCTTTGTCATTAACAAAAGTTTATGTTCATAGTTTTGTCTTTATTCTAAGGTAGCTTGTTTCTGTCTTATCAATTTACTAGCTTCCAGTTTTTATGAGCATGGGAATCAAGGAGTACGGTGATGTGAAAACTGTATATTTATATCAACACTTGGTACTGGTAGACGTTTCTGAATGTTTTTGTGGTATATCATTGGTAAATATAACAAACAAAAGGGAAAGGAGGCTGGAATCACGAATAATGCTTTCCTACTTACTTCTGTGACTGAAGGCTTATATAATAAAATGTATACATATGATTAGCACTTTTTTTTGGACAGTGTCCAAAAAGATATTTGAAGTAGTTATTGCACCTTCCACTAATTTGATAGTGCTGTAGTTTTTCCAAATGTAATGTGTGGCCCACAATCCACTAATCTGATAGCGCTGTAGTTTTTCCAAATGTAATCTGTGGCTGACAAGATCAAACACCTTTTTGAAATCTATAAATACGCCTTCCATATATTTTGTTCAGTGGGTGCAGTAAAGAAATTGTTAAAATCAATACAAGGCTGTACTTGTTGATCTCCCTTTCTGGGAATAAAACTGGTGGAACCTTAACAAGCAGATACATTCCACAAAGTTAAGTGTTCTATACCGTTAAAGCTCTTCTGATAGGGTGGTGCTTTGCCTGCAGTTGTTAAAATCTTTTCGCTCACTTGTTTTAAACAGTGGGACAACTGGCTGCTTTGAAACTTTTGGGTAGGTGACCTAACAATACAGAGCAGTTTGTTTGACAGAGGATCAGGCATATGATGGCAGATATGGACTCTACTGAGAAATTGTGTTGTTTGTAGTGGAAAGCAGATGTTCTCCATCAGTAACGGGTGTCACATGAAAGTCTTGACGAGCAGTATTTGTTTGACTTGACGAGTTGCACATTGTAAAAAAACAAAATTGCAAATGCCTCCTAAACTCCCAAGAAAATGTGCCTGGTGTCTCTTAGGAGAGACACGCTGTATAGCTAAAAGCTTAAGAAATGTAATGTCTACTGTAATACGTGGAAAATGTTTCTTGTGATTCATTTGGTTTTAATTGTGGAGTTACATTATGTAGTATTGTTACACAGACATCGCCCTTTTGTTAGTTCTACAGAAATTACTGAGTGGTAGCCTGGAAGGGGAAAGTTAGCATCTTTACCATCTGTAATCTGAAGTTCAGCTACACAAAGTAAATGTATAGTGTCTAGGTAGCTATTTACAATATTTCTGGGTCCAAACTACAAATTATTACGTTTTCGAGATTCTAGAAGAGAACAAATTTCAGATTGTGTACACTGGGTTTGTCAGTATTTTTCTTACAATCACTTTTGAAGTTTTTCACAATTTGGAGTGGGCTGTTTGCTCATTAGAATATTTAACATAAAGTTATTTGCAGTATGAAAGTCAGTGATATGCAAACCAGGAGCGTCCTGGCAGATGTCAATACGGTAATCGAATTCTTGTCATACCCATCCCAGCATGGCATCGTCGACTGTGGCAGTCGATTCCCACATTCCCTCCCGGAGCTCTCTTACATCACGTGATAGAGGCAGTACATGATCTTCAATGTGTCCCCACAGAGAACAGTCACACGGAGTGAGATCTGGTGATCAGGGGGGCCATTTCGTGAAACAACTGTCCTCTTCTGTAGCAAGGCCGATCCACTGATGCGGCAGCCCCGTATTCGGGTACCCACGAACTTCACGAGGAAAATGGGGTGGAGCTCCCTCCTGCTGAAAGATGAACAGAGAGTCCAAATGCATTTAAGGCATCAACCATTGCTGCAACATAACCAAGTAGGAATATCCAGTGACAGTGCTCTTGGCGAAGAAGAATGACCCGTTCAGTTTTGGACGTGACAAGGCACAACAAACTTTTATATTTTGGAAATCGTGCTCAAATTCAATGCATTTGTGTGGATGCTTTGTACCCCAGATTCAACAATTATGCCTGTTCACTTTCCTGTTGAACAACTGTAGCACACTTGTTTTTGTTGAACTCCAACCCACAGAAAGCTCCCTCTGCACCTGAACTCGCCATGTTTGCGACCAACGCTATCAACAGTACGTGAAAAAGAACTTACAGAGTTTATCTTTGAAATGACAAATGTATGATATCTGTACAATGTTTGGTTCTTGTGCAATAAATAACTGAAATTGTTCTTGGACTTTATGTTGTTGTTGTGGTCTTCAGTCATGAGACTGGTTGATGCAGCTCTCTATGCTACTCTATCCTGTGCAAGCTTCTTCACCTCCCAGTACCTACTGCAACCTACATCCTTCTGAATCTGCTTAGTGTAGTCATCTCTTGGTCTCCCTCTACGATTTTTACCCTCCACGCTGCCCTCTAATACTAAATTGGTGATCCCTTGATGTCTCAGAACATGTCCTACCAACCGATCCCTTCTTCTGGTCAAGTTGTGCCACAAACTTCTCTTCTCTCCAGTCCTATTCAATACTTCCTCATTAGTTATGTGATCTACCCATCTAATCTTCAGCATTCTTCTGTAGCACCACATTTCGAAAGCTTCTATTCTCATCTTGTCCAAACTATTTATCATCCATGTTTCACTTCCGTACATGGCTACACTCCATACAAATACTTTCAGAAACAATTTCTTGACACTTAAATCTATACTCGATGTTAACAAATTTCTCTTCCTCACAAACGCTTTCCTTGCCATTGCCAGTCTAATTTTATATCCTCTCTACTTCGACCATCATTAGTTATTTTGCTCCCCAAATAGCAAAAGTCCTTTACTACTTTAATTGTCTCATTTCCTAATCTAATTCTCTCAGCATCACCCGACTTTATTCAACTACATTCCATTATCCTTGTTTTGCTTTTGTTGATGTTCATCTTATATCCTCCTTTCAAGACACTGTCCATTCCATTCATCTGCTCTTCCAAGTATTTGCTGTTTCTGACAGAATTACAATGTCATCGGCGAACCTCAAGGTTTTTATTTCTTCTCCATGGATTTTAATACCTATTCTGAATTTTTCTTTTGTTTCCTTCACTGCTTGCTCAATATACAGATTGAATAACATCGGGGAGAGACTGCAACCCTGTCTTACTCCCTTTCCAACCACTGCTTCCCTTTCATGTCCATCGACTCTTATAACTGCCCTCTGGTTTCTCTACAAATTGTAAATAGCCTTTCGCTCCCTGTATTTTACCCCTGCTACCTTCAGAATTTAAAAGAGAGTATTCCAATCAACATTGTCAAAAGCTTTCTCTAAGTCTACAAATGCTAGAAACATAGGTTTGCCTTTCCTTAATCTTTCTTCTAAGATAAGTCGTAGGGTCAGTATTGCCTCACGTGTTCCAACATTTCTACGGAATCCAAACTGATCTTCCCCGAGGTCGGCTTCTACTAGTTTTTGCATTCGTCCATAAAGAATTCACATTAGTATTTTGCAGCTGTGACTTATTAAACTGATAGTTCGGTAATTTTCACATCTGTCAACACCTGCTTTCTTGGGAATTGGAATTATTATATTGTTCTTGAAGTCTGAGGGTATTTGCCTGTCTCATACATCTTGCTCACCAGATGGTAGAGTTTTGTCAGGACTGGCTCTCCCAAGGCCGTCAGTAGTTCCAATGAAATGTTGTCTACTCCCGGGGCCTAGTTTCGGCTCAGGTCTTTCAGTGCTCGGCCAAACTCTTCACGCAGTATTGTATCTCCCATTTCATCTTCATCTACATACTCTTCCATTCCCATAATATTGTCCTCAAGTGCATCGCCCTTGTATAGATCCTCTATATACTCCTTCCACCTTTCTGCTTTCCCTTATTTGGTTAGAACTGGGCTTCCATCAGAGCTCTTGATGTTCATACAAGTTTTTCTCTTATCTCCAAATGTCTCTTTAATTTTCCTGTAGGCAGTATCTATCTTACCCCTAGTGAGATAAGCCTCTACATCGTTACATTTGTCCTCTAGCCATCCCTGCTTAGCCATTTTGCACTTCCTGTTGATCTCATTTTTGAGACGTCTGTATTCCTTTTTGCCTGCTTCATTTACTGCATTTTTATATTTTCTCCTTTCATCAAATAAATTCAATATTTATTCTGTTACCCAAGGATTTCTAGCAGCCCTCGTCTTTTTACCTACTTGATCCTCTGCTGCCTTCACTACTTCATCCCTCAAAGCTACCCATTCTTCTTCTACCGTATTTCTTTCCCCCATTCCAGTCAATTTATCCCTTATGCTCTCCCTGAAATTCTGTACAACCTCTGGTTCTTTTTTTAGTTTATCCAGGTCCCATCTCCTTAAATTCCCACCTTTTTGAAGTTTCTTTAGTTTTAATCTACAGGTCATAACCAATAGATTGTGGTCAGAGTCCACATCTGCCCCTGGAAATGTCTTACAATTTAAAACCTGGTTCCTAAATCTCTGTCTTACCATTATATAATCTATCTGAAACCTGTGAGTATCTCCAGGCTTCTTCCATGTATACAGCCTTCTTTTATGGTTCTTGAACCAAGTGTTAGCTATGATTAAGTTGTGCTCTGTGCAAAATTCTACCAGGTGGCTTCCTCTTTCATTTCTTTGCCTCAGTCCATATTCACCTACTACGTTTCCTTCTCTCCCTTTTCCTACTACCGAATTCCAGTCACCCATGACTATTAAATTTTCATCTGCCTTCACTATCTGAATAATTTCTTTTATTTGATCATACATTTCTTCAATTTCTTCATCATCTGCAGAGCTAGTTGGCATATAAACTTGTACTACTGTAGTAGGTGTGGGCTTCGTATCTATTTTGGCCACAATAATGCGATCACTATGCTGTTTGTAGTAGCTTACCCGCATTCCTATTTTCCTATTCATTAATAAACCTACTCCTGCATTACCCCTATTTGATTTTGTGTTTATAACCCTGTAGTCACCATTAGCATATGTGAATTCACTGTCGAGCTTACACGGCAAAAAGCTGTACAAAGCCATGCTGTTGACCTGCTGAATGCCAGAGTGATAGAGATAATTCACAGGCACTGCAGTTATAGAGGCTTTATTTATGTTGTAGACTCTTAAATATCCACAACTTAAAGCAGCAGTAACATGATATACTCACAGCCTCTCACTACGCATGCAACTGTAATGTGCCACACTTAATACGTGATCCTGGTCACCTACGGTGGACTGGAGGCCGAGCACTGACCTCTCCAGTTGACAGGATGCTAGGAAATGACTGTGGACGCGTCAGAAACGCCAAAGAAACATTATTAATTCGTGACACCTTTATTCCTGCCAAGTACAATGTGGCCCGCGTAACACAGGCTGGCCGAGCTTGGTGATATCGACGACCTTCCCCGAGTCCTCGCTGACTCGGAGCGATGACACCAGCTCTGGGCCGCACCAGTTTTGCTAGCGCAGCGCCGCATGCTGTGACGTAGCATGGAATGCCCTTACTTTGGCCGCGCGTGGCTAGCGGCATCTGGCTGGCCGGCCGGCTCGGCTGCGAACAGCAAGCCGTTGCGCGTAGGAGGCTCCGGGTTGGAGTCCCGGCACTGTCGGCACGAGAAGCGTTCTCGTAGTGCGGAGCGTACTCTATCCCACCCCGTCTTCTTCCCTGCTCCTCCCGGTGGCTAGTCTGTGGTGGACGGGCGTTATGAGCTGCAGTCCCCCAGCGTCCTCGGCTCACCTGGTTGTTACGGCGGATGTACGGGGCCTAGGCCCCGCACGATCTCGACAACAGCTCACTGATGTGGTCGGCGTTGGTGGCGAGCGAGTCTGCCACGATGTCTACTAATCCCAGGTCGACGATTGACAGCAGCAGCAGAGAGGACCAGAGCAGGTACTGTCCCCTCACGTCTGCTGCCAGATGGACTGCCCTTACTGTAACATCTCCTTAATAAAGATTAATATGTCGAACACCGAGGTGAGCGCTATGCAGCGACCCAGTACACGTCTAACTGCAAGTCTGACTGCGAGTGCCTTGCTGCTATCAAAGCCGGCGTATTTAAAGGAAGCACGAGCGACATCCTGATGTGCTCGTTTGTAAAGAACACATTCTTTCCACTTATACTGCCGATTCATCCGTCTTACTCGCCCCTTAGGTGTCCTTGCGACAGAGTTACGTGTTGTTACGGCAGACTTATGTGAAGTTGTGAAATGCAGTACAGCTGACGCTATACCTCTGTCTTGCACTCTACGAAAGTCTCCGTCTAACACAAACCCGCGTGCTAAGCAATTCTCTCTTGCCTGTCGTGTGTAACCGGGCCATTGCCCCTGCGCGACGACACCTTCTGATATATGTGCAATCCTCTTACCTCTCGGCTAACCTACTGCCTCTGGCTCTCGGCATAGGCAACGAATCTTTGACAATATTCAACATTTCCAACTCTTTACTATTCTGCGACACTACACATCACATGTGTGCAGCACAATAGATTCGTACGAATACCTGCCTTCTGTCAAACATGAATGCATAATTCTCTTTCTCAGCAGTGAAATCCAACACATTTTCTGATGACAGCAAGACAGTATCTAAGAATAAAATGCTAAGTTAAAAGTTCTCCCATTATTTCCACGTTAGTGTGCATAGTCAAGAGGAATGTTCGATATCACTACTAGGTCTATTGTCTTTGGCCTGTGACAGTGTTTATGGCTGATGTCACATCACGTTTTGGTGCATATATGTTCATAGTTCTGCTGTTAGTTAGCAAAGCCAACAAATTTAATATTAATGAAGACTGGTTGCAGTGACAGACTGATCACACTGGACTCGCATTCGAGAGGACGATGGTTCAATTCCGCATCCGGCCATCCTGATTTAGGTTTTCCACGATTTCTCTAAATCGCTCTATGCAAATGCCGGGATGGTTCCTTTGAAAGGGCACAGCTGACTTCCTTCCCCGTCCTTCCCTAATCCGATGAGACCGATGACCTCGCTGTCTGGTCCCCTACCCCAAAACAACCCAGCCAACAGTAGCTTTGCCTGAGGTCCAGGTTTCTGGCCACTAGCACGATCTACTCATTTTACACATCTCCCACCATCCCTTGCAGCTTTCACAGTTCATGTAACATATATGTACATAACACACACCTAAATACTTGCGTATTGACATGTCCATTATCTAAATGGATTCTGGGAATTTGCTATACAATTTCACTTTTTGTGATGAAAGGTTTATCAAGTATACCAAAATGCATTAAATATAGTACGATCATAATCATCAGGTAATGCCACAAATCAATCTGTTGCCATAACTTTTAATTCGCAAACAATGTATCACCCTTCCAAAGTAACATAGAACTCCGTATACGCTGTAAAATAGTCTGTCACCGCATTCAACATTTCACGGTGTGTGAAATTATTTGATAGTTCAGTTTCAGCTGATGTATCATTAAATCTCTATTTCTGGTTCTTGTGAACACTAAACATCATTGTCCCATCGATTCTTTCATTACTTTGTACTTTTGATACAAGAGGAAATGTGGAAAGTAAGGTGAAATTTAAAACGGAAAGTGTGGCTAACCTGAAAGAGAATGGACTTAAAGGCTTTAAGGACAATGGAGAACTGACTATGGACGGACCAACACAAAGCTCGCAATAGACTCCGCCTCCTGAAACTCCTGTCTGGACGGACATGGGGACTGCATCCTTCCATCATCCTTCACACCTACGAATCCTCAATCCACCCCACCCTCTGTTATGGCAGCGTCGCTTGGATTTCCACCCCTCCCCGATTTTACAAAGCCCTCCAAATCCAAGAACACCGCGCACTCCACCTCGCCTTCCGTCACCCACGCGCACTCTCTATAACCCCGACCCCTTCCCCCACCTTTTTCTTTTCATCGAACACACCTGCACCCCGTACATGGTCTGCCGACTAGATCCCCCTCACTCCTCAGTGTCTCCGTTCCTCTCCAGCCCGGCCTGTTGCCGCGGCTTTACCGTCGTGTCCCGCCCTCTCTCCATCTCCACACCCTCCACATCTTTTCCCGGTGCAGCTTCCGGCACCCACCCCTCCCGGACGATGAGCTTCACCCCGACGTCTACACCTCCTACCGACTCTAGCCCTACCTTCCCCCCTCCGCAGGACTCCCACTCCCCTCCTCTGAGAAGTTCCCCCCCCCCCCTCCACTCCCCTCCCTTTCCAGTGCACCCCTTCTGTGTCTCTGCACTCCCTCCTCACTTTATTTCCCCCTCCGTCTCCCACCCCACCCGTCTCCTGCCCCTCAGTGTGGCCCCTTTTGTTTTCATCGCACTTCCTCCCCCACTGCACCTCGCTCTCCCCTCTTTTCCCCTCCTCTCAGGCATCTCCCCCAACAGGTGTCTCACAGCAGTCTTCATTCTTCATCGAGTGTGCTTTTTCTCTTACAGTGGTCTCAAAGTGTCTTTGTTCTGGACTGTTTTAGTACCTTGGCCAACTTTTAATCTGAGCACATGACTTTTACTGTATTTTCTACATCTACATTTATACTCTGCAACGGTGTTTGGTGGAGGGCACTTTACGTGCCACTGTCATTACCTCCCTTTTCTGTTCCAGTCACGTACCGTTTGCGAGAAAAATGACTGCCGGAAAGCCTCCGTGCGCGCTCGAATCTCTCTAATTTTACATTTGTGATCTCCTCGGGAGGTATAACTAGGGGGAAGCAACATATTCAATACCACATCCAGAAACGCACCCTCTCAAAACCTGGACAGCAAGCTACACCGCGATGCAGAGCACCTCTCATGCAGAGTCTGCCACTCGAGTTTGCTAAACATCTCTGTAACGCTATCATGCTTACCAAATAACCCTGTGACGAAACGCACCGCTCTTCTTTGGATCTTCTATATCTCCTCTGTCAACCCGATCTGGTACGGACCCCACACTGATGGCCAATACTCGAGTATAGGTCGAACGAGTGTTTTGTAAGCCACCTCCTTTGTTGATGGACTACATTTTCTAAGGACTCTCCCAATGAATCTCAACCTGGTACCCGCCTTACCAACAATTAATTTTATATGATCATTCCACTTTAAATCGTTCCGCACCCATACTCCCAGATATTTTACAGAAGTAACTGCTACCAGTGTTTGTTCCGCTATCATATAATCATACAATAAAGGATTCTTCTTTCTATGTATTCGCAATACATTACATTTGTCTATGTTAAGGGTCAGTTGCCATTCCCTGCACCAAGTGCCTAATCGCTGCAGATCTTCCTGCATTTCGCTACAATTTTCTAAGGCTGCAACTTCTCTGTATATTACAGCATCATCCGCGAAAAGCTGCATGGAACTTGCGACACTATCTACTAGGACATTTATATATATTGTGAAAAGCAATGGTCCCATAACACTCCCCTGTGGCACACCAGAGGTTATTTCAACGTCTGTAGACATCTCTCCATTGAGAACAACATGCTGTCTTCTGTTTGCTAAAAACTCTTCAATCCAGCCACACAGCTGGTGTGGTTATCCGTAGGCTCTTACTTTGTTTATCAGGCAACGGTGCAGAACTGTATCGAACGCCTTCCGGAAGTCAAGGAAAATGGCATCTACCTGGGAGCCTGTACCAAATATTTTCTGGGTCTCATGAACAAATAAAGCGAGTTGGGTCTCACACGATCGCTGTTTCCGGAATCCGTGTTGATTCCTACAGATTACATTCTGGGTTTCCAGAAACGACATGAGATGCAAGCAAAAAACTTGTTCTAAAATTCTACAACAGATTGACGTCAGAGAGATAGGTCTATAGCTTTGCTCATCTGCTCGATGACCCTTCTTGAAGACTGGGACTACCTGTGCTCTTTTTCCAATCATTTGGAACCTTCTGTTCCTCTAGAGGCTTGCGGTACAAGGCTGTTAGAAGGGGGGCAAGTTCTTTCGCGTACTCTGTGTAGAATCGAATTGGTATCTCGTCAGGGTTTCCCAACGTGTGGTCCGCGGACCCCTTAGGGGTCTGCCGGCTCTTTCTAGGGGGTCCACGGCCACCCTTCACCAAATCGTGTAAAATAATGAGTAAAATTATTGAATAAAAATGTGAAAATCAAATTCATCACTATTTTTTTTTTTTCGTGTGAAAAAAATGTGAATTTTTACTTCAGGTTGTATTCCCAAGCAGCCTTCGCGGTTCTTAAGTGAGAACGCATACACAGTTTAGCGCCAGAGAATGCTTCTCTGATCGACTGTTTTGCAACAATACCGGGGTCGTTTGTGCGCCGGCTCTCGGCGGTAGATACGTTGAAATCTTTTACGCATGTGCGGAGTGAGCTTTGTTGACCAATCGAAGCACTCATTGGCACGTATGCATCCCCAGGCATCCTAAAATGTTAAACTTGCTTTGTCAGTGCACTACCTATTTCATAAGTCAATTTTTGACCTTAAGGTTTTTTTCATTCAGTTCTAAACCAAAGACTAATGTTAATACTTCGGAGGGGGGAGGGGGGGCTGGGGGGGAGTTCATTGGGAACAGACTAGGGGTCTGCCATGGATTTTCAATTGGAGAAGGGATCCACCAGCTGAAAAGGTTGGGAAGCCCTGTTTTATGTGCTCCAAGGATCGCCAACTGTGCCTTTTAACTTTATGTCAACTTTCTTACACATCTGTGTCAGTGTATATTTTAACCCTCATTGTCTCCACCTATTCTGTTTTTATATCCCCATTTTTATCATCTTTATATGTACAGTTTTCTCCTTTTATTAATTTTCACGTCACTCAGCTGAAGAGCGGCGGATTGTGCCGCTGACAGCTCAAAAAAAGAAAAGAAAATACTATGGATCGGGCTGTTCTAGGCAAATACTGACTTAACCACGGGTCTTCCCATCTCCCCTCTACACCGTCTGAGCACTAAGCTAGCGACCAATAAGGAGCCACTAGATGACCTTGTGTGTGTGTGTGTGTGTGTGTGTGTGTGTGTGTGTGTGTCCGTACTCACACTATGTACTCCATTTTAAAAATGATTTCATTTTAAGATAGTGTTGTGGGCGAGTGAAAGACTGAACTCCTTGTTAGTACCACATTTAATATTAATTTTCTGAACTTAGAGTTTTTTTAAGCATTCAATTTTAAATTCAATACTTTTCACAATAATGCTTCGGCAAATGAAAGAAAGAGTGAAATAGTTAATAGTATTTGTTACTATTTCTCAAGTGGGTTGTATTCCCTGTTTGCATTTTTGAAGCTATGGACACAGACTGCTCACCTGCCAGTTGTTATTGGCATCTCGGTAATATCGGCTACTTACTGTTATAAAATTTTGGGGATCAAATAAAACATGAAAGACAGAAAGTATGGGTAGGGTAAAAATGAGATAAGCAGGTCGGGTAAAAAAAGGCATCATTAGTTTGGAGTAAACTATGGAAGGTAATAAGGTGAAGATAAAGCCAACTTGTTTACCTTATTAGAAATCCTTATTCAAAAATCTTGCTGTGGACTCCAGTAATTTAAATGATGTGATAGTATGCAGGAGATTTCATTACTGTATGAAACAGTGTGCACTAATTACACTCCTGGAAATTGAAATAATAACACCGTGAATTCATTGTCCCAGGAAGGGGAAACTTTATTGACACATTCCTGGGGTCAGATACATCACATGATCACACTGACAGAACCACAGGCACATAGACACAGGCAACAGAGCATGCACAATGTCGACACTAGTACAGTGTATATCCACCTTTCGCAGCAATGCAGGCTGCTATTCTCCCATGGAGACGATCGTAGAGATGCTGGATGTAGTCCTGTGGAACGGCTTGCCATGCCATTTCCACCTGGCGCCTCAGTTGGACCAGCATTCGCACTGGACGTGCAGACCGCGTGAGACGACGCTTCATCCAGTCCCAAACATGCTCAATGGGGGACAGATCCGGAGATCTTGCTGGCCAGGGTAGCGGACTTACACCTTCTAGAGCACGTTGGGTGGCACGGGATACATGTGGACGTGCATTGTCCTGTTGGAACAGCAAGTTCCCTTGCCGGTCTAGGAATGGTAGAACGATGGGTTCGATGACGGTTTGGACGTACCGTGCACTATTCAGTGTCCCCTCGACGATCACCAGAGGTGTACGGCCAGTGTAGGAGATCGCTCCCCACACCATGATGCCGGGTGTTGGCCCTGTGTGCCTCGGTCATATGCAGTCCTGATTGTGGCGCTCACCTGCATGGCGCCAAACACACATACGACTATCATTGGCACCAAGGCAGAAGCGACTCTCATCGCTGAAGACGACACGTCTCCATTCGTCCCTCCATTCGTGCCTGTAGCGACACCACTGGAGGCGGGCTGCATGATGTTCGGGCGTGAGCGGAAGACGGCCTAACGGTGTGCGGGACCGTAGCCCAGCTTCATGAAGATGGTTGCGAATGGTCCTCGCCGATACCCCAGGAGCAACAGTGTCCCTAATTTGCTGGGAAGTGGCGGTGCGGTCCCCTATAGCACTGCGTAGGATCCTACGGTCTTGGCGTGCATCCGTGCGTCGCTGCGGTCCGGTCCCAGGTCGACGGGCACGTGCACCTTCCGCCGACCACTGGCGACAACATCGATGTACTGTGGAGACCTCACGCCCCACGTGTTGAGCAATTCGGCGGTACGTCCACCCGGCCTCCCGCATGCCCACTATACGCCCTCGCTCAAAGTCCGTCAACTACACATACGGTTCACGTCCACGCTGTCGCGGCATGCTACCAGTGTTAAAGACTGCGATGGAGCTCCGTATGCCACGGCAAACTGGCTGACACTGACGGCGGCGGTGCACAAATGCTGCGCAGCTAGCGCCATTCGACGGCCAACACCGCGGTTCCTGGTGTGTCCGCTGTGCCGTGCGTGTGATCATTGCTTGTACAGCCCTCTCGCAGTGTCCGGAGCAAGTATGGTGGGTCTGACACACCGGTGTCAATGTGTTCTTTTTTCCATTTCCAGGAGTGTATTTATAAAACAGGGGTATGCCTATTTTCATTTCCCAGTACTGGAAAATTACCATTTAATATTGGTTTCTATGTTGTGTTTCTTTTTAGTAACATAAATTTTTAATGATGCTTTGATGGAAAGCTTGTTTCTTAGGTTTCACATATATACGAAACATGTATATGTGTAAAAAATTTCAAAATGAGCTGAAACTTATTAAAATTATGGAGTGGTAGTGCAAGACACATTTGTGTGCTACACGTTGAGCTGTTTTTTCTGTTATTTGGAAAGGTATAGAAAAGTGGAGTAAAAAAGGCTATCATATCTTGAGCAGCTGACTGCCTCCCAACTTCAGTTTCATCATAAGTAGTGTTTGCTTTTTTAAAAATAATTAGTAACTACTTTGTTTACTCTCCTTATTTCAGTTTGGAAATCATTAGGCTATCAGTAGTGTAGAATGCCTAGAAATTACATTAAACTGAAACCTTAAAGAGACAGACACAGAGAATGCTGTGAAAGTTTAAAATGAATGCCAGGTTTAAATGAAAGCCGTTACTTAAAATTGTAATTTAAACATATCACTGGTATCTGAGAGTAATGCTAAAAAGGTCTGAAAACATAGAAAACTCTTCTCAGTGAAGTTGAGTATACTTACTTGACTAAATGGGCCTTCCCTTAACTTCATTCAAGGTAAAGCAGATTTTTGCTGAGTATGTTCAGCTCAGTACTACAAAAGGCATATTTACCAGTGAAAAGAAGTTTTGCTGGTAGGGTTGGCTTTCAAATTTTACTAAACACCCAGCTCTAATCACTCAGAAACTTGAAAAATTTTAAATAATCTGTAGGAGCACACCAAGATATCCATTTATTTCCCTTAAAAAGATTTTCAGTAAGATTTGGAGTTGAAACTATCAGACTGTCTAAACAAAATAGAAAGAAACTTCCACATGGGAAAAATATATAAAAAACAAAGATTCCAAGACTTACCAGGCGGGAAAGCGCCGGCAGACAGGCACATGAACAAAACACACAAACACACACACAGAATTACGAGCTTTCGCAACTGGCAGTTGCTTCGTCAGGAAAGAGGGAAGGAGAGGGAAAAATGAAAGGATGTGGGTTTTAAGGGAGAGGGTAAGGAGTTATTCCAATCCCGGGAGTGGAAAGACTTCCCTTAGGGGAAAAAAAGGACAGGTGTACACTCGCACACACACACCCACACACATATCCATCCGCACATACACCGTGTGTGTGCGAGTGTACACCTGTCCTTTTTTTCCCCTAAGGGAAGTCTTTCCGCTCCCGGGATTGGAATGACTCCTTACCCTCTCCCGTAAAACCCACATCCTTTCATTTTTCCCTCTCCTTCCCTCTTTCCTGACGAAGCAACTGCCAGTTGCGAAAGCTCGTAATTCTGTGTGTGTGTTTGTGTGTTTTGTTCATGTGCCTGTCTGCCGGCGCTTTCCCGCCTGGTAAGTCTTGGAATCTTTGTTTTTTGTATATAGACTGTCTAAACAAATTTGTTACGGCTAGACCTATTGGTGTATATACAGTCTGTAACATTAATGGACATACTTAATATTTCCCCTGCATGAAAATCTAACATAAATTTTGAGAAAAAGGGTAAATTTATTTGTTGGGACATAGAAATGTCTAATAGATCATTATATGAATTTTTTTATCCTGCTCCATCCTTTTATTGTCCTGTCACCTGTGAAGGTACTTTCTTCAATTTAGTTAATACATCGTTTTTTTTTTTTTCCAGTGAAATGTTTGAGTGAATATGAAACATTCTTAACCATATTCTGAAGAGAGCAAAAGTTTTTCACCCAAAAAATTCAAAAGTTTAATTATTGTTTTGTTTCTACCCCTCCTTACCCAAGGTAAAATGGGTAAATATCAAATTGCGGTGTGGTCTATCATGTGTGTACATACCTGTTGCACTTCTCGTGTCAAGTGTATATCACTGTAGGGAAGAAAATTCTGAAATAATTTGTATAAAGCCAAGTAAAGAAGTGATAGTAATACTTGTGCTTTTCTCTCAACGGGAAATTCTTCCACGGTGGGAAACAAGTGTGTTGGAGCTGCACAGAAATGACTGTAATGTGCAAGAAATTAAATCTTTAAATGTTCTTGATGAAGATAAAACAAGGCAGGAGTTTGGACAGTGCTTGGCACAGTTTGAAAACATAACAAAAACATCATATACAAGAAGGGGCACCGAACTCGCATCAGGAAAGTACGTTGTTTTTAAATGAAGGCTGGTCTGTCACCACAATACTCACAGTGTAAAAGTTCACGGTTCAGTGCTAATGGCTACAAAAAAACACCAACTGTCCATAAAAAAATACAGTGACAATTTGTGCTGTGCATGACAAGACACAAAGGTAATTCTGTACTGTAGAGAAAGTAGTACGCTATAAAGAAATGCTGTGTGAGATCAACATGGTGCTGGGTCATAACTACAATGTTGGGAGTGCTGCTGCTTTAAGATTCAGCCAATCATCAAGTGATGTCAAAGAAAAATTAATCTCCCTGTTTGAAAGAGGTCATTCACCAGCCACTGCACTCGAGGCGATTGAGGTTGGAATTCAGCTGAATTGTTCAGATTACCCTTTAGTCCTTGCAGACAGAAGCAAGTGTCCTGATTACGACTTTTGTCACTGTTACCACTTGGAGTTTTGATTATGTTTTCAGAAAGCTGCAGATTTATAGAAATGGGATTACAATTACTGAAAGAGACAGTAGGGGAAAATATTGCTGGGGGAAACATCTATGGCCCAAGTGTGTTTCTGACTGATGACAGCCACTGAGACCAAAATAAAATTAGAAGGAGCTTCCCAAACACAAAAATTTTGTTGTGTATATTTCATGTCCCACAGGCAGTGTTGCGCTGGCTTCTCAAAGCAAAAAATTCCATACCACAGTAAAAACAGTGCGAGTTCTTCCACAATTTTGAAAGAATTACGTTTACACCAACAAAAAAATGAAGTAGTGGTAAACTATAATGTAACAAGAGTGAATATTGGTGAAAACAAAAAATTATTCAAGTACTTGGAAGGAGATCGGGGTAGGCGAGAACTGTGGATCATTTCACATCAACGAGGTGTGCTTATACAGGTTGAAAAGTATTTAAACCGACAAACTCTGGGAGGTTGTAGGGGACATCAAAACAAATATTTTCCCTAATGTCATTTTTTCCTATGAGGAGTATTTAAACCAGTAGAGGAAGATTTCTCTGGTGGCAAATTAATTAAACCAACAAACACTTTTCCATTTTTTTTATGACCAAGAGATAACACATTAACACAACCCAATTTCAATTACTGTAGATTTTCAAAAATGCCTCCACTGACACATAAACAAAGGTTACACCGTCGGATCGTGTTCTGTCTGACACGGGCAAAAACCCCAGGAGTATGCTGAATTGTTCCTGCTGCTGCTACTACCCGGGTAACCAGATCCTCTTTCGATGCAACAGGATTTGCGTAAACAAGGTTGCGCATCTCTCCCTACACCAAAAAGTCCAGAGGGGACATATCTGGGGATCGAGCAGGCCATGGTACAGGACCACTTCTGCCAATCCATGTTTCTGGGAACCGTCGCAAGCGACGACTGAATGCGGCGGCGCCCCGTCATGTTGGAACCACGTGCGTTGTCTTGTAGGGAGCAGGATGTCTTCCAGCAATTCTGGTAAGGAAATTGTAATACTGCCTGCTATTTTATGGCCTAGGAAGCAGATATGGCCCAATTAAATAGTGTCCAACAACACCGAACCACACATTAACAAAGAACTGCACTTGATGAGTGCTAGTAACTGTGATATGTGGGTTATCCTTACTCCAAACATGCGAATTGTGCATGTTGAAGACTCCATCATGCCCAAATGTTGCTTCATCGGTAAACAACACGAAGGATGGAAATGTACAATGCACTTCACACTGTTCCAGGTACTACTGCGAAAACTGTCTCTGAGTGGATAATCAACTGGTTCCAGGTTGTGGACAAGCTGTAAGTGAAATGGATGTAACAATTGCTCTCAAAGGACTGTTCTTACATTTATCTGATTCGTCCCCATGTTATGTGCAGTTGCACAAGTGCTCTGATTTGTCCCCATGTTATGATTCGTCCCCATGTTATGTGCAGTAGCACAAGTGCTAACTGAAGGATCCAGCTCCACATGCTGCAAGATAGTTTCCTCAAATTGCAGTGTTCTTACTGTGGGATGGCGTCCCTGTCCAGGTAATCTGCTAAATGACCCGGTCTCATGCAGACATTGATACACAGCAGCAAAGGTCGTTTGATGTAGGATACGGCGATTACAATATTGTTGCTGATAAACATGCTGTGCAGCTCATCCATCCGTTGTGGTGCTTTGTAGTACGCACCAACCATATCAGTGTACTCACTCCAGTTGTATCGCTCCATTAGTAAACAGAGACAACGCACTACTACACTGGTGGACAGCAGCTGCCTACAACTGAAGAGTGTAATACGCCCTCTAACAACTGAAGATTGTAATACGGCCTCTCACAACTGAAGAGCGGACTCCACCGGTTTAAATAATCCTCATAGGAAAAAATGACATTAGGGAAAAATATTCGTTTTGATGTCCCCTACAACCTCCTAGAGTTTGTCGGTTTAAATACTTTTCACCCTGTAGAAGGGCGCAACACCAATAATATAAGTGAGGCCTTCGTGAGAATTTTGAAGGACAGAATTTTTGAGAGGGTGTGTGCCTTCAATGTAGTTCAGATGGTAGACTTCTTTCTCACAAAGGTGAATTTGTATTTTCAGAGGAGACTTCTCGATGCTGCTAGTGGAGCAAGTCCTAAGCCTTTCTCCAGGCCTATAAAGGCTCCTTCACAGGAATTCCAGCAAAAATCGGACAAGTGGATGAGGATGTTCTGCTGGTTCCCACTGAAGAAAGAGACAGCCATTATTACATTGTAAATATGGTTGCTCTTGTTTGGACTTATTGCCAAGGCAATAGAGGGAAGATCTGCAAACATATATACTGGGCAGTACTGTTTTACCATCAGGAAACTACAGGGAGGCGACGGATAATGACAGTATACGTAGACTGTATGATTTTATTGCTACAAATGAGCAACCTCCTGAAGGATGGCTAGAGCCTCTGTATAGCTCTCAAAATGCAATGGCTTCAATTTCTTCTATACATTTGGAGCAAATGGACATAGGGTTGCTCTGTGAAAGCCATGAAGAGATGACATGGAGACAGTTCGAGACAAAGGAAATAATGATTTAATAGAAGAAATTCAAGCTCGTCTTTTTTTCAAATAAATCCCGTGAGGAAATGAGGAAAGGGCTCAAAGCCATGTGCAAAAAATTGAGGAAGTCTGAAACTCCGCCCCCAGTAGCTGAGTGGTCAGCGCGAGAGAATCTCAATCCAAAGGGCCCGGGTTCGATTCCTGGCTGGGGCGGAGGTTTTCTCCACTCAGGGACTGGGTGTTGTGTTGTCCTAATCATCATTTCATCCCCATCGACACGCAAGTTGCCAGAGTGGCGTCAAATCGATAGACTTGCACCAAGCAAACGGTCTACCTGACGGGAAGCCCTCGTCATACGACATCATCATCAGCAGCAGCAGCAGTGACAATGGAAAACATATGCCAGACCACAACCTGAACCTGGGATCTCCTACTTATTAATCAGTTGCCCTAACCACTGCGCGAGCCATCTGCATGCACATCTTATTTGGCAAATTTTGTTGAAGATAAGTAAAACATACTTTTAAATATACATTATGGAGAGAAAGTAATTCAATATTATATGAATTCTCATATTTGTTACAGGACAGTCAAGAAAAAATTGCGGTAACTATATTCCCATTCAGCCCACTGCAATTAGCAGAAGAAAGAACAAGCTGGCAGGTTGCAGATGTCATACGGGGGGAAGACCGTGACCACACTCTAAGTGAAGCAAGGAATTTGTAAAAACAGAAGTTTCTGAAATGTGGCACTTTAAATTTTATCTAGCAACTTTCCTTTCCCCAAAAGGCATATATAAGGAATCAAATAATTATTATTTGTTTAACATTTGTAAGTTTGAGGGGCTACTTCCAGCTCTGCTTCCAATGTTTCTTCCAGTGTTGACCTTTGAACATTCAATACTGTTGGCTAACTTGTGTAAACTTAATACTGTGTGCTAATGGCTGTGTAACCACCGAAACTAATCCACAAAAGAAATGAGAAAATGCAACTGAAGACTGCCTCCAGACTGACCCAAAATCCACTATTGATAAAGGCTACAGCATGTGAGTTTCAGGCACCACTTTAAAAATAATTCTTATCTGAAGGCAGCTCTATTACCATAATTAAATGCAAACAAAATACTTGTTTATGATTTGATGTGACTGTCAAGTGGAATAAATTGTAGACATTGTGTAGCGGGACTTTGAATTTCGCCACGCTGTAGTCGTTCCCTCAGACATGAATTGTGCCGTCGCAGCGCTATGAGCGCTCAACAGCAGAGAAAATACTTAAATTGTAACTCTTTTTTGTTTTTCTATCCATTTCAATTGTCTCCCGAGAGCGGAACTTTAATGCAGACGTGATCTGATTAAGACGAAAAAACTTATTAATGTGTAGACATTGTGGATGTTGTTATGAAATTCGGAGGATGGATAGAAGCAACTAAAATAAATTGCATTTAATATCAAGACGGTTGTGTATACATTAGAAATTCCTGGACAATGAAACTTATTGCAAGATATCAGAGCAGAATTTTCACACAGAAATGAAGGAGATTTTTGAAGACCTGGATGCCGCACGAAAGAAGATATATTAATCTGGTTAATAAAATAGAAAGAAACTTCCACATGGGAAAAATATATTAAAAACAAAGATTCCAAGACTTACCAAGCGGGAAAGTGCTGGTAGATAGGCACAATGAATAAAACACACAAACACACACACAGAATTTCAAGCTTTCGCAACTGGCGGCTGCTTCGTCAGGAAAGAGGGAAGGAAAAGGAAAGATGAAAGGATGTGGGTTTTAAGGGAGAGGGTAAGGAGTCATTCCAATCCCGGGAGCGGAAAGACTTACCTTAGGGGGAAAAAAGGATATGAATGTTTGCAACACGTCTTGTTCCAAAGCAGTGGCAGTGTACATTATGGAATAATTGCTGATGTGTAATAGCAATTATTTTTGTGCTAACACAACTTCCTGATTGGCACTCGCCTCAAGTTCCCCACTAGCTTCTCAAACTTACTAAAAAGGAAGTAAATAATTAATTGCTAATTTTCAGTGGGAGAACACATTTTCTTTCAGGCAACCACCCTAAACCAGAAAATTGCAGTAACATGTTAAAAAACTTTATTTTTTGTGATTGAATGCCAAGCCAACTAGTCAGATTGCATGTCCTATATTACAGTTTGTGATTTTCACATTCTGAGAATGAAAAGAACAGTGAATCTCTTTAAACTTTTATCTGAATAGCAGAGAGAGAGCTGAACAGGGTAAGTGTACTCACCATGAATTGTTATGTCCAGCTTTTGGTGACACACAACGTTCTGCTTCTGGTAAGTGAAGACAAAGGGGAAAAGCAAAGGAGTGTGGCAAAATTGTGAAATACGCGAGCCTACCCCAAAATATGATCCCTTATGACATAGTGGAATGAAAGCATGTAAGCTTTTTTACATTTATGCGACAAGTTCCACACCCACGTCAATCATCTCATTTTTTGGGTCTACAGAATGAAAACTGAATCTAATCTAATCCTACATCTGAAATAATTCTCACTGGTAATACAGACTGGTTTGGGGGCGTCCGCAATTCTGTAGTATGACATTCCCAACTGAATTTATTATAGAGTTGTGATCCCAGAAATTTAATACTGTCAACCTTTTTGATCTGCACATTTTCATACGTTATATACATGCTGTAGTTTGCGAAATCGAGCGTTTTCCAAATCTCAAATAAAACTTAGATTAGCGTACTCACATTTTCCCCAATACGACTATCTTGTACAGTAGTAGGCGAATCTATCACATTAGTATATTTTTGTGTTGTATTACAAGGCTGAACACTTGTTCTATTAAGTGAACGGCACAAGAACTTTTTGCTCCGAATTTAACCTACTGTCTTCAACTTACATGTTACTTCATACTTAAAAACGCATCTTGTTAACATTTTACTTAAACAGTGCCATGGCGAAGTTTCTGTTGCAGCTGCGAGGATAATATTTCTAATAGTGAACGATAATCTACGTAAATATAATATGAAACACTAATAATCATTCAAACATCAACTAAAGTGTACCCGCAGTTAATTAGCTAAGGTTATGTTACGATTCATACTACATTCCTGCCATTTCGCATTACTCACATATATATTGATAAATAAACAGATAGATTCCACCTACGTCGTTATTTAACTTTAACTCCATTGGGGTATTCGCCATTCGGTAGTGAAAAATAACTTAACGGTTATAAACAAATAACTGGAACCAGAATACATTTGGCCTTTGGGTATTTGGCTCAACCAGTGCCTCCTAGGAACAAGGCTCATGACGTAAGCACCACGGGCGTGAAACTATAAGGGCGAAGAGGCAACAAGCCACGTAGTTCCATTCCAGACCACTAGAGGTGCTAGGGCATCAAACGAAGCTGGAATTGACCAACGAGAGCTGTCTAAACTCCAATGGTGGTTGTTTTGAAATATTCAATCGTCTTGCTCTGCACTGAACCGAGTTTGATAGCCACCCCCTCGCCTACCACCACCCTGAAGTTATTACCCGTGCCACCTCCTTTCTCTGGCACACCTCGTCTGAGGCCGTGGAGACCAACGTCCCTTCCGTCGCCGTCCACCCCCACCGTCCTGCTTTACCCCCACAGGCCATCGTCCTTCTCCGTGAATCCCGCCGTCTCTACCGTCCCTTCCTCCACACGCGTGACCCGGACACACTATGATGCCACTGGCAACTACAACGACATGTCAGAAACTTGCTCGCGGCTAAGAAATGCTGGGACTGATGACAGACATGCACCCGTTTAAATGCTACACTTCCTATTGACTCGTCCAAGTACTGGTCAGCCTTCCACCGCCTTACCGGATCTAAACCCCAGCCCTACTACCCTCTCCTTCATGATAAGTGACACTTCCCTGACGACCATAGTAAGACCAATCACTTTGCCTCCTACTCCGATGTCTTTACCATCCCATACGATCCCCAGTTCGATTACTCCCTCTTCCCGGATGCCCGCGATCGAACTGACACCTCTGTCGCTCCCGTCGCTCCTGGCTTCCAGTACTTGGACAACATTGCACACAACGAACTCGATGCTACCGTCACTACTCGGGATCTCATTGCTACACTCCACATGAAATGCAACACCGCTCCCGGTCATGATCGTGTTACCTACCGCCACCTTCGTGAAGCTCCTGCCTCCTTTCTTTCCACTCTGACGGGGCTCTATAATGTAGTCCTGTCCACCGACTACTACCCCGACCTGTGGAAAACCTCCAGTATCCTGATGTTCCTTAAACCCGGTAAACCGCCATCCGTCATCTCCTCCTACCATCCCATCGGCCTTACCTCGGTCTTCAGCAAGGTCCTGGAATCCATCCTTACCCGACGCATCCGCCAGCATCTCTGCCAGCACCGCCTCCTTCCCGTTACTGACTGTGGCTTTCGACCATCTTTTTCTACTGATGACCTTCTCCTTCACCTCACTTATCTCCTCTCGGAACAGCTAAATTCCCGTCGCTCTGCTATCTTCCTTTCCCTCGACCTCGAACGCACCTATGACCGTGAATGGCATTCCGGTTTCCACTTCAAGCTCCAAACCTTCGCCCTTCCTCTTAACTACATCCGTCTGATCGGGTACTTTCTTTCCCAACGTCCTTCCTATGTCACCATCCACAACACGGACTCCTACACCTTTCTCCCCTCCGCCAGTGTGCCCCAAGGTTCCGTCCTCTCCCCTCTTCTGTACCTTTTGTATACGGCGGACATGCTGCCGCCTTCACCCCTCGTCCACCTTCTCCCGTACGCCAATGACACCACCTTCCTTGCCCTCGCCCCCACCCTGCAGCGCTCCCAACACCTTCTCCAGTCCCATCTTGACCGGTTCACCACTTGGTGTAACTAGTGGTTGCTCAAGGTAAATCCTTCCAAAACCCAGGCGATCATTGTAGGCAAAACCACCCCTTCCTTCCGCCTCCTCGACTTCTATGTCACTGTCTATGGCCGTCCTATTGGCCTCACCCCCACCCTTAAGTACCTCGGCGTCGCCCTCGACCGTCGCCTCTCCTGGACCCCCCACCTCCGGACGATCCGAGCCAAGGCACACTCCCGACTCCGACTCCTCGAGCTCCTTTCCGGCCGTACATAGGGTCTGGACCCCCCCCCCCCCCCCCACGCCATACTCCACAATTATATATCCCTCATCCACCCTATCCTCTGCTACACCCACCCTGCCTGGTTCTCCGTTCCCCCTACCTTTTACAAATCCCTTCAGATCCTCGAAAGCCATGCTCTTCGCATTGCCTATCACATCCGTCTCCCCTCCCCCACGCAGATGTTGTACGACCTTAGTACGTTCCCCCACCTCTTCCTTTTCCTCGAATGGATACAGATCCTCTACACCTCCCGTAACCTCGATCCTCCTCACCCGCTTGTTTCTCCCATCTCCTCCCACCCCGCCCACTGCCGCGCCTGTATCTCCACGTCCCACCTGTTCTCCATCTCTCCACCCTCCTTGCCCTCTCCCAAGGTGGCTTTTGTCAACCCCCCCCTCCCTGATGATGCCCTCCTCCCCTCCATCTACCCCTCCTTTCAACTTTGATTCTCCCCTCCTGTGTTTTTACTCAGAGCACCCTCTCTGCCTTCCCTCCCTCCTCCCTTCCTCCCCTCGGCTTCCCCTACCCCCATACCTTCATTCCTTCCCCCATCTCCCCTCCCATTGGCATCTCTGCTCTCCCCTCTCCCTCCCCCACCAACTTCTTCCCCTCTTGGCTGGTCCCCAGACTTGCAAATGTCAAGTGGACATTCACACGCCAGAGATCATCGCCATCAGTTTTTCGCGTGTGTGCCATCGTGTTTGTGATTTAGTGTTTTTCGCCGCCCACACTCCTTCGTTCTCGTGTACCGTCTAAATCGTCAGTGTTTGTGCCCAGTGCAGACAGTTTTTCTTGTTTTTTCGTCGAGTGTGAATGGCTTCGTGTTTTTCATTATTGTATCTACTGTTTTTTAACCACCAGTCTGTTACTTTTCTGTCTTCATTTTCTCTTTTATTGCATTGCTTGTGGCGGAACAACGGAGTAAAATTTTCTGCAGCCAGCCCACATTGTATGAGGTGCAAAATAACAATAACGGAAAGAAAGGGCTCTGCACTGGATCCTGTGGTCCTCGGTTACAGTCATCTTTGTGTTTGTTTTATATTTACATACTACTTATCTTCATTATAAACAGATTTTTTACTTTAAATTCATAAACCTTACCGTGGAATTGAAGAAATTTCCTGCTGAAAAATGTCCACAATTAATTGTAAGGTAATACATCTAATTTTTCATTAAATAATCTTGTAGCTTATAAATGAAATGTATTCTCTTTTATCGTGAATTAAGCAGTGTGGTTTCCGTTTGTTTATTTAAATAACATTGATATGTCTGTAGTAGTTTTATTTATTGAAGAAGTTTATGTTTTTCTTTCTTTTTTTTTTCAGAATATTCAACAAACAGATTAACATTGAAATACTCCTGGAAGTTTGCCAGCTGTTCATCTGGCACAAGTGGATCAGGTGAAACTGATGTTAACAGTGAATTAGACTTACCAAGCACTAGTGGTACCATGGAAAATCTTTATTATACAGGTGCCAATACTAGAGGTGAAACTGGTGTTAGAGAATTACCTAGCACTAGTTGGCCAAGCAGAGTAATTCATTGAGTGATGCACCTCTTAAATTTTTTATCTCTCCTCAAAAAGAATCTGCAGATAGTGAGTACACATTCTTATCTGAAACATTTTGTAATGAGAAACATGGGGTTTTAGGTACAGGGGTTTCAAAAGCAGACTTAACTCCAACAAAATCAAAAATGTACAAGATTCATAGGAATACTCTAACAAGGCTATCAAAACTGAAAGCAAAGGTACATCATGAAAAATCAGAACTGAAAGCACTTAAATATTTATAAGACAGCAACACTTTCTCTGTCATAGAATCTAATTTAAACTCTGTTGCCAAAGATTTCATAAACAGCCAATTACGAAATGCTCATCGATCAGCAAATGAGAAGCGATGGACGTCCGAGGATAAAGTATTTGCTTTATCCTTATACAAATTAAGTCCCTGCCTATACAAATATTTGTCAGTTCATTTTTGTCTTCCTTCTGCGAGGTATCTGAAATGTCTGGTGTCTTCTATACCTTTTGAACCAGGATTGAATACTTCGGTCATGAATGTAATGAAAGCAGAAGTTGAAGTAATGAACAACAGTGACAAATATTGTGCTTTGTTGTTTGATGAAAGGTCTTTAGAAAGAGGGTTGTATTATAATGCAAGCAAACAAGAAATTTCAGGGTTTCAAGATTTAGTGTATTTAGGGAGGTCAAATGTTCATCCAAATCATGCATCAGTTTTCATGGTTAGAGGCATACATAAAAGCTGGAAGCAGGTTGTTGCTTATTATTTCACTCGCAACTCAGTTTCAAGTATCAGTTTAAAAAGTCTTATTACCTATTTCATAAGGCAATTGCAAGAAATGGGGCTAAAGGTAGTTTGTACCGTTTGTGACCAGGGCGCAACCAACCAGAGTGCACTGAAGGAACTATGCTGTGAGAAATCTACTGAGTCCAGTCCATTTCATTTTGTAGTCAGAGATGAACCTATTGCAGCCATTTATGATGTCCCACATCTATTAAAAATACTAGAAATGCTCTGCTAGGAAATAAAATACAGTTTGGGTTTTAAAAAAGAGGCCAGTTTTGAATATATTTACAGGGCTTTTCTTCTGGATCAGCAGAAGATGTTTAAGACATTGCCATAACTACATAGAAATCATTTTGAATTAAAGGATTATTTTACTAAAATGAAAGTCAAGGTAGCTGCAGCTCAGCTTAGTCATACAGTTGCTGCAGTTATTGAAACTTATGTGGCAGTTAATATCTTACCTGCTGAGGCAATATACACTGCAGAATTTGTTGAAAAGATGGATTGTTTATTTGATTCACTGAACAGTTCCTATTGTTATCCACAAGATGGCAAGTCTTATAAGTGTGCCCTCTCTGCAGAGTCCCCACATATTGAAATGTGGTACAGCCTGTCAAAGGAAATGGAAGATTGGAAAGTGTTGGAGCTAGGCACAGGGAGAGATAAGACAAATATGTTCAGTTTCATAAGTGGGAGGCAAACTACAATAAGATCACTGATGTTCATTTGGAACAGATTAAAAAAAATGGCTTTAATTTTTTAAGCATAAGGGCTTTCAATCAAGACCAAGTGGAGAATGTATTTTGTTGTGTGAGGCAGCATGGTGTTGCAAACACCAACCCAACTTGCTTTCAGTTCACAGCAGCATTGAAAACAGTTGTTACTTACAAAGTCACTAGGTAATTGTGAGGATGATAGATGCATGCCATTAAACAATTTAAAGCAATTTTTGGGAGCTAGTCATGACAACTTTCTTGACTCCACAACACACCATTCCATTATACATCAAAGTGCTTTATATTGTACCCTTGCTGATAATGAAGCTGCTGCTGGTAGTGGTGGGGTTGATGTAAGAAATGACAGACAAGCACTAGCATATGTCGCTGGTTACATTCCACAAAAGATGGGTGTTTCAACTGAAACCAACTGTAGTGACTGTAAAACAACACTGTTCTCACCAACACCCACAGAGCATCATTTATTTACAAGATTCAAAGAATATGATGCTTTAAACCCAAAATTGTTGTATGCTAGTGACAGCTTAATGTCCTTTGTAGCAAATGTTCATAGTCAGTTGTGTGCATTCTTAGATAAATGTGGACACCAGGAACAATTGGAGAATACATTCTATTCACTGTTTAAGTTTCCAGAGGAAATAACATTTTGCAAGGCCCATATTTCTGAACAGTATATTTTAAGACAATGTGTACCTCTATTGATTTACAAGTACGTGAAAGATTGGAAACACACCATCAGTAATAAAAGACTTGATATTGTTAAAGACAAATTCAGTAAACGGTTTAAAGCTTTATAACAGTTAAAAGAAAATTTTTCTTGTGTGCTTGAGAAATAAAATGTAAGTTTTGTTTTCATTTCACTGTTTTTATCCACCTTTCCTGCTTTTGGTACTTGGTATTGATGTTTTATTATGTGTGTTGAAGCATTTACAGTAGTAAGATATAGGCACCTTTTTCAGAAATTAATGGTCAGTCGTGCAAGTTTGCTGGGCAGTTAGTCCTGAAACATAGTTGTAAAAATTGTTAGAATTCTTCATTAATTAATACTGTGATAAATATTTCTTAATTGAACCTCTTTAACTGCTGCTTATTCTCTTAATAATAGGCTTTTTTTCTCCATTGACCCAGCAGCTTGTATGACTGGTTTGATGCAGCTCTCCATGCTACTCTATCCTGTGCAAGCTTCTTCATCTCCCAGGACCTAGTGCAACCTACATCCTTCTGAATCTGCTTAGTGTATTCATCTCTTGGTCTCCCTCTACGATTTTTACCCTCCACACTGCCCTCAAATACTAAATCGCTGATCTCTTGATGCCTCAGAACATGTCCTACCAAGCGATCCCTTCTTCTGGTCACGTTGTGCCATAAACTTTTCTTCTCCCCAATCCTATTCAATACTTCCTCATTAGTTATGTGATCTACCCATCTAATCTTCAGCATTCTTCTGTAGCACCACATTTCGAAAGCTTCTATTCTCTTCTTGTCCAAACTATTTATCGCCCATGTTTCACTTCCATACATGGCTACACTCCATACAAATACTTTCAGAAATGACTTCCTGACACTTAAATCTATACTCGATGGTAACAAATTCCTCTTCTTCAGAAACGCTTTCCTTGCCATTGCCAGTCTACATTTTATATCCTCTCTACTTCGACCATCAGCAGTTATTTTGCTCCCCAAATAGCAAAAGTCCTTTACTACTTTAAGTGTCTCATTTCCTAATCTAATTTCCTCAGCATCACCCGACTTAATTCGACTACATTCCATTATCCTCGTTTTGCTTTTGTTGATGTTCATCTTATATCCTCCTTTCAAGACACTATCCATTCCATTCAAGTGCTCTTCCAAGTCCTTTGCTGTCTCTGACAGAATTACGATGTCATCGGCGAACCTCAAAGTTTTTATTTCTTCTCCATGGATTTTAATATCTACCCCGAATTTTTCTTTTGTTTCCTTTACTGCTTGCTCTATATAGAGATTGAATAACATCGGGGAGAGGCTACAACCTTGTCTTACTCCCTTCCCAACAATTGCTTCCCTTTCATGTCCCTCGACTCTTATAACTGCCATCTGGTTTCTGTACAAATCGTAAATAGCCTTTCGCTCCCTTTATTTTACCCCTGCCACCTTTAGAATTTGGAAGAGAGTATTCCAGTCAACATTGTCAAAAGCTTTCTCTAAGTCTACGAATGCTAGAAACGTAGGTTTGCCTCTCCTTAATCTTTCTTCTAAGATAAGTCGTAGGGTCAGTATTGCCTCACGTGTTCCAACATTTCTACGGAATCCAAACTGATCTTCCCCGAGGTCAGCTTCTACTAGTTTTTCCATTTGTCTGTAAATAATTCGTGTTAGTATTTTGCAGCTGTGGCTTATTAAACTTATTGTTCGGTAATTTTCACATCTGTCAACACCTGCTTTCTTTGGGATTGGAATTATTATATTCTTCTTGAAGTCTGCGGGTATTTCGCCTGTTTCATACATCTTGTTCACCAAATGGTAGAGTTTTGTCAGGACTGGCTCTCCCAAGGCCGTCAGTAGTTTTAATGGAATGTTGTCTACTCCGGGGGCCTTGTTTCGACTCAGGTCTTTCAGTGCTCTGTCAAACTCTTCACGCAGTATCGTATCTCCTATTTTGTCTTCATCTACATCCTCTTCCATTTCCATAATATTGTCCTCAAGTACATCGCCCTTGTATAAACGTTCTATATACTCCTTCCACCTTTCTGCCTTCCCTTCTTTGCTTAGAACTGGATTTCCATCTGAGCTCTTGATGGTCATACAAGTGGTTCTCTTTTCTCCAAAGGTCTCTTTAATTTTCCTGTAGGCAGTATCTATCTTACCCCTAGTGAGATAAGCCTCTACATCCTTACATTTGTCCTCTAGCCATCCCTGCTTAGCCATTTTGCACTTCCTGTTGATCTCATTTTTGAGACGTCTGTATTCCTTTTTGCCTGCTTCATTTACTGCATTTTCATATTTTCTCCTTTCATCAATTAAATTCAATATTTTTTCTGTTACCCAAGGATTTCTACTAGCCCTCGCCTTCTTACCTACTTGATTATCTGCTGCCTTCACTACTTCATCCCTCAAAGCTACCCATTCTTCTTCTACTGTATTTCTTTCCCCCATTCCTGTCAATTGTTCCCTTATGCTCTCCATGAAACTCTGTACAACCTCTGGTTTAGTCAGTTTATCAGGTCCCATCTCCTTAAATTCCCACCTTTTTGCAGTTTCTTCAGTTTTAATCTACAAGTCGTAACCAATAGATTGTGGTCAGAGTCCAGATCTGCCACTGGAAATGTCTTACAATTTAAAACCTGGTTCCTAAATCTCTGTCTTACCATTATATAATCTATCTGAAACCTTCCAGTGTCTCCAGGCCTCTTCAACATATACAACCTTCTTTCATGATTCTTAAACCAAGTATTAGCTATGATTAAGTTGTGCTCTGTGCACAATTCTACCAGGCGGGTTCCTCTTTTATTTCTTAGCCCCAATCCATGTTCGCCTACTACGTTTCCTTCTCTCCCTTTTCCTACTGCCGAATTCCAGTCACCCATGACTATTAAATTTTCATCACCCTTCACTATCTGAATAATTTCTTTTATTTATTATGACATTATTCAGGAATATTTGTAGTCCATTTTGCTGCTACAATGTTATTTTTCTTTTGCTTCAATTATTTACACTACAGGATTGTTTCGACTTATCTCAGTTTCAAGTGTTGTATCTAGTTCTTATGAGCCATAAAACATGCTGGAGCCTTTACATGTTGATAGATAACAATATATATATATATATATATATATATATATATATATATATATATATATATATTATTTTTACGTTTGCGCCTGACAGTCGCTGCTCATATTGTTTCTTGTCTCTGACAGACAAGTTGTCTGTCAGATGCAAACGTCAAAGGTAGACTGAAAATATTACTGAACAGGTTTCACTCTGCTGTAGTACAGTGTGCTATAGCTGTGTTTCAATTATGTTATTATGATGCCAGCCAAAATAATTGCATAGCACGCCCAGAAAAATAAGGTAATAGAATTAAAAGAAAAACCTACAACGTAAGTAAACTAGGGGGGATGCAACCCCGCAAAGTTTCCATATTTTAGTTTATCTCCATACCACTTGGGCGCTGCTATCGGTCTGTTTCCCACTTTTAACACGGGAGTTGCGTTTGTCTTTTTTCTTGTTCTGTGGTGGTATGACTCTTACGCTGACGTCACACACGCAGGTGCAGCAGCCTTGTTGCTTTTTACGGAACTTGGTTCCTAGGTGGCACTGGATCATATCTACATCCCTGCAAATCAATACAGCGTTTATATGCCGATATCTCACTGGATACCGTTACGCCCAGTTCTAGCTACTCATGCACTTATTGATCGGTAGCTTGGAGCTCAGATGGAATAGAGGGGATATAGCTAGACTCCGGGTCACGGAAGGAGTTGGGCTCTTCTAGCGTTGCAAGCATAAAGTTCGGGGTTACTGTTTCATAGTATTCTTCATTGCGGGTAACTGTAGTTGGCTCTTGACGTTTGAGAAACACATTTAAATAGTGAATGACAAAATGTGGTTCAGCAGTGAGACCCCGAAGTTACCCCAGCGTTCTCTTAGGAAGCGGTTTTTAGCCGTTAGGTAAATCAATAATTGTTTTGTAGATGTTATAGTCAGTATGTTATATATTTATAGCATGTTATATAAGTTATTTACTGTTGTGTATCTACGTGGATATGACTAGATGATATTTGTAAGTCATTTATAAACTTACGCCTGTTTTCCAGGAAGTTCCACGCATGTATGACCGATAACTGAGCTACGGGTCATCTGGATTTCGTCAAACAGAACAATGTATGTTGTTACACAGTTAATAGTAGCCCGAAGCTGTTTAATATAAATGTATGGCTTAGTTATTGAGGTCGCAAGAGCCACGAAAATTTTTGAATGCCCGCCCGTTCGACATATGGATATTGATTTGCTGAGATTGGTGGTGGGAGTCATCTTGGCCGTCACGATTTTCATTTATCGTAATTTCAGAATACTCCTTTGCAATTCGAGAAATTAAATAGCGAACTCTTTATTTATAGTCAGTGACAAAGTGAACATTATACACATAACATTAAAACCCACAACTCAGTTTTTATATTACTAAAATTCATTCAGAAACTTCATGTAATATGGCTAAAAGACGTGTGATGGTGAAATTAAGTATAGATCGTTTCAAACTTTCTCTCGTGTTGAGAAATATTCTTGTTTATTTCATAAAATGTTAACAAATGCTGTTCACTTTTTTCCGCCGAGTCATACCAGAAATTGCTGAATGTTAAAGTTTTTGCAAGACATAAAACTTTAAAACAATATTTTCAAACATACTATTTCAAAAATACATAATTTGAAACATCCCATTTCTACCTTGCACTACAGCTGTATGAAGTAAATGGAGTCTTACGACTTTTCCACTATGCGTCAGAGCATAGAATTTGAGAAGCAGGTGGACTTCTGGTTGGGTAAGTCATTTAGAACCTTATGTATTTGTTGATAAAAGGGATAAAAAATATCTTGTAAACAGAAAATATTGTTAAAAGGGCAACCGAGAGCACAGGAAGACTGTTTTTCTATCAAACGCAATGAAAAGTTTCTTGACAAGAAGTTAGAAGTAGAAAACATTTTTAATAATCATTTTTTAAGTGTTATGGAGAAAATAGGGTCCAGCTATTCCTTACAAAATGCAAGGCAGTTTATGAAAGAGGCAGTACCTATGCAATTTGATAAAACTGAAATTCAACCAAACTCCCCTTCTGAAATCTGAAAATAATAAATTAACTCAAAAGTAAAAGCTCACATGGAACTGATGGCATTTCTAACAGAGTACTAAAAGCTTGTTCTCAACAAATAAGTAGGATTCTCAGCCACATATGTAGTAGCTCACTGAAAAAGGTCATTTTTCCAGATAGACTGAAATAAGCTATTGTTAAATCATTGCATATGTTAAAATGACACTTCCACATCATTATGAAATCTCGTATTCATGATCTATGGAACAAGGACGATGGTAAATGTATCCATAAGAAACTTTTTTTTTATATCAGTAGTATCGCACAATGCAATACAATTTTGCTAGAATGGTACTAAAATTTTAGTAATGAAAATGTTCCTTTTTTTTTCATTTCATGCAAAATGCTGTAATGTAGAATGTAGTGACACATGACTTAAAAATGTCCAGGTTAAAGAGGAATTATATACTTGGTAAGCTTTGAAATCTGTGTGGAGAACAAAAGATCATATTAAATGAATGTGCAGTGTAAAGGATTAAAGAAATATTTTTCCTTTACTCTTTATTACAGTGTTTGATTACAGTTAGTAAATTTTATTTTTTTTGTTTTCACAATAATACCTGAAGATCTTCACACTTTGACTACCATCATTTCATAATTGCTGGCATTAGGTGATATTTGTATTGCCAGAACTTAACTGAGAGTTGTAATAATGCAGATTTTATCAGACTGCCATGGTCTAGGTAAGTGAAACAGACAATACAGGGTTGTCACAATTATTGTAGGCATAACATGAAACAAATATGTATTATTAATATCCGGAAATAATATTATCATAAATACAATGAAATGTTGATACCTTGGGGTAAGTGAAAATTAATAGCCAACAGACAATACAGTATTAACACTGTCCACCTGTTTTTCGACAAAGGAGAGAGCACGATTCCACATAGAATTTAAACAAAAACCCTAATCTCTTTTTATAAGGTTAATTGATAGCTGGCAGAGCATATACCATGCTCTCAGTATTGTTATTTTCATATGATGACCAATGCCAAGACTAAGTTCTGCAATACCAGATTTGCTCAGATGATAGTGTGTGTGTGACGCTGAAGCTAAGTACACTGGGTCTCCGCTGTCCTGTCAGTCTGACCAATATATAGCATGCTGCTACAACTGCAAGGAATACAGTACACAGCCACCTTACACAAACCAAGATCATTTTTTACATAAACTTAGAGGACCCTGTACTTACATTAACACATTTCAAATAACATTTCTGCAAACTGACCACTCCTGTTGCAAATACTCCTTGCGCAAGGCAAAAAGACCGTAAACTTTATTACCGCCTCAGACTTACCATCACTCGCCTAGTGTACAGTTGGTTTGTACCACAATGTTTGTGTGACGTGTCTTTCTCTACAACAATTCTGATGAAAGGTGACCCCAAGATGGACTATCTTAGCTGAGAACTGTATGATGTGGGCTCTGTGAACCAAGGTATGAAGTACTTCTTATTGCTGAGCCAGATGGTTTGTTACCAGCCATAGATAAAAGACGTGCTGTTTACAGGAACCTACTCACACCATCTTTTATCTGTGAGCTGATAGTTGTCACATCCTGCTTAGCACCATGGGATACTTTATACCTCGGTTTGCGAGGCCCACATAATCTCGACTCCTGAAACTTTTACCAATTGAGTTAGCCTTTTTGTGGTCACCTTCTGTCAGAATGGTTTATAGTGAAAGACAGATAAGACGTGTGTTGCGCTATTGTCCATTTGCCTTAGGCAGGGAACATTTGCAACAGAACTGTTTGTATTTTGTGAAAATACAACATTAAAATATGGTCAAATGTATGATCAGATAGTAGCCAACATAAGGAAAGTCATTTTGTTACAGGAATTTGGAGATAAGGTGATAGAGCTATTTGGTCTGGAGAATGTATCGGTTGATACAAATTGTCAAAAGGTAAGCTATTTTCCTTGCAGATCTGGAATGTGTGTGTGCAGTATAGTATATAAGAATGATATTAATTTGTTTATTGTAGATTGGTGTGATAAGTTACATGATGGGCTCTTGCAGTTTTCATTATTTACATATGATGTATGAACATAATACATTAATCCAAATACTCACCAGAGTGTTGTACGGTTTTCTGGGATATGGAATTATAGTTTTGTAGGGAGACACTGCCCTGACCAGTGCTAGCTGCAGTCTAGACTTTAGGTTAACAAATTTTGTTTGGCATTTCAGTTTTTAGCTTCTACTCACAACCAAATGATAATCTTCCAGCCCAACCTAGGCTCTAAGCTATAGATAAGTATGTCACCACAGCTCCACCCATAGGTTCCAGTTCAGTTAAAGACGCTCCCATGAAGCAAGCTAACCATACTCATAGATTTTATTGTTTGCAAGTTAGATTTTATTGTTTGCAAGTTTTTATCCATCAGAAAAATAAAGTGTAATCACATAATAATCAAAGAAGAAATTTTAAATGGGCCTATGTTTCCTATCTTTTGCAATTTTTATTTTATTTACTTGTTTACTCCTTTTTTTAAAATTCTGCTCTAGACAATGTGATACAGTGTGCTTATGATGGTATAGGTGGCAACAAATGTTCAGTCACATAACATAAAAATGTTCACTGTAATGTCAGTGGACTATTTTACACCACTAAGTTACAAAATACTTCTAAATTTTTGGTGGTGGGGGACAACATAGTGTGGTGTAATAAATCACTATTAAAACGATGCTTTATCCTATGTCTGCCTAACTGACGAATGTTGAGTGAAACAGTTGAAAGTATTTTATTAGTTGAGTAGTTTAAAATAGCTAATTTTTCATCAGTTTGTTATTGTTTGTGCATTTAAATGACAGGGATGGATACCAAGTATCTTATGTGTCAGATCACAGTGTCAGTTTACATGTTGCAATACCTGCAGGCTTGGCATTTTCTCTGTGCTTTGGCATCCCAGCTCGGAAGAGCAGGCTGGCCCTCGACTGAAGAAGAACCGTAACAGTAAAGATGCCACAAAAAACAAGAAAGGGTCTCATTACCTGTCAAATTGGGGAGGATGTCATTTATTGTGGTCAAAGATAATGCGATGTCATGTTGAATGTACCTATTATAATTGTACATGCAGTGTTCATTTATATCAACAAATTATGATGGAAGACACAATATGGATATATAAAAAAATCTACTCACAAAGTGGCAGCAGGGGAACATACACACAAAAGGGTTTAATTTTTACAAGCTTTTGGAGCCAGTGGCTGCTTCTCCTGGCAGTAGAATTGAAAGGGAAGGAGGAGTGAAGGAAAAGGACTGGAGAAGTTTAGGGAAAGGGGGTACAATTCAGAAAAGTCATTCAAGAACCCTGGGTCAGGGGAGACTTACATCTACATGATTACTCCGCAATCCACATTTAAGTGCTTGGCAGAGGGTTCATCGAACCACAATCATACTATCTCTCTACCATTCCACTCCTGAACAGCGCGCGGGAAAAACGAACACCTAAACCTTTCTGTTCGAGCTCTGATTTCTCTTATTTTATTTTGATGATCATTCCTACCTATGTAGGTTGTTTGCTTTAATGACTCCCATCCCAACTGGTGTATCATATCTGCCACCCTCTCCCACCTATTACGTGATAATACAAAACGAGCAGCCTTTTTTGCACCCTCTGTCAATGTCCTCTGTCAATCCCACCCGGTAAGGATTCCACACTCGCCGCAATATTCTAACAGAGGGCGAAAGAGTGTAGTGTAAGCTGTCTCTTTAGTGGACTTGTTGCATCTTCCAAGTGTCCTGCCAATGAAACGCAACCTTTGGCTCGCCTTCCCGACAATATTATCCATTTGGTCTTTCCAACTGAAGTTGTTCGTTATTTTAACACCCAGGTACTTAGTTGAATTGACAGCCTTGAGAATTGTACTATTTATCGAGTAATCAAACTCCAACGGATTTCGTTTGGAACTCGTATGGATCACCTCACACTTTTCGTTATTTAGTGTCAACTGCCACCTGCCACACCATACAGCAATCTTTTCTAAATCGCTTTGCAACTGATACTGGTCTTCGGATGACCTTACTAGACAATAAATTACAGCATTGTCCGCGAACAACATAAGAGAACTGCTCAGATTGTCACCCAGGTCATTTAAATAGATCAGGAACAGCAGATTGGATGAGAGGGAAAGATTTTTGGTTTCATCCCATCCAATAAGCTTCCCCTGACCTGGGGTACTGGTGTCTTCCCTGAACTGTATCCCCTTTTCCCAACCTCTCCGGTCCTTTCCCTTCACTCCTCTTCCTTCCCTTTCAACTCTTCTGGCAAGAGAAGCAGTCACTGGCTCCGAAAGCTTGTAAAAGTTAAACCCTTTTGTGTGTATGTTCCCCTGCTGCCACTTTGTGCGTAGATCTTTTATCTATCCATTTACATTATCTTATCAGATAATTATTTTTGTTGCAATCTATAGTTTGAATTAGTAACTACCTACACTTTATTGGTGTATTAGTTGGTGGTTGTCTTCTGAGGTCTGCAGCCAGATTGAGCACTTGTCCGAAACCAATATTTTTGGGGTCTACCTGGCTGCCATCTTCAGGTGACAAGGCCATATGCTAATCGCACCGAAACTGATTGATACTGAGAACGTACAGTGCCCCACTGTTGAAAGCTGGCAGAAACATGATGGTGCTCTGAATAGCTGTGTTGAACACTGCAAACAGTCTGGCCAACATACAACTGCCCACAATGGTAAGGGGTTTTATAAACACCACGCTTCCTCAATCCCAGGTCCCGTTTCGCTGAGCCGAGGTGTCCACTAATCTTGGCTGGCAGACAAGTACTCTTTTGTGAGCATACCTTTTTAAAATTCTTCCCATTTCTGAAGATATGACTCGAGCATATGTTAGAGAGGCAACTGATCTGTATGAATCTTCTTGTGGTCTTGGTGTAGGTCCAAACTCAGACAAGATGGATATGTTTGTCGGCCATTCTGCTTGAACACGAGATGCAAGTGAGCCAGCTGGATCCAACAAAAGATGAGGGGGGTGGGGGGTGGAGAGAGGGGCAACGCAATGGTTACTTCCATCATGGGCAGGACAACAGACGAGCGGTCTGTCAGCACGAGCGGTCACCGACAGACTACGGCGAACGTACAGCTGCAACACACAGTTACTGAGTACATTCCCAATACGGCATTCTTTACTTCAGTGGCTGATTTGCAGCCTGCGCGCATCTAGATTGTTCTTGCCAACACCGGGCCTCTGCGTGGGCCCTTTCCCTCAGTTTCCACTTTTCTCCCTCCAAAACACAGGCTATGCTCTTTT
The DNA here is from genome assembly GCF_023897955.1 of Schistocerca gregaria. Taxonomy (NCBI): domain Eukaryota; kingdom Metazoa; phylum Arthropoda; class Insecta; order Orthoptera; family Acrididae; genus Schistocerca; species Schistocerca gregaria. Next base: position 108,348,478 of record NC_064930.1, on the reverse strand, counting down.
GGCACAGACCTGCAATACACACTCCAGAACTTCATTTAGGTGATCAGCACCTTGATGTAGCACAGTCCTGTTTCTTGGGCCTTCTTTTTGATAGAAAGAGGATGTGGCTGCCCCATATTTGCCACTTGAAGATTACATGCGTGCGGAAGCTTAATGCCTCGTTCAACGTTTAGGGTATAAAACCATCCCTGCACGCTGCTAGCAAATTTACTGGGTATTTCCTGTCGTCTGCAAAACATTTGACTGATCCAGAGTTCATCCACAGAACACTGATCACTGTAGAGGTTTGATGAGCAGCTAAAGAATTCAGTTCACTTTTTATTTCATTGCTTGCTTTTTAACTTCACTATTTTCAATTTTAATGCCAGATTCTACATGTTCCTTTATTTTATCTACTTTTTTTTTCCCTTTACCTATTCGAATGGATAAGTTGCTGATAGCCTCTTGTCATCTCCGCCATTCGAGCAGCTTGCCTACTCGTACAATTTCCTAGGGTGCCTCCCAGATCTGCCTGCATCTTCTCCACCTTATCACTGAAATTTTTCTCCATTTGATCTACCTTAGAGTCAAATATCACAGCTTCATCAGAAATTTTGCTCATTTCGTCCCGAATGGTTTTTAATTTTCCATCTATCAATTCCTTGATCTCACTAGCCGTTTTACCTACTTCATCGTTCACAACCGAAGCTATTTCTGATTGAAACGCATCAATTTTCAAATTTATGTCACCCCAATTTTGGAACCCAATCCTCTTATCATTTACATTAATTGTGACGTCACGTCTCCCCCAAATTCATCTCCCTTGCTTGATTTCAGACTATTTGCCCAACTAAATTCTCCGCTGATCACAATCTCCTGCTCCGGCTTCGGGCTAAGCACCTTGTTAGTATTTTTTTGGACTCACACAAACTGGCCAACTGCTTAATGTTAGTGACGTCTATTATTGGCGATTGAACTACAGAACCGTACATAATCTCACTTTCAGTGCAGGTACTTAGCTTTGTCGTGCCGGATCCTTCTGCTACGGCATTGCTGCCAATGTTGCAGTTTAAATCGATGCTAAAGATCTCATAGCCTCCGCTGTGGTATTACAACTGCTGTTGTGCGATGAATCGCCGTTGAAGGTGCCGCTGCTGGCTGTAACCACGTGCTTCTGATGTTGTCTCTTCTTTCGTGTTACTTTTTTTATCACGACTAACCTCTGATTAAAATGGGTGCACACAACTGTTGCAAAAATCCTAGGTCAGAGCCCCCATGCAAACTGCCTAAACCGCCACAGACTTGGGACCTAGGTCACAGAATGTCGCTAGCTGTGAGAATTACATTTGTAATTTCACAACTATTAAGGAAACTTTATATTCAGTCCTTAACCAAGCTCACATTTAACTTTTGTGAAATGTCCTGCCTATCAATGTTCAGATAATGCCTTTGGAAACACTTTGAAGGATTCAAATCCAATTCTAAACTTTCCCGAGTTCATATTCCACAGCTACCACTTTCCAAAATCCAATCCTGTTCCAACACTTTGCAAGATTCTTAACCCTCAATTAACACTTCCCAAGTTCTTATCCCGGAAGAGCCCCCAATTGCGAGCAAAGATCCCAAAGATTTCCTGGCTCACATGCAGTTCCTCTTTGTCGAAACGTCTTCCCTACTCGTGTAGGGGTTGAACCACACGTGTCGCACTACACGTCGTAAATTGCACTTGTGACCAGCAAGTTCGCGAAATACAAAGTTAACATAACATACAATAACAGTAATAATAATATCTGAACTAAATTAATGACCAATAAATGATGTAGGCCACACAGTTATTATTTGTTTAGAATAATGTTTATTCAGAAAGCAAACTAATAGTGAAAGTGAAAGTGGTCGTATTTAGAGCTACTGTTACACTCGAACAGATATCCATTTGACGCAGTTCGACCACTCACAACCACATCGCGAAACACACTGTGCTACCTTGATATTCACACGAAAAGTTAAGACTTCACTCCATGTGCGTGGCTGCTCACCGCTCAGAGACTAAGTCCCCCAGTACCACACAACGCAAAATTTTATAAGTCGTTTCATTTCCTAGCTGTCTAAAGACACTGTACGCTTTTGTGTCTCATTCTGAATTGTACCCTTCGGCTTCTCAAGCTGAACTGTCTGCTTTCGCATCAGAGCCAACACTCCCTATGCCCGTCCCCGGCCACATTTCTCGCGCGCCAAATATCCTCGCTCAACTGACTAGGGCACTTCCCTTTCCTGAAGCTGTCAGTCTGATTGGCTACAGCTTATTATACATTATAACATATTTAAATAATCAAAGCTTGACCACTTTCACATTCTAAATAAAGTAACAATAATATTGATTACATAATAAACGTTAAATTCTTTTACAAAAAACCAATACAATTTCCTTCTTAGCTTTGAATGCCATGTCTAGTAGCCTTGCATCAATGTGCTTTCTGATAAATAAACAAAAGTAACTACTATGCTCTAAACTTTGCAACAAGTATTCTATTACCTACTGATTAAATAAGAAGCCATGGTGTCATTGTTCAATGTGTTTTGTGGAGGAAATGATGATCTGATGCTTAACTCAAAATACTGATAATTTAAGTGTAGTATATATTTTAAACAAATAGTTAGAGTGGTGATATTTACAATGTTTTTCATTTTAATGATGATCTTCTATATTAAATATCAGTCGTTAAGATCAACCAAAGTGTACAGACATGAGGATTTTCAGGTCTTTGTTACAAAACTTGTTAATTTCACTTTAACAGTAAATCCTAAACTTTGTAGATATGATCAATATTTAAGTTTTATTGGGATCACTATGAAAATTTATGGAGGATGGCAGATTAAAATTATCGTGGCTTCATTCCCTGCACTACTTTAGAACTAAATAGTTTTCATAAATGTGTCCCTTTATGGCCGTTCTTAGGTTCGTCATATTTAACACTGCTATGTCTCCTTGGCCACAAAAGCCTTCTACTGTGTTTCCCTATGATGTAGGTAGTTGTCTCACTTGCACACTACAGCGCTAAGGCATCAATGTACAATAGACACCTGTGAGTTTCCCCATCTCGTGGTGAATCTGCGCTGTTTGATGCATCCAGTCCTGGACGACATGGTTCGTTTCACAATCCCTGAAGGCCGACTCTTTCGGCCATATATTTAAATGAGAGTGCAGTGCTTGTTAACTCACAGGGTGCAGACTGTGGTGTTCTGCTCAATCTGTACTGTGTGCTGGTTTTGTCCAGACTAGATCAGGTTTGTCAGTTTTTTGGCTCAGCGGCTCCTTCCACTCTGAAACTACTCGATCCTGTTCACAATCGTGGAATGTGTCAAGCTACAGGTGCTTTTTGCACAAGTCCTGTCGACAGCCTCCTCGCAGCAACAGGGACTGCCCCTTAACAAATACGATGGAACCAGTTCCTGGTTTCTTAAGATTCAATGGCCATCCTGTGTACCCTGTCCTCTTTGCAAATGAGGGATGTCTCCTTCCCGATACCTTGCCTCAGATAGGATTGCCAGTTGGGATGTCTCTCTGTTCCCTGTGTCGGAATCTCCATCTCCTCTCCCTGAAAAGTGCCCCTTGTGTTTCTTCCTGCACCCCTCCTCAGATGCACTGCATCGACTGCAGATTTGGACTGACCTATTCCAGAGTCCTAAGGTCTCTGTCGCTCCAGTTGTATCTTGCGTGTTGTACATTCCATTGTTGAGGAGTTCCGAGGTGCTATCATCGTCTACATTGATGTTTCTAAAATGGTAGACAAGATGGGATACACTTTTACGTCTCCTGTCACAGAACACTATTTATTGCAGGAATCGTGTAGTGCGTTCACAGCAGAGTTGCTAGCCATTAACAGGGCCCTCCACTTTGTTACTCAGGCCTCCATCAACAGCGTTTTAGTATGTACAGACTCATTGAGCAGGCTGTAGACCGATCCTATCTTGTCACCCTTCGGTCTCTGCTATCCCTGACCACCTCTCTGCATGTGGTTGTGCCGCCTGCTCAGTTGTCTTTGAGTCTCGAGTTGTGGGTGCTGCAGGGAATGAACTGGCTGACCATTTGGCTAGAGGCTCCTGAAGTTTAGCAGTCTACCTTCTGCTCCTCTCAGAAGTAGTTCACTGTCTTATGCCATCTACGTATCAGTCATACTAGGCTCACCCATTGCTTTCTCCTGCATGACGAGCCACCCCACAATGTGGTTGAGAAACCAGACTGACAGGGTCCAATATATTGATGGAATGTCCCTCTGTTTTGGCCCTTTGTACCAAGTATGATTCAAATGGCTCTGAGTGCTATACGACTTAACTTCTGAGGTCATCAGTCACCTAGAACTTAGAACTAATTAAAACTAACCAACCTAAGCACATCACAAACATCCATGCCCGAGGCAGGATTCGAACCTGCGACTATAGCGGTCGCTCAGTTCCAGACTGTGGCACCCAGAACTTCATGGCCACTCTGGCCGCCTAGCCTTCCAAATTCTTTGTCTTTAATATTAGCTGACAATTCATGGTTCATGAAAGTTGTTCATATTTTCAGTTGTAAGGTTTTGCTTACTTCCTGGAGCAGGGGCAGGGTTGTTGTGGTTGGGGCCCCTTCATGTTTTCTGGGTGTGGGACCTGTGGCCATCCCCATGTGCAAAGACTGCTGTTTTATCCCTCTGTTTTTCCAGTTTTTAGATTTCACCTGCCATTTTATGCCTTTTGCTGTGTGTGCTTTTAACTTCATTGCTTTATAGTTTGACCCCTACACAGGTAACTTTTGAATTGCTGGACTGATGACCTCAGTGTTTAGTCCCAAAAGCCCCTCAATCAATCATTGTGACTACAATGTATCCTACATTCCTGTACCGCTCCAAACTCCCTCTCCCCCCCCCCCCCCCCCACCTCCCCCGGCCTCAATGTTTGATAGTCTCTGTCCTTCATCTTCCTATCCATTACCCTGTTCCCACTCCAGCACTACAGAGCTTTCTGTTCCACCAATGCACACACTATCTTTTTTCCTCCTGTACATTTTTCCTCCGCCCACTTTTTTTCCTCCGCCCACTTTTTTTCCTCCGCCCACTTTTTTCCTCCGCCAACTTTTTTCCTCCTCTGACACCCCCCCCCCCCCCCCCCGCCCCCTAACCCACCCCAAACCTCTTGGCTGTACCTAGTAGCTCTACCCTGTCCTCACCATGTCCTTACAATTTTTCACAAGCAGCACAACCACCTCCACCCATCATATCCTAGTATCCCTCCCCCTCCCTGTCCCAGTCTCCTACTTACCCTCCACCCATGCTAGATCGTTTCTCCCATTAGGCACAGTTCTCCGCAGTTCTGTCACAGTAGCCAGAGCCGGAGATAACGTGCGCGTGTATGCCACCCGTGCGCGACCGCGTGTGCGTTCCCGTCGTCTTTAGGAGGTGGCATTTTGGCTGAAAGTTCACACGTTTAGCAGTATTTTTGTTGTGCTCGTCTGTGACTTGACATCTCCTCTATATGACGAGTAGCAGATTGTCCTTTTTGTAATATTGTCACACCTCCTTTTAAATTTCGTGTCTTACAGAGTTTGAAAAATGTGGTACCTGAAGCGCCCTGTGGGTTTGTATGATCATAGTATGTCAGACATTATGAACCCATGAGGGATAATTGCTGTATGTTGTTACGATAAATCAGTCATATTTTTATTACATCGTGTCTGACGAGTGCAGTACGTTTTTGTACTAATCGAAAACACTGGAACTCACCAACTCTCATTTATCTGAGTACCACTGTCAAGTCACATTAATATGACCACCGGCATATATCCAGCATCAGCATGCAATAACCACAGAAAGCAGCAGCAGCAGTAGCAGTGGATGGTATATGAAGCGTGTCGAGCGACACGTAAAATGCCACAGTAGTGGTTGTAATGCAGAAACGGGGCGATTTATCTAACTTTCAGGAGGGCACAATCATTGGCTTTTGGGCCAAGGGTGGAAGTATTTCTGAAACAGTTAATTTTGTAGACTGTTCGTGTGCCACCGTGCGTGGCAAAATGGCAGCATATAAAACTGGTGCCAAGGCAGCTGTTGTGCACTGTGAGTTACAGATGACGGGTATAGGGGTGAGTGACAGCTGCGAGGGTGACCATGTGTGCATAGAAGTGCAACTGAAACTTCCTGGCAGATTAAAACTGTGTGCCCGATCGAGAGTCGAACTCGGGACCTTTGCCTTTCGTGTGCAAGTGCTCTACACACACTCCGCTGCAGAGTGAAAATCTCATTCTGGTAACATCCCCCAAGCTGTGGCTAAGCCATGTCTCTGCAATATCCTTTCTTGCAGGAGTGCTAGTTCTGCAAGGTTTGCAGGAGAGCTTCAGTAAAGTTTCGAAGGTAGCAGACGAGATACTGGCAGAAGTAAAGCTGTGAGGGCCGGGCGTGAGTCGTGCTTCGGTAGCTTGGATGGTAGAGCACTTGGCCGCGAAGGTCCTGAGTTCGAGTCTCGATCGGGCACACAGTTTTAATCTGCCAGGAAGTTTCATATCAGCGCACACTCTGCTGCAGAGTGCAAATCTCATTCTTTAGAGCAACTGTCTGCCAGCCTTCATCATTGGCAGTCGTCTCTTTAGATATCGATTTCCGGCACACTGTTCAGTATTTACAGCCGAGCCCTTCACCCTGTATCAGGGCACAGTGTACATCTGGCGACGCCCCCCCGGAGTTCGCTGTTATCGCCTCCTTTGGCACCTCGATTTTTCACTCCCTGCGACCTTTAGAGTGGGTGAGAGCCGAAAGCCACCTCGACTCCGGCCTCGGACAGTTTCTTATCGTGTGCCTTTGTCTGATTTTAGCAGGGTCATTTATTTCTCAGCGCATTTTATCGTTGTGACATGCCAATTGGTCTACACTTACTGAAAATGAGATTCGGGCCTCAAAACCTCTCCCCACGGCTCGGACAACCTCTTCACGCCCTTCTCGGCGGGAGGAGGTCGTTTTGGCCCGGTTACGTATCGGACACTGCCGGTTCGGCCACCGCCATCTGCTGACGGCTGCACTGGCGCCGTTCTGCCCGTGTGGGCAAGTGCTGATGGTCACTGCGCATTGATCTTGGCCGTGTACTCTGGATGCAATTTTAGCAGATGACCCACGAGCAGCTGCTCGTGTTCTTCGTTTTATCCACTTGACAAACCTGTCTGAGGACATTTGATTATGCTGTTTTCTTTTAATCCCTTGCCTGTTAATGTGCCTTTTATAGTGTTGTCCTTTTTAGTTGCTGTTTTAACATTGTGCCTCGCAGTGCATTCTTAACTTAGTCTGGGCGCTAATGACCACTGTAGTTGTGTGCCCTAAAAAAAAAAAGAAAGTGGCGACGCAAACTTTTCAGTCGTGTCCTCTGCTCAGATACTCTCGGTACCTCCAAAGTCTGTGCGCTATGCACTGTTCGTCCCTTAGTGCAGCGGATACAGGAAAACTTTCACTTGCTCACTCTTGGTGGAACCACTGTGATGTTTGTGTGGGTTCCCGGTCGTGACAGTCTGCCAGGAAATGAGGCTTCTGACACTGCTGTGTCATACCTCAGCCTGTTAGTTTCTACGTTCCCTACGACGATCCGTATTGCCGTCTGTCGGGAGGTTGTGTTTGTTTGGCATCACCAGTGGTCTTCCCTTCACCGGAATAAACTCTGGCTCAGTAAGTCTGTCCCAGTGGCTCTGACGACCTCCTCTTGGCACTCACGGCGGGAGGAGGTAATTTAAACTGGGCTGCATTTTGGGCACCGTCTTTTTAGCCACCATCATTTGATAAGGGGTGCTACCCCACCACTTTTTACACGTTGTGCCCGAGCTTTAACTGTCCGGCACTGCCTAACGGAATGCCCATTTTTTAAACGTTTGTTCCCATTTCGGTTTGCCATTTGAGTTACTGGCCATTTTAGCAAATGACGCACGGGCTGTCGACCGCATTTTACTTTTTATCCGCCAAAGCAGTATGACGAAGGCCATTTAAATTTTAGCTTCGGACCTCCATTTCCGTATGGTGACTTTTTTAGTCCTTTTTCCAAGCCCCTGTTTTTAGCTGTTTTCTCTTACGTCAATTGGGAGTGACAGACAGTCATTTTTTTAACTCCTCTCTGTCTTCTTATTTTATAGTTTTGACTATGGCATGTTTGACCCCATTTGGTTTTTGCACCCTAAAGCAAAACAAAACCAAAATCGAACCAACTGTCTGCCCAAATGAATGAAGGGGCTACCGACAGCTGTCGCCTCTTTGAACATTTAGTGTACGTTGCCGTGTACCGGCCTCTGCAGCAGGCAACTGGTCCACACACCGGTGCCGACAGCTGTTCGTCGGTGACAAAAGCTGGAACTTGTATGCCAGTAATATAACTGGACGTCCACTGAGTAGCAACAGGTGCTCTTTCAGATGAACCCTGTTTTACACTCCATATCCCGTTTTACACTCTGTCGGCTAGATGGCCTTCGGTATATACTGCGTGAAACATTTTGAACCAAACACCCGGCAGTAACCATAGGAACGGACTGGCCAGAAGAAGGAACATTATGATCTGGAGCTATTTTTTTTTTTTTTTTTTTTTTTTTTTTTTTTTTTTTTTTTTTTTTTTTTTTGCATTCCCTGGATGATTTTAGCATTCTGGAAAGCACTGTGGATCAACACGAGAGTGTATCCACTCTTGGGGACCAGGTCGATCACTACATGCAGTTTGTTTATCTTCAGTGTGATGGCATCTGCCAGCAGAACGATGCAATGTCACACACGGCTCACAGTGTACACATGTGGAATTAATCTGTCCACCAAACTCATAGCTTTAAACCCAGTCGAGGACACGTGGGACCGTCTCGATCGGGTTGTCTGTGTCACAGATTCTCGACCGAAAAATCTAGCACGGCTGGCTGCATCATTGCAGTCGTCACGGCTTGGTGTTCGTCAGTACCTTCCAGATCTCGTACTCTCTTGCTGCTTGTCTTGCAGTAGACCGTGGTGCAGAATACTGATGGGCAAAGTCATTCATCCTTGGAAACTAGTTCACTGGCGGTAGCTCTTTTCTGGGAACCATTCATTGGGCTCGGTATATGGTTCTTATGAAAAACTGAAAATTAGTTGCATAGGTGACTGAAGATGGAAGGCGCCAAGAGGGTGCACTTGCCTCCCCCCCTCCCCTCCCCACCCCACCCCACCCCACCCCTCCCCTCCCCTCCCCTCCCCTCCCCTCCCCTCCCCTCCCCTCCCCTCCCCTCCCCTCTCCTCCCTGACCTCCAACCCCTGGAGTCCAGAGTTTTTATTCATAAGAGAATTCTCACACACTTGTAATTGTCGTGATTCTGCAAAAGTCTCGTTTAGCCAACTGTAGCAATACGTAGCTGATAGCAGTGAAATAATATAAGGTGGTGCACGGAAAACAGGCCCCGAGTACAGAATACTTGCCAGTTATGCACGATTTGTTGACGGCTACCAGCAGAATAGATAAACTTGTAATAATTAGGCAGTGAAGAAATAACAAATAAACTAATGCGAACAACTTCGAAACAATAGATGATGATTGGTGGGAGATAGTGAGCAGTCTAATACTCGGGGTCGATTCTTCTTGCGCCACCCTGTACCACTAAAATAACATAGTAGAAGTTATCATATTCTCTTTACAAAATGGGACACTGTATAGTCGATTACAAAGTGCGGGCTCCATCTACCTTCCATAACAATGAACACGCTCTTTTACCTCGGATCAAAAAAAGATGGAAAATGGCCACTCGTGTATGCCGTGCCGACGTCCTTTGCGTGTGTAATAACAAAAAATCTTGCCCTTTTACAAATATTTCTTCTGCTGTTTATCGAAATAGTTAAGTAAGCTGATACGCCATTTTGATACCCGAAAAGATGGATATATTACATACCACGTAATTTTAATGTAATTTGCATAATTATAAAATACATTTTAATTACTGGTTGTCGATGCTGAATAGAATACGAAAAGAACCAGAAGTTCAGACCTCAAAAAAGGTTTGAAGCAGATGTAGAAGGGGCGTGCGAAGTGAACGAAACACGCAACTCGGTACTGAACTAACTGTGAGCAGTCGGCAATGGAACTGCGACGAGTGGCCACGTGAAGAAGGAAGAGTCGGGCCAAGTGAGACAGACAGACAGGAAGGGACCGAGGCTGGAATGAGACCAGCTGATGTGCCGTTGCGCGAATAAGACTGACAATTTCCCTTTCTTAGAAGCTACAAGTAGAAATTCATGACTGTGAAAGTCGGTTCCTTAGAATTCGTTCATCACTTGTTCCGTTCATCTTGGTGAACCGTTCCTTCGGACCCATTAGTTGGCGAATGACCCATCTCTAGTGCAGAAGATGGTTATTCGGGTTTTTGGCAGGTGGTTACATTAAAGTTGCTGAGCAGAGTAATTTTAACTTCAGAAAATGTCTAATCGAAGTTTGAATGAAAATTATTCCTTAATGTGCAGCCAGCTGCCTGAAGATTAAATTTGCCCCAGAAGTGTTGCAGTGTATCCAATTGCAGAAAAAAGATTACTACTAATACAGGGTGTATACGACCCGGGAGATCCGGGAAAAACTCGGATATTCTCTCATCCAGGAAAAACCTGGGAATTTTTTAGAATTCCTGCAATTTTTTGTTGTTTTGGCTTTCAGATAAATTTTATGCAATGTTTCATAATAACAAATTGCCTCCGATGAGTGTGGCATCACAACTGTTTACATTAGATTCATTTTAGCAGTTACGAGTGGGCTCATGCGCACACACTGCTGAGTGGCATTTGAGTAGTACCTTTTCCCATTTCTGACTGCAGAAATGTGGCTGTTGGCTGTGTAAGCAGCCGCAGCAAGCAGCTACATGCAACCGAGAAAAATTTTACTGCTGCGCCTAAGCTGCCAGACTCACGCATGCACATCAGGGCCGGATCTGAGGGATGGGGGTGGGGGGCAAATTCATATTCTTGATGAGAAAAAACCATGTTTCACAAAGCACCTGGCATCCAGAACACGTTGGTCTATTGATTACTCATATGAGTTTGATGCGCATCCTTGTTGGTTTTTGAACATACTCTGTAATTTGATTTCTGAATGAATCATAAGCCTTGCGGCCTGAGGTAACATCTACATCTACATCTACATGACTACTCTGCAATTCACATTTAAGTGCTTGGCAGAGGGTTCATCGAACCACAATCATACTATCTTTCTACTATTCCACTCCCGAACAGCGAGCGGGAAAAACGAACACCTAAACCTTTCTGTTCGAGCTCTGATTTCTCTTATTTTATTTTGATGATCATTCCTACCTATGTAGGTTGGGCTCAACAAAACATTTTCGCATTCGGAAGAGAAAGTTGGTGACTGAAATTTCGTAAAAAGGTCTCGCCGCGACGAAAAAAGTCTATGCTGTAATGACTTCCATCCCAACTTGTGTATCATATCTGCCACACTCTCTCCCCTATTACGCGATAATACAAAACGAGCTGCCCTTTTTTGCACCCTTTCGATGTCCTCCGTCAATCCCACCTGGTAAGGATCCCACACCGCGCAGCAATATTCTAACAGAGGACGAACGAGTGTAGTGTAAGCTGTCTCTTTAGTGGACGTGTTGCATCTTCTAAGTGCCCTGCCAATGAAACGCAACCTTTGACCCGCCTTCCCGACAATATTATCTATGTGGTCCTTCCAACTGAAGTTGTTCGTAATTTTAACACCCAGGTACTTAGTTGAATTGACAGCCTTGAGAATTGTACTATTTATCGAGTAATCGAATCCCAACGGATTTCTTTTGGAACTCGTGTGGATCATCTCACACTTTTCGTTATTTAGCGTCAACTGCCACCTGACACACCATACAGCAATCTTTTCTAAATCGCTTTGCAGCTGATACTGGTCTTCGGATGACCTTACTAGATGGTAAATTACAGCATCATTTGCGAACAGTCTAAGAGAACTGCTCAGATTGTCACCCAGGTCATTTATATAGATCAGGAACAGTAGAGGTCCCAGGACGCTTCCCTGGGGAACACCTGATATCACTTCATTTTTACTCGATGATTTGCCGTCTATTACTACGAACTGCGACCTTCCTGACAGGAAATCACGAATCCAGTCGCACAACTGAGACGATACCCCATAGCTCCGCAGCTTGATTAGAAGTCGCTTGTGAGGAACGGTGTCAAAAGCTTTCCGGAAATCTAGAAATACGGAATCAACTTGAGATCCTCTGTGATGGTTCGCCCCATCCCCCCACCCCCCCTACCCTCCCCGCCTGTCTTCCCCTGTCAGAGGTTCGAATCCTCCCTCGGGAATGGGTGTACGTGTTGTCCTTAGTGTAAGTTAGTTTAAGCCTAGCGACCAATGACGTCAGCAGACTACATATTATCTTTTCAGTGTATCCAGGAAAATGAATTTTGGTCAATATTTGGCTAGATCGCTACACTAGTAACGGCCAGTTGTACAGTTTCCGTCTAGCAGCCGCTCAAGTTCTGTTCTGAAGTAGCGCGGAAAATGGTTTGCACGAACATAACAACACCTAACCGGAGAATAATCAGGGATAACTAAACTGGTGATTCTGGCAGAGTTAGTGAAGTTAACTGTCGAATAAGTTTTTACAAAGGCAGGAATAGTTCCAGAATTAGTCATGACCGGATTGTTTGTTAGAATGAGGAAGGAGAAGAAACAGGGACATCACACAAATTAGTGAAGAATATGGCGATTCCAAATTTATATAAAAATATCGTACTACTACTTTTCGACATCGTGCTCGAGAAACTGGAGCATATGAATGAAGTGTGAAACTATTTTCTAACATAAAGCTTTTTGCTTGTAGTAGGCCAAATAGGCATTTAAAGTTGGACTTCATGAATTATATTCTGCTGTGTTATAAAAATTACCATTTATTCCAAAACAGTTTCATTTATTTGGTGTATCTTACAATTTCTGCAGTGTTAGAAAGGCCTCTTTTGTTTTATCTAGCAGACCGTGACAAAATAGACGTAATCAGATCGAGAAACCACATCAGTCTTGGGTACTGTTTGTATTAACAGCTTATGCAGTATTAGACAACAATATTTTGATTTTTCATGTAGCAAAACATTTGATGAACTTTGAGGTAATAAATTCTTTCGCAGAAAGGAAAGCACACCATGTAAAACTGTAGCAAGATCAGAGAGAAAACAATGCTAGGAGCTAAAGATTGAAGAAATGTGTACTGTATTGCTTGTCTCTTGTCTTCACTGGTTTTATGTATCAATATTTAATTTTATGTCACCCAAAACAGCAAGTTATTAACCAACAGGCAATAAAGAGTGCAAATTTTGTGAAGAATTCTTGTTCTCCTGATTACAAATAATCCGTCCAGTATTAATTGTGAGGTTTTGTTTAAAGAGCGCAGGATGTCAAATCGGGTGACCACAGGACATTTTAATTTCCACTGTCCTGAATATAGTTTGATGGTATCAGGTGCAAAATATACATGTTTCAATTCCATGGAGCGAAATACTGAGATGTGTGGTAGAAGAATGCTGTATGAAGAGGGGTGGCACTGCATTCTGGCACACTAAAAACCAAATAACATGTCTTAAATTTCCTTGAACATATATATTTTAAGTATCAGACTTTTTTTTGAAAATTCGATTTTTAAAATTTTTGACGTTGTATCTCAAACGCTTGAGTGAGGGGGGAGGGGGGGGGGGGTGCGCCACTATCTCTTAGTATTGCCTCCACTTGTGACCCTTGTTTACATATAGTGATTTTGCTTTTTGTTCCCTCTCCCTCTTTGTTTACTCCTCTAATGACAAATGAAAACAAAATGGATTTCTGTGGCTGGGAGCTATCAAGTGAATTAAAATACATTCACATAGTTACGGAAGGCTAATGTATGTTATTAGTTTCAGATTTTATTTTGTTTCCACTTTTATGACAGCTATGCATTAATCGCCTTGTAGAACAATAAAGTTATTTTTGTTGGTTTGCTAAAGCAATTTGGTTTTTGTTAATATTTTATGCTTAGGCAGTCAATGTGTTTGAAAAAGTGTTTAGTTCCACACTGTTGGTTAATTGCAACTGCTTGCTGCATTTCAAGTGCATGTTTTCACCTTCTTGCACATATGGCATTATGCCATAATAAAATATCAAAAATGAGTTAATACAGTACTGGTACTCCAAGAAAATTTACATCCTGAAACCCACACTGAAAAGCTTGATATCAGGCCGAGGCCTACTTCATTGGGAATCTGGACATACGAATGTGCTCTTTAAGTATTCACTTTAACTGTGCCATTTTTAGTGTGGTTCATGAAATTCCAATGCTCCTGAAGTGTCCTCTGATGTCTCTTCTTTTATGACATAATGTAAGATCTTCTAATGTTTTACACATATGAACATATGGGCTTCCTGAATCAGGGCAGCTGCCAAAGCGCGGTGGCACCTGTTATCTGGCACTCTCTGACGACTACTGAAATGAACCTATTTCTAACAGGTTATGGGAAAATATTGTGAATGGTGGTTTGAAAAGCGTTACTTTCAAAGTAAATTACCTTTTACGCAAGTTGAACTATGTGCGAGAATGTACGATAAATTTCTTAAATCACAGAGCGTTTGATGACGAGCAATTTAGAAGTATTTCGAGCCCAGGAGGTCAGGCATTCATGTCGTTATTATGAGCAAATTGATGTAGTGCTACGGAAAGCTCTCTCTCTCTCTCCCCTTTGTGGTAGCTAATTTATTTGTAGAAAACTTTGAGGAAAAGTCACTGAACTCGGATAAAAATTTTACTGGCTCATTTGTATGATGTATTTTAAAGTGTAACACGCGAAAAAAATATCAACATTAAATGTGAAAGCTTAGCTTCTCTTGCAGCTTATTAACCATAGAGGCGAGTATTATATGTGAAAGCTTTGCTTTACTTGTAGCAACACTATGTATATTAATTGAAAAGATTAAACTTTCCCATTTGTGTATCCGTGCTACTTAACAGTGATGTTGCTATTAGTTGACTACATCACTTGTCCTGTGGTCTGAATATCCGCTGTCATCGACTGGCGGGATCATGTGACATGAGCTATGACTGGCTTACAAAAGCACATCATAATATCGATTACAATGGTTCGGAAAGTAACATACAGTGTTTGATGGAATTCGAAATAATACTTTCGTAATATGAAAATATGCAGCATTCATGTTGCAGCACATCAAAAATCTTTCCAAAAGGAGTTTTCTTCCCTGAGTTTAGTTTTCTAAAGTGCCGGTAAATAATACGCCCGTGTATAAAAGCATAACCATTCAAACGATTGATAAGTTTTACATTTCTGAAGGAAAATATACTGTCACTTAATAACACAGAAAGTGTGTTTTCATGCGGTAGAAAGTGTATATTTAACTGGGGAATCTGAGAATTTTTTTCCTTGTCTGCATATACACCCAGCAATATTATTTCACTGAAGGAATGTACAAACACACCATACTCAAATATGAAGAGAACATTTTGCTGTGTTCTTGTATTTTGTTTGTTCCTGCAGATTTAAATTGGCTATAAAATAAAATGGAAAGAACACTTTTTTGCTTCTGGGGGTATGTGAATACCAGAACTTGTTTTCAGTGAACATGTATATTTAAAGTAGAAATTCCAGTAAACCTAAAAATTTTCAAAATTTCAACTACATATTTCTACATATGAGTTATAACTTCCAGAAAACCATATATTATTGGCAATCCATGGGTAGTTATTGCTACATACAAGAGCAATATTTGAGTATAAAATGCATTATACACTTGTCCTTTACACAAGCCTTAAAAAGAAATATACTTAACCAACAGCTTCACATTCTGATTGGTGGAAGTGTGCCATAGACCAAAATGGTATCTCACAAAATACTGTCCACATATAGAGCTTCCCGGCTACTTACACATTTTCATCTCTTTAGATTATTACGAAATTAGAAAATTGCCCCAATTCGAGAAGATTGTCCAGTGAAGGCGACGGTGCAGTTTGGCATATGGGACACCCGCATCAGTGGGCCATTTTTCATTTACAATACCTTAACTGCGCCATAGTATCTGATGCTGCTGCAGGACCTTGTGTTCCCTTCCACACTGAATGCTGACAGCATTTTGCCATCTTATTTTCAGCACGATGGAGCCCCTCCGCACTGTGGCATTGGTGTCTGTGAGTTGTCGGAGGAATGACTGCCAATGAAGTGGATCGGTCGCCGTGGTCCTGTGGAGTGGCTGCCCAGATCCCCTGCCTTAACGCCCCTCGATTTTTATCTATGGGGACATCTTAATTAGATAGTGTATGCTGAGAACATCCCTGATTTGAGACACCTGGAGGAACGCATACAACACGCCTGTGACCAAATTGCGGCGACTACAGTTGTGCATTGCACGAGATGGACAACACGTAGAACATGTGTTGTAGCAGTCGGTATGAAGGTAATTTGCCAACTTTGAACATTAATAACCTCTAAACTGTACAAGATAGACATAAACAAATTACACCACTAAATTCCAGAGCTCAAGCAAGTGTTGTTTGATGCTTCATATACCCCCTTCCCATTAAAAAAAAAATGACTTTAATCCAAAATGGCAGATTTCAAGGTGGTGGCCACGAATGACATCACTCCAAAAATTGCGGCCCCGTATCATACCTATGTTCTCATCATCACATTTCAATTTTTTCTTTAATCTTCCAACTTACGAAGGTGTCCAAGAACTTTTGACTCGCCCCGTATAACTGTTTTAATGTACACTTGCCGATTTGTATGCAACCGTGAGACATTTTTGCAACTTTAATGTGTATTGAACATTTCCCAAAATTTTAATCTTCCAAGTTGTATATACTCTCACTTGCAGTAATCCAAACAGAAGATTTTTATCACCAATTGTACATTTGAATGTTGACTGTAAAGTTGGACATTTAGTGTGTTGTCTTTCTGGTTCACAGTTATTCCTTTCATAACTCTCACTGCGTCTATATCTTCTGCGCCTGCCAATGTCTTCTGGACAGTAGGATGTTTTCTGTTGTAATTGTGTAAATATTGTGATGATTGATACTGACACCTGCTAACTGTTCATCTGTGATTGTTTGAAGTATGTTTACTATCCTCATGGGAATCAATTTTTGAGGCCACCTTTCTGTATGATTTTAGTTATTGTCTGAGAAAAGCAATGTAACTTTTCTGGTGATGTGCTAAATCAGCAAATGGTATGCATTTGTGGAAGTCTGTTGCATGCAGAGCCAGAGGGAAACACTTCTAGAAGGGAAAATTTAGTGACATACCAGTGTCACACCACATAAACAGCTGGGATGGCCCTGTGAAATTGACTTTCACCTCTATTTTGGCACAATAATTTGATCAGAATTCTTTGCCAGGAAAAACTAAACATGAATTGTCACCTAAGGCACACGGTTTAGTTTACATTCAGAAAAAATAAATCTTGGCCCCTTTTTAAATTTTTCACACTGTACGTGGCACTTTAGTAGTTGAGATATGTTAAACACCTAATTTGTGTTTTCCTTGAATTACACAGTGTTTAATTTTTAGTTGTTAGAGGTACTGAGATATTCTTATTTGTTGCAGGATTGTGACATTAATGTGGTGGTGTCAGTGACTTGGATTCGCTTCATTTTGCAGACAAGGTGTGTTGTCATTTGAAAGTTGCCTGATATGCACCAGCTTAAGGCTGTGCATTTCTTTCCGGTGCATGAAACTCTTTTGACCTTCTGTGCTTACTGCTGCTTAGGACATATTGGTCTCAATTTATGTATAGAAGTGTAAATAAAAATTGATTATCCAGCAACCAAGAAAGTCAGGAAGAGGATACTTGTACAAATACCCGGGTGTTACAAATGATAGGGGTGACATGGAACAATCGTATAGGCTCAGTCTGAAGCAGGAGGCAGACTTCAGTTCTTTGTTATTATCCTGAGAAAATGCAACCAGTTGACAAAGGAGATGGGTTGAAATAACATTTTTGCTATCCATCCCAGAATATTCCTAGAGTGCGAGAGATCTATACCAGATATGTCTAACGTGGGTGGTGTGAATGGTCCGTTGTGTCACTGTAATGTTGAAAAACCAGATACTTAAAGATATAGAAGTTATCCTTACATACTTTCTAGAACCAGCTTCAGGTGAGGCATATTCTCCAAGACACTACACTTTACTCACGTAAGGATTTTGAGAAAGACATCAGACTAACTTCCATGTGACTAGAGGTGTTAAAGCAGTCAATATTCTTGTGTTCTGTATGTGATTCAAATGAGACGTGTGGTACTGTGCTAAGTACCATCAGCAGTGCTTGTTGTAGTATGCAGAGTACTTATGTAGAGGTATAAATCAACCAGTGACAGTCCACACTTGATTAAGACCTAGAAATGAGATAGTGTAATCTAATGGTTAGGGCAATCATTTGTAAAAAGCAGGTAATAAGGGTTTGAGAACCAGTCTGGTGTAAAGCGATTTTAGTGGAAATTAGTTTAGTGGAGCAGGCATCGATACCATTCTGTAGGCTATGGATGTCACTTTGATCTGTTGGCAAGAAGTAAAGGTAGCGTGGGTGAAGAGAAGAGGTGGCTGTAGTGGTATGTGATACACAGACCGTAGCATGTCAAGTTTGTATCAGGTTTTCTACAATAGACTAAAATGTGAAATTAACTGGTACTGAAGTTCAATTTGTACTAGAAATCTATGTATACAATCAAACTGATCAAAGGCATAAAAGTTTTGGTGTAACCACCAGATATAATTTTTGCGGAGGCAGTGTGAGGCATTGGATGTTTTACAAGGAATTTAACCGAAGTTTACACTATAAACTTGAATCTTAATTCATGGTACTCAACATGAACAAGAAAGACTACTACATAGTGCTTTGTGCCCATTTGTTGCCCCATCCATCATGGGAAATACTACAGAGGTGACTGAATGTGAAGTTGTATTGTAAGAGATATTTTGGAGTTGAGTGGTGCTCTTATCAGCCTGAAATTTGTCCGTGTAGTGTGGTTTGAAGTTTGAGGATCTTGGGAGAGATGGGGGAAAGAAGTAGACATAAGGAACAATAATTGCCAGTGGATGAATTTGTGCTGATAAGCTAGGGGTGATGTTGCTAGTCACCCTACATGCAAGGTGAAAAAACATTGTTAGAACAGCAGTACTCACAGGGTGAAATATGGCACAATCATAGTAAAGGCCACAGCAGTCCATTATTTAAAATTTGTTAAATTTAAAACTATCATTGATTTCATAAATGTGCTTTCATTTTATAGCCAGTTGTGATCTATATGATCATCAGATGTCTGAAATGATGCATAGTGTAGGGTCACCACCAGCATACAGTACGCTGTTTTAAATACTACAAATGCTAGGTTACAAACTATGATAATTACCTTTTGAATGTTCACAGAAGCAAGGAAATAACTGTAGTAGAGGGGTTTTGGGCGCACGACAGCAAGGTCTTCAGCGCAAGGAAATAACTGTTTTGGGGCAATGGTTTATGACTTCTCTAAACAATCGCTCATGTTGGAACCGATTCTGGAAACATTTCTTCTGTGTTGTTGCTGGTACCTGTTTTGGAAGGATATGCCAACTGCTAGAGTTGAGGAACGTAGCTGTCCACACACCTTTTTAAATAAGGAACAAATGTCACTATGCCATAAATTAGGTGAACATGGGCAATGAGGCATTAATTCGATGTTTTTCTCCATCAAATAGTCAATTGTTTGATGTGCTGTGTGACTGCTGACACTAAAAATGAGGGAGGTGACAGTATAAGTTTTCCTGATTTTGTTGATAACTGAGGGAAACAAATTGCCATGTACCATTCAGTGTTGACTGTTCCTTGAACTTCTAAAGCAGTGGTTCCCATCATTTTGGAGACCCTGCCCACATCATCATCATCATCATCATCATCATCATCAACAACAACAACAACAACAACAATATCAGTGTCTAACTAAACTTTAGAATGAAAGAGGACTTTCTTTGAACAGTTGTTTTATTTTTAAAATGGTGCAAGCTAAAATATTTAGCTTTTGTACATGTTTTGTTAAAGCATGAACTAATGAGTCATTGAAATAAATGGTACTACCTCATTCCAACAACCCTTAAATATTTTTTTTTTTAATGGAATAATGAAGGAATTCTGAATACATTATGAGTGCTACCTACAACTCATCCTGAGAATAGAGGGTGGACATTAGTTACAAAACATGCTTCCTCTGTAGCACTCCTCTTCCTAGAAACACTTGCCTCACATCCTGTGCAGTCCTGTTTGAAATCGACCAAATTAAAATGTCTGTGCTGTATTATTGTTTGTAAATCAAATGGCAGAAATTGGAGGACTTCATACTGCCAGTTCTTTGTGTCTCTCCACTCCGACAACAATAATGCATGAGTCTTACAGCTTAGCAGCCATTATATAGTTACTATTGTACTATCAGTTAGTTCTTTGTGTGAAGTCAATAATGAAACAATTACTGAAAATGGACAATTTCTGTTCTACTACTGAAAACGGCCTAAAACTCAGAGAAGATATTTTCATGAGATATTTAAGTATATATGATATAAATGTCTCTGTTACACTGTCATGATATTCTCATTTATGCTGTTTAGGTTGTCCATAAACTCCTCCAGTGCCTGCCTGCCATTCTGCCAAATCACGAAAGTGTCGCCCACATACCGGAAGAAGTGCCTGGGTTTACGGTGAGCAGTTTGTAGTGCCACCTCCTCAAAGTGTTCCGTATAAAGATTCGCGATACCTGGAGCAAGGGGAGATCCCGAGGCTACTCCGTCCACTTGTTCATAATGCTCTCCATTGCACTTGCAGTAGGTGGTCGTAAGTGCATATTCAAAGAGCTCCACTGTTTCAGACTCGATGTGAACCTAAACGGCATACGTGAGAATATCACCTTCACGATGGAAGTAGAAGAGAATGGCTGTATTCCATTCCTGGACATCCTGATCAGGAAGAAAGTGGATGGCACGCTATATACATAGAATGAAGACGCACACAGACCTGTACCTCTGTGCAACCAGCTGCCACCATTCGGTGCATCGCCAGTCAGTACTGACCACCTCGGTACATAGGGCGCACGTCATTTGTGACAAAGAAAGCCTCTCAGATGAATTACACCACCTAAGAGAGGTATTTCGGAAAAACGAGTACAGTGAAACACAGATTGGTAGGGCCTTCAAGAGGAGACAGGCTGACAAATTTCAGGAAGAGGAGGAAGAGGAAGAAGAGGAAGAGGAAGTTAATAAGAGACTCACCTTTCTTCCATACTTAGGGCCCATATCAGCCAAAATTGGGAGGCTACTGAGAAAATCAAACATAAATACCGTCTTCCGACCCCTGCCGAATACGAAAGAGCTGCTGGGCTCAGCTAAAGACCCACTCAAACTCAACACACCTGGTATATGCAGCATTGACTGCAAATGTGGTGTACAGTACATTGGACAAACGCAGGGCTGCATCTCGAAAAGGTGCGAGGAACACACCAGGCGTGTCCGACTCGGACAGATAGAGAAATCTGCTATAACGGAATATAGTATCAAAGAAAACCACACCTTTGATTTCCAGGACACCAGGGTGCTGTGCCGAGCCGGAAGCTATCGGGACAGTGTCGTTAAAGAATCGATAGAAATACAGGTCCACGAGAATCTTGTGAACAGGGACGAAGGTTATCAACTGAGCACGGCCTGGAATCCAGCATTAGCCGCAATACGCCAGGAGCACACCGAGAACCGTCCAGCTCATGAGCCGTGACCGGAATGCTCTGACGGAGACACGAACGGCGCACTCGCTTCCCCCTCCACCGCGCCCGCCGGCTCCTCTGGATCCTGCCTCCTGCAGCCAGGTGGTGGGGGGCACGCCGCAGGTATAAAGGGACCGGCATCCGCAATGTCTCGGCACTTCGCCAGAAGATGACGAGTATGTCACTTGTCAAAACGTCGGAGTTTGAAGACACTGCCACCTGGCTGGAAGCCCGAGAACTCTTCGCCAGTTGATTAGTTGTTTTATCTACAAATCAGACTTTTTGTAAGAGTCCCTTGAAAACACCTCAATAAATCAAACAAATTCCACATTTTGGTACATCCAAGAAATTGAAGTGGTTGTCATAACAAAATGTTCGACAGCACACTGTAATTTGAAATTGGCACCTATCTGCACTCGGTAATTAAAATTGTCAGTTATTGAAAAAATAGTTTTGTCGATCACCTCTTTGTAACATTGCTGTGTCTTCTAAACAGTGGAATATATAAATCAGTTGTTAAAATGACTTCAAAGAAACAGTTGTCTGACAGTTTTCAGAAAAGAAATGCATCATTGAGGCCATGTTATAAGAAGTGGAAAAGTAATGAAAAGTGAGACTCCATCATCCAGGCTGTCAACAGCTCTGAAGCTGAAAGATAATATTGCTAAAACAGGCCATAAGCAGGGAGGAAGTTGATGGATGCTGTGAGAAGTTCCTGGCTCTCGAAGCATACATACTGAATTGTCTTAGTCAGTGTGGAGGACAAAACATACATCTTGAAGGTGGTTATTGTTGTTGTTGTTGTTGTGGTCTTCAGTCCTGAGACTGGTTTGATGCTGCTCTCTATGCTGCCATATCCTGTGCAAGCTTCTTCATCTCAGAGTACCTACTGCAACCTACATCCTTCTGAATCTGCTTAGTGTATTCATCTCTTGGCCTCCCTCTTATGATTTTTGCTCTCCAATACTAAATTGGTGATCCCTTGATGCCTCAGAACATGTTCTATCAACCGGTCCCTTCTTCTAGTCAAGTTCTGCCACAAACTTCTCCCCAATCCTATTCAATACTTCCTCATTAGTTATGTGATCTCCCCATCTAATCTTCAGCATTCTTCTGTAGCACCACATTTCGAAAGCTTCTATTCTCTTCTTGTCCAACCTATTTATCGTCCACATTTCACTTCCATACATGGCTACACTCCATACAAATACTTTCAGAAATGACTTCCTGACACTTAAATCTATACTCGATGTTAACAAATTTCTCTTACTCAGAAACGTTTTCTTTGCCATTGCCTGTCTACATTTTATATGCTCTCTACTTCAACCATCATCGGTTAGTTTGCTCTCCAAATACCAAAACTCACCTACTATTTTAAGTGTACCATTTCCTAATCCGATTCTCTCAGCTTCACCAGATTTAATTAGACTACATTCCAATATCCTTGTTTTGCTTTTGTTGATGTTCATCTTATATCCTCCTTTCAAGGCACTGTCCATTCCGTTCAACTGCTTTTCAAGGTCCTTTGCTGTCTCTGACAAAATTACAATGTCATTGGCAAACCTGAAAAAGTTTTTATTTCTTCTCGCTGGATTTTAATTCCTAGTCTAAATTTCTCTTTTGTTTCCTTTACTGCTTGTTCAATGTACAGACTGAATAACATCAGGGATAGGCTACATCCCTGTTTCACCCCCTTACCAACCAATGCTTCCCTTCCATGCCCCTTGACTCTTATAATTGCCATCTGGTTTCCGTACAAGTTGTAAATAGTTGTTTGCTCCCTGCCACCTTCAGAATTTGAAACTGAGTATTCTAGTCAACATTGTCAACAGCTTTCTCTAAGTCTCCAAACGCTGGAAACATAGGTGTTTCTTTACTTAATCTATCTTCTATGATAAGTAGTAGGGTCAGTATTGCCTCACATGCTCCAGCATTTCTACAGAATCTAAACTGGCATTCCTCAAGGTCGGCTTCTACCAATTTTACCATTTTCTTGAAGATTACAATGCTTAGAACAGCGATGCCATTCACTGTTAGTCTGGACACTGAGGCTTAGTTGCTAGTTTATTATGGCACACAAACAATTTTAAAAAGAGATGTAAATTTTTTGTGGATGAAATGCTAGTGTTGACACAGTTCATTCTTCGTGGAAAATGAATGCGATTGATGTTTTTGTATATATTCTTATAATTGTGTTTGTCATTTGAAATGATAAGACAACTTTCTTTTGAGTTTCAGTTATTACTATGTGTTTCCATTTGTAAGAAAAAGGTTTTTTTTTTTTTTTTTTTAATGAGTGCCATTTTAAATCAAACTTTCAGGTACTTGGACTTTTTTGTTAGGTCTCTTGAACTCTGAATGATTGAGACTCAACTGCACCAAAATACTTTTGCTTTATTTACGATGTTGTTCCCAATTTTGATAACTGTTACTAATCACATTTCTGCTGCTTCTCACAACTTAGCCTTTCTGTGGTTTACTGATTGCGTGTTGTGTGGTTATTACTGTTTATTTCATCTAACAGTTTGTGTAATTATTGTGCACAAAACTGAACAGAGCAATGCCATCAGCAATTATCATAATTGATATCCTCTTACCCTGAATTTTAATCTCACTTCCGAACTACTTTTAAGTCCATCATTACCTTGATGTGTACATTGCGCGCGCATGCGCACACACACACACACACACACACACACACACACACACACACACACACACACACACACACACACACACACTATTGGATAAAGTACAACCTGACACAGGTGTTTTTATAAGGTTGTGTCTGAATGATGAATGACTCAGCTCAGCCTAGGATGGTGCACACTCCTAGCTTTAACAGTTCACACCATTTTGACTGTGTAGTCACCAGTTTTCTAACTTGTAATACCTGGTGCCCTTGTGAATAAGCAAATAGTCTCCCCCTCAGATTCATAGTATTTCAAGCGTGTGACTAGAGAAACTCCATTTCTCCAACTATTATTTCGACCATATTCTGAACTGACACTGAAGCTACAGCAGTCACAGGTATTATTTTAAACACAAGCGATATGTCATTCAATGGCAAATAACTTTGTACAAACTGAATCTGCCATCAGTCACTCTTACTGTGCTGGGATATTGACGCATAGATAGGATCTGTACTGTAGCAATGTTATTGCGAGTTAATAGAGGAAAGGACCAAATTCCTTGCTTCATCCAGAATGAAACAGCCCTGTCTCTTAACAAAAATCCTTTGCTAAATGAATTAAGAGTGCGTGCTTCGTCACAGTCCCAGAATGATACTCGGCAGTGGAATTTATACACTATCGTACAGTGTAGTGAACAGTGTTGATTGTGCCTTGTCACAGCTGATTAATTGTGCAGCAAAAGGCGGCCGTACGTTCAGCGCTGCATACTTCTCTGTGGACTGTAGGCGTAATCTGCTCAGCTGTGTGGAGCATTGTTCAACCGTAATTGAACATGAAAGTGCTGCTGTCTGTGGTAAAGAGTGAAATATCACATTAAATTCAAACTGTGTGTGCCCAATTTTTGATGACAACTTCATGGTATCCATTAGTTCACTTGGAAGATAGCTGAAAAGTGTATGGTCAAAATATCGGATGGAAAAATAAAAAGAATCGGTGAGTATCTCATGAAAATCTCATTACTTTCTTTCAGATCTGTGTGTTACTGCTTCCAGGCTTCAGTTGATAATTAAATGTATAGGCTGTTTGCTGCCGACATTGGCAGTTTTTCTAGTCTCAGTAACTGTAGTAAATGAACGTTAGTTGTCAGTGTTTCATTGGCGTCTCACTCCACTGTCAGCTTACAGCTACCACTGAGTGACAAACTATGCTCCTTTTGGGTGAGAAACGAGGAGGCAAAGTGTCAAAAACACTGCTCTGTGTTTATGAGTCTAGGCTGAAGGCAACTTCTTACGAGCTGTGCTAAAATGAACCCTATAGATTGCACCAAGAATTGCTCCATCAATTTTCAAAAAGATTATGAAAGCAAAGTGGGATAAAATATTTTGTAAATGTGCTAATGGAAGCTCTGAAATTGTTTGATTTACAGTTCAGTTTTACTTCTCAAGTTCTTTAACCCCCATTGCGACAGAAAAGTCACAAAGGTATTTTATCCCAAAGTACATTATGTGGATGGAATCATAAGCTGAAATCATTACATGTAAATGGACATTGACTGTTGTTTGTATCTTAATATACTGAGCAAAGCATGGTGAAGTGAAAGGCAGAGGGTACTTCAGACT
The DNA here is from genome assembly GCF_023897955.1 of Schistocerca gregaria. Classification (NCBI taxonomy): domain Eukaryota; kingdom Metazoa; phylum Arthropoda; class Insecta; order Orthoptera; family Acrididae; genus Schistocerca; species Schistocerca gregaria. The sequence goes on along the minus strand of NC_064930.1, from coordinate 108,322,496 downwards.
CTCATGTAGCATTTCTTCCCTTTGATTCACATGTGGAAAGTTGGAAGAATGGTTGCTTTGAACACATCAGTCCACGCTGTAATTAGTATGATCTCATCTCACAGTTCGTATGGGAGATACATAGGTGATTGTACAGTGTCCACCAGAAAAATTCATACACACTTTAAGGAATGAAAAGTATTAGTTATGTGTTTATTTTATATTTAATAATTGATCACACATGTTGTACAACTTTCAGTTTAGGACACAGTTACTTTAAATGTTCAAAATGTTCGCCACTGTCAGCTATATCCACAACAGAAAGACAAGCGGTCGCCGCAACAACGTCAGTCAGTGTTACAGTGCAGATCGCTGCACACATTACTGTAATCTCCTGCCAAAGTTCCTCCAGCGTGTGTGGTTTACGTTGACAGATGTTATCTTCACAGTTCCCCACAAGGAAAAGTCTGTAGGTGCTAGATCTGGTGACCGTGGAGGGAACTCGACATGCCCTCTTCCGTCCAATCCCGCGCCCCCAGAAAATTGTCATCCAGGAAAGCTCGTACGGCTAGGTGGTAGTGTGGTGGTGCCCCGTCATGTCGGTAGGAGACCTCTTCATCAGCTTCATAAAGTGCACGTATACCTGGCAAAATTGGTGTGCATAACATTTCCAGGTACACTTCTCCAGTGACAATAGCGTCAAAGAAAAAGGAGCCTACTAAGCCCCTAGATGACAGTCCACACCACACGTGGTTGATCGACCGCTTTACCCACATAAACATGTGGATTTGTCAGTGCCCAGTGCACACTGTTATGCCGATCCACGGTTCCGTAAAGTTTAAATTGTGCCTCATCACTTCACACTTCCTTCATCACAAATTGTTTATTATCAGTTACCATTTGCTGATACCGTTCAGAAAACTGCATTCGGCAATCGGGCTCGTCGTCATTAATCGTGTGCAGTAATCGTAGAATGTAAACTTCCTACTTTGCAGCTTTCAGAAGTCTTCATACACTTGTAGTGTAGCTGTATGCTGTCTTCCTGATCTACCTTTGTGAATGTCACAAATCGTTCCATGCAATTCAAACTTTTCAATGATACATTTGTTAGGAGGTTTGGTGGTTCTGTTTCGAAGTCTCGCCTCCACCGACGTTGCACAACGGCATTATCAAACTTGAAAAACCACTTACTGTATTTACTCGAATCTAAGCCGCACATGAAAAATGAGGCTCAAAATTGAGAAAAAAAAAAAATTCCTCAAATCTAAGCCGCGCTTCAAATATGAGACTCGAAATTCAAGGGGAGAGAAAGGTTTTAGGCCGCACCTCCAAATCAAAATAAAGTTGATCCATTCAAATATGAGACACAATTTAGGTCAAACGAATGACAATACAGCTATAGTAGTTTGGTTAGAGTCGTAAGCTTAGCAGTTCAGCTTTACCAGGTAGCCATTGCTTTACGTGAAGCGCTCCGTCCGTATTTATTCGGGTACCCTCCCTTTTTCACTTGCTTCATCTGGTTTGAATTGATTGCTTTTTTTTTTATCTGATAAGTGCCGTTCTCTTTGTTATAGGTGCTTTCGTCACTCTAATCTGAAAATCCATTACTGTACTGTGTCATGCATTGTTTGTCGCATTCAGATAATGAGTGCTTACTGCTTGTTGCTGCTCGCGGCATGGCTTGCTTTTGTGCACGCTACCGCACTTACAATTGAAAAAAGAGGAATCGTCTCATTAGCGAAACTATGGCAAGAGACTGCTATTTGTCGTTACTTACACTGCTGCTTTCTTTGATAATGATCAACAAGAACCAAATAATAGACTGAGTATGATAAAAGATGTTCTGAACGAGAGTTTGGCGAAAATTTTTCTCCGTTTGAAAATGTTTGCAGACACCTCTTTAGTACATTACATTCTGCACACAAATTAGTCACCTTAGATTTAAAAATCTAGTCAGTTACCGTGCTTCATTTCTGACTGTACCACTACTAGGCATATGGGTAATACGAATATAAACATGACATGATATGTATATTGTTTCGCGTTTGTTGTCTTCCTCTAGTTTCGTAGTTTATTAGGTAGACTGGATTTAAATGAGATAGCAGCAAACACGGACAGCAAACACGAAAGAATACATGGCAAAATGTTTATATTCGTATTATTCTTATGGTGAAGAGAATACTGCATGTGATTCACAATACATAAAAGTTGCTATTAGCGACCATCTCTTCTCACAGGTAGGAAAAAATTCAGAACCTAGAGTTCTGACAAACATCCCAAACAGTCTTGCCAGTCGGATTTTCGTAGTACATTGAAATGCTGCGACATTCGAAGATGAAAAATACGGAATTTGTATTTACTTTGTTGGATAATGTATGAAAATGCAGTGGTCGAAACTCGGGGCGGAGAAAAAAACTCGCCTTCCACCTCTTCTTCTTCTTCTTTCTTTCTTTCTTTCTTTCTTTCTTCCTTCTTCTTCTTCTTCTTCTTCTTCTTCTTCTCCTCTTTTTTTTACTGACGCAGAGGTTTTGGCTCCAGTATTTATCTTTGAGCCTGCAAAGCATGTGTAGCGCTACATATATTCGACGACAGAAGTTAGTTGTGGCAGCACCTACCAACATTTTTCAGAACTTCCACTTACTTTGCACTCGATTCTAAGCCACAGACGGTTCTTTGGATTACAAAAAACGGGAAAAAAGTGCAGCTTAGATTCGAGTAAATACAGTAACAATGCATTTTCGCTGCTCGAATGTCAAGCGTGGTCCAGCCATCTCGTTTCCTCAATACCGAGATGAAAGTACTAACATCTGTTGAGCCAAAGACCATACTAAAACACACTCGTAACTCAAATTGAAGACAATATTGGTATCTCAGTAGAGCCTGACAGAGTGTATACATTTTTCTGGCAAACTCTATCGTATATTCCTAGAGTAATCATTTGAAGCTGGTTCTTAAAACTTTGTAAGTAGTCTTCCTTGTGTTAGTTTGTCTTGTCTTGAAGAGTCTGCCAGTTGAGTTTCTTTAGTATCTCTGTGACATTCTCCCAGAGAACAAACAAACCTGTGACCACTTATGATATCTTTTCTTAATACACTCAATATCCCCTGCTAGTGCTATTTGGAACATGTCCCACACACTTGAGCAGTATTCTAGACTGTATTGAATGAGTGATTTGTAAGCAACCTCCTTTGTAGACCGAATACACTTCCCCAGTATTCTACCAATAAACCGAAGTCTGCTACCTGCTTCATCTATGACTGAGCATATGTGATCATTCTACTTCATATCCCTACAAAGTGTTACACTCAGGTATTTATAATAGTTGGCCAATTCCAACTGTAAGCATTAATATTATAGTCATTAGATACGCTTTTTTTCATTTTGTCAAGTGCAGAATTTTACATTTAAAGAAAGTTGCCAGTCTTTCTACAACTTTGAAATCTTGTCAAGATCTAACTGAATATTTATGCCGCTTCTTTCAGACCGTAATTCATTATAGATACCTGGATCGTCTACAAAAAGTGTGAAGTTATTATAAATATTGTCTGCAAGGTCATTAATATACAACTTGCACAATAAATAACGACAAACTTTCTGGGGAACAAACAAAGTTATTAATTCTACATATATTGACGTCTATCCATCAGAGATAATGAAATGAATCTCTCTACTCTGTCGAGTCACAAATTTCGCTCGATGCCCTCGCCATCGCACTATTGACAGTAAGTGTAGGTATAGTACTGAGTCAAATGATTTTCGGAAATCGAGAAATATTGCATCAACATGACTACCATCCTCCATAGCTTTCAGTATGGCATGTGAGAAAAGTGTGACCCGGATTTCACTTGATAGATGTTTTTGGAATCTGTGCTGGTTGGCATGAAGGTGGTCAGTGTGTTTGAGATACCTTATTATGTTTGAGCTCAGAATATGTTCTAAGATTACCCAGCAAATTGATGTCAAGGATATTGGTCGGCAGTTTAGTGGATCACTTCTACTACCTTTCTTGTAGATGGGTGTAACATTGTGCTCTTTTTCCAACAACTGGCACAGTTTCTTGTTAGAGGGATGTACGATAGATTTTAGTTAGAACAGCAGCTAATTCAGCCACAAATTCGATATAGAATCTGGCGATACGGATTGCATCGGACCCTGGACCTTTGTTAGAGTTTAATGACTTCAGCTGTTGCTCGACACCACTGACACTAATACTTGTTTCAATCATTCTTTCAGTGGTATGAGGATTAAATTGGGCCAATTATCCTGGATTTTCCTTTCTAAAGGAACATTTGAAAATGGGAGTTAGCATTTCAGATTTTGCTTTGCTACCATCAGTTTCACTTCCCGTCTCATTCGCTAGGGATTGGGCACTAACTTTGGTACCGTCAACAGCCTTTACATACAACCAGAATTTCTTGTGTTTTGTGGAAGATCATTTGGCAATATTCTGCTATTGTAGTCATTGAAGACATCATGCCTTCCTCTCTTGACAACCAAACATGTTTCATTCAGCCCTACACTTTGTTGTACACCATTTATGCACAGGATGTATACGACCCGGGACAACCGGGAGATGTGGGAAAGACCTGGGAATTTTTTCATCTGGGAGAAAACTGAGAAAAACCCAGGAATTTTTTTAGAATTCTGGGAATTTTTGATTGTTTTATTTTTCAGTTAATTTTTTGTTATTTTTACTGGTAAGAACCGATACTCTAACAAAGGATATTACTGTATCCTGCTACTGCAGAACAATACTGCAGCAACAAAATATGAACGAGAGCATAAAACTTAAATTTCAAAGGAAATGCTTCATATCACAGTGCTCACACAAACGTCTGCCAACAGCAAAATGAGTGAATGGCTTTAGGCAGGCTATGCAATGCTTCGTTACAAGAAAATACTTCCGATGAGCGTGACGTCACAACTGTTTACATTTGATTCCTCTAAGCAGTTACGAGCGGAATCATGCGCATGTGTAGTTGAGATGCGTCTGAGCAGTACCTTTTCCCGCTTCTGGCTACAGAAATGTCGCTGTCGGTTATGTACGCAGCAAACCAGAGTACCTGAACCGGGTGGCAATTTCGGCGGCGAGGGGGGGGGGGGGGGCAAATTCATATTGTTGAGGGGGGGGGGGGGAACCTTGATTCACAAAGCGCCTAGCATCTGGCGCACGTTGGTCTATCGATTAGTAAATGATTTTGAAGCTCATCACTATTGCTTTTTGAACATTTTTTATCACATTCTAAATTGATTTCTGAATGAATCATAAGTTGATTTCTGAATGCTTGCATAGTGTACGTGATGTCCCTGCCAGGTGAATCCTCGTTGCATCTAAAAATAAACTTTCCTGCAGACATAAGGGGATGTGATCTGTGTTTACGTTAAGTGATTTTGCTGTTTCCTCTACGTTTACTGCTCTCACGTCAAATGAAAAAAAAAGTGATTTCTGTGGCTGGGAGCTATCATGTGAATTAAAATACATTCACATAATTATGGAAGGGTAAAATGTGTTATTGTTTCAGAGTTTTAGATAATTTCTACTTTTCTGAAAGTCAAGCATTAATCACCTTGCAGAGCAATGAAGTTATTTTTGTCGCTTTGCTAAAGAAATTTGGCTTTTATTTATCTTTTCTGCTGAGGCATCTAGTTTGTTTGAAACGGAAGTGTTTAATTCCACAATATTGGCTAGTTTCAACTGTTCACTCCATTTCAAGTGCACGTTTTCATCTTCTAGCACGTATCGCATTATGCCATAATAAAGAACCAAACATGAGACAATACAGTGCTGGTACTCCAAGAAAATTTACATCCCAAAAACCACACTGAAAAGCTTAATATCAGATCGAGGCCTACTTCGTTGGGAATCTGGACATGCGCATGTGCAAACGCACAAAAAACATAAACACTATATGTGAAAGCTTAGCTTCTCTTGTAGCTTATTAATCTTCGCGACAAATATTTTATATGAAAACTTTGCTTTTCCTGCAGCAACACTATGTATATTAATTTAAACCATTAACTTTTCCTGTTCCTGTTTTTGCCCTAATTAACAGTGATGCTGCTATTGGCTGACTACATCACGTGTCCTATCTTTTTAATATCCATTGTCATCGGCTTGCGAGATCACGTGACATGAGCTATGACTGCTTACAAAAGCACATCGCAATGTCCATTTCAATTCTTCGGAAAGTAACATGAGGTGTTTGGTGAAATTAGAATTTGTACTTTTGTAGTATGAAAATATGCAGCTTATTTGTCGCTGCACATCAAAGAACTTTCCGAATTGTGGTGTTCCTACCCCCCCCCCCCTCCCCCCCCCCCCTGCCCCCACATGAGTTTCGTTTTCTAAAGTGACAGGAATTTCTAAGCCGCTGTATAAAACCATAACCATTCAAATGATTGATCAATTTTACAGTTCCAAGGGGAAAGTATACTATAACTTAACACGGAAAAAGTGTGTTTACACCCAGGAGAAGTGTAGTTTTAACCGAGAGATCCGGGAATTTTTTTTCCTTGTCCACGTATACACCCTGTATGCAATAATTTTTGATTCTGTAGGAGGAGCCAGAGTTCCTCTACATGGTCCTGCCCTGTGCTGAATGTTTCAGATTCCTCATGAAGACATGACATTAATCTTTTTATATAGTTTACTGAACATACATATCTTTCTGCTTGTGGTCCTTTGTACTTTGGTGATCATTGTTGTCACAACTGATACCAGTTTCAGTGTGAACATCCTCAGAGGTGTCAGATTTATTTGTTGCCATTAGATCCAATATTTTCCATCATGAGTGAGGTTCTGAACTATATCTGTTCTATGTAGTTGGCAGAGAAGGCATTTAACAGTGTGTCACAGGATGTTTTCACCCTTACCACTAACAAAACTGTAATGATCCCAACTGACTGTTGGATTGTTAAAGTCTCTTTCAATGATTGCAGTATCATTAGGGAACTTACGTCCTAGCAAACTGAGGTTTTCTCTAAAGTTTTGAGGTAATATCAGGAGGAGAATCTGATGGTTGATAGGATCCTATTATAATTTTTTTTGCCATCTCTTGATATTGAGTCTTGCCCAATCACTCTCTCCTGCTTTCCTTCTAGGGCCCATAATATAGCTTCCAGTTGCAGTTGGTACAATCGAATGTCATGTCTATAGTGATAATACTTTTTAACCAAAAACAAACTACTGTTTGGTAATAGTATTTCAACTAATACTACATGTTCATTGCAAAACTGAGTAAGTTTTATTGCTCTAATATTTGTGTTTGAGACAACCACCACAGCCAATGGCAAATCGCAACTACAACTACGTGTGATCTTACAAGCATGTTTAGGGCGTTGGTTCTGTGTCCTTAGTCCCATCTTGGTTCACAATCCATATGAAAACAATATGTATGGGTTGTATATTCCTTATTTAAAGTAGGTTCTTAAAACTTAGTAAGCACATTTTTAGTGTGGTCGTTACTGTCTGTCTTCCAGCATCTTCGCGGGTCAGAAAGTCGTGCGGCCATTTGTGGTGCCCTTTGTTGTACACGTTTGGTATCCCCAATTAGTTTTTTGTACATGGCTGCACATTCAGAGACCATGAATAGTTAAAATTGAAAGAAAAACAGCCCTCGGTCACTATTTTTAACAAATTAACCAGGTTTTGACACTGCTAGGTGTGTCTTCCTCAGAATTTAAAACAAAGAATGGGCTATATTCTATAACATGGTCACAGAATAATGACTAGGAACGTACGATAGGGTGTAAGTACGGAATCATCGTAAAAGACTGACAGTACTTATATGTCATTTATAAAATAATAAATATGCCAAAAGGGCATTGGCCGCAAAGATATTTAAGATAAAGAAAACTGTGAAGAACACTTGCTAAGGAAAAATGACACTAGCCCCCAAAATTCATCTCTTGCCAACCATCTTCTAATTACAGGTCATCCACCTAAAGCCATCTGCGATAGCAACATTTTGCACATCGAAAAGAAAGGGCGTAGACTAGATATTCTAGAAGAATTGGAGATTTGCAAGCATTTTGCTCGAAAAGGTAGCCTCGTCCTTAATGAACAGCTACAGCTAGGGAACAAAAATTTTTCAGCAGTATAAAGACATTACTCGATATCTGACTTCGGGTCTCCTTGTTCTTTTCCTTCTAAGGTAGTCATATATTTTCAATTATCAGATGTTTCTTGGCTGCATTTCACGTCAATATTGCTTTCTACAAGTTGTCATTCAGTCCTATCTACATTTTCATAATGATGTTTTCATGTTTTACCTTACTGTCATAAGCTTTGATGTAGACAAAATGTTACGTCGTATGCTACTATCAAACATTGCTTTCCTTTATGTATCAATTACTATTTATTTATACCATTTCTGCCTATATTTCAATGTGAAGTAGCCTAATTGTATTTACGGCTACCAGGTGGCGCGCTCGTTGCAGTGCCGTGTGCACCTGGTCGCATTTGTTTACGCAGGCACCTCAGTCCGTTTTGCAACCTGCTGCACACAGCCCTTAGTAGCTCGCCATCACAGTTTTCTTTATCTTAAATATCTTTGTGACTAATGTCCTTCTGGAATATTTATTATTTTATGAATGACATATAAGTACTGTCAGTCTTTTACGATGATTCCGTACTTATACCCTATCGTACGTTTTTAGTCATTATTCTGTGACCGTGTTATAAAATATAGCCCATTCTTTGTTTTAAATTCTGAAGAAGACACTCCTAGCAGTGGCGAAACCAGGTTAATTTGTTAAAAATAGTGACCAAGTGCTGTTTTTCTTTCAATTGTCCCCAATTAGTCTTACGTGGTTTAGATCTCGCATACTTCAGCAGTAGTCTGGTTTACACTGCACAAGTCTTTTGCAGCCAATGTCGTTTGTTTTGATGGTTTTTTCCCTTTATTCTGCAAAGAAAGTGATGGCTACCACCTGCTTTATCTACAACTGACCGTCTTTGAATCCCTACAGATTTACACCCAAGTATTTGTATAAGTTTTCTCATTACAGTTGAGTCATTAATATTGGACTTATAGGATACTCTATTTTAGTGTTTTGTGAAGTACCCAGTTTTACATTTGTGGATATTTAAAGTAAGTTGCTAAACTTTTTACCACTTTGAAATCTTATCACGATTTTATTATGGGGCACTTTATAAATTATACTACAGTTAGTCAGAGAAGGTTCCTGGGAGGGAGCTGAAAAGGAAGGGGGTGCAGACGCTAATGGGATATGGCATGATGAAGATGGAGTAGGGTGTTAATTGAAATTAAAGCACAAAAATCTTGATAAAAATTTGTTGCTTCTAAGCCCCGAGTTCAAAAGACAAATGTGCTACCTTTTCTAACTGATTAGTATCCTTTTTGGAGGCCTGCAAACTGTGAAATAGCCCACACATAGAAGAGTTTTTTCCCCTGGATGTCTTGCTTAAGATCATAATATATGAACAAGAAGACATAATATATGGACAAGAGCAAACACAAACCCAAAAATCCAATTGAAATGCAAAAGTGTTAGCCATTGTACATAAAACCATTTTCAGTAGAGGGACAGCAAGAGAGACAATCTTACCTCACAGATGCAGGAAAGCAAAATACTCATATACGGCCTCAAGGCTACAGCCAGCTGCTCGGCTTAGCACACAGTGAGTGCATGCAGTGGATAGGGTGTGCTTGTGAGTGTCCTACACCTGCATACGTAATCTGCAAGCCATCGTATGGTGCATGGCAGAGGGTACCGTGTGTCACCGCTAGTCGTGCCCTTTGCTGTTCTGTCCACAAATGTAGTGAGGGAAGAAAGAGTATATGCTTTCTTTCAAGCCCTGATTACTGTTGTCCTGTAGGAGTGATCTTTAGTTCCTTACAAACAGCGGTTCGGTAAACTTTCTCATTAGTGTTTTGTGAAGGAAAAAAAAAATCTTCCCACCGGGTATTCTCATTTTGTTTCACAAACCATTTTTGTAATACTCGTGTGTCGATCAAATCTACCGGTAGCAAATCCAGTAGCGTACCTCTAAATTGCTTCGATGTCTTCCCCCAGTCTGACTCGACTCGGTGGTAATTCCAAATAATCGAACAGCACACCAGAATGGATTGCTCGAGTATCGTGTATGCAGTCCGCTCGTATTTGTTTTGCTTCATGTCACTTTGTGACATTACGCCTACACATTGTGTGTGCCTTTGTAAAGCAGCACACCAAAAATACTGTATTGGAATATTACAGTACTGTTTTTCGTACTCGTCCGGATTAACTCAAATTTTTCACATTTACAGCAAGCTGCCATTGAACACACAGAAGTTGTATCCACAATTTTCTCCAAACACTTTTCTTCCACTCAGTTGTATAAAATACGCTTATAGCCTGTGCGTTTAGAAGTAGTCACACCAAATCGACGGCTTCCAACTTCTCAGAGAACATTATCTGTCATTCTAATCTGATAGTATCTACTGGACATTGGGCCTCTGCGGTCTGAAACCACTGTGTGGAAAGGGATTAACAGGGAACTAGCAAGTACCTGTGCCCGTCAGTTGTGCAGCTGTGCTTCCCGACACCCAGAACCCTCTGACACGTGGCATACGAGCAACAGATACCGATCCTGTAAAGAAATTGTGTGTTGCTCGACCCCTATAAGAGAGTGCTCTGTAGAGTGTGAAAGCTGGACTCGGTGTCGGGCTTCACTTTATCGGTCGGATACGGGGAGGGTGACGTCGGTCTACGAAGGAGACCGACTGCGAAACACTCGTGACCTGTATTGAAATGCTGCTAAAGTGTGTGGAACCTGTACCAAATACGACTGAGAGGTGATACTACATGTAAAAAGAATACCGGCACAATTGGTCAAGTTTGTTTGATCCGTGAGAGAGCATAACAGAGCTGCGGAAACATCTGAACAGGGAGACAATGGAAGATCCGTACAAACTATAGTATACCGAGAAAGTTTACTAACAAAACTTCTCGAACGATTTCCACTCGGGAACCTCGGTATCCACTACAAACCCCTACACGTGCTTCTGTACGGACTGTGAAGATGAGAGAAAATTCCAGTGCAAAACAGGAATTTAAGGAGTCATTCTTGCCATGTTTCGTGCACAAAAGGGATAGGAAAAAATGATTAACAAATTATACACAGTACTGCGATGCACTTCATTAGTTTGTAGAGATAGATGCAAATGTGTGGATCCGAGCTTAGCTACAGGTGTATAGATCAGGGTTTTTGTAAATTGTGCTCTGTAGTGCCGGTGTGCGAAATTTATTTTATGACATCTGATTCTGCACTGGGTCAACAATTATTTGCGTAGAATAAGAGGTATCTAGCAAATTTGATGTAGCGTCTATTGAAATTTCCTCTTTGTTTGTATTTCAGATGTCCACAATTTTCTCTGTACGACTCGTTAAGCACCACTGAAGCTGCAGTGTGTGAAGTCGGTAAGGAGGTCAGGGTACGGAGATCCCTGCACGGCGTCTCGTCCTCTCGTGACGGCATGCGGCATTCGGCTACCGGAAGGTCCGTGCCGAAGCCTCCGGACAGTTCCGCGACGCTCATGGCGGAGGTTCCAGCCGAGCCGGTTATTCGAGGCGGCACACTGCTACGCGCACCGAGCCTGACTGCACACTTGTGGCCATTGTGGGAAATGTTTCACCCGCTCTTACGACTCGAAAGAGCACGAAAGGTCGCACGGGAGGAAGAGCTACAGCTGCGACGTGCGGATCGGCCCTACCGCCGTGACGCGGCAGTCCGGCTGCACGACTACCTGCGAAAACGCGTCCGCGTACACACGGAGGAGCGGCTGCCCACCTGCCGCATTCACAGTAAGTTATTGGGACAGGTGCACCTGTGTGTGCGAGCGTGCCTGCACACCGGCGAGTCGGCGCGGTCGGGAGATCTGCGGCGAGCTGTTCGTCTGTCACACGTGCCGGAAGTTGCACAGGTGTGTGTGTAGCGGACTCCGGCAGAGGCACCGGAAGGTACGAAGTTGGCGAGCTGTTACTGTTATGTTTTACCACTTGTACATACCTGCAGAAAATCATATTGTATCAGCCTCAGCTATTTTTTTCAGAACACCTACGTGTCTGTAATTAAAAGGAATTACACGCACGACTTCTGTATATTTCTTAAGCATTTGCACATTGCTACGAGATGTTTCTATTTGCATATATTTTGCACTGTATGGTATGTACCTATTAACAGAAACTCTGCAATTGCAAATCTTCTTCCATCTCAATCTTTTTTCATAACCTGTTCTGATAGCAATAATAAAGATTTTATTTTATAGTAGCTGATATTGGTACAATATGCATTTCAGTTTCTGTTTACTCTGTCTCGTGTAAAGAAGCTTGTAGTCGAGTAGCGGGAGCATTCTGTTAAGTATTAACAAAGAGGATACCATTTGAAAAAGTTGCGAGACTGTCAATTGTTATCGAGTGGGACTTATTGCCGATTACTCGTTTTGCAACGTGCACCGAAGAGATCGATCGAAGTTTCGTGTCGATTCTCCGTTTCTCGAAATAAAACTGTAGTAAGTAATAGGTTGATAATTTTGGACGTACAACTCGGTTAGATTTGGCAATTGTCATTTTTGTGGATGTCAGACGGTGGTGCGGAGGACGTGATCGTGAAACAAAGTATAAAACTGTACTTGCCTCCGTTGGCAACTAGAGGGTTTTATTTCGAGAAACTTAAGTTTTTCTATTTTAGTGTCAGCTGTATATATAGCTTATTGAGTAATGCATGTTACGTGGTGGTTACTAATAAGCCAAGCTGCTTAAACAGTAATCTGAAACAGAAGTTTTGTCAGCTGTCCTCGGGAGGAGCATTGTAGTTGCACAGTTGCACAGGGCGTATACACTGCAGCTGGTGTATGGGTTGTACTGAGATTTGATGCCTGTGCCTCCAGGATCCAATGCAGTGTTTTACACAGCGCACCTCATTCCTGGGAGTCTTGGAGGAAGGAAGACACCAAATTATAATATGTACTCTGGGCCACAGTTCAAAAGGGAGAAGGAAATGTGAAGGGAAAGCTTAAAATTGTGTGAAACCGGCGATGCTGCCGTGTCGATACGTGGCCGGTTTGTCCTCTTGTAAGCTGGGTTTGGGGTGTACGAGTGCTTACGGCACCTCATTACCGAATGTCTCGTATACACAGTTTGAATGCGAACCGTATTGTCCTCGTCAGAGCCTGGTATATTTCATTTGATGTTCCTTAAAAGTTGCACTCAGTTTTATACTGTAGCAGACGTGCACTGTGGAGGGTGAAGGGAATGTCAGCTCTGGATTATACTGACTGATACTTCGCACCCATACATACTTCATATGTGTGAGATGTTGACTTCGAATATCCTCCGTCGTGGTCACGAGTACTAATGCAATGCCACCCGCTCGTGTCGGCACCTCGTGGGATGTTTGTGAAAGTGGGGACTGCCGGGTGCTAGGTCCCCTGTCAGTTCTGACGTGCTGTTTTGGCCAGAGAATGTGTACTGAGAGATGAGAATATGGGGCTGATATTGCAACAGTGTTACGTTTGATTACATCTGCTGTTTTAGACATGTCGACATATACAGAATGACAGTATGAGAAATGAAAAATTGTGAATAAATTATTACCCTTAGTGAGTCATAGTACGGCACACTACGTACAGTGTTTGTGGTGTTGCTCCTTATTCCCCGTCTTAAACTTCTCCTTATGCCGTGTTGACACCGTTTGTAGCTCTTATTGTCAGTGCCAGCTGACCGAACGACTAAAAGCTACTTTTAGTTACGAGGTGTACTGTGGTCTGGGTACATACTACACACACTTCTGTTTCCATTTCTCTTTCTGTGCTGAGCAGCACATATTTGTGCCCACAGTAAGAGTGCCATCTGCGTTCTACACTCCCAGTGTATCCTCTGTTCAGAGTCTCGATGCCGAGACTGAAATAACGACGTGTTAACACTCTCAGTGTAACAGAACTAATGACTGCACATAAGTATGGATTGCTTGAAGGTTGAAATAATGTATGACGGTTGTAACAACTTGTTCCCAGTGTAAAAGTTTGAAAGAATAAGATGTGACAACTGGGGAATACACCACTCTCTGCTGAGGGCGTACAGAGTTGTCGGCAGCGAGTGTTCTAATGTGTGAAGAACTGCACCAGTCAAAACTATGAATAAGCCGTAAACATACAGGGTGCTACAAAAAGGTACGACCAAACTTTCAGGAAACATTCCTCACACACAAAGAAAGAAAATATGTTATTTGGACATGTGTCCAGAAGCGCTTACTTTCCATGTTAGAGCTCATTTTATTACTTCTCTTCAAATCACATTAATCGTGGAATGGAAACACACAGCAACAGAACGTACTAGCGTGACTTCAAACACTTTGTTACAGGAAATGTTCAAAATGTCCTCCGTTGCGAGGATACTTGTATCGCACGGAATCCCTGATGCGCTGTTGCAGCCCTGGAGAATGGCGTACTGTATGACAGCCATCCTCAATACAAGCACAAAGAGTCTCTACATTTGGTACCGGGCTTGCGTAGACGAGAGCTTTCAAATGCCCCCATAAATGAAAGTCAACAGGGTTGAGGTCAGGATAACGTGGAGGCCACGGAATTGGTCCGCCTCTACCAATCTGTCGGGCACCAAATCTGTTGTCGAGAAGTGTATGAACACTTAGACTGAAATTTGCAGGAGCTCCATCGTGGATGAAGCGCATGTGTCGTACTTGTAAAGGCACATGTTCTAGCAGCACAGGTAGAGTATCCCATATGAAATCATGATAACGTGCTCCACTGAGCGTAGGTGGAAGAACATGGGGCCCAGTCGAGACTTCACGGACAATACTTGCCCAAACGTTCACAGAAAATGTGTGTGGATGACGTGATTGCTCAATTGGGTGCGGATTCTCGTCAGCCCACACATGTCGATTGTGAAAATTTTCAATTTGATCACGTCGGAATGAAGCCTCACCCGTAAAGAGAACATTTGCACTGAAATGAGGATTGACACATTGTCGGATGAACCGATCGCAGAAGTGTACCCATGGAGGCCAATCAGCTGCTGATAGTGCCTGCACACGCTGTACACAGTACGGAAACAACTGGTTCTCCCGTAGCACTCTCCATACAGTGACGTGGTCAACGTTACCTTGTACAGCAGCAACTTCTCTGACGCTGACATTAGGGTTATCGTCAACTGCACGAAGAATTGCCTCGTCCATTGCAGGTGTCCTCGTCGTTCTAGGTCTTCCCCAGTCGCGAGTCATAGGCTGGAATGTTCCGTGCTCCCTAAGACGCCGATCAATTGCTTCGAATGTCTTCCTGTTGGGACACCTTCGTTCTGGATGAAAGCGAAAAAGATAAGAAGTCAGTACATAAATAACACTAAAAAGTTACAACTCAAAAATTACCTTAAAATAAATTCATTCACGAAGACACTGACTTGCTATCTCGTATAGGGTATAAATAACGTTCCACAGGTTTATTAGCTTTTACTCCTGGGTTTTGTGACTTTATTTCTTGTAGTAATAGCTGTTTTTTTCATATTCTCAAGATGCGTTAACTGTTTCAGTGAAAGAATGTAGTGCAACTTGTGACTGAACTGTTACACCTGCACATTTTTGTAGTGCTCTGGACCTTCAGTGGTAACTGTGTTAGTCACCGAACTGGGTAGCCCAGTGCATGAGATCTTGCCCGAGATGCTTAATGTTGTGGGTTCGAATCCTGTCGACTTCTCGAATTTTTCTTTTTAAATTTGATCGAAATTGTCACTTTTGTTATTTACTTGATTAATGATTAGAAATAAGTTTAGTTCTGTTGTGCTCAGTAAATAATTGTTGAAATAAAAAAAGTAGATTTATTCCTTAGAAATCTCAGAAGTTATTGTCGTCGTGTCCTGACATAGGTGGGAGAGGGCAAAAGGGGTTACTGGTCAGTCTGCACTCCCGAGTGGTACAGAGCAGAAGGCAGGAGGACAATTCACAGTGAAGGCATTTGATTGTTTCTTCCATCTGAGCCAACACTGGTACAGACATTTACTAGAATGCAGGTGGTGAGATTCGGTAGGGAACTCGTTGTGGAGACTCGTGGACAAACAGGGTTTTGAAATACTTGTTTATTCCAGACAGGACTAATACACTGGAGGCTAGTTCGAGTTAGAAAAAGCATGAATAGCGCTGATACAACAGAAGGCAGTGCAGAAGTCCCAGGAATGGATGCTAACCACAGTTAGTAGCAAACACTAGCAGCATCTGCAGGCAACAACTTAGTTGCAAAACAAGACATAATGAATGTGACACTGTTCACCGAGGCACTCAGAGAGAGAGAGAGAGAGAGAGAGAGAGAGAGAGAGAGAGAGAGAGAGAGAGAGAGAGAGCAGACTTAACACCGAGCTGGACCGAGACTGGAGTTGACTGACACAGATTCGGCACCCAAATCGTCTGACTGACAACTCTGCCTGGGGGTTTTAAAGAGTCGCGTGGGGCACTGTTTTTGCCACTTAAAGCCACCCAGCCAATCCCGTAGGTCTCTTGCAGGCCCCTGCCAATCGTGGTTTAGTTAGGTCCCCTCTACTGCTCCTAAGGCAGGGATGTTAATGCAGTTACACTAAGTCCGTATTTGGTATCAACATTGTTCAGCTGAAAGCTAAACGTAACTGCTCTGCCAAATAAGGCTTACAACATTATTGTTATACGTTATTTAGCCGCACCCCTCGGGCTTCTCGGAGTAGGGACTGCTAGGTCAACAGTTTTTGACATGTTCGCTCTCTTTGTATCCTCTGTGGGTCTACTGATGTTGCTATTTGCAGGGCTGGTATCGAGCTGGCTTTATACACTAGTATGTGCCTGTCGGTTACAAAGTTCTACGGTGACAACCTACTACAGTGTCTAGACGACGAATGAAGTTACATGTTAATTCCTAGAAGAGCAACTAATGCTCTCGGACCGTGTCTGGGGGGCGTCTGCATTTTTGCAAGGCTCTCCCCTTACTGTTTACTTAATGTAACAATATCCCTTGTAGTTTCGTCTGTCCTCAGCACCGTCAGTGCTTCTGCACCTAGGAACGCCTGTCCTCCTTTCTCACAGCCTCGAGATAACACTACAGTAGCAATATATTACATTGTGCACTGTACTACAAAGCAAGAAGTTTGCAAAAATGAGCTTACAAAGTGTCACAAAAGCTCTTCAACGTGTCGTTTGGTTAAAGCAAGCAAAAACGTAATCTGTTGTGAAAGAGAGAACCAAATTACAAGGAAATGTAAGGGATACCTTGTATAGATGTTTTACACTGGTGCAAATGCGATGCTTGTCGGATGAAAACAAAAGGAGTAAGTGGAAGAATTCAGAGGACCTCGCCAATGCGTTGACCTTAAGATCTCTATTCCAAAAGCATTTGCTTATTTGTAAAAGCAAACAATGCCTTTACTGAGCAGGGCAACACTTCAGAAATGGATGAAGCAATTATACATTCTCGAAGATATCCCGTATTTATTGAAGAAAGTTGAATGATACTTTTGTGTGGCAGCAACAAGTTTATTACGATTTTCACATAGGTACTAATACTAGTTGCTAACTGATAAATACAGACGGGTGTCTTGTCGTGTGCTCACCTGCTTCCTGGTGGTGGCTCAGCGAGCACCCTACTGACTTCGATCACGTCTCCACACTAATTACGCATACCGTCGGCCTAGCTCTGCGTGTTCACCACCTGGTGGATGTGACCCCTTACGGAGGTGTGGGGGGCCACAGTGAGGTTTGCACACGAGTGCGTAACAGTCAGGGCAGATGCGGTCACCTTACTCGTTGTGGCCAGCTTTGTGACTGCCCGCTGTTCACACACGGCCCTGAAGGCTGACAAAACCATTGTGGTAGTGATTTGTGTCACTGGCATTTTATCACTTTCGTTTGTATTCAATTGATTGATAATGAGAAATTAAACAGGTCTCGCGAGAGAAGTACACTGGCTTGAGCAGCTAAAACGAGTGCAAATGCATTTAAAGTATGAAGCTGTGCCTGTTACACAGGGTGAGGCATAATAAGGAGCAATTTTTAAAAGGCAGTTAAGTAAAAACACTTCGTTACTTTCTTATTTCGTAATATTAAAATAAGTCAAGTATTTTCTGCAATAGTAAAACATTGGTTATTTTTTAAAGATAATTCCGGTAAGATAGCGTCCGTTTCGTCACACACGTTTGTTCACCTGCACCGTGAAGTGACTCGTCACATGGCGCAGCATTGCCAATGGCATTTGAGCGACTTCCTTTCGGATCTGCCCTGTCAGGGCTTCAATTATCCACGGAGGATTATCTCGATAAACTTTGCTTTTCAAGTAACCCCACAAAAAAAAGCCACGTGCTGTGAGGTCCGGCGAATGAGAGGGCTGTGCGATACCCCCATTTGGGAGATTGCACGATTTGGAAACAAAAGATTGACAATATTTCTGCATACTCGAGCAATTTGGGAGGTTGCTATGTCCTGCCGGAAACCGTCTCGTTGTTAACCTCGTAGTGTGCAAGTCGTGGAGTAAAAAAAAATAATCCGACGTGTGTGCGTATGAAGATGTGGCACACCACACAGTAACTTTTGCAGTGTGCAGTGGTTATTGGTGCAGTTCTCTAGGATTAATGTCACTCCAAAATCGAAAGTTCTCCTTTTCACATAACCTGAGAAATGGAATTGAGCTTCGTCACTATCCACAATCAGGTTACAATATCCTCGTCTAGTTTAATAGTGTCCAAAAATTCTAAGCGGAATTGGCTTTGGCTCACATAGATTCTTTAAGGGTCTGAACCATTTGGATTTTGTAGGGTTGAAAGTGCAAATTGTTTAAAATCCCATGTGTAGCGCTGTGTCGGCAAGCTGAGTGACGAGGGCTTCCCTCAGTGGTAACTGTGACATGTTCGATGTTTCCAGGTGTGTGCACAGTTTTTGGTCTCCCACATTTCTTCTTTGTCATTGACGCCGTCTCCTCAAAGTTCTCAAATGTCATTTAGATTCGATTTGCACCCACTATTAAATTTACACAATGATTTCTTTCCGTGTTTTGTGTGGGCTGACGAAATAGTTGCTCTTGAAACATTTAAGAAATTGGCTGTCTTGGTTACTGATGCTCCAGCTAATTGGGTCCACACAATCTGCCCTCTTTATAACTCTTATAGGTCTTTCTTTGCATGTCAACCTCAGCCTCGGAATGCAAATATGAAGTGTGCACTACACGTTAACAGCCCTGCAATGATGGTAGTCCGTTCTGAACAAGCTCGAAACATGCCTTAACTGCATTGTTGACTGTCAAACGTAACCATCCCAGTACTACCACTATTAACATTATTTTGCATACCCCTGCGGCAACCCTATATTCGTGCCAGAATATTAACACAACTGATTTTTAAACTAGTGAACACACAACTGAAGTCGGTTTGCAGCTGCCTTACCTCCACACCCGTGGTCACCAATGCACACACGCACACGCACATGCACACGCACACGCACACGAGAGCACCCTGTCAGCGGCTGCCATGGTCATTTCACTGGCTGCGAGCATCATCGGTTCCATGTCCTCGGATGCCATTGCATTATCGGCAGGCACAGGTAACAAACTGGTGTGAATAACTTAGCCCTTCAACGATTTTATGATTGGTGATACACAGTTGCATTTAGAGGTTTGATAAACTTGTTAAGAGAATTCAGTGAAAGCATTGTGAGACATCAGCTAGTGGTTGCCACTGATGGTATATTTTACTGCACACACACATCTAAGGAAACTCAGTGGCAAGCATTATAGTCTTGAAAAACACACACACACACAACTGGTAATTACATAGATCTTGTCTTGTGCTCACCTGCTTCCTGGTGGTGCTCTGACAGCAAACGGCTGACTTCGATTAAGTCTTTAGGTACGTTATGTGTTGCATCCACCCAGCTCTGCACGTCCATCACCTGGTGGGTGTGAGGCTTTATGCAGGCGATGGGGTCCTCACTTAGGTTTGGACACGTTTGCCTGATAGTGAGGGCAGATGTGATCACTTTGCTCTCCACAGTTAGTTTTGTTACTGCCTGCTGTTCACACACAGTCCTGGGGGCTGACAAGCCATTGTGGTAGCGATATTTTATCATTTTTTTTATGTATTTAGTTGATTAATAACAAGAGGTTGGATTGCACTTATGAGAGAAGTACACCAGCTTGAGCAGTTAAAACAGAGCGCAAATGAATTTACAATACGGAAGTGTGCCTGTTGTACAGGCAACATATGCTAGAGAAAAATTACTTTTATTTATAAAAAATACACACATTATTTGATCAAAATGAAAATGACATAGAAGTTGGTGGTGCCCTGCATCGGTAATGCTGGAATTCAATACGGTGTTAGTCCACCCTTTGCCTTGATCACAGATTCCACTCTCGCAGGCATATGTCCCGTCAGATGCTGTAAGGTTTCTTGGGGAATGGCAGCCTATTTATCACGGAGTGTTGCAATGCGGAGAGGTATCGATGTCAGTCGGTGAGGCCTGGCGTGTAGTCAGCGTTCCAAAATATCCCGAAGGTGTTTCACAGGACTCGGTAGGGACTCTGCAAGCCAGTCAGTTACAGAGATGTTATTGTGTGTAACCGCTCTGCCACAGGCTGTGCATTACAAACAGCTGCTCGATCATGTTGAAAGGTGTGATTGCCGTCCCCGAATTGCTCTACAACTGTGGGAAGCGAGAAGGTGCATCAGTGTAAGCCTGTGCTGTGATAGTACCATGCAAAACAAGGGATGCAAGCCCCCTCCACGAAAAACATGATCACACCATAACTCGAGAGCAGCCCCAAATTTTACTGTTGGCACTACAATTGCTGGCAGGCGAAGGGCATTCGCCATACCCACACCCTGCCATCGGATCGCCACATTGTGTACCGTGATTTGTCACTCCACACAATGTTTTTCCACTGTTCAATCATCCCATGTTTATGCTCCTTACACCAACCGAGGAAGACTTTGGCATTTACAGGTGTGATGTGTGGCTTACGAGCAGCTGCTTGACCATGTAAACCAAGTTTTCTCACCTCCCACCTAACTGTCACAGTATGCGCAGTGGACCCTGATGCTGTTTGGAATTAACAGAACTGGATTTTAAACTAGGGACACACAACAGAAGTCAGTTTGGCGCTGCCTTACCTCCACACCCATGGTCACCAATGCTGTTTCACACACATACACACACACACACACACACACACACACACAAAACTAGTAAACACATATGAGCATCTTGTCTAGTGCTCATCTCCTTCCTGGTGGTGCTCAGTGAGTAAATGACTCACTTTAATAATTTCTTTGGACTTGTTATGTGTTACATACACCCAGCTCTACATGTCCGTCGCCTGGTGGCAGCTTCACAGTAGGAATCAAGAAACCAGGATTGTAGGTCTTCTTTTTGGCACTCTCCAGACGTAAGCCTGGCATGAAGTTGGGAATAATGAAAACTTTGACTCTTCGGACTATAAGACGTGTTTCCATTGATAAGCCGTTCAGGATTTATGCTCCTGACACCATGTTTTACAGTTCTATGCGTCAGTTTTCGTTACTAATGGTTTCGGTATAGCAGTTTGTCGACCAATATTGGCTTTGTGGAGTTGGCGATGGATGGTGTTGGTAGATACTGGGTCTCAGAAGATGGCTGTTGACCTTTGCAGTCAGTTTAGCTGCTGTAGCTTTGTGTTGTTTTGGCACAATTCGTCTTAGCGTACCAAGATCTCCGTCATTTAGTATCGATTTGCACCCACTATTCCATTTACACAAGGATTTCTTTCCGTGTTTTGTGTAGGCTGTCGAAACAGTTGCTCTTGAAATGTTTAAAAAATTGGCTGTCTTGGTTACTGATGCTCCAGATAATTGGGCCCTGACTATCTGCCCTCTTTGTAACTCTTTTAGGTCTTTCTTTGCATGTCGACCTCAGGCTCTGAATGCGAATATGAAGTGTGCACTACACGTTAACAGCCCTGCAATGATGGTAGTCCGTTCTGAACAAGCTCGAAACATGCCTTAACTGCATTGTTGACTGTCAAACGTAACCATCCCAGTACTACCACTATTAACATTATTTTGCATACCCCTGCGGCAACCCTATATTCGTGCCAGAATATTAACACAACTGATTTTTAAACTAGTGAACACACAACTGAAGTCAGTTTGCAGCTGCCTTACCTCCACACCCTTGGTCCCCAATGCTGTTTCTCTCTCTCTCTCTCTCTCTCTCTCTCTCTCTCTCTCTCTCTCACACACACACACACACACACACACACACACACACAACTGGTAATTACATATATCTTGTCTTGTGCTCACCTGCTTCCTGGTGGTGCTCTGGCAGCAAACGGCTTACTTCAATCAAGTCTTTAGGTACGTTATGTGTTGCATCCACCCAGCTCTGCACGTCCATCACCTGGTGGGTGTGAGGCTTTATGCAGGCAATGGGGGCCTCAGTTAGGTTTGGACACGTTTGCCTGATAGTGAGGGCAGATGTGATCACTTTGCTCTCCACAGTTAGTTTTGTTACTGCCTGCTGTTCACACACAGTCCTGGGGGCTGACAAGCCGTTGTGGTAGCGATATTTTATCATTTTTTTATGTATTTAGTTGATTAATAACAAGAGGTTGGATAGCACTTATGAGAGAAGTACACCAGCTTGAGCAGTTAAAACAGAGCGCAAATGAATTTACAATACGGAAGTGTGCCTGTTGTACAGGCAACATATGCTAGAGAAAAATTACTTTTATTTGTAAAAAATACACACATTATTTGATCAAAAGTATCCGGAGACCTGGTTGAAAATGACATAGAAGTTGGTGGTGCCCTGCATCGGTAATGCTGGAATTCAATACGGTGTTAGTCCACCCTTTGCCTTGATCACAGATTCCACTCTCGCAGGCATATGTCCCGTCAGATGCTGTAAGGTTTCTTGGGGAATGGCAGCCTATTTATCACGGAGTGTTGCAATGCGGAGAGGTATCGATGTCAGTGGGTGAGGCCTGGCATGTAGTCAGCATTCCAAAATATCTCGAAGGTGTTCCACAGGACTCGGTCAGGACTCTGCAGGCCAGTCCACTACAGAGATGTTATTGTGTGTAACCACTCTGCCACAGGCTGTGCATTACAAACAGCTGCTCGATCATGTTGAAAGGTGTGATTGCCGTCCCCGAATTGCTCTACAACTGTGGGAAGCGAGAAGGTGCATCAGTGTAAGCCTGTGCTGTGATAGTACCATGCAAAACAAGGGATGCAAGCCCCCTCCACGAAAAACATGATCACACCATAACTCAACAGCAGCCCCAAATTTTACCGTTGGCACTACAATTGCTGGCAGATGAGGTCACCTTACTCTCCAAGGCCAGTTTTGTGACTGACTGCTGTTCAGACACAGTCTTTAGAGCTGACGAACCATTACGGCAGTGATTTATATCACTGATATTTTATCACTTTTGTTGTTATTTGAGTAATGAGAAATCAGTGTAGTTGCACAGTACATGAGGGGGAAGTACCCCAGCGGGAACAGCTATAACAGGGTGCAGGTGCATTTACAATACAAAGCTGTGCCTGTTACATTTACTTGAAAATCTGCACAGTTGTTTACAATTGATGTTTGAAGGATGTGTAATCTAAAGAGTAGAGAAGCACAAGTTGTTGGTGAAATAAATCTGTGTTACAGGCAGTTTTGACTGCCAGATCCACAAAAGATGTA
Organism: Schistocerca gregaria; assembly: GCF_023897955.1. Lineage (NCBI taxonomy): Eukaryota > Metazoa > Arthropoda > Insecta > Orthoptera > Acrididae > Schistocerca > Schistocerca gregaria. The sequence goes on along the minus strand of NC_064930.1, from coordinate 108,298,825 downwards.
AATGTGGTATTATCTGGCAAAAAGCTACACGAAATTTGCTGTAAACAATATTGGGGGATTCAAGAAGATATTCAAGTATATTTATATGATATTCTATAAGTAAAGCTAAAGAGAAAGTTTCATATTAACATAGGTCCACAAATGTTTAGTTTCGGAGTTATGGCTTACATAAAATTTTGTCTGAAATTTAGCAAATTCTCTAAGATGAAGCCATCGCAAAACTGTACGAGGTTAAAGTAATGTACAATTTCCATTTATTTTGTTGTTATTGATCTGCTTAATCTATTAAAACATGTCCCAGATGTGTGCGTGTAGGAGTTTACCAGAAGATCCAGAGAAGCAAAGAAGTAATTTCATAAAATAATTCATGCTTGGTTCAATTTGTTTCTGATTTCCAGACAATTGCACAAAGGTTTCAACAGAAGTTGTAGAGAATTTAATTACTTTAACTGACAAGGAGAGGACGCCCACTCGTCATCACAGAATTTGTCAGAATTTATGGTACATGTAGGGCATGGTGAGACTAGAAAGTGCCCCAATTGGAAACTCCAGCTGGCCAAGCATTTAGGAAATAAAAGGAATTTTGATACGGATCTATCACCATCTGCACCATCAATTGTCCTTGTGACAGTGTGGTTTGGAAGCAGTGTTAGGCTCAGCAGTAAGAGATCAGATTCATATTGAAAGAGTCACATGTTTGACTCCGCCTGGAGGCAAATATTTTTATACACCTTGGCAATGCGAACACTACTGACATCACAGTGAACCGCAACATCATATACAGTGAGTCCAAAAAGTATTTGTCTATTTAAAAAAAACTAAGTATATGTCGTGAAGGGTAACCACCTTCGTGCGTGCTTCTTCGTTAATTGTCTTAACGTTGACTACAATGGCAGTGATTGAAAAGTGAATACTAATTATGTCCTGTGGATTTAGACAAGAGTCCATCACACTATGAGTTTTATACTTCACATCCTCGTAATCTCGGGTATTTGGCTCGGAACGAAATCTCGATAGTGTTCTTCTTGAAGTAGTTCGCCACGTCACTGCATTGAGCTAGTAATAAGTGTCTTGCGCTCACACAAAGTAAACAAACTCGCGTATAGCACTAGATTGGCAGAATGGCAAGCGCACGTCCTTGCCACGCGGTCGCTGACTGCCAACTGTTTCTTCTTTATTTTGTCTTTCTTTTTTCTTAATTCTAATATATTTACAAATAAAATTCTTAGTATTAACAATAGTACTCACTTTCGACAGGGAGTGAGACAGTCTAAACCGAGATCTACAGATGCAATAGCCCCAGTGCAAGTCTTACGGCATTAGCCCGCTGGTTATGCAAGTCTTAAGGCTCGTGGCCTGCTGCTCGAAGTACCACCCTTCTACCTGTTTTAACCGAGGTTTTGGCTAGATTGTGGATCACCATATGACGGTATGGGGCCTCATTGTCACTAGTTGCGTAGAAAACTTTGTCAGCGTAATGTGGTGGTAAGTTACGTCTGGCATTACGGTTTTCAACGTAGCCATTAGGTGGTGGTACTCGTTCTGCGAATGCAAAATACAACTGTGGTCGCACAGCTTGCCAGGGATGTTCTTCCCCTGGTACATTTTCTATGCACTGGCAGTGACTGTTTATCTCTGACACCCTTTCGGTGCACCTTTTCACTAGACACGCTTCGCACGATGGACATGTCTACAGCAGTAGGTTTCACATCTAGACCTTCTGATGCATGTCTACCTGCGATTAGCTCTACTGTGGATCCATTGGGTGGTATCGTAATGGGATTCACACATGTGGAGAGGAACTCGGAATTGCCAGCTCTTCGTACCGACAGTGATTTTGTGCACTGACAACCCCCCAGAGTTGCGGGATGTCATACACCTCGAGTGTTACTCGCCTCGTCGGGCGAGGCCGGGAATGTAGGAGTTAATACTTTGCCTGTCTCGGACATGACTCGCCCGATTGCCTTTAATGCTAGCAAAATAGGTTTGGGAATTGTGAACGTTTTGTCGATATAAAACTGGCTTACTTTCACACCGACGTCAGTTGGGCCGTGACCCAAATCTCGTCTGAGCCCGATCACGCGTAACCGGAATGTGCCGGCTGCATAATATTGATACAGTCGCTTGGAAGGTCCTTGGACAACTTATCTCCCTCCAGTACTGCACACGAATCATTTGCCACAGCCGCGAAACCTGTGAAGCTCGGTCGAAAGTTAACTTCACGTCTCGTCGGCTTTAGTGTGTGTTCTGTAGAGAACGCAGTCTCTGCGATGAGCAGTTCCTCCTCGGTGGGGGCCGCTTTCTCCGCAGCTCGACGTTCGGCCACACGGGGTGGTGGCAGTAGCTCGGACGCGACGGGCTGGTTTGGTTCGGTGGGCACTGACGGACCGGATTTGCCACCGCGCTGGGTTCGAGACGGGCCTCGGCCGCACCGTCTTCGTCCTCCTCTACCTCTGGTCACATTTCCAGGTGCAGTGGGAGCTGCTTGTGGCTCTACTGCCTGCTGGGGTGGATGCAGGTGATATAGTGGGTTCCTGGCCTAGGACTACTGTCCCTTGCCAGTTAACGCAAAGCGTCACACTGTAGTACACGTACACGTAAATTTTCATCTCCACGGGGCTGCTGAGCCGAACGCCGCTTCCTAAACACGTTGTCACAGGGACAATTGATAAGGAGCACGTGGTGATAGATCTGTATTGTAATTCCTGTTATTTCCTAAACGCATGGCCATCTGAAGTTCCCACTTGAGACACTTTCGTGTCTCGTCACGCCCTACACGTACCGTGAACTCGGGCAAATTCGGCGATGCCGAGTAGGCGTCCTCTCCTTGTGAAACTGTATGAAGGTGTCAGATAGACTGCTTTTATTAATACCGCAGCACACCTGAGTTTGTGTTGAACTGGAAAAAGCAAAGCTCAGTGTTAAGGAAGTTGTACAGTGTACATACGATTTACAATAAATGTTCCAAAATATCTCCACAGAGATCAATGCATTTAGCTGCAGGGGTACGAACAGATTTTGTTGCTCATTTCAGTTTCACAGGGTTGTTCTTAATTTTGTCTGTTACATTCGTAATGCAAGGAAGTAATGCTCACGTGTGTTGACTTTGTCCTCACACACTGTCTTTCAACTATTCCCATACAAAAAAGTCCATCGGTGTTAAATTAAGCGATTTGTGTGGCCGTGCGTGTAACACCACGAGCGATCCATTTCTGGGGAAAATGTTCATTTAAATGTGTAGGAACGGCATCTGTGAAATGTGGAGGCGCGCCGTCGAGATGAAAATAGATTTGTAATCGCGTAGCGAGTGGAACGTCTTTGAACGAGCGGGGCATTTTTTCAGGAAGGAATTGTAAGTATGCCTCATCAGTTAGAAGTACTGGGAAAATGAATGGCCCAATAAAGTGTGTGTTGTTTATACCACACCACACATTTATGTTAAATTGCTGCTGGAAATTGGGTTGCACTGTTGCATATGGGTTTGCTTCAGACCGTAGTGCTCTTTACGTAAATTGTTTATACATCTTGAGTTAACTGTGCCTCGTCAGTAAATATAATGTATTTGTGTACCGTATTTACTCGAATCTAAGCCGCACCTGAAAAATGAGACTCAAAATCAAGGACAAAAAAATTTCCCGAATCTAAGCCGCACCTGAAATTTGAGACTCGAAATTCAACGGGAGAGATAAGTTTTAGGCCGCATCTCCAAATCCAAACAAAGTTGGTCCATTGGAATATGACACACAATTTAGGTCGATTGAATGACAATACAGCTACAGTAGTTTGGTTCGAATCGTAAGCTTAGCAGTTAAGCTTTTACCAGGTAGCCATTGCTATGCGTCAGGCGCTCCGTCCCTATTTATACGGTTACCCTTCCTTTTTCATGTGCTTCGTCTGGTTTGAATTGATTGCTTATTTTCCTTTGATCTGATAAACACAGTTTTCTTTGTTATAGGTGTTCACGTGACTCTAAGCTGAAAATGCATTACTGTACTGTGTCATGCATTGTTTGTCGCATTCTGATAGTGCATGTTTACGGTCTGTCAACGCTCGCGGCACGGCTTGCTTTTGTGAGCGCTACCGCCGCTTACAATTAAAAAAAAGAGAGAGGAATCGTCTCATTAGCAAAACTATGGCAAGAGACTGCTATTTGTTGTTACTTACACTGCTGCTTTCTTTGATAATGATCAACAAGAACCATATAATAGACTGCGTATGATAGATGTTCTGAACAAGAGTTTAGCGAAAATTTGTCTCCGTTTGAAAATCTTTGCAGACGCCTCTTTAGTAAATTACATTCTGCATAGAAATTAGTCATCTTAGATTTAAAAATCTAGTCAGTTACCGTGCTTCATTTCTGACTGTGTCACTGTTAAGCATAAGAATAATACCAATATAAACATGACACGATACGTATATTCTTCCGCGTTTGCTGTTGTCTCACTCTAGTTTCGTGGTTTATTTGGCAGACAGGATTTAAATGAGATAGCAGTGAACGCGTAACAATACATGGAAAAATGTCCATATTCGTATTATTCTTATGGTGACGAGAATACTGCATGTGATTCACAATTCATAAAAGTTCCTTATTAGCAACCATCTCTTCTCACAGATAGGAAAAAATTCAGAACATAGCGTTGGCCATATTGACAAATATCCGAAACAGTCTTGCCAGTCGAGTTTTCGTAGTACATTGAAATGCTGCTACATTCGAAGATGAACAATATGAAATTTGTATTTACTTCGTTGCATAATGTATGAAAATGTAAGGGTTGAAACTCGGAGCAGAGAAAAAAAGCTCGTCTTTCACCTTTTTTTAATTTATTTACTGACGCAGAGGTTTTGGCGCCAGTATTTATCTACAAAGCATGCCTGTGTAGTGCTACATATATTCGACGGCAGAAGTAAGTTGTGGCGGTACCCACCAACAATTTTCAGTACTTCCGCTTGCTTTGCACTCGATTCTAAGCCACAGGCGGTTTTTTGGATTACAAAAAGCGTAAAAAATGTGCGGCTTAGATTCGAGTAAATACGGTAACTACTGATCAGTATTTGACCAGTTGCATAACTGCAAGTGAAGGCCAGGATCTCCCGGCTGTAAATGATGCACTTTATGTTTATAGTAGGGATACAGATTATTGTACTTCAGTGTATGCCATACCTTAGGTTGTGAAATACCTAATCGTTGAGGTACGTCTTGTACTGGTACCCGGGCTACATTGAACAGCATCCGTAATATACTAATCGTCGTCTTCATGTATCTATGCACTGATTATGAACGCTAGGTAGAGAACCTGTCTCCTGTAACATTCGAAATACTCTGCTAATGGTTCATGTATTCGGAATCCTCCGAGTTGGATAACATATATGATCTTCATCAACTACAGCCATAGCAGTACTATCACATTTGCCACGAATAAACACCATATTGGCGTATTGCTCTGTCATAAATTTGAAAGGCATCTCTATTTTTTAAATAATCTACAAACTAAAACAGTTACTATGTGGTTATACTTGAATACGATGTTGTTATGTTCTTTCACTGAGCAGTACAGAAAACTAACTCGTTTCAAGGTTGGGAAACAACTGAAACAACTTTCTAACGGTTGCCAACAATGAAATAAATGTTTCTACATTCTTAATGGAAAGTAAACAAATTTACTTGTATAAAAATCTTTCCCTCTCTGGATGTTCTGTAAAACTACTGCCGATACACATCTGGGGTGTGATTTATTAGATTCACCAGACTAATAACAACAAAATAAATGAAAATCGTGCTTTACTTTAACCTCGTACAGTTTTGCGACATCTTCATATTAGCGAAGTTGCTAAATTTCAGGCAAAATCTTTTAGTAGCTGTAACTGAGCATCTGTGGACCTATGTTTATATGAACTTTGTTCTTTAGTTTACTTGTAGAATAGCATATTAAAATATTGGCATATCTTTGTGAATCACCCTGTATGATTTTATAATAGGTGCTGTTCATACTCGTCTGTATTTTCCAAAACTGGTAGTTGCTGTGTTGTTTAACATTCTTCCTAAATTTGTCATCGGAGTACAAATGTGGAGTTTCAGTAAAGCGATTAAAACACAACAGAATGCAACAGTATGCACATTTGACAAGGGCAGCATTTAGACATACTATGTTCTCTTTGGTTTATCCACGCTCCTGTAGTCAAGAATCAAAAGCACAGTATCAACATTGTTTAGTGACCTTCGCCATTCAAATATTGACAAAGGTCTATATGTCCACAAAAGTCTATGTCGGTGCAGAAAGTTGGTTCTAGACAAGAGAGCGAAGGCACTCGATAAAATATTGACGGTGTGGTGTGACCTGTGATTTGTCAGTTTGCAAGCGCACAAAATCGACGAGACCTCTTTACTGTCTAAAGAAATATAAATCAAAAGGTTGCCAGTGTCTGTAACGTAATATTCTTGTCGGAAAACGTTCTTCTGTCAGATGGTAGTCTTTGCGTCCTGGCCGTGAATCGTACAAAATAACAGACCATTTTCACGAACATGTTGCTGTTTGATCATATTCCACTTTTATTCCCTTCAATATGGATGTTCTGTGGGCACATTGCTGCAAGTGTCTTCGCACCATGTGGAGCATTCCCTGTGTTTCCTGCAAAAAAAATCTAAGGATCGCTGGCTAATCTGCTGTCCATCGACACAGCGACATCTATTGTTTAACTGTGTGTGGCACTACAAACATATTGTATCACACCAGCTGTTGATATTTCACCTCTGTGTAAGTGTTCAAGAAGATGATAGTTGATAAAAATAATAATAATAATAATAATAATAATAATAATAATAATAATAATTTGTTCTGGTTACTATTTGACATGGGTGCCTTTACCTTTTACGGACACATTTACACCTGTCAGTGTGTTCACACACACACAATAATGACTGCCAATAAGTAGAGATTGCTTAAAGTTTAAAATAATTTCTGATGCTTTTTGCAACTCTTTCCCAGTGTGCAGATTTAAAGAGTAACACTAGCAAACTGGAGCATAAACAAAATACCACATACGCTGTACCAGGTCCTCAGCAGTGTGTGTTCTGATGCCTGAAGAACTAAACCAGTCGAAACCATTCACTAACCAATAATGTCAACAACACATGTAATATGTTATTATCGGCAGGCACAGATAACAGAATGGTGTGAACATCTTAGCTCTTCAGTGTTCTCTCTCTCTCTCTCTCTCTCTCTCTCTCTCTCTCTCTCTCTGTCTGTCTGTCTCTCTCTTCTTCTACTTCTTCTTCTTCTTCTTCTTTTTTTTAACTGACATAACTGCTAATACACAGTTACAGCAACAGGAGGCAATGAAAACATTGTGAGTCATGAGCAAGTGGCTTTAGTGAGTTGTATTTTACAGCAGACAAACATCTAAGGGAACTCTCTGGCAAACACTGTAGGCTTAAAAACACATACTGAACTGGTAAACACACATGAGTGTCTTGTCTTATGCCCACCATTTCTGGTGGTGGCTCAGTGAGCAGCCGACTGACTTCAATCGAGTCTTAACCTTAATTATGCATAGCATCAGCCCAGGTCTGCGTGTCCATCACCTGGTGGGTGTGATCCTTTATGGAGACGATGGGTCTACTGTGCCTATCAGTGAGGACCGATGCGGTCGTCTTTCTCTCCGTTGCCAGCTTTGTGACTATCTGCTGCTCACTTGTGGCCCTGAGGACTGACGAATCATTTTGGTAGCAGTTTATGTCACTGGTATTTTATCACTTCTGTCAAACCAAAGGTTTTATTACATATCTTCAACTGGGAAAAGACAAAGACCTCTTGTTACGTCATTCCGGTGACAGTTGTTGCTGCAAATAAGAATGGTCCAATTATCTTTCACACACGAGGCCACACCGAATTTTACATGTGGGCTAACTCGTACCTTTTCCATGACACTGTGTGGATTCTGCTACCCCCAGATTCAAGCGTTATGCTTGTTTGCAGTTGCAGAGACATGGAATGTGGCCTCATCAGAAAACATTGCTCTTGACAGGATGTACGAGGTGTAAAACTTTGCTTCCGCCGTTTTTTCCCCAACATTTGAGGCTTCAATGAAACAAGTCGGTTACACATGTATCATTCAAAGTATTCTCCATCGCCGGCCACTACTTTCGCCCATCGTTTGGGCAGTGTACGAATCCCACATTGGAAAAATTGTTCATCTTTTGAAGCGATCCACGAATTGATCCAATTTGTGACTTCCTTATGACATCGAAAGAGTTGGTCAGCCAGGCCATGCGCCATTGATCTAAACAGCTGGTGGAGAGAGCAATGTCTGGAGAATGTGGCAGGTGGGGTAGGGTTACTATTTTAACGTTCCCAAGTACGTTTTGACCTCTTTTGCAATGCGGGGTCGAGCGTTGTCGTGCCGCAAAATCACTTTATTGTGCCTCTCGCTGTATTGTGGCCATTTGTCTTTTAATGCTCTGCTCAAACCCCTTAATTGCATTCGATAAGCAACTGCGACTGTTTCACTTGGTTTTAGCACTTCATAGTACACAATGCCGAGCTGGTCCCACCAAATGCAGAGCGCAATCTTGGAGCCGTGAATATTTGGTTTGGCCGTCGACGTGGAAGCATGACCGGGATATCCCCACGATGTTTTGCATTTAGAGTTATCGTAATTAACCCATTTTTCGTCCCCGGTCACAACACGAAGGAACTGTTCACAAACACACAAATGCCGTTCAACATCTCTTGGTTTCAGCTCACACGGGACCCAAGTTTCTTCTTTCTGAATTGCACCCATAACCTTGAGACGTTTGAAAATGGCTTGCTGTGTTTCTTTCGCTTATCGTGCCAATTCTTCTCGAGTTTGACGCGAGTCTTTACTCGGCAATATTTCCAATTTTCATCTTCGAAAACGTTCTCTCTTCCACCACTATGCCAGTCTAAGACATTAATATCACCGTTCTTGAAGCATTGAAACCACTCAAGACACGTTCTTTCACTAATAGCGTCTTTAGAGCATTCGATGACTCAGCTGCTGTTTTCTTCATATTGAAACAAAAAAGTAACACCTCCCGCAAATGACGAGAATTAGGCTCGTAAACTGATATTTTCAATTGTGAACAACTTCATGGTGCAAACACAAATCAACTAATGTTCGAATAAGGTTATGTTGACGGAGGTTGGAGCTAACTGCCTGACATCTGCGATCTGTTTCTTTCGACCACTACGTTCCGTTGTCGCCACCTATCGGCAAATGGTGGGAACAAAGTTGTACACCTTGTAGGATTTCGGTCAATTTGGTTAAGTAATTCAGATGCAGATTCGTATTGTTGCTGCTTGTCATCAGGTTTTATGGCTTGCAGGAGCTGCACCTTGTACGCATACAGATGCAACCACTTTCTGAGGACTTTCTGAACAGTTGCACGAGGCATCTGAAGATCTCGTGAAGCTTGACGAACTGTTTTTCGTGAATGTCGTTAGAATGTTGGTGGATATTCTCAACTAGTTCTTCAGAGACCTCCCAGCTTCCTCCGTGTCCGTTAGCAGTGCTGCCAGTTTCCAGAAACCGACTGTGCCATGCTTTTATGCTCTCGGTGTCTGGTGCTGCTCTACTGTAGACATCACAAAACTGCCTTTACACCGTAACAAAGGATTTAAACTTTGCATACCAAAGCACAATTTGTATCTTCTCTGAACTGATGCTATTTCTGCTTATACGGACAACAATTCAACAGTGAAAGTGTGACAGATGTTTCAAAACTTTAGGCAGCAACTTGAACTCCTTGCGCACCCAATGGACAAGTCAAACCTGAAGCAAAGAAAGATTTACTATTTTTAAATTGCCCCTCAAAATAGGGATTTCTGGTGTAGATACCGTGTATTTCTGTTAAATCTCCATAGGATTGTTGCATTAAGGTGTCACATAACATGCATGCAAATGGCTCATCCTCCACTCCAACTCCGTCCTCATTATCTGGTCGTAAGGTAGACATACCTTTCCACGCAGCAGTTTCGCAGCATTTACATAATTAACTGGCTCTGACCTAATAATGTCTGGTGTCAATATGTGCATCTCACTAATGCACACTGCAACTGTGTCGCTACGGCACAGTGTGGTTAGTACACTGACCTTCGGATAGCACTAGTGGCTGCACGTGTAGATTCACAAATGGAGGATGCCGATAGATGTTTGAGCAGGTACAACCTCACATTTTAAACGCGTTTCCAGTCAATTTAGTCATTCGAACCGGGTATTTTCCTTGTTAGTAAATAATTCCAGGAATAACAAAAGTATATTACATCCTTAGATAACTGGAAGTCGTGCACATTGCTGCAAAGTAAGAAGCTGGCAGAAATGAGCATGATGGCTTTATGATAGAAACTCTGGGGCACAGCCACAGATCCCATTCGTAAGCTCGCACAGGTTACTGATGAATTAAATGCAGAGTCTTTACAGGGTGACGTCATCTCAGATTCTGCATCCCTTAGCTTCATTTTCAGTGAACGCTGTGTAAAAATTGTTGACGAATTGCCTGTACGAAAAATACCGGAAGCTGTGTATGTTGAGGCAAATTTATTAACAGGTGTGGTAACAGAGTACAATAAGTGTGTTCTTGGAAGTGTTTCCAGATGCTGAGCACGCTATTTATTTAAGTGAGAAAGCATTAATAAAGAGTTAGATTTTCCAGTAGTAAAAATTGGAGTGGGAGAGTGTAAAGCAGATTGGGTACGGGTTATATCTTGTGGTGGACATTACTCTCCAATATCAGCTTGGAGAAATAGGGTACTGCAGTTTGAAGGAGAGTTTCCTACGTTTTCAGTAACTGGAGTGTACTAACAAAAGTCCTAGAGTCTGTGCTCTATTTTTAAATGAAAGTTACCGCAGATTCATGACCAATTATTGTTCTTTACGTAAGAATGAGTACATTCATAAAGTTTAGGTATCTGAATCGAGAAAGCAATTTGAAAAGCTTGAAGAAATGTGCCAGAAGGAAGAAGCAGCAATAGAAATCCTGAACCAGCTGTATTAACATCTACTCTTACTATAAACTACTGAGTTATTTTTGATCTCAACACTCAAACTGCTACCAATTGTCTGATTATTGGTCCAAAATTGCAGGTCATTTTTATTCAGTAATGAGAGTAGTTGTTGGGTAGAATTGTAGGAATGTTACAAAAAAAATGTTGGAGCTGATTTTTAATTGGTGTTCAACGTAAGTAATGCAGGAAATGTGAAAATAGGGTTCAACATTATAAATGGAAAAGAAACTTGATGAGTTGTAATATTCTCCAGTGTGATCACCACTGACCACCCGTGGCACGTTTGTGAGAGCAGGGATTGCCAGGTGCCAGCCTGCCGATGTCTGCAGAGTTCCTGTTAGTTCTGAGGCACCACCGTGGTGACAGAATGTGTACTGTGAAGTGTGAATATGTGGCTAATGTTGCGACACTGTAATTTTTGACTACATGTGGAATTTTTGACAAGTAAACTCGTACAGAGTGGAAGTACGAGAAAGTGGAAATAGTGAATACACTGCTGCCCTTTGTGTCTTGTGGAGGAGTGTACTACATACAGTGTTCCCGGTGCCTGTAAACGGTGACATCCTTATTCCTCATCTTCAGCTTCTCCTTCTGCTGTGTTGTGTTGACATCATTTACAGCTCTCTTCTTGTCAGCACTAGCTGACCAAACAACTGAGGGCTACTTTCTGTTACGACGTGTACTGTGACAAGGGAACAAACTGCCCACACACCTCTGTGTCTGTTTCTCTTTCTGTGCTGACCACCACAGCTTCACGACCACAGCAAGAGTGCTCACTGCTTTGTACTCTCCGACATATCCTTTGTTTAGATGCCAAAACTGAAATAAGAATGTGTTTGTACACAGTGGAACACAACTAATGACTGCAAATAAGTAGAGATTAGTTTTTGCAACTCATTCCCAGTGTGTGGATTTAAAAAAAATAAATCTAGAAAACTGGGGGAATAAACAAAACACTACCGTTGTCATTGGCGAGTGGTCCGATGCCGGAAGAACTGAACCTGTCGTAACCGTATACTAGCCAGAAATGTCCGCAGCACGTGTAAAATGACAAGAAATCAAAACGAGATAGATATCCCTAAAAAAGAAACCGTGTATGTGTGGCAGAATATTAACAGGTTTGGCTCCTAAGCTAGGAAACACATAACTGAAGTCTCTCTGCGCTCGTGCACACCAGTGTGAGAGCGCCCAGTCGGCAGTCACCGTGGCGGCCTTTTCACTGTCGACGAGCACAGGTAACAAAATGGTGTGAAAACCTTAGCTCTTCAATTTTTTTTCTTTTCTTTTATAACTGACATAACTGCTAATACACAGTTACATTTAGGGATTTGAAAAATCCTTTTATGAGGAGGCAGTGAAAGCAGCAAATGGTTGTCCCTGATGGTGTATTTTACAGCACAGGTACATCTGAGGAAACAACAGTGCTAAACGCTGTAGGCTTGAAAACACAAACAGACAAACTGGTAAACGAAGATGAGTGTCTTGTCTTACGCTCACCTGCTTTCCGGTGGTGGCTCAGCAGGCAGCTGATTGACTTTGTAACTGTGTAACCTCTTTCGATGCTAGTCAATTGTTAGGATGAGCATTACTGCAAAGGGCATTTGATTCTAAAGCATTATGTCAGGGTGAAAAATACTAAATAAATTACTTTTTCTCTCAACAACATGTGGGCAGGTTGGGTTCTTCCTTGGCTCGGGTATGAGCTAGAAAGAAACAGCATTTTTACATAAGATAACTTTTATTGAAAGATTTGTACAACGGTTTCTTTACTGGACTGTTCTGGCTGGGAGTGGGGCAGCTGTGTCATATGCGAAGCTTCTGCTGCGTTAGCTGCAGCTTCCGATTATGCCTGGAGGTGTGTATCTCGTGTCCCTGTTTCGCCCAGTTGACTGGAGACGCGCATCATGAGGGGGCCCGTTTAATTATTGAGAACGAAGTCGTGAATCGGACGGTGATACCTCAGATGTGGCGTCCCAATGTCTCTCTTCTCTATGCGGCCGCGTGTGCCACTGTCACTTGTGGGCCAGCGGAGTGAAGCGGCGGGGGAAGGTGAATGTCCCGGACTCAAACGACGGACTCCCGTTTGCCAGTCTTCAGCTGTCAAATCTTCATCCCAGCTCACAGTGACTGCTGATGTGAGGCCGTCTCCTTCCCGTCCTCTCGAGTCACCTGGGTACGTAAAAGTCACTCTTCAAATACCTTCTAACTTCCGTCTTCTGGCGCCGAGGCTGCTGCTCGCTATTCCATTACAGCGGCGGACTTGGTGCTTCTGTGTACGATGTACACTCTTCCTGCATGGCGGTCTTCAGCACCGACTGAACTGTAATGGAACTGAACTCGAACCAAAAGTGAACTGAAAACTACTGTCGGGTTCACTGCGTCTCGCGTATTTATTTACTTCAGTTCACCGGAGGTGAACGACTTTACGGTCATTGCCTGTTCTGTCACGTCGAAAAGCTTCTTGAAGAATCTTCTTAACGTCGGTCATTGGCTCTCGAAATGTAGGCGAGGGCCTTTGTTCACATGTGACAATTGAGAAACACGTGAGCCCGTCGGCCGATGCTCTGACGGCTGGACGGCTGAATCGACAGCTTCCGCTTATGTGGGGAGGGCGTTGGCTTCTCCTGAACGTGCCAGTTAGCAAGTGCCGGCCATTGCCACTGCTGCTCTGCCCGCTGTTTCCCAATATGTAACTCTTCCAAACTAAACTAATTTTTTCATTTATTTTCTAACTTCTACTTCACTTCACATTGATTTCACTAATTTATTTACCTATCTTAAGTATCACTCAACAACTTCAATGTCTTCAGACTGGTTTTGCATTGCATCCGCCCAGCTTTGCATGTCCGTCACCTGGTGGGTGTGAGCCTTTATGTTGGTATGGGGGTATAATTTCGTTTGGGTACTAGTGTCTAACTGTGAGGACAGATTCGGCCACAGTACGTTCCACGGCCACCTTCGTCACTACCTGGTGTTCACGTACAGCCTTCGGGGCTCTTTGGTCGTATTCCACTTCTACTCCCATCAGTATGCTTGTTCTGTAGAGATTTACTGCCAGTTTTTTTCACATTCTGCAGACAAAATGTTCCTTGTGCTTCCTGCTGACAAATATAATGCTCGTTTGCTAATCTACTGTCCGTCGACAGAGCCACACGTATTGTGTAAGCTTGTGTGGCGCTACAAACATACTCTACTGCACCGACTGTCGAAATTGACAGCAACAGTCTGACAGTGTTAAAGAAGACGATTAAAAAAAAAGGCTCTTGTTTGTCCCTTAATAATGTTTATTGCCTTTTGTGAACATGTTCACATCTGCCAATGTGTTCACACACACAGTAATGACTACAAATAAGTAGAGATTGCTTAAAGTTTAAAATAATTTATGGTGCTGTTTGCAACTCATTCCCAGTGTGTGGATTTAAAGAATAAAGCTAGCAAACTGGGGCATAAACAAAATACCACAGAGGCTGTACCAGGTTCTCAGCAGTGTGTGTTCTGATGCCTGAAGAACTAAACTAGTCGAAACCATTCGCTAACCGAAAACGTCAACAACACGTGATGTGTATCGAAAACCAAACAGAAATAGATACTGCTAACCGAGCAACCGTATATATGTGGCAGAGTATTTGCAGGTCTGGCTTCTAAACTATCAAACACACAACTGAAGTCAGTCTGCGGCTGCCTTACTCTCACACCTTGCACCGTGGCAAGTTCACTGGCTGCCAGCACCATCGGTTCTGTGTCCTTCGACACCATTTTATTATCAGCAGGCACAGATAACAGAATGGCGTGAACACCTTAGCTTTTCAATGTTTTTATTTTTATTTTTTAACTGACATAACTGCTACTACACTTCAATCGAGTCTTTACGCTAATTACACACAGCGTCAGCCCAGCTCTGCATATCCGTCACCTGGTGGGTGTGAGCCTTTATGGAGGTGATGAGGGACATAGTCAGCTTCTGACGAGAGTGCCTCACAGTGAGGGCAGATTCGGTCGCCTTACTCTCACGGCCACCTTTGTGACTACCTGACACACAGTCCTCGTGGCTCTTTGGCCATATTTCACTTTTTCTCCCATCAATATGCGTGCTCTGTGGACACATTCCTGCCAGTTTTTTGACCAAATGTTTCTTGTGTTTCCTGCGAACAAATGTAAAGCTTGTTTGCTAATCTACTGTCCATCAGCACAGTACATGTATTGTGTAACTTTGTGTAGCACTACAAACATATTGTACACCACCTGTTTTGAAATTTAAAGAGGATGGTTCATAAAAAAATTGGTTTTTACTATTCCACACTTGTGCCTTAACAATGTTTTTCGCCTTTTATGAAAAAGTTTACATCTGCCACATATTTCTGCTTTCTTTCTAACAATATTGTTGTCTTCCGTATCTTTTCACACCGCGACCAAAATGTTATACTCTTGTTGGAAGCCACAGACACAGTACAAAGAAGCTTTAAATTGTCCAGAGCAACTGCCCTAGGAGCTCCCAGAGCTCATGCTTGATTGTACCAGTAATGGACTTCTGATCCATAGACTCTGATAGACGATTGTTCAGAGGCATGCTACCAAAACTGAAATAACAATGTGTTCGCACACACAGTGAAACACAACTATTGCTTGCAAATAAGTAAAGATTGCGTATAGGTTAAAATAATTTCCAATGCTTTTTACAGGTCATTCCCAGTGTATGGATTTAAAGAATAAAACTAGCAAACTTGGGAATAAACGAAATACTACCTCAGTTGTACCAGGTCGTCTGCAGTGAGTGTGCTGATATCTGAACTAAGCCAGTTGAAACAATATTCTAGCAAGAACTTTCAACAGCATAAGTAAAATGTCAAGAAAGCAAAACGAGATAGATACCCCTAAAAGTGCAGCCATATATGTGCGGCAGAATATTAGTAGGTTTGGCTTCTAAACTAAAGTGAGTCTGCGGCTGCCTTGCCTTCACACATCGGTCACCAGAGGCTGTTTTTCTAACACACACAGCATTAGAGCGCTCTGTCGACGGTCTCTGTGGCCAATTCGTTGGTTGCCAGGATCGTAGGTTCTCTTTTCTTTGGTGCCATTTTATTATCAGTAGCCACAGAGAACAAAATGGTGTGAAAACCTTACTTTGTCAATGTTCTTTTTATTTTATTTTTTATTTTTTTTAACGGATATAAATGATAATACACAGTTGCATTCCTAGGGGATCTGATAAACCTGTAATGATAAGCCAATGAAAGCATTCTGAGATCAGCAAATGGTTGTCAGTGATGTATTTTACAGCACACGTCTCAAGAAACTGTGTCAAACACTATAGGCTTGAACACACACACACACACACACACACCCACCACACACACACACACACACACACACACACCCCTGGTAAATTCAGATGTGTGTTGTCCTGTGTTCACCTGCCGGTAGCGACTTATGTCGCTGATATTTTATTTCTTTTGTTTCATATTTATTTAATTAATGACAAATTAATGTAGTTGCACAGTACTGACGGGGGAAGTACACATTCAAAAGGCTAAAACTGGGTGCAGATGTGTTTATAATT
The DNA here is from genome assembly GCF_023897955.1 of Schistocerca gregaria. Taxonomy (NCBI): domain Eukaryota; kingdom Metazoa; phylum Arthropoda; class Insecta; order Orthoptera; family Acrididae; genus Schistocerca; species Schistocerca gregaria. The sequence goes on along the minus strand of NC_064930.1, from coordinate 108,282,247 downwards.
GTAAGCTGTGCTTGTTACATTTACCTGGAGAGCTCCTCAGCTGCTTACGATTGATGTTTGAAGTGTAAGCTAAAGAGTAGAGAACTACACGTTGATGGTGAAATAATACCGTGTAACAGACAGTTGTCTGGCATATCCAGAAATACTGCAAATGAGATATTATCTGCCAAAAAGCTACACGACATCTGGGGCACTTTGTAGTCTTTTGATTAGATTTTTGACTCGGCAATAGAAATATACATCACACGGTTGAAACAGCGATGTACATTTTGGTGGAATGACCTTCATGATACACATTGCCTCGCCTTTCTCACACATTAATGTCTCATCATACAATGTTGACTCGGTTTGGACACTCCAAGAATCCACCAACAGAAGAAATTTATTGTCTGCGACGTATGGCTTCAGTGTTGTTTCCAAGAATGTCGTGTAAAGCTCTTTTGTTAGTTTCTCTGACATGGAATAAGTAATGACAACACTTTCGTTCTCAACTTCTAATTTTTGGACAGTGGCGGCAACCCGAGGACTGAATTTATTTGCAGGCTCTTTCAAACATAAAAACACAAGGGGTAAAAGTTTTCCTGAAGCGGTTAAACTGTACTGAGCAGTGTAAGAGTGGGTGGTCTTTGATAGATTGAGTTTCTTTACCATAACAGCCTCTGCACCTTTGACATCGAGAGACCTGTTGTATGTTGACTCATACTGGCATCCGGCCTGGCCGGTGTTAATTATATAGTCGATGTTGAAATGTGGCACTAAATGTCTCATCTGCATAAGAAACTTCTCTGCTGCTGCCACTGTTTTGCCCAAAGTTGTGACATTATTTTTGCTGACGAATTTCGTGATTTTTCGATGCCTTATCGAATATTTTTTCTTGAAGGATTTTGCCCAAGAATTAGAAGCACGGAAGTGAAAACTCTCCGACAAATGTGGGAATGCATGTTGAAATTGTCATTCCACTATTGTTATTTTGTAATAAAACCTGGCTTAGTTCAAATAAAATAGTCACTTTTTTGTATACTGTATATATAATAGTTAAATTCCTTCAGGTGGCTTCAGTTGTCTAATATGAGTATGATTCCAATAGTGCCGTTTGTTGGATGCAGAAGTTCCGCTGTTCACCCTGTCTGTCTCAATTTGGGTGTTTCTAATACCATTTTTCTTTCTGGATGTACTTGCTTGCTGCTACTTGATATACACTCCTGGAAATTGAAATAAGAACACAGTGAATTCATTGTCCCAGGAAGGGGAAACATTATTGACACATTCCTGGGGTCAGATACATCACATGATCACACTGACAGAACCACAGGCACATAGACACAGGCAACAGAGCATGCACAATGTTGGCACTAGTACAGTGTATATCCACCTTTCGCAGCAATGTAGGCTGCTATTCTCCCATGGAGAAGATCGTAGAGATGCTGGATGTAGTCCTGTGGAACGGCTTGCCATGCCATTTCCACCTGGCGCCTCAGTTGGACCAGCGTTCGTGCTGGACTTGCAGACCGCGTGAGACGACGCTTCATACAGTCCCAAACATGCTCAATTTTGAGCTTGCCTGACCCCGCTTATCAATATATTCATTAGTGATGTCTCTCAAGCGTAACGTGCCCATGACCTGTTTCTTAAACACTATGTCAGATAGACTTTGTTCCTGCAGTCAACACAAAATATCTAAGACCAAGTATTAGTTTGACCGTTACCACGAGGCTCACCGTGGGTCTGAATATTATTAAGATTAAAAACTGCCTCGTGTCTCAAATTATAATGCGTATGCCTGTCACGTAAATAATGACTTCTGTCAAAATTGTTATACCACCTCAATACTATGTAATACCTATTAGCAACAAATTTATTATTCAATTGATATATGTTATTCCAAACAGCTGTAGGATGTACACCATGACCATACAAGAAAGCAACTAATGTAGTACACTCAGATGACGTAAATGATGAACATAATATGATTTTCTTTATATAAGTAGGCCAAACACTTTCATCATTTGGAAAGAATTCTTGTAAATGTCTCCAGGTCCAATTGTTCCTCAAATTAATTCTGTCCCGCGGCGTCAAAAACAAAAACAACACAAACAGATGACGGGTTGAACAAGGCTGCCAACTTCTGAAATAAGTCAAAGATGATGATAACCAAATATTTTATAGAAACGAACTCGTAAGGGTCCCTATTCACCCCAGTTTACATCATATCTAACTTTTCTTTGACGGTGTATGTGTCTGCTCCTTATATAAAGGTGGGCCGGCAGTAGCGTACAGATGCCGCTCTTCGGCCAACAGAAAAAACGTAGAGCGAACGTGGAGGCATAGAAACAGAAATACATGAATGTTAAATCAGAAGAGAGACACGAGAACAGTAATGAAGGTGTTCATCGGAAGGCACTGGTTTCATAAACAAGGTCCACAGTGCACACAAACGAAGGCAATTAGTTTTACACTCGAACAAAGGAGCATACTGAAGATAACACTGACGCACAGAAATGAAGAAAACACAGTTGCAAGACCGGTGACAGACGGAAGACGGAACGGGCAGCTCGGGAGATCTGTTGGAGGGTATGGGGGCGTTGGAAGGGGTGGATGTTCTGAAGGACAATGGTTACAAACCTGATGACGTCCTCAGCTGTGGGGAGGAGGCGAAGGGTGTTTTCGGGAGGGGGGGATCATCTATTGGACGGATAGGGACTGTAAATTCAGGAGAGGTGGGGGGGGGGGGTCGGGCCTTGTGCATTTTTGGGAGTAGGCAGGGTGGGGAAGGCTACAGATGCTGCAGGATGGGGTGGGCGGGGGGGGGGGGGGAGATTCCAGGTTAGGACACTACCGCAAGAAGTGTGCCTGTTTGCAATGGGGGCAAATAGGTGTGGTGCACATTGTATTGCAGGCACCTCTGGCAGCGAACAGACTAGGGAGGGGAACGGGAAGGATCGACATCGTACCTCTTGTCGAAGAGTAGGGTGCCCTCTTCGAGGAGAAGGTCTACGGAGGGGGCACACTCGGAAAACACCGACACGAGTGGGGCCATCAGGGTTATGGGTGAGGTGGACGACACGGATCTCGAGGTAAGGATGTGCTCAGTCAGTACCTCCTCCTCCGTAATTACCGGGCCGAGCCAAGGGATCGCTGCGGTGAGGGTCGACGGGCAGTGAGGGGTCGAGGGGGAGGAAGGAGAGGAAGGAGCACGGGTGAGGGAGGCTGAAGTCCAAAGTGTACAATTGGGATCTCTGAGAGGATGTCTGTGTGGAGGGTGGTGCTAGGTGAAGAAATGAGTGTCGGGGAGGGAGATACTGGTGCCGGGATAGTATTTGTGGAGAAGCGGGTTAAGATTCCGGTCTTCCAGAAGGGGTGGGTCAGGATGTGTCTAGTTGGAAGCGGAGGCAGGGGGAGGGACAGGTGCCGAGGTGGCAGGAGGCGAGACATCCCTGGCGTCAAGGAGGGGAGAGGAGGCGGAGGCTTTTTGGGAGTGGAGGAGGCACGGGAGTTGCTCAGGCACTTTACGGCTACGGAGGAGGACTGAGGGACGTCACTTTGCGGCATTATGTCGAGAAGCAGGAAACTGAAGCCTTCCCTGTTAAGTTCCTCAGTGGTCGACGGGAAAGGTTGCACTGGACGACGTTTCGAAGGATGAACACGGTACGAGACCGTATCTGTGTCTCGAAAACTGTTCGACCGAATGTTATGATATACACATACTTGAAACAGTCTTCTTAAGCCCATCACACTACGCTAAAATTTGACGTAGGGTTCCATTTAAAAAAACGAAAGATGGCATCATATCTCTGTAATAATAAAATAGCACAAACATTAAATGTGATATATTCAAGTAGCCCCTGTCCTTTCAGTTCACTGTCCAAACGGCATCTTTGTATCTATTACGTTTGGGGAGATACAAGGGGTGTTATGACTTAGCTGCCTCACCATGTATATGGGTTGTATATCGAACCTCATTCGAACTGTATTGGTTAACTGAGTTACAGGTTTCAAGTTTAGCATACGTTGATTTCTTTGTTTTCATTAGCATTAATATCCTGTTGCTCAATTGAACTATATAGGTCAACTGAAGCACGGGATTCAAGTTTTACACGTGTTGTTTCTTTCGCCTCTGCTACCACTAATAGTCTGTTCTTATGCAGATATTAGTACTGCCGATGGCAGAAGGAGCTACGTACATAACATTTGTATCCCGTACTTCCATTGAACTATATATACTAACAAAAACGTGGAAATGGACGGGTACGTTACTTTTGCAACCTGTACCTCAGTTTAACTACGCAAAGAGGCAATAAGACGACACACACAAAATTTGTATCCCGTACTTCACTGTGGGGTACAGTTTTTTTTCTGCCTTTGATGCTAATGCAGAGGGGTCCAAAAAAAATGTATCCACTGTTTAAAAGTTCATAACTTGCAAACTAATTGATAGAATTGTCATTTTTGGTGAAAGTGTAGCTTAAAGTCCAACTTAAAGATATCACTGTAGGTTTTCGAAATGGTCACCATTAACATCCACACACAAATGATTTCGCCGAACTGCAGCACGAACTACTGACTGCAACGTGTTCAGTTGGTTATTTGCCATTAATGTACGATGGATTCTCGAAGTTCATCCAATGTGCGTGGCTTTTGTCGATAAATGACGTCCTTTAGTGTTCCCCACAGGTAAAAGTCGAGATGAGTTAGGTCTGGGGAACGTGGTGCATACTCCACAGCACCTCTACGGCCTGTCCATCGTCCTGGTAGATTTTCGTCGAGATACGCCCTAACGCAATTTTGGTAGTGGGCTGGGATACCATCTTGTTGAAAGTAAACTCTTCCGTCTCCATACAAGTCTCGGATGGCAGGTAAAATGGATGTCTGAAGCTCCTGAAGGTACACCTCACCGGTAACTGTGCCATCAAAGAAGAATGGCCCAATCGAGCCCCGGTAAGACAACCCACACCACACATTTACTCCTGGCAAATTCATGGCTTTGTCTACACAGACGCTCGGATTTTCTGCGGCCCAGTAGATGCAATTGTGGCGATTTACTGTACCATATAGTTTGAACTGTGTCTCATCAGACCACATAATCATCTCTGCAAACTCTTCATCGTTGCGCACCATGTTAGTAAACCACTCGCAGTATTCCATTCTACGATCTGGGTCATCCTTGTTCATTGCGAGTAGCAATCGTCGGATGTAGCACTTCCACTTAGATGTCTTCAAAATTCGCTGAACACTTGAGCGACTCACTCCAGTTTCACGGGCACACTGTCTCACAGACGTCTGTGATGAGCGAGTGAATTATTGTAACACACGACAGGAGTTAGCTAAACTTGTTACTGTTACGGGTCGTCCAGATCGTTGTTTGTGTACATCTTTAACACGGCCTTCGGCTTCAAATTTGTCTCAAATGCGACGAATCGTTAAACGTGTCGCTGGCTCTATTTGATACTCATTTCCTCATTGCCGTTGAACCTCATTAATGTTTTCGTACTTAAGATACCACTTCAAAACTGATTCCTTTCATCGAATGTAAGCGTTGCGCCTGCCATGTTTACTCGAGTAACTAGGTGCAACTAAGAACAAAACACTATCTGGCGACTATCGTCTGACAAAACAAAATGACGCAATACAACGCTTGTGTGGCGATTGCCTGAACTACAAACTATTACACTACCAAATATGAAACAACTCCGTCAATTAGTTTGCCAGTTATGAAATTTTAAACAGTGGATACATTTTTTTAATACTCCTCTGTAGTATCGACGGAAAGTTATAGTTTTCGTCACAGCAGTGACAGTAGTATCCCATTCTTTAGTTGAGCTATATAGCTATACACAACACTTGTATCCTGCTCTCCAGTTAACATATACAGGGTGGACCATTGATTGTGATCGGGCCAAATATCTCACGAAACAAGCGTCAAACGAAAAAGCTACAAAGAGCGAAACTTGTCTAGCTTGAAGGGGGAAACCAGATGGTGCTACGGTTGGCCCGCTAGATGGCTCTGCCACAGGTCAAATGGATATCAACTGCGTTGTTTTGTTAAATAGGAACCCCCCATTTTTTATTACATACTCCTGTAGTACGTAAAGAAATATGAATGTTTTAGTTGGACCACTTTTTTCGCTTTGTGATAAATAGTGCTGTAATAGTCACAAACATATGGCTCACAATTTTAGACAAACAGTCGGTAACAGGTAGGTTTTTTAAATTAAAATATAGAACATAGGTACGTTTGAAATTTTATTTCGGTTGTTCCAATGTGATACATGTACCTGTATGAACTTATTCCTCAGAACACATGCTGTTACAGCGTGATTACCTGTAAATACAACATTAATGCAATAAATGCTCAAAATTATGTCCGTTAACCTCAATGCATTTGGCAATACGTGTAACGGCATTCCTCTCAACAGCGAGTAGTTCGTCTTCCGTAATGTTCGCACATGCATTGACAATGCGCTGACGCATGTTGTCAGGAGTTGTCGGTGGATCACGATAGCAAATATCCTTCAACTTTGCCCACAGAAAGAAATCCGGGGACGTCAGATGCAGTGAACGTGCAGGCCACAGTATGGTGCTTCGACGACCAATCCACCTGTCACGAAATATGCTATTCAGTACCGCTTCAACCGCACGCGAGTTATGGCCAGACACCCATCATGTAGGAAGTACATCACCATTCTGTGTTGCAGTGAAACATTTTGTAGTAACATCGGTAGAACATTACGTAGGAAATCAGCATACATTGCACCATTTAGATTGCCATCAATAAAATGGGGGCCAATTGTCCTTCCTCCCTTAGTGCCGCACCATACATTAACCCGCCAGTCACTGATGTTCCACTTGTCGTAGCCATTGTGGATTTTCCATTGCCCAATAGTGCATATTATGCCGGTTTATGTTACCGCTGTTGGTGAATGACACTTCGTTGCTAAATAGAACGCGTGCAAAAAATCTGTCATCGTCCCGTAATTTATCTTGTGCCAAAAAAACTGTACACGACATTCAAAGTCGTCGCCATGCAATTCCTGGTGCATAGAAATATGATACGGGTGCAATCAATGTTGATGTAGCATTCGCAACACCGACGTTTTTGAGATTCCCGATTCTCGCGCAGTTTGTCTGCTACTGATGTGCGGATTAGTCGCAACATCAGCTGAAACACCTATTTGGGCATCATAATTTGTTGCAAGTCGTAGTTGACATTTCACATGTGGCTGAACACTTATTCTTTCCTTAAATAACGTAACTACACCGGCGAATGGTCCAGACACTTGGATGATGTCATACAGGATACTGAGCAGCATAAATAGCACACGCCCGTTGGGCATTGTGATCACAATAGCCATACATCAACACGATATCGACCTTTTTCACAATCGGTAAACGGTCCATTTTAACACGGGTAATGTACCACGAAGCAGATACCGCCCGCACTGGTTGAATGTTTCGTGATACCACGTACTTATACGTTTGCGAGTATTACAGCGCCATCTATCACAAAGAGAAAAAAGTGGTCCCACTAAAACATTCATATTTCTTTACGTACTACACGAATTTGTAATAAAAATGGGGGTTCCTATTAAAAAAAAAAAAAAAAAAAAAAACGCAGTTGATATCCGTTTGACCTATGGCAGCGCCCTCTAGCGGGTCAGCCGTAGCACCATCTGGTTTCCCCCTTCAAGCTAGACAAGTTTCGTTCTTTGTAGTTTTTTCGTTTGACACTTATTTCACGAGATATTCGGCCCGGTCACGATCAATGGGCCACCCTGTCAAACCACGACGTATATGTGACATTAGCAATTGTTCATATGCATAACATTTCTGGCCTTTCATGCATTTGATTCCAATTTGGACATTCCCAAGGAGGCTAATCGTAATTCTGAAGGCAAGAAATGTTCTTATTATTTTAGGAATATGATAAATTACTTATCAACTATACATTCATACATACATACATAAATACAATACAATACAATACATACATAATATACATACCTTTTCTGTTTGGCATCAGGTTGTTTTGGATATAATACTTCATCCAATGTTTTTTTCAACAAAGGTTTTCAATCTCAGTCCGTACTTTCCAGCAAAGGAGTGCCAATTTCGTGTATGACTCCAATCAGTGGCAAAGTCTATAATAGCTTTAGCATCCAACAGCTGTACTCATTGCCTAAATTCTTCTTCAGTAAAAACTCTTTCTCGAGCTGTCTTTAATAAACGATCATACCCAATGTTGTGTTCTTTGGCAATAGCATCTGCACCACTTCGCGGTGCGTCTATATTTATAGGGTTTCCAGGTCCTGCGTAATCGCTTCCAGGTAACATTAATCTTTTTATTCGGTCCACTAGTTTTTTAGTTCCGTACGCAATACGGGTGCCAGCTAAAGCGGTTACGCCAGCGGCGCACAGCTATTTCAGCAGTAGACAATGAGGTGCTTACAGTCACCCCGTCAATTGCTGTTTCAGTCGCACTAGATAAGTGGTGTACTTTCAGTCGTATCTATGTCTACTGCTGCGTGACCTTGCTCGCTGTACTGGTATGGACTGCGCCGGCGCACTCCAGTATTGAATTCTTGTGTGTGCATAGGCTCCAAGCCAAATTCGACTTCTTCTTCGCCTGAATCATCATATGCTGGATTTTCACCATATCTTATTTGATTCGCAGCTTCTTGTTTTCCAAGTGTCCTTATACTGTTGTTCCTATTAACATTAAAATTACCACTCCTCTCCGCCATTTCAATATCGTCCACTGGTCCTGGATATAAAGTTCCTCCTTTGTACTGTACTGAATCGTGATGTCCAGTGCTTAAATACTCATTTAACCACGACATTCTGCTGACTACGTAAATATTACTCAAGCAGCAGTATTTATATAATTTACAAAATAAAAATGTCACTACTTAAGGGGAGCCGGAGATGCCTATGCTGCCGATGTTAAAATCACTGAGTTTGAGGAACATTTATGAATAAACTACCGAATAGAAAAATTTGATTTTTCTTTTTTTATATAGAGTGGTTTAGTATTGCAGTTATGACAGAGGGGTTTTGGAGTATCTTTTCTAGTTTCCTTCCAATTATTTTTTTTATTAATGACCCAATTCTTTTTACAAATAATTGCTTTATAATTAAACTGAAATGAAACTACTGAACATATTGCCAAATGGCTGTGTTACAATGTAAATTTGACCACTAGGAGTGCTGTATAAAAATTTCATCTCTCTAGCTTGAGTGGATTTTGAGAAAATGTTCCTTATATTAGAAAAAATCTAATTGACGGGAAATGGCTATCAAAGTTTCCGAATACATTCCTGCACTATAGGATGGATTATCATGGTCTTCTTCTTCATCCTGCAAAAGCTTCCTCTTCTGTCTTCTTTTCTGGCCTGTTGTTCCATCATACTTCATATGCCTTTCTCTTCTTTCTGCTCCTCTTATCCTTTCTCTGTCAATATTTCTTAGTGCTCGTACAGTGTTCACTCCAGCTGTAAATCCTAATGCCTTCAGAACTTCACACTTCACACTGTTCCCTTGGTTGTAGGTTGCTATTGCATCATAAATGCCAAAGTGCAGTGTTTTTATGCTTACAAACACCCTTTTAGGAATCACTTTCCAAATCAAATTGTTTACGCTCTCATTAGGATTCTGCGTCTTTCTGTGTAGACATTTGTGTAACAATTCTGGCTGTGCTAAGTCATGAAAAATTGGTTTTATTGCATTTATCACAGCTGCTGGCAAACCATGTTTGTGATCATAGTCCTTTTTCGCATTATATTTGCACCAGGAATCTTTAGGGCACAGGCTGTGTTGAGGGTATTCATTGGAAGAGGCAGTATGAAGAAACAATGCCCACACTGCTTTTCGCATGTCACTAACATTACTAGTATTTTGCCTTATAGCATACCCATAGTATCTCTGTAGACGTTCGATCACCTCATCAGTAAGCCTGCCTCTCCCTCCTATTGTCTTTCCATCACTGAGCCTTCGAAGCCAAAACGGTAAACACCAAAGAGACGATGTTCCGCGCTCTTAGCGCTTCACTTGTCACAGAAAACTATGTAGCCAACTCTTGCACACTCGCTGTATGCGTAACAGGCCGAGAAAATCCCAAGCAGTTCGCCAGGAAGTCACGAGAGGGTGTTAGATGCATTCAGCGGCTGCCCATTTCCTCTGCAGGTGTGGCAGCAAATGGTAATAACTCCACATCTAGGCCGAGTAGAACAATAATTCAAAGTTTACATTAAAGGGGAATGTTCCAATTAATTTTCAGTAGCAAAAAAAAAATCGTAATTTTTTTGATTTGACCACCTCCGGCTCCCCTTAACCCTGGGACTCAATCTACTAAAATTTCCCTAGTACTCCATCTGGGGTCATACATGACCCAAATCAATATATAATTGACTGTGTGTACTAATCATTCGGAGAACAACGTACTGTCGTTTAATACTGTTTGTTTACATTTTATTTACTATTTAGACACATTTCACAGCTTTTTTAACAGGTATGTACATAGTAGAATTAAATTACATATGGCAGAGTAATTACGTATCAGAAGTTACAATATTACTCTAAGTCATAAATGTTTCACAATGGCTTCAGATTTACAGAACATGTGATGAACAACTCAACAGGAAACACAATTCTAACCGGAATCCGTACCATAGTCATCTGCACATATAGTAACTATTTCAGAATGTTCCTTGCAAACAAATTTGTTACACTTTTTGCGTGTTGAACTGTATTTTGTGTCCTTTGATCGGGGTCAAATGGAGCATCTGCCTCGCTTTCTCTTCTGATTGTCGGGTATTAAGTCTGGATGTCCATTGTCTAACAGATCATCAAATCCACACAGTTTGATACTGCTAATAATATCCTTGTTCCTTGCTTGTGGTAAACTCAAACGACGTTCCACTTGGGGCTTTGCCATTTCTTTGGCCAACTTCGTTAGAAAATGACATCCCTCTGTTTTTTCAACAGCAACACAGAAGAGTCTGTAGGCATTGAGTGCAGCTAGATCGACAAGATCATAAAATCCTGCTAGTAGCCAACGTTTTGTACCCTTTTTCACCGAATAGTAAGAGCTCATTTGATCTAGCGTATCGACACCTGATTTTGTTGAGTTGTAATACAACACTACTTCTGGTTTTCGTTTCAAGTTGTTTTCTTTGGGCACTTCAAATGATTGATGTTGTGTTGACAGGAGTAGCACAGCCTTATTTCTTTTTGGAACATACGAAACTAATAGGGTTTTACCACTGTATGCAAATCTGGTAGTGCATTCTTCCCTAGTTTTCGAAGGCAAAAACTCTTTTGGGACTTCTTTTCTTGTAGAACGTAGAGTACCTACAAGTGTCAATTCATTTTCAACAATTCTTGGCCAAGGTCATAGCTCGTGACAAAATTGTCAGTGGTAATATTCCTACCACTGCCAGCCAGATGACGCACTAAATCTAAGACCACTCTCTTGCCTTGATTCACTTCTCTCACATCACCACTCCTTCCAGTGTACATTTGAAGATTTGTCAGATAACCATGTTCACAGTCTACTGCGCATCATATCTTGATGCCATACTTTCCTGGCTTTGAAGGAATGTAGACCTTGAAACTGCACCACCCTCTGTATATGCAAAGATGTTCATCAACAGTAATGTTGCTGGAAGGTATAAATGATGTTTGACATTGCACGGCAAACAAATCAAATATTTCCTGTACAGCTTCAGCCTTATGTCCAGTCCTCTCTTTCCTTTCAAGTCATGTGATGCGGTCGTCAAATCGAAGTGAACGCAGAATGTCCCGATATCGCCGCCTCGAAATAGTAGCACGGAATAGAGGAATGCCATATTCAGAGTCCCAAAATTCGTCAATAGAAAAACGAAAGAAGCTCGCATCTGTCTGTATCACGCCAGTCAACTTATTTTCCAGACACTTTCAATTCATTTCCTCGTTGATTTCTGAACTGAACTATTATATCCAGCAATTCATTAGTAATAAACTGCCCGAAACAGTCAACAGCTGAGCTAACACTAACTGTATTAGGAATACCTGCTGAAAATCGTATGTTGCGAATTGGAAATCTACGAATTGATGGTTCCTTTGTACTCCATGCAATATCCCGACCCCTGCTTGCCAGTACTGCACTTTCATCTTCTCCACTGTCATCATTTTCAGCAGGAAAATCATTTTCTTCTAATTCATGTAAACAAATTTCATCACTTTGGTCTACCTGTGTCTCTGTTCCATCATCTTCGGCGTCACTACCTTCTGAATCACTACTGCTACGAAATAAGAAAAATATAATGACATATCAGAAAAATATAAAAACATACGAGTTACAACACAATGGTCAAATACATTAGAAACATCAATTTTCTTCTTCCTCTGAAGGTCCAAGAAAGTATCGATGTGAAGTAGAAACATTGATGGTTTTCGGCTACTTCTTCTGCATTAAGGTAAGCTTCTCAGTTGATCTCCATTCCACAGTACCCACGTTGAGGACGTTGGATGTTGAGGCGATTCTTTTCATCACTTCTTTTAATACTTTTCCAGATACACTCTGCAAGTCGTCGAGAGACCTTATTCCCACTGAAGTCCCCATTCCTTTTCCAATTGCATCATAAAATTCGGTACTGAATGTTTGGGTTCTCTTACCACTAAAGACACCTTGAAAAGAAAGTTGTGTATATGATGCACTCAAAAGTCCTGAAATGTTCGCAGAAGCCAACTTTCAAAGGTCGTTATTTCCTCCAGTAGATTTAAATCTTCCTTTTGTTCTTTTGTACTCCATGCAATATCCCGACCCCTGCTTACCAGTACTGCACTTTCATCTTCTCCACTGTCCTCATTTTCAGCAAGAATATTATTTTCTTCTAATTCATGTAAACAAATTTCATCACTTTGGTCTACCTGTGTCTCTGTTCCATCATCTTCGGCGTCACTACCTTCTGAATCACTACTGCTACGAAATAAGTCTTCCATAGCTTGTTCTACACTATAGCCAGGAGCAAAACGTATTCCATCCATGCTGGAATTACACTACAACAACAAACGTACAAACGAACTTCCAGAGTGAGGTTAGTTCTGAGTAACACCTGAATTCAGTGTTACCAACTCCAAATCCCTTAGAAAGAGATTGATAGTTGATAATCTATACATTCTATGAATGTTACATATAGTCTATCTGGGGTCGTAATTGACCCCAACAGTAGTTTTTGTTAATTATTGATTTAAATGTTCCGTCAAGCGCTCTAAAATTTTTTGTGAGAGAACTACAATACTGTGTGGTAAAAGTCATAAAATTCTGGATTTTTACAAGAAATAGAAATATTATTTTATCCATAGTGAAGATGATTGGTGTCACCTATGACCGCAGTTAACCCCGGTCGGGACACAGTGACCAAACGACCTTGGGTTTCGAAAATGAAACATGGCGCTGCGTACCGTTTCGTTTCGACAACCAAGGTTCAGTACCTGCTCATCTTACTTGCTTTTCTTCGCCAGGCCATAAACGTGAACCGATATTCCGGTATTCTGAGCTTCAAACTTAAGTATGTCCTGGATCTTTACAGGGAACTCTATACCGTCAAAGTTATACTGTCTCTTAATATCACTGATTTTGTAACTGCCAGGACGCACGGGATGATCTCCATAATGATACTATCTCTAGCAAGCCAGAACTGACCGTGCAAAACGAGCATTATCATACTTATTTTTAAACATTAACACATGCGTTTTAGTTCTTAACATCCTCAGGGAGTTTAATATAACTGGACCTTCCATTCATTGGATCATAGACATGTATACGGATGTCGAGGGGTGCTATACTGCTGAACGCTTTAGCGGACCCACATACTTCCATCTCGGAAAATCGGGCCACAGTAGTGCTCGAGGTGGATTCTCGGTACCACTCGGCAATCGATGTGCTCCAAGAAATAATGCCATTACCACCCCATATATAGTGCAGAGTCGTTGTCTCCGCCTCACCTTGATGTTTAGGTGGATGGCTCAATTCGCAGCATAACACTGCGCTTCATTTAATGGCGTTAAACCCCGGATCTTGTAGGACTTTGAGGAGCTCGGTCTGTAAGGCAGGGAGGCACGCTAGTTAAAACCCGACAGTGTCGCAATACCTCCGGCCCGCATTCTCAATTCTGGTAAATGAGATGCTCCGCTCAAAAGCCCTAGCTACTGCTGAGTATTCTGAGGGGGCCATTACGCCATTCTGATCCCAGTCATCATCGATAGGACTGGGGAGGGACCTGCTGCTGGCCACAGGGTGGCGCAGGGAAACGGGAAATTTATTGACGAAAGTGAATGTATTCATTATGCCATTATTCAGTGTGTCTTTACAATCAAAATGTCCAAAAGTGTCTGTTTACTTTTTAAAGATGACATCGGAAAGATGTGCTCCCATTCGGCGTTCACACTCTTAACAGCCTGTTACGAAAACTCTGGAATGCGCGGTGTAGCAAATCTTGGGGAATGGTAGTGATTTCGTTTCAAATGTTCTCCTTCAGTTCGTGGATTGTTGCAGGACGTGTACGGTACACCTTGCCTTTAAGATATGCCCACAGGAAGAAGTCGCACACACTGAGATCAGGGGATTTCGCAGACCGTGCAATATCACCGTTAAGTGAAATAATGCGTGTTCCAAACAATTGACGAACTGCTGCCATCGATTGTCGCGCAGTGTGTGACGTGGCTACGTCCTGCGGAAACCCCACGTTTCCGACGTTAAGATTAAGCTCTTACAGTCTCGGTGTAAAGAATGTTTGAAGCATTTCAACATATCGAGCGGCTGTTACTGTCACTGCACTACCATCCTCACGCTAAAATAAAAAAAAAAAAACCAAATACTGCTAATCTTGTGTAAATACAAATTCTTGCACTACGCGTTGGAAACCGGCTTCACTATATCAGAGTGATAAGTACACCTGTTTACTACAGCGTCTCATGCGTAACTGACGACATTAGTCTACACCGGCGTTGCCAGCCCCAGAAGATAAAATTATGGCATTTTGTATTTAAAATTATCGTTTTTTACCTAAAATTATCGTATATTGATAATCTTAAAAAAACAACAATGCTGATAATACGACGTACACAATATTTGCTTTCAATCGCGAATGGCAAAGTCTTCGCATCTTATAAAATTTTTATCCATAAAACCTCCTAATTACGAACCAAAACGTCTCTAATCGCGATGCTAAGTACTAAAATTACGTTCAGAACCTGATAAACTCGGAAGTGTCCAAAGCATCACAGATTTTATGCAAGGAAAATTCGCTAAACCCGATCGAAAAGTAGCACTGTGTACGTAATATAATTAAAAATTATAATATAATTAAACTCACCCTAATAAGCATCGTTGGCGAACTCCACATCGGCGTTACTATCCCAATGAGATTCCTTCTTCTTAGCATAAATGTTAGACGTGTTCATTGGTGCAATCATTGCACTGGTTGGTTCGAACAGTACACAATTCTTCACACGCTGGGAAGTGAGCATTACTGCGCTAACTGTACCCGAATGTGACTTATTTCTCAATGGTGTCTTCACTAGATTCATTTTTGAAAAGACCCGTACACAATCAGCACTAGAATGTGGTAAAACTAATATATCTAGCACAAAGATTCCTATTTGGAGGAACTCTTGGTTACCATGAAGGTCCCTAGCGTTCTCTATGAACGCCCAATATTTGTCCACCTCTTTAGACCGTAGATTTTTGGGAAATTCTGCATGTGGCAATGCTCTTCACTGATCATCAATCATTTGCATAAGCCTTTTGTCTTTTGGAGAAATCCTCTGAACCAACTTTATAAGTGCGTTGACGGCCTTGCAGAGCTTTTCGACAATGCTATTTCTGGTGTTAACCAACTCAACATTTTTAGAACAGAATTGTTGAAATCATACCGCTTTTTTTATCTCACCACAAGATACTATAAGAAACTGTTTCACTCTGTTGTAGAAATCAGTCACTTTAGATTTTTGTGAGATGTTTTCAGATTGGCTCATGAAATCCATCACACCTACCCCTAAATACATTTGCGTATAAGTCACAAGTTGGGCTGGGTTTGCTGGATCTATGTCTGTCAAATCAGTTTTATTGATATAATCAGGAGACACACAGCAGAGAAGAATTTCTTTGTACGTTTTGTACATTCTATCATGCAAAGAGCAAATTACTAATTTCTCGCTTTGAAAATATTGATTCAGACACAAATCTCGGTAGAATCCACTCGAGAATTATAAAAAATGCTAACTGTTCAGCTGCATACAGTCTTTCTTCTTCCCACTTGTAAGTGAAAAATAATTGCAATGCATTCCATTGTTCTAGAATACGTGAAACAACAGTTAACAAAGATAACCATCTTGTTTGAGACGGATGCAGTATCCTGTGAGGTTCGACATCACAAAACTGTTGGAATTCCACAAACTGGGTTATTCTTTTTGAACTATGCTTAAAGAATGAATATGTATGCCTTGCTGTGTCTTCACATGGTCTTGGTAATTGTTTGCAAGCCTCACTTGCACATAGGTGCAATGAATGACATATACATTTCTGTATAAAAATACCAGGAAAATCTCTAATTATTCGACTAGCAACAGAATTATCTTTCCCATCATTGTGTTGTACCCATCCGAAGCAAATCCTACTAAATCTTCAGGAGGAATATTATGTACTGACAAGGCATCACATACGAGATCGTACAAACGATTAGCGGTGGCACATTCGTGAGCGGACTCTGCATTTTTATCGTCAAACAGCTGTAACAACTGCCAAAATTTAGTATGTATTTTGGAGCTATCTTCATCAAAATACCGCCCACAAATACACAAATTTTTCGTAGCGGGAATGTTGGTAGATTCATCAATTATGAAACTGAACTTTTGTCTCCGTAAAACTTCATTCAGTTCATCCAAATGACATTTACCTATGACATTCTTTATCACCTCTGTGGCTTTTGTTCTACCCAACTGCAAGTTCTCAACTATTTTAGAATCGGGAAAGGCACTTTTAATTACGTCTGTTAAGTGATTGGCTGTATTAATAGAGATGTTATGTTCTGCCAGAAATCCACAAAGCAATATTTCAGCCCACGTGCCCTGCTTATCAAATGTATCAGACGATTCTCCTACTTATCAAATGTATCAGACGATTATGATTGTGATGAAAAGTCAAGTTTCTTTTGTAGAGGCCCGACACATTTTACGGCACGTAAGTGTTTTTCCTTTTAGCGTGATTTTTCACTACAGTCAACTCTGCACTGAATTCACATCTACAAACTTTACACCGAGCCTCATATGCATCATCACTAACAGGTTGAAGCCAATCCTTGAAAGATAAATCAGTCATCCATTCCTTTCTGGACTTTTTGTTTCAAACGTTTTAATTTCAACTCGCCACGGAGCCTCAATTTCTTCTGTGGGGTCCGTGGAGAGTCTACATCACTGTTGTCACTTTCCATTATTTATATTTGAATACACTACTACAGTATTTGTTTAAAGAACACCACACTTTAATTTCCCTTAAGAACAAAAAATTAATGTTCTTTTAAGAGCACAAAGACAACTACCCGTGCATTCAAGTCCCAATTTCACGAGCAACTGATGACGATGGCCTAGTCCTAATAGCCCATATTGTTGTGAAACAATATTTGTTAGGCGGTAAGGGTATTCCCCAGAAGCGAATATACAGTGTTAAGAGTCGTTGGACTGTTGCGGGGAGTGGACGAGAGAAAAAGAGGAAATTACTTATATTGAATGGAGTATGGACTTACATATATGAAAATAGATTATTAACGTATGAAACTACTACAAGTATCAAGTTATCTTCATTTTAAATCTTCACAAAAATTATCGTAGATTCCGCGATTATCAGCAATGTACTATCGTATATCGTGTTCACATTGTAATTATTGTATATTATTTATTTAAATATTTAAATGTCAAGTTCTGTAGGACCAAATTGAGGAGCAAATCTCCAAGGTCATGGAACGTGTCAGTACATGAACTTACAACATAAAAAGTAATAACAGATAAAAATAAATGTTCATGAAACTGAAAGAAAATCAGTCCATAAGTTTAAGCAAACGCTATCAACAGTACAGAATAGGAGGAGTGACCCATGAGGAAACTCTTCAGTTTCAATTTGAAAGCACGTGGATTACTGCTAAGATTTTTGAATTCGGGTGGCAGCTTATTGAAAATGGATGCAGCAGTATACTGTACACCTTTTTGCACAAGAGTTAAGGAAGTCCGATCCAAATGGAGGTTTGATTTCTGCCGAGTATTAACCGAGTGAAAGCTGCTTATTGTTAGAAATAAACTAATATTGGTAACAAGAAACGACGTTAAGGAATGTACATATTGAGAGGCCAATGTCAAAATACCCAGACTCGTGAAAAGAGGTCGACAAGAGGTTCGTGAACTCGCACCACTTATTGCCCGAACCGCCCGTTTCTGAGCCAAAAATATCCTTCTAGAATGGGAAGAGTTACCCCAAAACATAATACCATAAGACATAAGTGAACGAAAATAAGCAAAGTAGACTAATTTACGTGTTGAAATATCACTCACTGTAGATACCGTTCGAATAGTGAAAATGGCAGTATTAAGTCTGTGAACAAGATCCTAAAAGTGAGCTTTCCATGACAGTTTACTATCTATCTGAACTCCTAGGAATTTGAACTGTTCAGTTTCACTAATCATATGCCCGTTCTGTGAGATTAAAACGTCAGGTTTTGTTGAATTGTGTGTTAGGAACTTTAAAAACTGATTTAATGTTAGTTTATTTTCTACAAGCCATGAACTGAGGTCATGTGCTGCTCTACTTGAAACCAAGTCAGTGTTGCACACAACGTCCTTTACTACTAAGCTAGTGTCATCAGCAAACAGAAATATGTTAGAGTTACCCATAATGCTAGAGGGCATATCATTTATATAAATAAGGAACAGGAGCGGCCCCAACACTGATCCCTGGAGCACCCCCCCCCCCCCCCTCCCCCCCACTTGACAGTACCCCACTCAGATTCCACATCACAGCCGTTATTAACATTGTGAATAATGACCTTTTGCTGCCTGTTGCTGAAGTAAGAGGTGAACCAATTGTGTGCTACTCCCCTTATTCTGTAATGGTCCAACTTCTGGAGCAATATTGTGTGGTCAACACTGTCAAATGCCTCTGTTAAATCAAAAAATACTCCAAGCATTCAAAACTTCTTGTTTAGCCCAGTACCTCACAGAGAAAAGAGAATATAGCGTTTTCAGTTGTCAAAAGACTTCTAAAGCCGAACTGTACATTTGTTAGCAAATCGTGTGATATAAAATGATCAATTAACCTTACATACATAGCCATTTCGATAACTTTTGCAAACACTGATAGCATAGAAATAGGTCTAAAATTATCTACATTATCCCTTTCTCCCTTTTTATAAGGCGGCTTTACTACTGAGTACTTTAATCGCTCAGGAAATTGACCATTCCTAAAGGAAAAATTACAAATATGGCTAAATACAGGGCTTACATGTGCAGCACAGTACTTTAATATTCTACTAGACACTCCATCATAACCATGAGAGTCCTTAGTCTTCAGTGATTTGATTATTGTCTCAATCTCCCTCTTGTCTGTATCACAGAGGAGTATTTCAGACGTCAATCTCGGAAAGGCATTTGCTAAGAAATTTATGATTTCCTGTAGATAATAAATTTTTATTTAATTCACCAGCAATGCTCAGAAAATGGTTGTTAAATACTGTACATATATCTGGTTTATCAGTAACAGAAATATTATTACTGCAATATTGCGATAATTTATCGTATGGTTGGCAACGCTGGTCTACACAATATGAATCTAAACCTGTCATGCGGCGTCACTATACCCACCAGTCGTCACTGGTTTAAGGTTGGCCGACAGAGTGCAGCATTGCTTTCTGTAACAAACAAGTTACCTGTCAGAAACAAAACTGGACGTGATAGGAAAAAAACTAATTATAGTTTTGGAATCAGCATGTCCATTTACCTCTTAAACAGCCTAAGAATCGAAGTCAACAGAAATTAAGTTACAAATTGTTCCCCAGTGTAACTCTTAGAGGGCAGAGAAACAGTGTTCCATTGCAGAGAACTGAGCATTCATTTTTTACTTGTTTTCCTTCAACTATAGCTTTTTGTATTCGATAGTTTTCTTCAGTTATTAGTTCCTGTTTAGGGGGGGGGGGGGGGGGGACAGTTGCTGCATTTGGGAATTTTCAAGCCAGTATTGATGTCTGTTGGGCTCTGTTTCTTATCCATAAGAAGGACAACAGAGATTCAGTCTCAAGATGCTAATAGACAGTTACTTTTAGGAATCCGCTAAACCTGTTACGAGAAGGTAATGAAAGCATTGTGAGATATGAGCAAATGGCTATCAGTAATGATGTATTGTACAGCACAGACACATCTCAGGAAATTCAGTGTCTCGACATGTGCTCAACTGCTTTCTGGTGGCGGCTCAGCGAGTATCCCGCTAATCTTGACGACGTCTTCATGCTAATTATGCGTACCGTCAGCCCAGCTCTGCGTGTTCATCACCTGGTGGGTGTGACCCCTTATGGAGGTGACGGGTGCCACAGTTTGGTTTGCACACGAGAGCCTCACAGTGAGGACAGATGCGACCACCTTACTCTCAGTGGCCTGCAGTTCACAAACACGAATCGTCATGGTAGCGATTTATGTCACTGATATTTCATGATTTTTGTTTGTTATTTATTTGATTAGTGAGAAATTAATGTAGTTGCACAGTACTTATAATGGGAGTACCCCAGATTAAACGGCTAAAACTGAGTGCAGATGTATTTACAATACAAAGTTGTGCCTATTATATTTACTTGGAAAGCTCCACAGTTGCGTAGAATTAATCTTCTCTGAAGGATAGCTAATCTATAGAGTAGAGAAGGAGAAGTTGTTGATAAAATAATACTGTGTAACAGACAGTTGTCTTTATAGCTTATGGCTGTTTGCTTTCTTTTCTGGTGCAGCTGCCCTCCAGTTTGGACTTCTGCCTGAGCTATCCAGCTGTGTCCTGTTCCTTTGTGACCCCTCTGACATGGCCTGTGTCCAGCTTTACATTTTAACTCGCATACTATTTATGTACAATTTCTGGCTAGGTGGTAGTGCGCCAGTCTTCCACTCGGAGGGCGAATCCACCGGGGGTGCCGACACATCCGTTGTAGTTTTATGATAATACGAACTGCAAACAAACCCATCGACAACTGTCAGTTCGCATACAGAATGTCTTTTTCAAATTATGTCAGGCCTGAAAAGGGCCTTTTTTGTAGCTAGGACATTGTTTATTTAAAGCAGGTACTCAAACTGGCGACCCTCTGATGCGACACAAGCTTGGTAACATTGAAAGGTCTTTTGCAGAACCCTTTCAGAGATTGCTGGTATTGCCCTGATGTGATTGGTGGCATGCTGAATGAGATCCATTAATTCCTATTCATTTTTAGGTGGTTCGTGTCCAGGTGGGTCAACTAGAACCTTCAAGAATCCCCACCAGAATAAGTCCGGTGGTGTGAGGTCTGGTGATTGCGGCGGCCGTTTCCTATCAGCACCTCTGCCAATTACCCGGATGCGTAAGAGTGCATTTAAATATCCGCGCACAGCATGTCTAATTTGTAAGCGCCCCACCGTGCTGCAACCACATGAGTAGCTGTATGTCAAGGGAACGTCTTTGAGCAGCGGGGGAGGGGGGGGGGGGGCAGAGTTTCTTGCAAATAGTGAAGGTAATTTTCCCTGGTAAGTCGAGGAGGTAGACGTGTCAGCCCAATCAGATGGTTGCCTGTCCAAAAGTTCAGCGAAAATCATTCCTGGTGCCTGTGGATGTACATGACGTGTGGATTTCCTCTTGCCCACTAGTGAATGTTTCAGGTGTCGTAAAGACCATCCCGTGCGAAGGTGCACTAGTCGGTAAACAACACAGTGGCGCGGAAGTCTGGATCTCGTACAACATGGTGCAGAAACCACGGGCAAAGCCCTAGCCCGTGCTTGTAGGCTGCCACAGGATTTAGGTCTTGGACAGGGTGGAAACTAAATGGAAGCTGGCCATAACCCTCAAAACCTCCCAGACTAACCGATGAATCCCCTAATTAGAAAACTGCCACCTATTTATACGCAGCTGTGAACCTCTGTTTTGATAATGCGGGTCTCCGAGTCGTGTACAGGGTTATTACAAATGATTGAAGCGATTTCACAGCTCTACAATAACTTTATTACTTGAGATATTTTCACAATGCTTTGCACACACATACAAAAACTCAAAAAGTTTTTTTAGGCATTCACAAATGTTCGATATGTGCCCCTTTAGTGATTCAGCAGACATCAAGCTGATAATCAAGTTCCTCCCACACTCGGCGCAGCATGTCCCCATCAATGAGTTCGAAAGCATCATTGTTGCGAGCTCGCAGTTCTGGCACGTTTCTTCGTAGAGGTGGTTTAAACACTGAATCTTTCACATAACCCCACAGAAAGAAATCGCATGGGGTTAAGACGGGAGAGCGTGGAGGCCATGATGTGAATTGTTGATCGTGATCTCCACTCCGACCGATCCATCGGTTTTCCAATCTCCTGTTTAAGAAATGGCGAACATCGTGATGGAAGTGCGGTGGAGCACCATCCTGTTGAAAGATGAAGTCGGCGCTGTCGGTCTCCAGTTGTGGCATGAGCCAATTTTCCAGCATGTCCAGATACACGTGTCATGCAACGTTTTTTTCGCAGAAGAAAAAGGGGCCGTAAACTTTAAACCGTGAGATTGCACAAAACATGTTAACTTTTGGTGAATTGCGAATTTGCTGCACGATTGCATGAGGATTCTTTACTGCCCAGATTCGCACATTGTGTCTTCACTTCACCATTAAGAAAAAATGTTGCTTCATCACTGAAAACAAGTTTCGCACTGAACGCATCCTCTTCCATGAGCTGTTGCAACCACGCCGAAAATTCAAAGCGTTTGACTTTGTCATCGGGTGTCAGGGCTTGTAGCAATTGTAAATGGTAAGGCTTATTCCTTAGCCTTTTCACTAAGATTTTCCAAACCGTCGGCTGTGGTAAGTTTAGCTCCCTGCTTGCTTTATTCGTCGACTTCTGCGGGCAACGCATGAAACTTGCCCGCACGCGTTTAACCGTTTCTTCGCTCACTGCAGGCCGACCCGTTGATTTCCCCTTACAGAGGCATCCAGAAGCTTTAAACTTCGTCATGAAGTGTCTTTGCACTGTTATGACTGACTGATGTGAGTGCATTTCAAACACGACATACGCTTTCTCGGATCCCGTCGCCATTTTGTCTCACTGCGCTCTCGAGCGCTCTGGCGGCAGAAACCTGAAGTGCGGCTTCAGCCGAACAAAACTTTTTTTTTCTGTAGTGTGTCGTGACCATATATCAATGAATGGAGCTACAGTGATTTATGAAATCGCTTCAATCATTTGTAATAGCCTTGTACTTAGCAACCGCTGCTAAGCTTAACTTACTGTCAACAGGCCCACGCCTGGTTGTAACTTGTGCGCCCAGAAATATTGCACTGAATCTAACTTTTCCTATCTTAATGGTGGAGCCACAAAATTATTCCCCACTTTGGAAAGACCTGGTTCCCCCATGCCGTGTCCAACCTCTCGAGTATTTGTCGTAGGTGTTTCCTCGAAGCACTCCAGAACACTCTCTTCAAATGTAACATCCCGTTACGTTCGATGTCTTACAGCATGACCACGATATCCCGTTAAGGAGCCTGTTTCGTCAAGTCACCGGTTAATTTCTGTAAATGATTGCGGGTGTGGGTGGCGTCTTGCTGGGTACAGTTTCTCAGACAACCGTTTAGCTTCACGCATATTACCGTCCGCTAGTGCATAAACGAATACTCTACCGCCATGCTTGCTGTATGACTAAATCGCAGATGACGTGTGTGTGTGTGTGTGTGTGTGTGTGTGTGTGTGTGTGTGTGTGTGTGTGTGTGTGTGCTCCAAAGCGAAGCTTACGTTTGAATGCCTCTGACGTGAGGTGGAGACAAACAGCAAGACTTATTCGACACATGTGCCTATCACATTGGGGCAGTGACGGGGCAAGGGATGTTTCTGTGTGTGATCGGACAACCATAGCGCTACCCGTCAACCGACGAACGGCAACAGTGCAATCCCACGACTAATCAGAGCACGTGGTGCCAAGTTTCCGTAGATTAAAAATAGAGCATTGTCGACCTACACAACATCAGTAATTTTGGTTACTAATGGCATCAGCTATCCAGGGTTAAAATTTCGTGACACCATTTTTCTCCATACTGTATACCTGTCCATATTTTCCAAACTAGTATATGCTGTGTTGTGTAATGTTCTTCCAAAATTTGTCATCAGAGTGCAAATGTGAAAGTTCAGTGAATTGATTAAAACACAATAGAACAGAACAGTATGCACATTTGACAAGGTTGGTTGGTTTGTGGGGGTTAAAGGGACCAGACTACTTAGGTCATCGGTCCCTTGTTCCACGACCATAATAATACACGAAGAAAAGTCCAACAAGCAATATACACGTAACGGAGACGACAAGGGACGACACAGTACAAGAAAGACATAGACGAAGACCAGAGAAAATAGATTAAAAGACACACAGAGTGCGACGGTCATTGGCCGACCATGAAAATAAAACTGGAAAGGCCAACAACCAAGGGACACATTAAAACACCACAAACTAAAACCCCAGGCCAAAAGCCACAGTCGACACTAAAAAAAAATAAAAAGGGACTCTCATATTGAATGATAAAAACCCCCTGCTCGAATAAAACGGAGAACTAAGTCAGCCATAGTAGAGTCATCGGTTAAAAGAGCAGGGAGTGTATCAGGCAGCGCGAACGTCTGCCTGAGGGCAGTTAAAAGTGGGCAGTCTAGTAAGACGTGTACCACGGTCAGGGCCAATCCGCAGCGACAGAGAGGCGGGTCGTCACGGCACAAGAGATACGCGTGCGTGAGCCGGGTATGTCCTATGCGGAGCCGGCAGAGGACGACAGCGTCCTTGCGAGACCCCCGCATGGAGGAGCGCCACACACTGGTTGTCTCCTTGACTGCCCGAAGTTTGTTGGGAGAGGGCAGGGTGCGCCACTCATCACGCCAAGCAGCAAGGACCTTCTGCCGCAATACGGATCGGACGTCACTCTCTAAAAGACCGATCTCCATGGCCGGGGAACTGACCGCCTGTTTCGCCAGTTCGTCAACCTGCTCGTTACCCGGGATGCCGACGTGACCCGGGGACCAAACAAAGGTGACAGAGCGGCCGCAACGGACGAGAGTATGGAGGGACTCCTGGATGGCCATCACCAGACGGGAACGAGGGAAACACTGGTCAAGAGCTCGTAAACCGCTCAGGGAGTCACTACAGATGACAAAGGACTCACCTGAGCGGGAGCGGAGAAACTCTAGGGCACGATAGATGGCAACCAACTCGGCAGTGTATACACTGGAGCCAGCTGCCAATGACCGTTGCTCACAATAATCCCGTAGAGTGAGAGCGTAACCAGTGTGACCAGAGACCACCGAACCGTCGGTGTAGGCCACCGCCGCGTTCGGAAACTCGGCCAGAATGGAAAGAAAGCGGCGGCGGAGGGCCTCCGGAGGCACGGAGACCTTCGGACCCTGTACCAAGTCGAGCCGAAGGCACGGTCGGGGCACACTCCACGGGGGCAGACGGAGATTGGCCCGGAAAACAGGCGGCAGAGGAAAAAAGTCAAGGCCACGGAGAAGGTCCCGGAGGCGAACCGCAATGGGACACCCTGACCGGGGCCGCCTGTCGGGAACATGGACGATCGAGCGCGGGAACAGGAGACGGTAGTTTGGATGCCCTGGCATGCTATAAACGTGGGCAGCATAGGCGGCCAGAAGGCGGTCACGCCGGAACCGCAATGGAGGGACACCAGCCTCCACAAGTATGCTGTCGACGGGGCTTGTCCGGAACGCTCCCGTGGCGAGGCGGATCCCGCAGTGGTGTATGGGATCCAGCAATCGCAATGCTGAAGGCGAGGCAGAACCGTACGCCACACACCCATAATCAAGGCGGGACTGGATCAGCGCTTGATATAGGTGGAGGAGGGTGGACCGGTCGGCACCCCACCTGGTGTGGCTTAAGCAACGGAGAGCGTTTAAGTGCCGCCAGCATGTTTGCTTCAGCTGCCGAATATGGGGCAGCCAAGTCAACCGGGTATCGAATACCAGTCCCAAGAACCGATGCGTCGCGACCACAGCAAGAGGTTCACCGTCAAGGTAAAGGCGCGGCTCAGGGTGAACCGTGCGACGCCGGCAGAAATGCATAACGCAGGTCTTCGCGGCCGAAAACTGGAAGCCGTGCGCTACAGCCCATGACTGCGCCTTGCGGATGGCACCTTGCAGCTGCCGTTCAGCAGCGGCGATGCCACTGGAGCTGTAATATAGGCAGAAGTCGTCCGCATATAAAGAAGCCGCGACGGACGACCCCACCGCCTCAACGAGCCCATTGATGGCAATTAAAAACAGGGACACACTGAGGACAGACCCCTGTGGGACCCCGTTCTCCTGGACCCGGGAGGAACTATGCGACGCAGCCACTTGCACGCGGAAGGAACGATACGAAAGAAAATTCTGAATAAAAATCGGGAGCGGGCCCCTAAGGCCCCACCCATGAAGTGTGGCCAGGATGTGATGGCGCCAAGTCGTATCGTATGCCTTCCGCATGTCGAAGAAGACGGCAACCAGATGTTGGCGGCGCGCAAAGGCTGTACGGATGGCAGACTCCAGGGAGACCAGATTATCGACGGCAGAGCGGCCTTTACGGAACCCACCCTGAGACGGAGCCAGAAGGCCCCGAGACTCGAGGAGCCAACTCAACCTCCGGCTCACCATACGTTCCAGCAACTTGCAAGGAACGTTGGTGAGGCTTATGGGGCGATAGCTGTCCACCTCCAGCGGGTTCTTGCCAGGTTTCAATACGGGGAGGACTATGCTTTCCCGCCATTGAGACGGGAAAACACCCTCGACCCAGACGCGATTGAAAAGATCTAGGAGGCGTCGCTGGCAAGGCACTGAGAGGTGTTTCAGCATCTGGCTGTGAATGCGGTCTTGTCCAGGAGCCGTATCAGGGCAAGCAGAAAGTGCGCTCTGGAATTCCCATTCGCTGAAAGGAGCATTGTACGACTCCGCGTGGCGCGTGTGAAAGGAAAGCCTCCGACTTTCCAACCGCTCTTTCCGGGAGCGGAAGGCCAACGGGTAGTTCGTTGACGCGGAACACTGAGCAAAATGCTCTGCTAACCGGTCCGCAATCGTGTCGGAGTCGGTGCACACTGCTCCATTCAGCGAAAGCCCAGGGACAGAGACAGGTGGCCGATAGCCTTGGAGTCGCCGAATCTTGGCCCAAACCTGCGATGCAGAGGTACGGACGCCAATGGTGGAAACATAACGTTCCCAGCACTCCTGCTTCCGTAGGCGAATAAGGCGTCGGGCTCAGGCGCGGAACTGTTTAAAAGCAATGAGGGTCTCCAACGACGGGTGCCGCTTATGGCGCTGAAGAGCCCGCCGGCGATCTCGAATTGCCTCTGCGATCTCGGGCGACCACCACGGCACAGTCCTCCGCCGAGGTGACCCGGATGTACAGGGAATCGCAGATGCCGCCGCAGAAACGATGCTGGTGGTGACCGACTGAACCACCGCATCAATCGGATCAGTGGAAGGAGGCGCGATCACTGCGACAGATGTAAATAAGTCCCAATCAGCCTTATTCAGAGCCCATCTGGAGGGGCGTTCAGAAGAGTGACGCTGTGGCAGTGACAAAAAGATGGGGAAATGGTCACTACCACATAAGTCGTCATGGACCCTCCAGTGGATGGATGGTGAAAGTCCGGGGCTGCAAATAGAAAGGTCAATGGCCGAAAACGAGCCATGGACCGCACTAACGTGGGTCGCCTCTCCCGTGTTTAAAAGGCAGAGGTCAAGCTGTGACAGAAGAGTCTCGACATCTCTGCCCCGGCCAGTAATCGCGGCGCTACCCCACAAGGGGTTATGGGCGTTAAAGTCGCCCAGCAACACAAAGGGAGGCGGCAGTTGTCCTATCAATGCAGCCAACACATGACGAGAGACATCACCATCCGGCGGAAGGTACAAACTGCAGACAGTAATAGGCTGAGGCGTCCACATCCTTACAGCGACAGCCTCTAAGGGTGTATGAAGAGGCACACACTCGCTGTAGATAGAGTTAAGGACGTAGACGCAGACTCCACCAGACACCCTCTCATAAGCTGCCCGGTTCTTATAATAACCCCGATACCCTCGTAGGGCAGGGGTCCGCATTGCCGGAAACCACGTTTCCTGGAGGGCAATGCAGAAGAAAGGGTGACTGCTGACGAGTTGGTGGAGCTCAGCAAGGTGGTGGAAAAAACCGCTGCAGTTCCACTGGAGAATCACTTTGTCCATGGGCGAAATAGGCGTGAAGGGACCGAGGAGGCAGATCACGTCACTGGGTCACCTGCTGTCACCGATCGAGGACCAGTACAATCGGCGTCTGAGGGTATGGCGAGATCCAGGTCCTCAGCGGACGCCAGGATCTCCACCTCATCCCCAGACGCAGAGCCTGTATGGAGCGGTGGGGTGGATGCCACCGCGCGTTCCTTGGCCTTAGAGGCCTTCTTCTTCTTCGTCTTCTCTCTCTGCTCCTTGGGCTTTACTGGCTGGGAGGGCTCCACCGAGTCAGTCTCCGGGACGGAGGAGGAGCGGGAAGCCCTGCGACCAGCCGCTGGCCTGCTTTTCAGCCATTGGCTGACGTCACCCTTCCCAGAGGTGGAAACCTGGGAAGGGAGGGACCCGAGGGATCCCTTGCGAGAGAGAGTCGCCGAAGAAGTCGGACGCTTCTCCGGCTTAGAGTTGGGGACTTGTGTCCCCGATGGTTGGGGGGTCGTTGCTCCTGAGGTAGGTGGTGCAGGAGCAACAGATGGGGAAGTGCCCCCCACCATCAAGGGGGCAGGTGTAGTATTCCGGCTCAGAGTGTTCAGTGGAATCGGTGCAGCAGATGACAAAACTACTGTTTTGGCAGCGGTGGCATAGGAGCTGGTCAGAGCCACAGGATGTAGCCTCTCGTATTTCCGCTTAGCCTCAGTATAGGTCATGCGGTCCAGGGCCTTATATTCCATGATCCTTCGTTCTTTCAGTAGAACCTTGCAGTCTGGCGAGCAAGGGGAATGGTGTTCGCCGCAGTTCACACAGATGGGAGGCGGCGCACATGCAGTATTAGGATGTGAAGGGCGTCCACAATCTCTGCATGTCATGCTGGAAGTACACCGAGATGACATGTGGCCGAACTTCCAGCATTTGAAACACCTCATCGGGGGAGGGATATAGGGCTTCACATCACATCGGTAGACCATCACCTTGACCTTTTCGGGTAGGACGTCACCCTCGAAGGCCAAGATGAAGGCACCGGTGGCTACCTGATTATCCCTCGGACCCCGATGGACGCGCCGGACGAAGTGAACACCCCGCCGTTCTAAATTGGCGCGTAGCTCGTCGTCTGACTGCAAGAGTAGGTCCCTATGGAATATAATGCCCTGGACCATGTTGAGACTCTTATGGGGTGTGATCGTGATGGAAACATCCCCCAACTTGTCACAAGCGAGTAACCGCCGTGACTGTGCAGGGGATGCCGTTTTGATCAATACTGCCCCAGAGCGCATTTTGGACAAGCCCTCCACCTCCCCAAACTTGTCCTCCAGGTGCTCGACAAAAAACCTAGGCTTGGTCGCCATAAACGATTCCCCATCGACTCGTGTACAGACTAAATAGCGAGGTGAATAAGGTTCGCTGCCAACCGTAGCCTTTCGTTCCTCCCATGGTGTGGCCAGGGAGGGGAACGATTGTGGATCATATGCCTGAGCGTTATATTGATGCCGAGAACGCTTAGAGACTGCTGGCGGCTGGCCGCCAGCAAGAGATGATGTACCACGCTTCATCGCGGGTCATCCGCCCTGATGCCACCTACTCCGACCAAGGGCCCTCCCCACGGGCGCCACCCAGCCTCAGCAACGACCACCTGGCGGGATGGCCATTGCCGGGAGTCCCGATGCCCCAAGGAGACAGGCATCTACTCCTTGGCATACGCGGGGAGTTAACGGCGCAGGCATCAGTAGAGCGATCCCTGTGTTGTCAGGGGGCTACAACCGACAGGGTACATGGCGGCCCCACCACAACAGACTGGCTACCGTGCTGGATTTCAGGTGAAATGTAGTCCATGATCGTCATTGGCGCATAAAGCGACACTGCAGAGCAGACTGCAAAAACCGCACCCAAGAACAAAGCCACGCCCTAGAGATGGTGAGTGGGCGGGACAGCTATGCGACGACGACCAACCAAGCTAGAGATGGTAATGAGCGATGGACACATTGCACCTTGTAAGGCGCCCTTCCCCAATCAGCTCGCTCTTCGGAAGAATTTAGAAGATGGAGGTCAAACCCGGTAGGGGACCATCACATAAGGCCGAAACGTTTGAGACTCCTTTTAGTCGCCTCTTACGACAGGCAGGAATACCGTGGGCCTATTCTTACCCCCGAACCCACAGGGGGGCATTTGACAAGGGCAACGTCTAGACATACTACAGTCTCTTCGTTATATCCACACTGCAATAGTCCAATACCAAAAGCACAGTGACGACAGTATCAACGTCATATCTGGACCTCGGCAATGCAAATAATCACAAATGTCTTTACATCTGTGCAGAATGTTGGTTGTAGACAAGAGAGGGAAGGCACTTGACAAAATATTCACGGGTAATGTGACCTGTGATTTGTGAGTTTGCAAGCGTACAAAATCAACAATCTTGACTGTCTAAAACAATATACATCCAGAGTTTGGCAGTATCTGTAACGTATTCTCGTTCGAAAAAACATCCTTTTATCAGACGAAAGTCTTTGTGTCCTGACCATGAATCACACAAAATACTACACTGTTTTCAACAAAGTGTTCGCGGAAAACCGAATTGAGAAAGCTTTTCACGTGTTCTTTGGCCATATTCCACTTGTACCCCTGCCGATACGGATGTTCCTTGGACACATTACTGCTAGTTCCTTTGCATTCTGCAGATCAAGTATTCCCCGTTTTTCCAGCAAACGGATGTAAAACTAGTTCGCTAACCTATTGTCCAGTGACACAGCCACATTTATCGGTAACTGTGTGTGACTCTACGAACAGATTGTACCAGCTGTTGAAATTTCAACTCTGCATGATAGGGTTAAAGAAGACCACAGTTCATAAAATACTGGCTCTGATACTATTCTACATGTGTGCCTTAACAATGTTCTTGTCTTTTATGCACATGTTTAGATCTGCCACGAATGTTTCTGCTTTCTTTCTAACTATATCGCCATTTTCAATATCTTTTTCGCATTGGGACCGTAATGTTAGATTCTTCTTTGAAGAACGTTTGATGAAGAGAGTGCTGATGTTCGATTATGTTGAGATTTGGCGGAGGGCAAGCTAGTAGGTTCACATTCCAATATTCAAGTTGGCACGATTCATGGGCCATGTAAGGAAAAGATACAGACGGTTGTAAGTAACTTTGTGTCAGTACAGATAAAACATATTTTGTATGGCCAGCCGACGATACCAGTGATGTAAGAGTTTTGTGTGATATGTGACGTCTGTTAGAAGTTACTAAAGAACCGCTTCAAAGATAGAAGCATTACAGTAGCTAATGGGCCCAAAATAACTAAAGCTAATGGGCCCAAAATAACTAAAGCAGCTGAACAGCAACTTTTAAAAATAAAAAATGTGTCCAAACGATAACAAACAGCATTACCAAAGCGCACTTCAATTTAACTGGATGGTCAAGGTAGGATGTAAGCTTGCCAGCACTCCTATTTACAACAAACAGCTCAGATCTAGAAGTACAGGGTGAGGCCTAAAGTATTAACAGTTCTCAAATGACCAGTACTTCATTAGGAGTGCTTAAAAAATTAATTTCAGAATAACACTCATATAATGTTGCCCTTTAACAAAATTAATGCTTGATTACATCATCTCCCTAGCGACAGCAGTTTTCAGTGATCCACTTCTCAAGGAGCTCTCGGAAGTTGGCTTCAACTCTCTACAACATGCCTCTGTCTCTTTGGACGATTTCCACACCAACAGCTTCCTTCGATTCTTCAAGTGTACGTGGTTTATGCATGTACACACGTGATTTGAGGTTTCTCGACAGAAAGTAGTCACACGTCACAGGAACAAAGAGGTAAATGATTGTCCCCAAACTGGGAAATAACTCTACCACGAAAAACAGTCTTCATTGCTTCCATAGTCAATCTTGCCGTATAAGCTGTAGCTCCATCCTGCTGAAACCAACCGGATAGGAATACGTTTTCTTCTTAAGTCAGGTAGGAAGAATTCAGTGATCATGTCTCTATGTCGTTCAGAGGTTAGGGTTACTGCGTCCCCGTTCTCGTCTCACAAAAAGTATGGACCAATAACATCTGTACCTGTCGCAGCACACCAGTCACCTTTGGACTATGTAATGGTTTCTCCTGCAGTAGTTTTAGGTTTTCACTGGCCCAATAATGACACTTCTGCTGATTTACTGTTCCATTCAAAAGGAAGTGAGCTTTATCACTTGTAAACAAAATAATGTTGTCATTTTGTTAAAATATGGCCTCCATTTCTCTGGCAAAATTTAGCTGCTGTTCATTATCTCTTGGATTTAATTTTTGCACAATGGCCATTTTTTAGGGATTAAATTTTAGGTTTGTATGCAAAATACATCTTACCGGGCGATTTCTCGGCCTTCAAGGCTAACAAGCTGTACTTGTCAGCTGCCGACAGTAGTTGGGGAGTGGGGACGGTTGCCGTGGTCTCCTTGCCACAGATGCGGCCTTCAGGGGTAACAAGCTGTACTTGTCAGCTGCCAAGAGTAGTTGGGAAGTGGGAGACATTGCTGTTGTCTCCCTGCCACAGATGCAGCCTTCAGGTCTAACAAGATGTACTTGTCAGCTGCCGCCAGTAGTTGGGGAGGCTGCCGAGGTCTCCCTGCCACAGATACGGCCTTCAGGGGTAACAAGCTATACTTGTCAGCTGCCGAGAGTAGTTGGGGAGTGGGAGACGTTGCTGTTGTCTCCCTGCCACAGATGCAGCCTTCAGGGCTAACAAGCTGTACTTGTCAGCTGCTGACAGTAGTTGGGGAGGCTGCCGAGGTCTCCCTGCCACAGATGTGGCCTTCAGGGCTAACAAGCTGTACTTGTCAGCTGCCGACAGTAGGTGGGGAGTGGGGGAGGCTGTCTTGTTCTCTCTACATCTACATCTACATCCATACTCCGCAAGCCACCTGACGGTGTGTGGCGGAGGGAATAATGACCGTCAGAAAAATTGTTAAAGAAGGTCCTGGATACACCCCCCTCCCCCAACTTAACCTAAAATTGACACTAATACTATAGTCCCCTAATTAAACTAAATGCCTTAACTTAGACTTTGAACTAGACTATTAATGATCAATGATCACAACACTCAATAAGAGTGCCCAGTCACCTTTTACAAAGTAAACAACCAACAAGTAGGACTCCAACCATCACCATAACAACAGCAGTCGTTAAAGTAGAGTGCAAAACAACCTGGTGTTTTTCCAGTATATAGCTTGATACAATTTCTCCCCTTGCAAATATGGTATTAAATTGTCTTCTATCTTTTACTTCCACGGGCAAGTTGGTAGAATCATCTCTAATGAGTGGTAGTACAATGAGAGACGAATCACATGGCAAGCATTCTATGTGATGAAGACATTGTGAGTGGAAAGTTGCTCACTCACCTTCCAGTTTATGCATTAAGGATAGGACAAGATGAGACACCCAATTTTGCCCCACAATTCAGCTTTTAGGATAGTGCAGTTTCCCATCTTATCCTTCTTCACCCTTAGACCAGTTTTGCATTGCACCTCTATACTAGCCTGCCGACTAAGGACAGCTTCACCTGTTTCCCTGAAAGAGTGATGGGGAGACCTTTTGTGAATCCAGGGTGAAAGCCCTTGCTGGATGAAGAACCCTTTAATCCCTCCCCTATGACTGAATCTGGACCTGAACAGTGTGCATAACCAACACTAGCATCGCACAGATGATCTGACCAAGGGAACAACACTTCCCCATTTGAAATCTGTAAGTCCCTCAGCATCCATGACTCTGGTTTGCCTCTTTTGGCCCAGTCATTGCAGAACCATGTCTCACCCTGAAGTGTCGTGTATGCCATATTAGGAGTGTAATCAGAATCCCTATTTATGAGTGTCACTCTGCAGGATGACTCTTGAGACCATTTTGCATGGATGAATCCAGATGCAGTCTCATAAACTGGGGTTTGTATGTTGTCCCTAAAATGCACCCTGTCTGTATACAATTTACATGTGTCATAGGCTCCATGTACCTTACTCCATGCATAATCTACTTCTGAAGGAGAGAACCAGATACAGTGTTTTCTGAACACTGTACTGGTTCCATTGGAACCAAAAGGGATAATAGTCTCTTTCCCTCTTTGACCTAAATCTACACATTCTCCTTCTGATGGGCAACTATTCTTTGGTTCATAAAAGGATTTAAAAGTGTCCAGAGTCTTGGACCAACTAGAAGTGTGATATAGCCACAGCGATGGCTTCAGAGTATAGACATCCAATAACTTAATTACCTCATTGTTGAAGCATAGAGAATCATCTATCATCATAGAGAATCGTGCAGAGCTTGATGTGTAAGAATATGGAGTTGAGCAATTGCTGGATGGTTTTATGCCACAACAGAAGATTAACAGGATTCCATATAAGAAATGAGACAGCTTCTTAGGCTCATGCCCTCTCTGGTTCATCATGATTTTCCCACCATAATTGGTGATCAAAATGTCTCTCCTATGTAAGAATCTTCTGGATATGCAAAGCAACACAATCAACAGTGTGACTAACAGAGCCACTAAGATGCATGAAATCAACACTCCTAAATCTAAGTTTCCAAGCCCCTGATTTGATGAGGGAAGGTCTTTATACAAATGTGCATGAGAACCATCCTCATTCACTCTTACAAGTACAAACGCAATTTTGTGAAGATTATCAGAGCACTCTAGGATCCCTATGCCAGGCACTTCCAACCTTGAGACACCCCTGCTGCACAGAAGATGCAACTCTTTTGACAGTGTCCCTTCCCTAACTCGCCTTGCTACAGTGCTATTCAACAAATTTTCTGATGTCATTGTATTTCAGTATAGACCACAGTTGCGACCTTCAGGACTAACAAGCTGTACTTGTCAGCTGCCGAGAGCAGTGGGGGAGTCTGCCGTGGTCTCCCTGCCGCAGATGCGGCCTTTCAGGGCTAACAAGCTGTACTTGTCAGCGGCTGCCAGTAGTTGGGGAGTGGGGGATGCTGCCGTGGTTTCGTGGTTTCCCTGCCACAGATGCGGCCTTCAGGGCTAACAAGCTGTACTTGTCAGCTGCCGAGAGTAGTTGGGGAGTGGGGGAGGCTGCCGAGGTCTCCCTGCCACAGATGCGGACTTCAGGGCTAACAAGCTGTACTTGTCAGCTGCCGACAGTAGTTGGGGAGTGGGGGAGGCTGCCGAGGTCTCCCTGCCACAGATGCGGCCTTCAGGGCTAACAAGTTGTACTTGTGCGCGGCTGCCAAGAGTTGGGGAGTGGGGGATGCTGCCGTGGTTTCCCTGCCACAGATGCGGCCTTCAGGGCTAACAAGTTGTACTTGTCAGCTGCCGAGAGTAGTTGGGGAGTGGGGGTGGCTGCCATGGTCTCCCTGCCACAGATGCGGCCTTCAGGGCTCACAAGCTGTACTTGTCCGCTGCCGCCAGTAGTTGGGGAGTGGGAGTGGCTGCCGTGCTCTCCCTGTCACAGATTCGGCCTTCAGGGCTAACAAGCTGTACTTGTCCGCTGCCGCCAGTAGTTGGGGAGTGGGGGATGCAGCCGTGGTTTCCCTGCCACAGATGCAGCCTTCAGGGCTAACAAGTTGTACTTGTCAGCGGCTGCCAGTAGTTGGGGAGTGGGGGAGGCTGCCGAGGTCTCCCTGTCACAGATGCGGCCTTCAGGGCTAACAACCTGTACTTGTCAGCTGCCGACAGTAGTTGGGAAGTAGGGGAGGCTGCCGAGGTCTCCCTGCCACAGATGCGGCCTTCAGGGCTAACAACCTGTACTTGTCAGCAGCAGCCAGTAGTTGGGGAGTCGGGGAGGCTGTGAGGTCTCCCTGCCACAGATGCGGCCTTCAGGGCTAACAACCTGTACTTGTCAGCTGCCGACAGTAGTTGGGAAGTAGGGGAGGCTGCCGAGGTCTCCCTGCCACAGATGCGGCCTTCAGGGCTAACAAGCTGTACTTGTCAGCAGCAGCCAGTAGTTGGGGAGTGGGGGAGGCTGTGAGGTCTCCCTGCCACAGGTCGGCCTTCAAGGCCAACAAGCTGTACTTGTCAGCTGCCGCCAGTAGTTGGCGAGTGGGGGAGGCTGCCTTGTTCTCCTTGCTACAGATGCGGCCTTCAGGACTAACAAGGTGTACTTGCCAGCTGCTGACAGTAGGTAGGGAGTGGGGGCGTCTGCCGTGGTCTCCCTGCCACAGATGCGGCCTTCAGGGATAACAAGCTGTACTTGCCGTGATCTCCCAGTCACAGATGGGGCCTTCAAGGCTAACAAGCTGTACTTCTCAGCAGCAGCCAGTAGTTGGGGAGTGGGGGAGGCTGCCGAGGTCTCTCGGCCACAGATGCGGCCTTGAGGGCTAACAAGCTGTACTTGTCAGCTGTAGCCAGTAGTTGGGGAGGCTGCTGAGGTCTGCTGGCCACAGATGAAGCTCTCAGGGCTAACAAGCTGTACTTGTCCGCTGCCACCAGTAGTTGGGGAGTTGGGGAGGCTGCCGAGGTCTCCCTGCCACAGATGCGGCCTTCAGGGCTAACAAGTTGTACTTGTCAGCTGCCGAGAGTAGTTGGGGAGTGGGGATGGCTGCCATGGTCTCCCTGCCACAGATGCGGCCTTCAGGGCTCACAAGCTGTACTTGTCAGCGGCTGCCAGTAATTGGGGAGTGGGGGATGCTGCCGTGGTTTCCCTGCCACAGATGCGGCCTTCAGGGCTAACAAGTTGTACTTGTCAGCGGCTGCCAGTAGTTGGGGAGTGGGGGGGGGGGGGGGGGGGGGGGCTGCCGTGGTTTCCCTGCCACAGATGCGGCCTTCAGGGCTGACAAGTTGTACTTGTTGTACGGCTGCCAGTAATTGGGGAGTGGGGTACAGTGCTGTGGTCTCCCTGCCACAGATGCGGCCTTCAGGGCTGACAAGCTGTACTTGTCAGTGGCTGCCAGTACTTGGGGAGTGGGGTACACTGCTGTAGTCTCCCTGCCACAGATGCGGCCTTCAGGGCTAACAAGCTGTACTTGTCCGCTGCCGCCAGTAGTTCGGGAGTGGGAGTGGCTGCCGTGCTCTCCCTGTCACAGATTCAGCCTTCAGGGCTAACAAGCTGTACTTGTCAGCTGCGGCAAGTAGTTGGGGAGTGGGGGAGGCTGCTGAGGTCTCCCTGCCACAGATGCGGCCTTCAGGGCTGACAAGCTGTACTTGTCAGCGGCTGCCAGTAATTGGGGAGTGGGGTACGCTGCTGTCGTCTCCCTGCCACAGATGCGGCCTTCAGGGCTAACAAGCTGTACTTGTCAGCGGCTGCCAGTAATTGGGGAGTGGGGAACACTGCTGTAGTATCCCTGCCACAGATGCGGCCTTGAGGGCTAACAAGCTGTACTTGTCAGCTGCCGACAGTAGTTGGAAAGTGGGGGAGGCTGCCGAGGTCTCCCTGCCACAGATGCGGCCTTCAGGGCTGACAAGCTGTACTTGTCAGTGGCTGCCAGTACTTGGGGAGTGGGGTACACTGCTGTAGTCTCCCTGCCACAGATGCGGCCTTCAGGGCTAACAGGTTGTACTTGTCAGCGGCTGCCAGTAGTTGGGGAGTGGGGGATGCTGCCGTGGTTTCCCTGCCACAGATTCGGCCTTCAGGGCTAACAAGTTGTACTTGTCAGCGGCTGCCAGTAGTTGGGGAGTGGGGGATGCTGCCGTGGTTTCCCTGCCACAGATGCGGCCTTCAGGGCTAAGAAGTTGTACTTGTCAGCGGCTGCCAGTAATTGGGGAGTGGGGTACGCTGCTGTCGTCTCCCTCCCACAGATGCGGCCTTCAGGGCTAACAAGTTGTACTTGTCAGCGGCTGCCAGTAATTGGGGAGTGGGGAACACTGCTGTAGTCTCCCTGCCACAGATGCGGCCTTGAGGGCTAACAAGCTGTACTTGTCAGCTGCCGACAGTAGTTGGGGAGTGGGGGAGGCTGCCGAGGTCTCCCTGCCACAGATGCGGCCTTCAGGGGTAACAAGCTGTACTTGTCCGCTGCCGCCAGTAGTTGGGGAGTGGGGGATGCTGCCGTGGTTTCCCTGCCACAGATGCGGCCTTCAGGGCTAACAAGTTGTACTTGTCAGCGGCTGCCAGTAATTGGGGAGTGGGGTACGCTGCTGTCGTCTCCCTGCCAAAGATGCGGCCTTCAGGGCTAACAAGCTGTACTTGTCAGCCGGCTGCCAGTAATTGGGGAGTGGGGTACACTGCTGTAGTCTCCCTGCCACAGATGCGGCCTTCAGGGCTAACAAGCTGTACTTGTCAGCGGCTGCCAGTAATTCTGGAGTGGGGTACGCTGCTGTCGTCTCCCTGCCACAGATGCGGCCTTCAGGGCTAACAAGCTGTACTTGTCAGCTGCCGACAGTAGTTGGGGATTGGGGGAGGCTGCCGAGGTCTCCCTGCCACAGATGCGGCCTTCAGGGCTCACAAGTTGTACTTGTCAGCGGCTGCCAGTAATTGGGGAGTGGGGTACACTGCTGTAGTCTCCCTGCCACAGATGCGGCCTTCAGGGCTAACAAGCTGTACTTGTCCGCTGCCGCCAGTAGTTGGGGAGTGGGGGAGGCTGCCGTGGTTTCCCTGCCTCAGATGCGGCCTTCAGGGCTAACAAGTTGTACTTGTCAGCGGCTGCCAGTAGTTGGGGAGTGGGGGAGGCTGCCGAGGTCTCCCTGCCACAGATGCGGCCTTCAGGGCTAACAACCTGTACTTGCCAGCTGCCGACAGTAGTTGGGAAGTAGGGGAGGCTGCCGAGGTCTCCCTGCCACAGATGCGGCCTTCAGGGCTAACGACCTGTACTTGTCAGCAGCAGCCAGTAGTTGGGGAGTGGGGGAGGCTGTGAGGTCTCCCTGCCACAGATGCGGCCTTCAGGGCTAACAACCTGTACTTGTCAGCTGCCGACAGTAGTTGGGGAGTGGGGGAGGCTGCCGAGGTCTCCCTGCCACAGATGCGGCCTTCAGGGCTAACAACCTGTACTTGCCAGCTGCCGACAGTAGTTGGGAAGTAGGGGAGGCTGCCGAGGTCTCCCTGCCACAGATGCGGCCTTCAGGGCTCACAAGCTGTACTTGTCCGCTGCCGCCAGTAGTTGGGGAGTGGGAGTGGCTGTCGTGCTCTCCCTGTCACAGATTCAGCCTTCAGGGCTAACAAGCTGTACTTGTCAGCTGCCGAGAGTAGTTGGGGAGTGGGGGAGGCTGCCGAGGTCTCCCTGCCACAGATGCGGCCTTCAGGGATAACAAGCTGTACTTGCCGTGATCTCCCAGTCACAGATGGGGCCTTCAAGGCTAACAAGCTGTACTTGTCAGCAGCAGCCAGTAGTTGGGGAGTGGGGGAGGCTGCCGAGGTCTCTCGGCCACAGATGCGGCCTTGAGGGCTAACAAGCTGTACTTGTCAGCTGTAGCCAGTAGTTGGGGAGGCTGCTGAGGTCTGCTGGCCACAGATGAAGCTCTCAGGGCTAACAAGCTGTACTTGTCCGCTGCCGCCAGTAGTTGGGGAGTGGGGGAGGCTGCCGTGGTTTCCCTGCCACAGATGCGGCCTTCAGGGCTAACAAGTTGTACTTGTCAGCGGCTGCCAGTAATTGGGGAGTGGGGTACACTGCTGTAGTCTCCCTGCCACAGATGCGGCCTTCAGGGCTAACAACCTGTACTTGCCAGCTGCCGACAGTAGTTGGGAAGTAGGGGAGGCTGCCGAGGTCTCCCTGCCACAGATGCGGCCTTCAGGGCTAACAACCTGTACTTGTCAGCAGCAGCCAGTAGTTGGGGAGTGGGGGAGGCTGTGAGGTCTCCCTGCCACAGATGCGGCCTTCAGGGCTAACAACCTGTACTTGTCAGCTGCCGACAGTAGTTGGGGAGTGGGGGAGGCTGCCGAGGTCTCCCTGCCACAGATGCGGCCTTCAGGGCTCACAAGCTGTACTTGTCAGCTGCCGCCAGTAGTTGGGGAGTGGGAGTGGCTGTCGTGCTCTCCCTGTCACAGATTCAGCCTTCAGGGCTAACAAGCTGTACTTGTCCGCTGCCGCCAGTAGTTGGGGAGTGGGGGAGGCTGCCGTGGTTTCCCTGCCACAGATGCGGCCTTCAGGGCTAACAAGTTGTACTTGTCAGCGGCTGCCAGTAATTGGGGAGTGGGGTACACTGCTGTAGTCTCCCTGCCACAGATGCGGCCTTCAGGGCTAACAAGTTGTACTTGTCAGCCGCCGAGAGTAGTTGGGGAATGGGGGAGGCTGCCGAGGTCTCCCTGCCACAGATGCGGCCTTCAGGGCTAACAAGCTGTACTTGTCCGCTGCCGCCAGTAGTTGGGGAGTGGGGGATGCAGCCGTGGTTTCCCTGCCACAGATGCGGCCTTCAGGGCTAACAAGTTGTACTTGTCAGCGGCTGCCAGTAGTTGGGGAGTGGGGGAGGCTGCCGAGGTCTCCCTGCCACAGATGCGGCCTTCAGGGCTAACAACCTGTACTTGCCAGCTGCCGACAGTAGTTGGGAAGTAGGGGAGGCTGCCGAGGTCTCCCTGCCACAGATGCGGCCTTCAGGGCTAACAACCTGTACTTGTCAGCAGCAGCCAGTAGTTGGGGAGTGGGGGAGGCTGTGAGGTCTCCCTGCCACAGATGCGGCCTTCAGGGCTAACAACCTGTACTTGTCAGCTGCCGACAGTAGTTGGGGAGTGGGGGAGGCTGCCGAGGTCTCCCTGCCACAGATGCGGCCTTCAGGGCTCACAAGCTGTACTTGTCAGCTGCCGCCAGTAGTTGGGGAGTGGGAGTGGCTGTCGTGCTCTCCCTGTCACAGATTCAGCCTTCAGGGCTAACAAGCTGTACTTGTCAGCGGCTGCCAGTAGTTGGGGAATTGGGGGATGCTGCCTTGGTTTCCCTGCCACAGATGCGGCCTTCAGGGCTGACAAGTTGTACTTGTCAGCGGCTGCCAGTAATTGGGGAGTGGGGTACGCTGCTGTAGTCTCCCTGCCACAGATGCGGCCTTCAGGGCTAACAAGCTGTACTTGTCCGCTGCCGCCAGTAGTTCGGGAGTGGGAGTGGCTGCCGTGCTCTCCCTGTCACAGATTCAGCCTTCAGGGCTAACAAGCTGTACTTGTCAGCTGCGGCAAGTAGTTGGGGAGTGGGGGAGGCTGCTGAGGTCTCCCTGCCACAGATGCGGCCTTCAGGGCTGACAAGCTGTACTTGTCAGCTGCCGAGAGTAGTTGGGGAGTGGGGGAGGCTGCCGTGGTCTCCCTGCCACAGATGCGGCCTTCAGGGCTGACAAGCTGTACTTGTCAGCGGATGCCAGTAATTGGGGAGTGGGGTACGCTGCTGTCGTCTCCCTGCCACAGATGCGGCCTTCAGGGCTAACAAGCTGTACTTGTCAGCGGCTGCTAGTAATTGGGGAGTGGGGTACACTGCTGTAGTCTCCCTGCCACAGATGCGGCCTTCAGGGCTAACAAGTTGTACTTGTCAGCGGCTGCCAGTAATTGGGGTGTGGG
The DNA here is from genome assembly GCF_023897955.1 of Schistocerca gregaria. NCBI lineage: Eukaryota > Metazoa > Arthropoda > Insecta > Orthoptera > Acrididae > Schistocerca > Schistocerca gregaria. Next base: position 108,240,435 of record NC_064930.1, on the reverse strand, counting down.
GTACGCTGCTGTCGTCTCCCTGCCACAGATGCGGCCTTCAGGGCTAACAAGCTGTACTTGTCAGCGGCTGCCAGTAATTGGGGAGTGGGGTACACTGCTGTAGTCTCCCTGCGACAGATGCGGCCTTCAGGGCTAACAAGTTGTACTTGTCAGCGGCTGCCAGTAATTGGGGTGTGGGGTACGCTGCTGTCGTCTCCCTGCCACAGATGCGGCCTTCAGGGCTAACAAGCTGTACTTGTCAGCGGCTGCCAGTAATTGGGGAGTGGGGTACACTGCTGTAGTCTCCCTGCGACAGATGCGGCCTTCAGGGCTAACAAGTTGTACTTGTCAGCGGCTGCCAGTAATTGGGGAGTGGGGTACGCTGCTGTCGTCTCCCTGCCACAGATGCGGCCTTCAGGGCTAACAAGCTGTACTTGTCAGCGGCTGCTAGTAATTGGGGAGTGGGGTACACTGCTGTAGTCTCCCTGCCACAGATGCGGCCTTCAGGGCTAACAAGTTGTACTTGTCAGCGGCTGCCAGTAATTGGGGTGTGGGGTACGCTGCTGTCGTCTCCCTGCCACAGATGCGGCCTTCAGGGCTAACAAGCTGTACTTGTCAGCGGCTGCCAGTAATTGGGGAGTGGGGTACACTGCTGTAGTCTCCCTGCGACAGATGCGGCCTTCAGGGCTAACAAGTTGTACTTGTCAGCGGCTGCCAGTAGTTGGGGAGTGGGGGATGCTGCCGTGGTTTCCCTGCCACAGATTCGGCCTTCAGGGCTAACAAGTTGTACTTGTCAGCGGCTGCCAGTAGTTGGGGAGTGGGGGATGCTGCCGTGGTTTCCCCGCCACAGATGCGGCCTTCAGGGCTAAGAAGTTGTACTTGTCAGCGGCTGCCAGTAATTGGGGAGTGGGGTACGCTGCTGTCGTCTCCCTGCCACAGATGCGGCCTTCAGGGCTCACAAGCTGTACTTGTCCGCTGCCGCCAGTAGTTGGGGAGTGGGAGTGGCTGCCGTGCTCTCCCTGTCACAGATTCGGCCTTCAGGGCTAACAAGCTGTACTTGTCCGCTGCCGCCAGTAGTTGGGGAGTGGGGGATGCAGCCGTGGTTTCCCTGCCACAGATGCAGCCTTCAGGGCTAACAAGTTGTACTTGTCAGCGGCTGCCAGTAGTTGGGGAGTGGGGGAGGCTGCCGAGGTCTCCCTGTCACAGATGCGGCCTTCAGGGCTAACAACCTGTACTTGTCAGCTGCCGACAGTAGTTGGGGAGTGGGGGATGCTGCCGTGGTTTCCCTGCCACAGATTCGGCCTTCAGGGCTAACAAGCTGTACTTGTCCGCTGCCGCCAGTAGTTGGGGAGTGGGGGATGCAGCCGTGGTTTCCCTGCCACAGATGCAGCCTTCAGGGCTAACAAGTTGTACTTGTCAGCGGCTGCCAGTAGTTGGGGAGTGGGGGAGGCTGCCGAGGTCTCCCTGTCACAGATGCGGCCTTCAGGGCTAACAACCTGTACTTGTCAGCTGCCGACAGTAGTTGGGAAGTAGGGGAGGCTGCCGAGGTCTCCCTGCCACAGATGCGGCCTTCAGGCCTAACAACCTGTACTTGTCAGCAGCAGCCAGTAGTTGGGGAGTCGGGGAGGCTGTGAGGTCTCCCTGCCACAGATGCGGCCTTCAGGGCTAACAACCTGTACTTGTCAGCTGCCGACAGTAGTTGGGAAGTAGGGGAGGCTGCCGAGGTCTCCCTGCCACAGATGCGGCCTTCAGGGCTAACAGCCTGTACTTGTCAGCAGCAGCCAGTAGTTGGGGAGTGGGGGAGGCTGTGAGGTCTCCCTGCCACAGATGCAGCCTTCAGGGCTAACAACCTGTACTTGTCAGCTGCCGACAGTAGTTGGGGAGTGGGGGAGGCTGCCGAGGTCTCCCTGCCACAGATGCGGCCTTCAGGGCTCACAAGCTGTACTTGTCCGCTGCCGCCAGTAGTTGGGGAGTGGGAGTGGCTGCCGTGCTCTCCCTGTCACAGATTCGGCCTTCAGGGCTAACAAGCTGTACTTGTCCGCTGCCGCCAGTAGTTGGGGAGTGGGGGATGCAGCCGTGGTTTCCCTGCCACAGATGCAGCCTTCAGGGCTAACAAGTTGTACTTGTCAGCGGCTGCCAGTAGTTGGGGAGTGGGGGAGGCTGCCGAGGTCTCCCTGTCACAGATGCGGCCTTCAGGGCTAACAACCTGTACTTGTCAGCTGCCGACAGTAGTTGGGGAGTGGGGGATGCTGCCGTGGTTTCCCTGCCACAGATTCGGCCTTCAGGGCTAACAAGCTGTACTTGTCCGCTGCCGCCAGTAGTTGGGGAGTGGGGGATGCAGCCGTGGTTTCCCTGCCACAGATGCAGCCTTCAGGGCTAACAAGTTGTACTTGTCAGCGGCTGCCAGTAGTTGGGGAGTGGGGGAGGCTGCCGAGGTCTCCCTGTCACAGATGCGGCCTTCAGGGCTAACAACCTGTACTTGTCAGCTGCCGACAGTAGTTGGGAAGTAGGGGAGGCTGCCGAGGTCTCCCTGCCACAGATGCGGCCTTCAGGGCTAACAACCTGTACTTGTCAGCAGCAGCCAGTAGTTGGGGAGTCGGGGAGGCTATGAGGTCTCCCTGCCACAGATGCGGCCTTCAGGGCTAACAACCTGTACTTGTCAGCTGCCGACAGTAGTTGGGAAGTAGGGGAGGCTGCCGAGGTCTCCCTGCCACAGATGCGGCCTTCAGGGCTAACAACCTGTACTTGTCAGCTGCCGACAGTAGTTGGGGAGTGGGGGAGGCTGCCGAGGTCTCCCTGCCACAGATGCGGCCTTCAGGGCTCACAAGCTGTACTTGTCCGCTGCCGCCAGTAGTTGGGGAGTGGGAGTGGCTGTCGTGCTCTCCCTGTCACAGATTCAGCCTTCAGGGCTAACAAGCTGTACTTGTCAACTGCCGAGAGTAGTTGGGGAGTGGGGGAGGCTGCCGAGGTCTCCCTGCCACAGATGCGGACTTCAGGGCTAACAAGCTGTACTTGTCAGCTGCCGACAGTAGTTGGGGAGTGGGGGAGGCTGCCGAGGTCTCCCTGCCACAGATGCGGCCTTCAGGGCTAACAAGCTGTACTTGTCAGCAGCAGCCAGTAGTTGGGGAGTGGGGGAGGCTGTGAGGTCTCCCTGCCACAGGTCGGCCTTCAAGGCCAACAAGCTGTACTTGTCAGCTGCCGCCAGTAGTTGGCGAGTGGGGGAGGCTGCCTTGTTCTCCTTGCTACAGATGCGGCCTTCAGGACTAACAAGGTGTACTTGCCAGCTGCTGACAGTAGGTAGGGAGTGGGGGCGTCTGCCGTGGTCTCCCTGCCACAGATGCGGCCTTCAGGGATAACAAGCTGTACTTGCCGTGATCTCCCAGTCACAGATGGGGCCTTCAAGGCTAACAAGCTGTACTTGTCAGCAGCAGCCAGTAGTTGGGGAGTGGGGGAGGCTGCCGAGGTCTCTCGGCCACAGATGCGGCCTTGAGGGCTAACAAGCTGTACTTGTCAGCTGTAGCCAGTAGTTGGGGAGGCTGCTGAGGTCTGCTGGCCACAGATGAAGCTCTCAGGGCTAACAAGCTGTACTTGTCCGCTGCCGCCAGTAGTTGGGGAGTTGGGGAGGCTGCCGAGGTCTCCCTGCCACAGATGCGGCCTTCAGGGCTAACAAGTTGTACTTGTCAGCTGCCGAGAGTAGTTGGGGAGTGGGGATGGCTGCCATGGTCTCCCTGCCACAGATGCGGCCTTCAGGGCTAACAAGTTGTACTTGTCAGCGGCTGCCAGTAGTTGGGGAGTGGGGGGGGGGGGGGGGGGGGCTGCCGTGGTTTCCCTGCCACAGATGCGGCCTTCAGGGCTGACAAGTTGTACTTGTTGTACGGCTGCCAGTAATTGGGGAGTGGGGTACAGTGCTGTGGTCTCCCTGCCACAGATGCGGCCTTCAGGGCTGACAAGCTGTACTTGTCAGTGGCTGCCAGTACTTGGGGAGTGGGGTACACTGCTGTAGTCTCCCTGCCACAGATGCGGCCTTCAGGGCTAACAAGCTGTACTTGTCCGCTGCCGCCAGTAGCTCGGGAGTGGGAGTGGCTGCCGTGCTCTCCCTGTCACAGATTCAGCCTTCAGGGCTAACAAGCTGTACTTGTCAGCTGCGGCAAGTAGTTGGGGAGTGGGGGAGGCTGCTGAGGTCTCCCTGCCACAGATGCGGCCTTCAGGGCTGACAAGCTGTACTTGTCAGCGGCTGCCAGTAATTGGGGAGTGGGGTACGCTGCTGTCGTCTCCCTGCCACAGATGCGGCCTTCAGGGCTAACAGGTTGTACTTGTCAGCGGCTGCCAGTAGTTGGGGAGTGGGGGATGCTGCCGTGGTTTCCCTGCCACAGATTCGGCCTTCAGGGCTAACAAGTTGTACTTGTCAGCGGCTGCCAGTAGTTGGGGAGTGGGGGATGCTGCCGTGGTTTCCCTGCCACAGATGCGGCCTTCAGGGCTAAGAAGTTGTACTTGTCAGCGGCTGCCAGTAATTGGGGAGTGGGGTACGCTGCTGTCGTCTCCCTCCCACAGATGCGGCCTTCAGGGCTAACAAGTTGTACTTGTCAGCGGCTGCCAGTAATTGGGGAGTGGGGAACACTGCTGTAGTCTCCCTGCCACAGATGCGGCCTTGAGGGCTAACAAGCTGTACTTGTCAGCTGCCGACAGTAGTTGGGGAGTGGGGGAGGCTGCCGAGGTCTCCCTGCCACAGATGCGGCCTTCAGGGGTAACAAGCTGTACTTGTCCGCTGCCGCCAGTAGTTGGGGAGTGGGGGATGCTGCCGTGGTTTCCCTGCCACAGATGCGGCCTTCAGGGCTAACAAGTTGTACTTGTCAGCGGCTGCCAGTAATTGGGGAGTGGGGTACGCTGCTGTCGTCTCCCTGCCAAAGATGCGGCCTTCAGGGCTAACAAGCTGTACTTGTCAGCCGGCTGCCAGTAATTGGGGAGTGGGGTACACTGCTGTAGTCTCCCTGCCACAGATGCGGCCTTCAGGGCTAACAAGCTGTACTTGTCAGCGGCTGCCAGTAATTCTGGAGTGGGGTACGCTGCTGTCGTCTCCCTGCCACAGATGCGGCCTTCAGGGCTAACAAGCTGTACTTGTCAGCTGCCGACAGTAGTTGGGGATTGGGGGAGGCTGCCGAGGTCTCCCTGCCACAGATGCGGCCTTCAGGGCTCACAAGTTGTACTTGTCAGCGGCTGCCAGTAATTGGGGAGTGGGGTACACTGCTGTAGTCTCCCTGCCACAGATGCGGCCTTCAGGGCTAACAAGCTGTACTTGTCCGCTGCCGCCAGTAGTTGGGGAGTGGGGGAGGCTGCCGTGGTTTCCCTGCCTCAGATGCGGCCTTCAGGGCTAACAAGTTGTACTTGTCAGCGGCTGCCAGTAGTTGGGGAGTGGGGGAGGCTGCCGAGGTCTCCCTGCCACAGATGCGGCCTTCAGGGCTAACAACCTGTACTTGCCAGCTGCCGACAGTAGTTGGGAAGTAGGGGAGGCTGCCGAGGTCTCCCTGCCACAGATGCGGCCTTCAGGGCTAACGACCTGTACTTGTCAGCAGCAGCCAGTAGTTGGGGAGTGGGGGAGGCTGTGAGGTCTCCCTGCCACAGATGCGGCCTTCAGGGCTAACAACCTGTACTTGTCAGCTGCCGACAGTAGTTGGGGAGTGGGGGAGGCTGCCGAGGTCTCCCTGCCACAGATGCGGCCTTCAGGGCTCACAAGCTGTACTTGTCCGCTGCCGCCAGTAGTTGGGGAGTGGGAGTGGCTGTCGTGCTCTCCCTGTCACAGATTCAGCCTTCAGGGCTAACAAGCTGTACTTGTCAGCGGCTGCCAGTAGTTGGGGAGTGGGGGATGCCGCCGTGGTTTCCCTGCCACAGATGCGGCCTTAGGGCTAACAAGCTGTACTTGTCAGCTGCCGAGAGTAGTTGGGGAGTGGGGGAGGCTGCCGAGGTCTCCCTGCCACAGATGCGGCCTTCAGGGATAACAAGCTGTACTTGCCGTGATCTCCCAGTCACAGATGGGGCCTTCAAGGCTAACAAGCTGTACTTGTCAGCAGCAGCCAGTAGTTGGGGAGTGGGGGAGGCTGCCGAGGTCTCTCGGCCACAGATGCGGCCTTGAGGGCTAACAAGCTGTACTTGTCAGCTGTAGCCAGTAGTTGGGGAGGCTGCTGAGGTCTGCTGGCCACAGATGAAGCTCTCAGGGCTAACAAGCTGTACTTGTCCGCTGCCGCCAGTAGTTGGGGAGTGGGGGAGGCTGCCGTGGTTTCCCTGCCACAGATGCGGCCTTCAGGGCTAACAAGTTGTACTTGTCAGCGGCTGCCAGTAATTGGGGAGTGGGGTACACTGCTGTAGTCTCCCTGCCACAGATGCGGCCTTCAGGGCTAACAACCTGTACTTGCCAGCTGCCGACAGTAGTTGGGAAGTAGGGGAGGCTGCCGAGGTCTCCCTGCCACAGATGCGGCCTTCAGGGCTAACAACCTGTACTTGTCAGCAGCAGCCAGTAGTTGGGGAGTGGGGGAGGCTGTGAGGTCTCCCTGCCACAGATGCGGCCTTCAGGGCTAACAACCTGTACTTGTCAGCTGCCGACAGTAGTTGGGGAGTGGGGGAGGCTGCCGAGGTCTCCCTGCCACAGATGCGGCCTTCAGGGCTCACAAGCTGTACTTGTCAGCTGCCGCCAGTAGTTGGGGAGTGGGAGTGGCTGTCGTGCTCTCCCTGTCACAGATTCAGCCTTCAGGGCTAACAAGCTGTACTTGTCCGCTGCCGCCAGTAGTTGGGGAGTGGGGGAGGCTGCCGTGGTTTCCCTGCCACAGATGCGGCCTTCAGGGCTAACAAGTTGTACTTGTCAGCGGCTGCCAGTAATTGGGGAGTGGGGTACACTGCTGTAGTCTCCCTGCCACAGATGCGGCCTTCAGGGCTAACAAGTTGTACTTGTCAGCCGCCGAGAGTAGTTGGGGAATGGGGGAGGCTGCCGAGGTCTCCCTGCCACAGATGCGGGCTTCAGGGCTAACAAGCTGTACTTGTCCGCTGCCGCCAGTAGTTGGGGAGTGGGGGATGCAGCCGTGGTTTCCCTGCCACAGATGCGGCCTTCAGGGCTAACAAGTTGTACTTGTCAGCGGCTGCCAGTAGTTGGGGAGTGGGGGAGGCTGCCGAGGTCTCCCTGCCACAGATGCGGCCTTCAGGGCTAACAACCTGTACTTGCCAGCTGCCGACAGTAGTTGGGAAGTAGGGGAGGCTGCCGAGGTCTCCCTGCCACAGATGCGGCCTTCAGGGCTAACAACCTGTACTTGTCAGCAGCAGCCAGTAGTTGGGGAGTGGGGGAGGCTGTGAGGTCTCCCTGCCACAGATGCGGCCTTCAGGGCTAACAACCTGTACTTGTCAGCTGCCGACAGTAGTTGGGGAGTGGGGGAGGCTGCCGAGATCTCCCTGCACAGATGCGGCCTTCAGGGCTCACAAGCTGTACTTGTCAGCTGCCGCCAGTAGTTGGGGAGTGGGAGTGGCTGTCGTGCTCTCCCTGTCACAGATTCAGCCTTCAGGGCTAACAAGCTGTACTTGTCAGCGGCTGCCAGTAGTTGGGGAGTGGGGGATGCTGCCGTGGTTTCCCTGCCACAGATGCGGCCTTCAGGGCTAACAAGCTGTACTTGTCAGCTGCCGAGAGTAGTTGGGGAGTGGGGGAGGCTGCCGAGGTCTCCCTGCCACAGATGCGGCCTTCAGGGCTAACAAGTTGTACTTGTCAGCTGCCGAGAGTAGTTGGGGAGTGGGGATGGCTGCCATGGTCTCCCTGTCACAGATTCAGCCTTCAGGGCTAACAAGCTGTACTTGTCAGCGGCTGCCAGTAGTTGGGGAATTGGGGGATGCTGCCTTGGTTTCCCTGCCACAGATGCGGCCTTCAGGGCTGACAAGTTGTACTTGTCAGCGGCTGCCAGTAATTGGGGAGTGGGGTACGCTGCTGTAGTCTCCCTGCCACAGATGCGGCCTTCAGGGCTAACAAGCTGTACTTGTCCGCTGCCGCCAGTAGTTCGGGAGTGGGAGTGGCTGCCGTGCTCTCCCTGTCACAGATTCAGCCTTCAGGGCTAACAAGCTGTACTTGTCAGCTGCGGCAAGTAGTTGGGGAGTGGGGGAGGCTGCTGAGGTCTCCCTGCCACAGATGCGGCCTTCAGGGCTGACAAGCTGTACTTGTCAGCTGCCGAGAGTAGTTGGGGAGTGGGGGAGGCTGCCGTGGTCTCCCTGCCACAGATGCGGCCTTCAGGGCTGACAAGCTGTACTTGTCAGCGGCTGCCAGTAATTGGGGAGTGGGGTACGCTGCTGTCGTCTCCCTGCCACAGATGCGGCCTTCAGGGCTAACAAGCTGTACTTGTCAGCGGCTGCTAGTAATTGGGGAGTGGGGTACACTGCTGTAGTCTCCCTGCCACAGATGCGGCCTTCAGGGCTAACAAGTTGTACTTGTCAGCGGCTGCCAGTAATTGGGGTGTGGGGTACGCTGCTGTCGTCTCCCTGCCACAGATGCGGCCTTCAGGGCTAACAAGCTGTACTTGTCAGCGGCTGCCAGTAATTGGGGAGTGGGGTACACTGCTGTAGTCTCCCTGCGACAGATGCGGCCTTCAGGGCTAACAAGTTGTACTTGTCAGCGGCTGCCAGTAATTGGGGTGTGGGGTACGCTGCTGTCGTCTCCCTGCCACAGATGCGGCCTTCAGGGCTAACAAGCTGTACTTGTCAGCGGCTGCCAGTAATTGGGGAGTGGGGTACACTGCTGTAGTCTCCCTGCGACAGATGCGGCCTTCAGGGCTAACAAGTTGTACTTGTCAGCGGCTGCCAGTAATTGGGGAGTGGGGTACGCTGCTGTCGTCTCCCTGCCACAGATGCGGCCTTCAGGGCTAACAAGCTGTAATTGTCAGCGGCTGCTAGTAATTGGGGAGTGGGGTACACTGCTGTAGTCTCCCTGCCACAGATGCGGCCTTCAGGGCTAACAAGTTGTACTTGTCAGCGGCTGCCAGTAATTGGGGTGTGGGGTACGCTGCTGTCGTCTCCCTGCCACAGATGCGGCCTTCAGGGCTAACAAGCTGTACTTGTCAGCGGCTGCCAGTAATTGGGGAGTGGGGTACACTGCTGTAGTCTCCCTGCGACAGATGCGGCCTTCAGGGCTAACAAGTTGTACTTGTCAGCGGCTGCCAGTAGTTGGGGAGTGGGGGATGCTGCCGTGGTTTCCCTGCCACAGATTCGGCCTTCAGGGCTAACAAGTTGTACTTGTCAGCGGCTGCCAGTAGTTGGGGAGTGGGGGATGCTGCCGTGGTTTCCCTGCCACAGATGCGGCCTTCAGGGCTAAGAAGTTGTACTTGTCAGCGGCTGCCAGTAATTGGGGAGTGGGGTACGCTGCTGTCGTCTCCCTGCCACAGATGCGGCCTTCAGGGCTAACAAGCTGTACTTGTCAGCGGCTGCCAGTAATTGGGGAGTGGGGTACACTGCTGTAGTCTCCCTGCCACAGATGCGGCCTTCAGGGCTAACAAGTTGTACTTGTCAGCGGCTGCCAGTAATTGGGGAGTGGGGTATGCTGCTGTCGTCTCCCTGCCACAGATGCGGCCTTCAGGGCTAACAAGCTGTACTTGTCAGCTGCCGACAGTAGTTGGGGAGTGGGGGAGGCTGCCGAGGTCTCCCTGCCACAGATGCGGCCTTCAGGGCTGACAAGTTGTACTTGTCAGCGGCTGCCAGTAATTGGGGAGTGGGGTACAGTGCTGTGGTCTCCCTGCCACAGATGCGGCCTTCAGGGCTGACAAGGTGTACTTGTCAGCGGCTGCCAGTACTGGGGAGTGGGGTACACTGCTGTAGTCTCCCTGCCACAGATGCGGCCTTCAGGGCTTACAAGCTGTACTTGTCCGCTGCCGCCAGTAGTTCGGGAGTGGGAGTGGCTGCCGTGCTCTCCCTGTCACAGATTCAGCCTTCAGGGCTAACAAGCTGTACTTGTCAGCTGCGGCAAGTAGTTGGGGAGTGGGGGAGGCTGCTGAGGTCTCCCTAACACAGATGCGGCCTTCAGGGCAGACAAGCTGTACTTGTCAGCTGCCGAGAGTAGTTGGGGAGTGGGGGAGGCTGCCGTGGTCTCCCTGCCACAGATGCGGCCTTCAGGGCTGACAAGGTGTACTTGTCAGCGGCTGCTAGTAATTGGGGAGTGGGGTACACTGCTGTAGTCTCCCTGCCACAGATGCGGCCTTCAGGGCTAACAAGTTGTACTTGTCAGCGGCTGCCAGTAATTGGGGTGTGGGGTACGCTGCTGTCGTCTCCCTGCCACAGATGCGGCCTTCAGGGCTAACAAGCTGTACTTGTCAGCGGCTGCCAGTAATTGGGGAGTGGGGTACACTGCTGTAGTCTCCCTGCCACAGATGCGGCCTTCAGGGCTAACAAGTTGTACTTGTCAGCGGCTGCCAGTAGTTGGGGAGTGGGGGATGCTGCCGTGGTTTCCCTGCCACAGATTCGGCCTTCAGGGCTAACAAGTTGTACTTGTCAGCGGCTGCCAGTAGTTGGGGAGTGGGGGATGCTGCCGTGGTTTCCCTGCCACAGATGCGGCCTTCAGGGCTAAGAAGTTGTACTTGTCAGCGGCTGCCAGTAATTGGGGAGTGGGGTACGCTGCTGTCGTCTCCCTGCCACAGATGCGGCCTTCAGGGCTAACAAGCTGTACTTGTCAGCGGCTGCCAATAATTGGGGAGTGGGGAACACTGCTGTAGTCTCCCTGCCACAGATGCGGCCTTGAGGGCTAACAAGCTGTACTTGTCCGCTGCCGCCAGTAGTTGGGGAGTGGGGGATGCTGCCGCGGTTTCCCTGCCACAGATGCGGCCTTCAGGGCTAACAAGTTGTACTTGTCAGCGGCTGAAAGTAATTGGGAGTGGGGTACGCTGCTGGTGTCTCCCTGCCACAGATGCGACCTTCAGGGCTAACAAGCTGTACTTGTCAGCTGGCGAGAGTAGTTGGGGAGTGGGAGAGGCTGCTGTGGTCTCCCTGCCACAGATGCGGCCTTCAGGGCTAACAAGCTGTACTTGTCCGCTGCCGCCAGTAGTTGGGGAGTGGGGGATGCTGCCGTGGTTTCCCTGCCACAGATGCGGCCTTCAGGGCTAACAAGTTGTACTTGTCAGCGGCTGCCAGTAATTGGGGAGTGGGGTACGCTGCTGTCGTCTCCCTGCCAAAGATGCGGCCTTCAGGGCTAACAAGCTGTACTTGTCAGCGGCTGCCAGTAATTGGGGAGTGGGGTACACTGCTGTAGTCTCCCTGCCACAGATGCGGCCTTCAGGGCTAACAAGTTGTACTTGTCAGCGGCTGCCAGTAGTTGGGGAGTGGGGTATGCTGCTGTCGTCTCCCTGCCACAGATGCGGCCTTCAGGGCTAACAAGCTGTACTTGTCAGCTGCCGACAGTAGTTGGGGAGTGGGGGAGGCTGCCGAGGTCTCCCTGCCACAGATGCGGCCTTCAGGGCTCACAAGTTGTACTTGTCAGCGGCTGCCAGTAATTGGGGAGTGGGGTACACTGCTGTAGTCTCCCTGCCACAGATGCGGCCTTCAGGGCTAACAAGTTGTACTTGTCAGCGGCTGAAAGTAATTGGGGAGTGGGGTACGCTGCTGTCGTCTCCCTGCCACAGATGCGGCCTTCAGGGCTAACAAGCTGTACTTGTCAGCCGCCGAGAGTTGTTGGGGAATGGGGGAGGCTGCCGAGGTCTCCCTGCCACAGATGCGGCCTTCAGGGCTAACAAGCTGTACTTGTCCGCTGCCGCCAGTAGTTGGGGAGTGGGGGAAGCTGCCGTGGTTTCCCTGCCACAGATGCGGCCTTCAGGGCTAACAAGTTGTACTTGTCAGTGGCTGCCAGTAATTCGGGAGTGGGGTACGCTGCTGTCGTCTCCGTGCCACAGATGCGGCCTTCAGGGCTAACAAGCTGTACTTGTCAGCGGCTACCAGTAGTTGGGGAGTGGGGTACACTGCTGTAGTCTCCCTGCCACAGATGCGGCCTTCAGGGCTAACAAGTTGTACTTGTCAGCGGCTACCAGTAGTTGGGGAGTGGGGTACACTGCTGTAGTCTCCCTGCCACAGATGCGGCCTTCAGGGCTAACAAGTTGTACTTGTCAGCGGCTGCCAGTAATTGGGGAGTGGGTTACGCTGCTGTCGTCTCCCTGCCACAGATGCGGCCTTCAGGGCTAACAAGCTGTACTTGTCAGCTGCCGACAGTAGTTGGGGAGTGGGGAAGGCTGCCGAGGTCTCCCTGCCACAGATGCGGCCTTCAGGGCTAACAAGCTGTACTTGTCCGCTGCCGCCAGTAGTTGGGGAGTGGGGGAGGCTGCCGTGGTCTCCCTGCCACAGATGCGGCCTTGAGGGCTAACAAGCTGTACTTGTCAGCTGTAGCCAGTAGTTGGGGAGGCTGCTGAGGTCTGCTGGCCACAGATGAAGCTCTCAGGGCTAACAAGCTGTACTTGTCCGCTGCCGCCAGTAGTTGGGGAGTGGGGGAGGCTGCCGAGGTCTCCCTGCCACAGATGTGATTTTCAGTGCTAACAAATTGTATTTGTCAACAGCTGCCAGTAGTCAGGGGGTGTCGTGCTGGTCACCTGCGTAGCCTTCATTATGTAACTGTAGGCGTGCAAATTTCTTATCACCAGGCCCTCTGTGTCAGGGACGGTGATGTGCGTGCTGCTGGCCTCTCATCTGTTGTGGGCACATACACTCAGGGGTCCTTGATATGAGAAGGTGTTGCAATTTTTATTCGTCACCAGTGATCCCACCACAGTGCAGTTTCCGCCATCAGACTTCTCCTCGATCCTTGCCAATGTCAGTAATTTTGAATCATGTGTCGCACTTATGTCAGTGGATGTAATAACTATTACAATTTCCATGATATTCATGTGTCTAGCACATGCTACAGGAGAATTTAAATAAGCAGGAAGTAATGAAATATCATTTCAACAACTGACACATTCAGTCACTAAAATCTTAGCAAGGCACAAGCCCATTTTAAATTGACATCAGTTAATAGATCTGTCAGTGTAGTTGATGCTGTACATCAGAACCGGTGCACCTGAAATACATAATTACTGCTAAGTTCTTTACGTCCTTTAGTAGGTCAGACAGATTACAGCCCTTTCACAAGGAGACCCTCCATATTGTAAATCACTGATTTTTCTGCACTTCAAATACACTCCTGGAAATTGAAATAAGAACACCGTGAATTCATTGTCCCAGGAAGGGGAAACTTTATTGACACATTCCTGGGGTCAGATACATCACATGATCACATTGACAGAACCACAGGCACATAGACACAGGCAACAGAGCATGCACAATGTCGGCACTAGTACAGTGTATATCCACCTTTCGCAGCAATGCAGGCTGCTATTCTCCCATGGAGACGATCGTAGAGATGCTGGATGTAGTCCTGTGGAACGGCTTGCCATGCCATTTCCACCTGGCGCCTCAGTTGGACCAGCGTTCGTGCTGGACGTGCAGACCGCGTGAGACGACGCTTCATCCAGTCCCAAACATGCTCAATCGGGGACAGATTCGGAGATCTTGCTGGCCAGGGTAGTTGACTTACACCTTCTAGAGCACGTTGGGTGGCACGGTGATACATGCGAATGTGCATTGTCCTGTTGGAACAGCAAGTTCCCTTGCCGGTCTAGGAATGGTAGAACGATGGGTTCGATGACGGTTTGGATGTACCGTGCACTATTCAGTGTCCCCTCGACGTTCACCAGAGGTGTACGGCCAGTGTTGGAGATCGCAACCCTTACCATGATGCCGGGTGTTGGCCCTGTGTGCCTCGGTCGTATGCAGTCCTGATTGTGGCGCTCACCTGCACGGCGCCAAACACGCATACGACCATCATTGGCACCGAGGCAGAAGCGACTCTCATCGCTGAAGACGACACGTCTCCATTCGTCCCTCCATTCACGCCTGTCGTGACACCACTGGAGGCGGGCTGCACGATGTTGGGGCGTGAGCGGAAGACGGCCTAACGGTGTGCGGGACCGTAGCCCAGCTTCACGGAGACGGTTGCGAATGGTCCTCACCGATACCCCAGGAGCAACAGTGTCCCTAATTTGCTGGGAAGTGGCGGTGCGGTCCCCTACGGCACTGCGTAGGATCCTACGGTCTTGGCGTGGATCCGTGCGTCGCTGCGGTCCGGTCCCAGGTCGACGGGCACGTGCACCTTCCGCCGACCACTGGCGACAACGTCGATGTACTGTGGAGACCTCACGCCCCACGTGTTGAGCAATTCGGCGGTACGTCCACCCGGCCTCCCGCATGCCCACTATACGCCCTCGCTCAAAGTCCATCAACTGCACATACGGTTAACGTCCACGCTGTCACGGCATGCTACCAGTGTTAAAGACTGCGATGGAGCTCCGTATGCCACGGCAAACTGGCTGACACTGACGGCGGCGGAGCACAAATGCCGCAGCTAGCGCCATTCGACGGCCAACACCGCGGTTCCTGGTGTGTCCGCTGTGCCGTGTGTGTGATCATTGCTTGTACAGCCCTCTCGCAGTGTCCGGAGCAAGTATGGTGGGTCTGACACACCGGTGTCAATGTGTTCTTTTTTCCATTTCCAGGAGTGTATATTGTAGAGGCATTTCCCCTTAGTAACTGGCTATCCGGTTTTCTAGGGACAAGCCTTGGTTTTTGAGAAAATCGATTTTGGAGTTCATCGCGCGGTTTGTATACCCGTAACATTACATATATTCCGAGCAAGTCAGCGTAGCGCAGTTGTAAGGTTCACGGCTTCCGCCCTGGAGATATCGTGTTCAAATCCTGCTTGTGTACTTTTTTTTTTTTTTTCAAAAATCAACTGAATTTGTTTTTCAAAGAATGTCAACAAACGGTGTAAGGTTTTCGAAATGAAGAAGATATATTATTAATTTTTTGTCATACAATATTACAAAATCTTATTTTTCATCGTCCACATTGTTTGATTAGCCAGAACAATATTGTGGGTGATACTTATCATAGAAACAACCAAAGCTCAAATTTTTGCAGCACCATGCGCATTTTATGAAAGGAACCATCTTGCATGTGCACGGTTTCTTCATGAGTGATACCGGGAAACACAATTCTTTTGCATTAAAAACGTTTCTCTTTTATCCACTAATTTCGATGCGAACCATGCGTATCTGATCATGATTTCAAAATTATTATATTTACCTATATAGCTCAAAAACATCTCCCGATACAAATATCAACATCCACAGCCACACATTGCAATAAAACACTTCCCTCGACCCCAGCACACAACACGTACAATAAAAACAAAAACAAAAAAAAAACTTAGCACAAAATAGTTCCGGCGCCACAAACTAGGTTGGCCACAACAATCTCTCTCTCTCTCTCTCTCTCTCTCTCTCTCTCTCACACACACACACACACACACACACACACACACACACACACACAACCACAAACCAATGAAAGTATACTCAACCAAAAGAAAGACCCGACTCACCCACACCTCACCCCCCTCTGCCCAACCAACCCAACTTCCCTCCCAATAAAGAAACCACAAACAAAACCAAATGTAACATAAAAAATTCTCAATCGCACTACAACTCAACAAAAAGTTCAACATAATAGATCCGCCACAACTAAAACACAAATCAACACCCCCCCCCCCCCCCCCCCAGTCAACAAACCACCCTGAGCTGCAGCCACACACCCGCCCCACCCAAACCAACCACATTCGGCATATACATTTTACTAACAGCCCTTAAAAAAAAAACCACAATAGCCCTTAGGGACACTCTTCTGACGACAGTACTCATCTAAATGAGACTGAAGGTTGGAAAAGTGCCTCTTTCTTCTCTCAAGAACTGATTTAACAGCCCCTCACATCCCCTCTCTTGTATTTGTGCAAGCCCCCATATCATAATTTTTGAACTCTGAGCTATGGTTAACGACTAAATGATTGAATACCCTCTCACCCAACCCCCTATATAAAGAAAATGCATCTGAAACTACTGTGGACCCCGGTTCTATGTACTCCTCAATTAACCCCACTAATTCTGCCTTAGAACTCCCTTCCACAACCCTAAAAACACATTCAGAACACCCACCCCCCAGAACAACAGCCCCCCCCCCCCACACCCAGACACCAACCACCGACTTACCCCTCCCATACTTCCTTTAACCAAACTACGACTCGTCCGCCTCCTCAACAACCCCAATTTAAATGATTGAAAAATATTTTTACATACCGGTACGTGATAAGAAAAATAGTTAAAAACGGGATGAACGGACACTGAGCCTAAAAATACGGGAGCTGGGAGATTATGAGAAGATGTCTCTTAATACGATAGGTTCTGGGAAATATGGGAGAGTTGGTCAACCTATTTATCACACTGCTGTAAACAACCTGATACGCCTGACAAGATAATATGCAATTTCAAAAGGTAAATTCAGACAATGTGAAGAACCAAATTATTTTTTTCAGCTGGAAACCACAAAGAGGGAGAATAAACGAAACACTACCTAGGTTGTACAGGTTGTCTGCAGTGAGTGTTCTGATGTCTGAACAACAAAACCAGTCGAAACCATGTACTAGCCAGAAATGTTAACAGCATATGTAAAATGTCAAGAAAGCAAAAACAGGTAGATACCCCTAAAAAACCAATCATACATTTGCGGCAGAATATTCACACGTCTGGCTTCTAAACTAGCAAACACACAACTGAAGTGAGTCTGCGGCTGCCTCGCCTTCACACATTGGTCACCAGAGGCTGTTTCCAACTCTCACACAGTGAGAGAGCACTCTGTCGGCAGTCGCCACGGCCAGTTCACTGGCTGCCGGGATCGTAGTGTCCGCGTCCTTTGGTGCCATTTTACTGTTGGCAGGCACAGATAACAAAACGGTGTGGAAGCCTTAGGCCTTCAATGCTAATTTTTTTGTAACTGACATAACAGCTAATACAGTTACATTTAAGGATTTGATAAACCTGTTAAGGCAATGAAAGCATTTTGAGATATCCGCAAATCAGTGTCAGTGATGATGTAAGAGGGTTGTTCAATAAAAATTCATGCTGGAAACTATTTCTCGAGAGGTCCTTGAAAATTTGCTCAGGAGCCTTGATAATGCCTTCACCACTGCTTCTGATGATTGATAATGCATCCCACGAAGGCGTTTCTTCATGTTAGGGAGCAGAAAAAAGTCAAATGTGGCTAAATCCGAACTATAGGGAGGGTGAAGGATGCACTTCACGTTGATTTTTGCAAGATATTCAGCAACATCATTGACAATATGTGGCCGCACATTAATGTAGTGCAGCATCCAGCCTGCTTCACGGAAATGTTGTCTTTTGCGTCTGATATGGACTTAACAATTTTTTCAGTACGTGCCTGTAGTACTGTCCAGTTACTGATGTGTGTGCAGGTACAACATGCTAATAAACCATTCCATATGCGATTGTAGGTTTTCTCGGAGTATTTTAGCTATGAAATCTTCACGGGTTATCAGCCGAGTGGCATCGTCTTCTAGTCGCAACATTTCAGTGATGGTGCCTGAAGGTAATGGATAAACAATCCATTGAAACGTTGCAACTAGAAGACGGCGCCACTCGGCTGATACCCGTGAAGATTTCGTAGCAAACCATTCCGTGAATAGCAAAGAATGAGATGACCGTAACTTTTCCTGCAGACACAACCACTTTTGCTATTTTGGGCGTTGCTATAAAGGAGATTTCCACACTGAGCTTTGCTGTTTGCTCTTAGGTTCAAAATGATGTAGCCAAGTTTCATCAGCAGTGATTACATTTGAAAGAAACTCCGGAACTTCGTCGAACATCAACCAACACTGCATGCAGACCTGCACGTGAATGTCCCTTTGTTCAGAAATTGACAGTCTTGGAACCCAGCACACAAACATATGTCATGTAATTTTTCTGTCACCAACGTATGGGTGGCACCAGAAAGTGACCCTCCCTCACAATGACAGCAGCAGCATTGTTTTCCTCCATAAGACCAGTAACTGGAGCACTGGGTCCACCTTCCTATGAAACTGATTGTCTACCCTCTTTAAACATTTTGAACCACCTTCAAGCTGTTCTGTAGGGAAGAACAGACTCTCCATAGGCCTCCTGTGACATTGTATAGGCCTCAGCTGAAGATTTGTTGAGACGAAAGCAGAATTTCAAAGACGCATATGCTTTCTCACAGGTGGGCACCAGGAGTCCCAATAATGAAACTACTACAGCGTGTTTGTTGCACAGAATATCATAAGATTAAATTGTATCGCGGCATATTATGACAAAAAAATTATGATCATTCTTTATTGAGCAGCACTTGTATTTGACAGCACAGGCACATCTCAGGAAACTCAGTGGCAAACAGTATAGCCTTGGAAACACACACACACACACACACACACACACACACACACACACACACACACAGAGAGAGAGAGAGAGAGAGAGAGAGAGAGAGAGAGAGAGAGAGAGAGAGAGAGAGAGAGAGAGAACTGGTAAATACATATGAGAGTCTTGTCGTGTGCTCACGTGCTTTCCGATGGTGCTCAGCGACCAGACAGCTCACCTCAATTACTTCTTTGGGCTCATTATGTGTTGCATCCACCCAGCTCTGCATGTCTATCACCTGGTGGGTGTGATCCTTTATGGAGGCGCACACGTGCTTTCTGACGGTGCTCAGCGACCAGACGGCTCACTTCAATTACTTCTTTGGGCTCATTATGTGTTGCATCCACCCAGCTCTGCATGTCTATCACCTGGTGGGTGTGATCCTTTATGGAGGCGCTCACGTGCTTTCTGATGATGCTCAGCGACCAGATGCTCACCTCAGTTACTTCTTTGGGCTCATTATGTGTTGCATCCACCCAGCTCTGCATGCCTATCACCTGGTGGGTGTGATCCTTTATGGAGGCGCTCACGTGCTTTCTGATGGTGCTCAGCGACCAGACGGCTCACCTCAATTACTTCTTTGGGCTCATTATGTATTGCATCCACCCAGCTCTGTATGTCTATCACGTGTTGGGTGTGATCCTTTATGGAGGCCACTACTAGGTCTGAATACGAGTGCCTAACAGTGAAGGCAGCTACGGTCGCCTTACTCTCCATGGCCAGCTTTGTGACTGCCTGCAGTTCACACACAGCCCTAGGACTGATGAACCATTCTGGTAGGATTTAATGTCGCTGATATTTTATTGCTTTTGTTCAGTAGGTATTTAATTAACGAGAAGTTAAAGTAGTTGCACATTACTTATGAGGTAATTACACCAGCTCGAACAGCTCAAATTGAGTGCATATGTGTTAATAATACAAAACTGTGCCTGTTGTACAGGGTGAGTCAGGAGGAAAGGTACATACTTTGACAGGTAATACTACTGGTGATTCTGAACAAAAAACTTCTAATAAACATATACCCTTTTCTTAACCGTCTCCAGGTAAACCAATGGAAACAGCTAGGAACGGAAAAGAGGCAGGTGATGGTAAATTAAGATACTATTATGTTATGGTTCGTTTAATTGTGTACGTTCCCTCATAGATGATGTTCAAACAGTCCACTGTCAACTTCAATGCATGTTTCTGCTCTTGTAGACAGGTGTTGTGTCCCCGATGGGAGCTCAGTTTTGTATTCTTTTACCTGGGCACAAGCATGTAAAACACGAGAAGTTCCTCTCTTGTGTCTACTTTGCACTTGTAAATGTCGCTCTTCAGCCACTCCCACAAACAGTAATCCAGTGGGGTAAGATCGGGTGACATCGGTGGCCAAGCAATGACTCCACGGCGAATGATCCGATGACCAGGATACATCGTGTTGACACACTATGTCACTGACCTTACGGAATGTGTAGGAGCTCCAGCATGCTGAAAGTACGTAAGAGCCCGTGTTGACAGAGGGATGTCCTCCATGTATTCTTGTAACTTATTTTGAAGAAACTCATGATACCATGTCCCACTAAGATAGTTATCTAAAGCAACTGCGCTGGTGTGTTGGTCATCAATAATATTGCACCACACATTGCCTGAGAAGTGTCATTGAAAATTCGTTTCCACAGTAGCGTGCACATTTTCATTTGCCCATACATGTGAGTTGTGCGTGTTCTTGATTCCATTGCAAGTAAATGTTGACTCACTAGTGAACACAATAGGTGAAATTAATCTCTCATTGGCAATGATCCATTGACATTTCTTGCCGGGTGGCAGCATTTCCTTCATGCAGATGTTGTACGCTTGCCGATGATAGGGATACAGACCGTTCTCGTGTATTGTGCGTATCACTTGTGTTTGTGAAATACCAAGTTGGGCAGCAACTCTTGTAGAGCTAGTAGTAGGGTTGTGTTCCATTTTTCACTTAAGAACACTGTAGTACTGTGCACTATGACAAGTACTGTCGGACTGAGATAACTGCACCATGGCCAAGTGAACTGCATACTGACATGGTCAGTAAAGACGACGCTACATATTTTTCAGTGGTTTACCTGGAAACGGTTAAGAAAAGGTCATATGTAGGTTAGGTGTTTTTTTTTTGTTCAGAATCACCACTAGTATTACCCCTCAAAGCATGTACAGTCGTGCTAAAAAGTATCCGAACGAACTGATTCGCATTTCGCCTGATTCGCATGCAACCCGCATAACCCAGCTGTTTAGAAGGTCCTCTAATCGCGTACTCGGTACAGTCGTTTAACTACTGAAAATGGTTACAAGAAGTCACCACTAGAAAACACTGCTCTGTATTGCAATAACTCAAGATGTAAAGTAATACTACGATACTACAAAAATGTGGGAACACCTTGTCACAGATAAGACTGTCCTTAAGGCTTTGAAGCTCACATTTATTACAATAAATGACGTACGTGAAATGTTAGCACTCTCATAGATAATGCACTTAGTAAGTTCGTTGTATTCATTATTTCCACTTCAAAGTAACATGCCGTACTTATTATTTAACACAAAATTACATTAAAAATTTAAGTTTACTGGTATAAAAGCTACAGCATGAAAAACACAAAACTGTTAATAACCCGAAGATCATTAATTTAGGAACCAATAGTAAAGTAAAGCAGTCATCAGTCAGAAGATTGGTTTGAACACCACAGTGCTTTAATGGGCATGGTCTTGTTGGAGGTGGTATGCTGTTGCTTTCCTCACACCTTTGAGCTGACTTACCTAGCGAGTTAATAGGGGAACCTACCGTTGAATGTGGCTATCGGACCACAGTGCAACTCGGCATTTTTCACATCAGCAAACACTGCCCGGAGGGAAATTAGTGTAAAATGGAACATAAAAATAGTGGGACTGACCAGGGATCAAACCCGAGACCTTTGTATTCGTAGCCTTGCTCTTACCACCATGCAGCCAACACTGTGGCTTCTGCTAGGCATTAAAATTAAGGATCTCTCGTTTGTGCCTACGTTGGCACTTGAGTGTTCTCGCACCAAAACAAAGAGAACTGAATTGAATGTAGTGCCTTCAACTTGGCATAAACAGAAAAGGAGAAAAATTAAACAACATAAGTGGTCTCTCTTTGATGCCTCAATCTTCATTGCCATTATGCATCTTATGAGAAAAAACTTACTCTTCATTAAAAAAAAAAAAAAAAAAAAAAAAAAATTCGTCATCTAATGCAAATATTTGCGATGTATTTTTACATTAAAATTTTACTAACAAAAATTGAAATAGAAGTCTTTCTTTTGTTCACGGCATCTTAATCGCTGAAGAGAAGCTGAAATTGAACAATACGTGCTTTGAACAAAGTCTTCTTACTGTTAACACAGTGGACTCACTACCGTGTCCAGTTCCCGTCCTCTTCTATAACTCCATTTAATCACCGGGAACAGAGGCAACAAGCTTTCTGATGAATCTGTCACTCTGTGACATCTCTTCCCATGGTGCCTGAACTGCTTCCGACAATGCTGCCTTGGATGTTGGTGCAGGTCTTTTGCTCCTAATAATTTTTTCCATCTATGCCGTGCTCTATGGGATTGAGGTCAGCAGCTTTTGGAGGCCAGTCCAACAGCTCAATGTCTCCTTTCATCTGAACCATTGTCTTACACAATTGGCTGTTTGAATTGGGGAACAGTCATGTTGAAAGATGATTCTACCTCCAGGAAACGGCTGACAAACAGAAGGAAGCATAATTTCTTCCAGTATTTCATAGTAATAAGCACAACAAAAAGGGCGCTCAAGTTCCCACATTACGCTGCAACCATTTGCTGCTATCCAGCACCAACCTGTGGCAGACATCTGGCCACACCTTTGCCGTTGCTGGACATACACTACTGGCCATTAAAATTGCTACACCAAGAAGAAATGCAGAAGATAAACGGGTATTCATTGGTCAAATATATTATACTAGAACTGACATGTGATTACATTTTCACGCAATTTGGGTGCATAGACCCTAAGAAATCAGTACCCAGAACAACCACCTCTGACCGTAATAACCTGGGCATTGAGTCAAACAGAGTTCGGATGGCATGTACAGGTACAGCTGCCCATGCAGCTACAACACGATACCACAGTTCATAAAGAGTAGTGACCGGTGTATTGTGACGAGCCAGTTGCTCAGCCACCATTCACCAGACGTTTTCAGTTGGTGAGAAATCCGGAGAATGTGCTGGCCAGGGCAGCAGCCGAACATTTTCTGTATTCCAGAAAGGACCTACAACCTGCGGTTGTGCATTATCCTGCTGAAATGTTGGGTTTTGCAGGGACTGAATGAAGGGCAGAGCCACGGGTCGTAACACATCTGAAATGTAACTTCCACTGTTCAAAGTGCCGTCAATGCGAACAAGAGGTGACTGAGACGTGTAACCAATGGCACCTCATACCATCGCGCCGGGTGATATGCCAGTATGGTGATGACGAATACACGCTTCCAATGTGCATTCATCGATGTCGCCAAACAGGGATGTGACCATCATGATGCTGTAAACGGAACCTGGATTCATCCGAAAAAATGACGTATTGCCATTCATGCACCCAGGTTCGTCGTTGAGTACACCATTACAGGCGCTCTTGTCTGTGATGTAGGGACAAGGGTAACCACAGCCACGGTCTCAAAGCTGATAGTCTGTGCTGCTGCAAACGTCGTCGAACTGTTCATGCAGACGGTTGTTGTCTTGCAAACGTCCCCATCTGTTGATTCGGGGATCGAGACGTGGCTGCATGATCCGTTACATGCCTGTAATCTCGACTACTAGCGATACGAGGCCATTGGGATCCAGCACGGCGTTCCTTATTACCCTCCTGAACCCACCGATTCCATATTGTCGACCAACGCGAGCAGCAATGTCGCGATAGGCTACAATCCGGCCTTTATCAAAGTCGGAAACGTGATGGTACACATTTCTCCTCCTTACACGAGGCATCACAGCAATGTTTCGCTAGGCAACGCCGGTCAACTGCTGTTTGTGTGTGAGAAATCGGTTGGAGACATTCCTCGTGTCAGCACGTTGTAGGTGTTGCCACCGGCGCCCACCTTTTGTGAATGCTCCGAAAAGTTAATCATTTGCATATCACTACATCTCCTTCCTGTCGGTTAAATTGCGCTTCTGTAGCTCATCATCTTCGTGGTGTAGCAATTGTAATGGCCAGTAGTGTATTTACAGTCGTATCTCGTTCCACTTGGTCGATACACATGGACAGAGCTATTTGGAGCAGTTAAAATACCTTCTTGTCGGTACATATAATTCGGTCCCTGTATGAAAGCGGCTTCCTTCTGTAGGCCAGTGCGAAAACACAAGCTTTTGTGGAAAAAGGTGATTATTCCATAGGACTTATCCCATTTATTTTAATGAGAGAACCTTAACAAAATAATAATACTTCAAAGGATGCTGGTTTTTTTATTTTTTCACATAGTATTACAGTTAAATCAACTTTCAAATGATACAAGTTAAGTACTTATACAAAGTACGATCAGAGAGTGTCGTCTTCCTGCTGAGTTGTGTTAAATGTTTTCAAAGAGGATCCTAGCTTTAGGTTCACAGAATTTGGCCAAACTCTATAGGTCTTTATACTTTGCTGCACTTATTTGAATGGGCCCTAAAATAAAATAAGTGATTAGGAATCTATTTTTTTCTTTAATGAAATTTATAAAAGGGTCCAATGAAAATAACTTACCATCATAGGAGAGGCCTGTAAGAATGAATTCTTCATTTTGTGGTGGCCGATTGTTCCTTTTTACAATGGCTGCTTCTTCCCACGCTGCATTGTACAGAATGTCTTCGGTGGTGTTGTCAGTCCTTACCTGTCGTACTGGCCGAATTGGAAACTTCCTTTTTGCCTAGAATGGAGTTAGGTGTTCTGTCCATTTCCGAAATGTGTTTTGCCCAACAATCTGATCACTGTTTTGTTCATTTTCTGTTATAAGTTGAACTACAAAGCGTGAAGGTTTCCGCCGAGCTGCTTCAGGTGTGTTAAGCCAGGAGTGTAGAACAAGTGTCTATTCGTGGATAACCAAAGCTGATACTGAATTCTGCTAAAAAGATTTTTCTGTAGTAGTGGTAGGACACCTTCACTCCTCGATTTTGTTCCTTAAACAATTCAGACATTATTTTTGCATTCAAATCTTGTTGCAAGTAAGTTCGTTTGGAATCTTTCAAACCATAATCATTGTTCCTGAAAGGAAATGATTTAATGTGGTTTCTGATTAAATTTACATCATCATCCTTAATCCTGTGAGACCTAACATCGTGCTTTCCTTGTTTGCTTTTCGCACAAAATCCAGTAGCTGCCAGACCAGTGCAAACAGTTTCTACTCGTTTTTCCCTATTCCATGAAAAGAACCAAAAGCGTTTTTTCAAACGTCACAATCTACTGCCTGGCCACCATCATTTTTACCACGGACTCTGTATTTAAAAGTGGCCAAATAAGTTCCAGCCTCTGCTGCTGGTTTCCGATTACGTCGACGCTGTACAGGAAGAACAGATACCGAGCCGCTAATGTAAGTGTCTTGCTCGTCTTTACTTTCCACGAGATTAAACTGTTAAAGTATCGAATGTTCTACTAAATTTGGTACCACTTCAAAACATCGAAGTCGACATTCTACCACTTTTCTTTTTTTTCGTCCCTGAACTTAGAAACTCATCAGCATCATTCTCCATGGTTTGTGAAGCCATTGTTTGTGACTTGTCAACTGTTTTGGCACGGAATTGTGATGCACTGTAGTTAAATTCTTCTATCTCGGCGGTTCGCACATGCCCGCATAGACGCAGGAGATTGCTGCGTTGCCAGTTGTACGCGCCAAGAGAAGCAGCGCCATAGTATAGTTCGCAAACATACGTTTAGGGGGGAGCTCGCAGAAGTAAAGCCACCACGGCCGCATTAACCCTTTCGCTGCTACAGAGACGTGCTCCCCGCATTCCGCGATGTGCGTGATTTTGTCATCGTTACACTGTTCGCCTGTGCAGACACATGGTGTTTCGACTGCTTTGACATACTTTATCATTCGGTTTCACAAAAAGTATTTGGTCCAAAAATTTGATTTTCACACATCTTCTTGACTGATACCTTCTCCCCATAAATGACTCAATTTTATTTCGATGTTCAACACAGTTATTGTGCGTCTAGCATTAGATGTAGTAAACCATGGCACGGAATTTTGAAGAGTTTGCAGAGGTACAAGTCCATAGCGTATACTTCCCGTATGGTCGGTTTTAGATGCCACTAGAAATTTCAGAAAATTACATTCAAACGAATAAAATTCATGAACTAAGACACTTGATATTGTTTTTAAAATAAAGAAAATATTAAGCACCTATTAAGGTTTGAACTCAAAACCTTTCGCATAGCAGCCATACACATTTTTTAATCATTTTGTTCGTTATTGATCGTTGTGTTTGGTTGTTGCGGACGTCGCAAGACATTCTGTTCAAGTTTGGTGGTTGATCTTCTACTCAGTTTTTTTACTATAGAGGCCAACCGGCTCTCTGATCGAACACGCTGAGCTACCGCGCCAGCGAGCACTTCAACCATTACGCTTACGCATCTTGTCATTCAATATATTTCAATCAATCTCTTTATTCATCCGTTAACAATATACATTGTATGGATGTAGTCAATTACAATATAGTTTCTGATATTTTATGTGTTGCAAAAACTTGCATAATAAATCCAAATATTTTACATCACTTTATATAAATAATCTTACTTTCCCCTATTAGACAATTACAATATAATTTCTGTTATTTAATGTGTTACAAAAATTTGCATAATAAATACAAGTATTTTACTTCACTTTATATAAATAATGTTACTTTCCCATATTTAGATATTCTTCAATGTTGTAAAAACTGTTTCTTATTAAAAATTGTTTAAGATCTACTTTGAATTTATGACATTCTTTAATTTTCTTTATTGCAGCAGGCAATGCATTAAAAAGTATTTTGGGCTGGTAGTTGACACTTTTTTGGTATAGTGCTCCTTTGTGGGCCTCTCTGTGAAAATCATCTCTATTTCTTGTTTCGTGTTTATGAATTTGATTATTTACTGTTGAAAATTCCTGGTGAGTTTTCAGAAAGCAGACCCATTCATATATGTATAAGCTAGGAAGAGTCATTATTTTAAATTCTTTAAATATTTCCCTGCATGACATTCTACGGGGAACCCCTTTCATTATTCTAATAGCCCTTTTTTGAAGTTTGAAAGCTTGTTTTGCCATACCTGTATTTCCCCAGAAGATCACACCATATCTAAGCAAACTGTTCATATAAGCATAATAGGCACACAGCAATGATTCAGTGTTGCAACAGTCCCGAAGCATTCTAAGCACATAGCAGCATTTACTTAGTTTTTTACTCAAAGCTTCTAGATGCTTTTCCCATCTCAAGTGCTCATCCACCCATATACCTAGGAATTTTGTATGTGGAGCTTGTGCAATAACATAGCTCCCTAGCTCAGCTTTTACTGTTCTTCTAGTTTTACTTTTAATATTACTGAAATTCATCAATGCTGTTTTATCCTTATTTATGATCAACACATTATCACTAAACCATTTTCCTGTCTCATTTATTGTCCTTGAGACACACTGTTGTAGATTATCCTCGGTGGATCCTTTTATGAAAATGCTAGTGTCATCAGCGAACATCACCGTTTCTGCCACTGTCAGATGCTTTGGCAAATCATTTATAAACACCAAGAACAACAGAGGGCCTAACACTGAACCTTGGGGCACTCCATAGCTAGTTTTTTTGAAGTCAGAAAGATAGTCATTGCCTTCATGGTATATTTGTACTTTCTGTTGTCTATCCGAGAGATAAGACTTGAACCATTTGAAGGCAAGTCCCCGGACCCCATAAAATTCTAGTTTCATAAGCAATAAATCATGGCTGATTAGATCAAACACTTTAGATAAATCTAAGAATATCCCGCAGCTTAACTCATTCTTGTCCAAGGCATTTAGGACCATTTTCATGAATTGGAAGACTGCCGTTTCTGTGGACCTGTTCTTTCTAAACCCATTTTGAGCATTAGTCAGTATTTTATTTTTATTCAGAAAGTCAGCTAGCCTTTCATACATTACTCTTTCTATTACTTTAGAGAAACCTGACAATAATGACACTGGCCTATAATTATTTATGTCAGCTGTACTATCCTTTTTGTGTAGTGGCTTTACTATGGAGAGTTTTAGTTTTGATGGGAACACCCCTGTCCTGAAAGAAGTATTAATAATGTCAGCTAGGTTAGTATCTATACTGGTAGAACTGTGTTTGATTACCTTGTCTGGAATTCCGTCAATACCACAAGACATTTTATTTTTTAGTTTATTAATAGCATTTCTAACTTCACATTCTGTTACTGGGTACAGAAACATCGTCTTTTCACAAGTTGGTACTTTTATGTTTTTGTTGTTTGAATTGCATAGACCTTTAATTAGGTTCGGTGCTATGTTCACATAATGTTCATTGAATATATTGGCTATCTGTTGAGCATCTTCTATCACTTTCCCCTCACTTTTAATTTTGAAGTTATGGGTCTTGGTTTTACGTTTTCCTATGCTATTGTTTATAACCTTCCAAATAGATTTTGATTTATTGCTTCCCTTGTTAATGTATGAATCATTGCTTAGCCTTTTTGCTGCCTGTAAAACTTTCCTGGAGGACTTTAAAATGCCGACAAATACTGTTTGTTTGATTATGAATTCTCACGTTTCGTCGGAGTACAGTAGGAAATAAACAATTACCGCTGTTCTTTATCGCGAAAAAGGGGTTAGTGAGAATGATACAAACACCTTTTCTTGCTATCGCCTTAATTAGGAGGCTTTTTGCTTGTTTGGTTTAATTAATTAATAGAGTATGAAGCAATTGGTATAAAGAATGCTTTTTCCAGACTTTCCATAAAACAAAGTCTGCTATCAAGACACTGCTTTTATTCAATTACTTTATTTATGACTGAACGTTTGTGAAACTGAAGTGCTCTGCACTGCAGTCTGAGCTCTGCCAACGTCGTTCTCTGTTCATTGGCTGACTGTGTTTTGTGACGTCAGATGCGCAGAACGAACCTGAACTCGGCCGCCGTCATAAATGACGCGCACTTTTAAAACAAACTAAAAGCCGCAAACTGTGCGCATTAAACTCCACTTGCCCGAGTTTTGCAGCACGAACTGCAATGAACACCCACTACTGTAGACTAACTATCGGAGCTTCTTATTCACTCGTGTCTTGGAGCGAGACTGAGGACAGTATTGTGCGCCAATCTACAAACAGGTCTAGACGTGCCTACGAGTCATGTTTCACGGCGCAACAAGCGCTGATCTATGGAGGTAAAATAAGGGGAGATGGCGTTACAAACACGCTGTACGTTGTTTTGAAGCCAGTGGGCGGCGCCTGCCGCCATCTTGGATGCCCCAAAAACATTAGCAGACAAGTGTTTACAATTCCTTCTTGTTCGTTATTTCTGTCGTGTGCACTCGATATTTATTTTATACTGTAAATGCTACATTGTTTTAGTGTACAACATAGCATAAGGAATGAAACTCCAAACGTTTTTCTGGTCTTAAATGCGTATTCGATATAGTAATACAACACGAAAATATGACGCTTCTGGCCTCAGTACCGCAATTCCTTTTTGTTTATACACTTCGAATAACCGAGAAGCGAAGTATGTCCTATGAAAAGCGTGCTTTCGTAATTCATTTTTATTCACTTTCATTGTGTTTGTGTCGATAATTGAGAAGGCCTGAACTCCAAAAGCAATGATTGACAGTTTAGAGGCATTGATTTGTATTCTTTGCCATTTTCAAGTCAAATGCAAATTTTAAAGGTTCAAGTTTGCAAGAAACTTGCTTTATTTCCATTGGTGTCCCATAGATGTATGCAGGGATGATATAAACAAGCCGCCATGTCAATAAACTGAAAGATTCGATAAATTACGAAGGAAAAGAACGGAATTTAAGATTGTCAGGCCCACTGTAGTTTACACATCTGCTTTCGTTTTTAAATTGTATCTGCCAAGTGACATTCAGTGTGGCAAAGAACAGCAATTTACAGGGTAATACGACAACTCAGTGATTAATGTAATGATCTAAATAACCTGGACATAGATAGGGAACTTTGCTTTAACAAATATTTATGAAAATACAAAGTACAGTCACCAACAAACTTAAAATACTCACATACTCCTTTACCTTTAACCCAAATGAATACAGACTCATTAACGGATATTTTCCTCTTACTATTAGTATATAAAGACAATGCAGAAGGAGACATATAAGCAGATTTAACAAAGTCCTTATTAGCCATTTCTGCCATATAATTTAACCACTGTAAGAGGTGTTCCACACATTTTACTGAAGATTTAATTAACTACATGTAGCTACATTACTTACATATGTAAAATTATCGCATTTTAAAACATTAGTCCCCATTTCCAGGATTTTTCTTGCCAGGACTTCTCAGTTACTTGGGAATAACCAAATAATGAAAACAAAGTGTAATGAAAACCTTTAGAGAACTCTTCGTGTTGGACTGATAAGAAATCTAAAGTCGAATCACAGAAATAAAACCATACTGTAAAACTTTACAGTGCATCAGGATTTCAAGTATATATAAGAAAATAGCGCTTAAATAAGTCCACTTACTAATGAAATGTGATTTGTTTAAACTTTAGACTACAAGCAGAATGATTAGTACGCCAGTAAGCGACACAAGCCGGCATTTTTATCAAAACACTTCATGACTACACGGAATCAAACTACCAGAAGTGAATGTTTTGGGGTAGCTAACATGGGGATCTTCACTTGGGTCGGCTTCAAGTTTGTGATGTCATGATAACTCTTATTTTTACCTCCATGGACTGATCCCAGTCTTCATGCAATTCCCACGAATCTTTGGACTGAACCCTTTTATTGCTCAAACAAAACAGATTGATCTACCTTATCCCCAAATAGAGTATTCTTTTTTTAGAAGGACCGGAGCCATTTATCCGGCAACCAACGCCATTCGAAAGCCATTCGTTCAATGTATAGTTGGGCCTGAAAACATCCGTTTAGAGAATTGATGGACTTATCCCTTTTATCCCGCCAGCCCTTCGGATGTGCTTGCAGCTGCCTGCAGCCTGTGACGCGCAGCAACCAACGGGGTGCAAGACGGCACCGCCTCTTTGATGAGTGTTAAACTGCCGCCGGTATGTGCGCGATGTGGCGAGGCGCGACCACTGTAGAAGAAGAACGAATAGAGATAAAATAAATAAGTACATTGTTTACCGCTGCTGGCGCGGTGAAGAAAATGAATTCTAATGACCAAACATGGCTCCAGGCCATAAACAATTCATCAGGTGATTCCACCGCACCGTCAAAAACATCATCGCAATTGTCGTATAGGAGTGACGGGTCATCATCTAGAACAAACAATATATATAAATCGATTTGTCAGAGAGAACTAAACTTCCTAAATTACTACTAACACTACTAATACAGAACGCTAATCTTTTTTTTTTTAACTTACAAGTATTCTGCCTGGCCATCTCGTCATTACTTGCTGGAGGCTGCTGTTGCATCTGCCGATGACCAGCCTCCAGTTGCCTGTCTAGTAAATCGAGATCGTCTAGTGCTGTTCCTATAACAAGATGAGAGATAATTTTATTTATTTTCAATGCTGAGTTACACTGAAAGATCACACACACTGATATTTGTATCTATATCTTGTACAGACGTATGACACAAGTGACACCCACCCTCAGCTGACCACATTCGAAGTTTGTGAGTTCTGGGGAGCGCCCCGTTCTGTTTTCTCACTATGTCTGTTGACTAGTGATGTTGCTGACATGGAGTAACTGACAGCACAGTGGGGGTGTCCGGACACTTTTGATCACATAGTGTGCGCCAGATACAAACAGCATTAAACAACTCTTGCAACAGCTGAGATACGATAGAAGATAAGCTAAAACAGTTGAAATTACACAATAATTCTGGGAAATGACTGTCACATGTTGCAATGGCTCACCGTCTATGATTATTTATCTTCAGTGCATCCACTGAATTTCATGATATTCGTGTAGTGCTTCATGTGCAATTACAACACAATTGTGAAATCATAACATTATTCTCAGACATTCATTTCCACTTTTAGTATTGGGTCTTCGTTAACATCAAAAGCAGACGTTTCAGTTACTTCTGGACCTTAAAAAAACTGGAACAAAACACTTTCTTGTTTAATGCTTGCACATGAACGTCTTCTTCCATCTCATTACCTTTCCTTGAGCAGCATGTGTAGAGTTAGTACTCAATCCTGTTATATGCTGGGGTTCATTGTAAAGATGTGTGTGTCCATGTAAACTGTTGCTGTAACAATAGGCGCAGTGATAAACAACGTCCCGGTAATTGCGTTGCGCATTAAGTGAGATATTATTTCCCTTTCAGGCAGTCCCTTATCTGCTGTACCACAAGATGCGGGTGCTCAAACATATAGATCTGGACAATATGCCTATTTACAATTTTGAAAAGTGTAACTGAAACATATTTGTATTCTGTACACTTATAGGTTACTATTTTGCTTACAAATGCTCTGCACTCAATCACAGAATTTTCCAGAGGAAGCAGAAGTTTTGTGTTTGGCAACTCAGCCTATATCAATTAATGCTTTTTAAATTTTTCATTTGCCGGCAATCTTGCCCTGAGTCAAACCTATGCTTTGTCAGAAATGCTTTTAGTTTGTTTTTAAATACCTGATCTGGATCGAGTTTTATTTGATCTCGAATCTTATTGTGTAATATTCACCAAGGTGAATTACAGTTTCTTGCTATAGTCATGTCCTTGAAAACATCTGATATAATGTGTGTGCAAAATCATGTTTAATTGCCTCTCTATGGATAGCCTGAGGGCCGATACTAACTAGGTGGTGGATTGTGGCCAGAAGTGTGGGCTTCACACATCTGTTGATGATTCTGTTTATCTCATTGAGTACGACACTGACTTGCTTTGCGTGTGCTGATCTGTTTTTCATGCAGCTTTCATTTTTAACTGTCCCTTTTGTCAGTTAGTTAAGTAAAAATGCTTTTAGGCTTGTGAACATCAGTATTTGTTGGTAAGTTGACTGCTACCTAGCTTATACATTGCATAATTTCCACCGTTGTTGTGCATCAGTGTACTTTACGGAGTGCAGTATTCTGACCACTCGTCAAATATAGAGTGCCTAGGAATCTGTTTTCTCGGATCGTTTGACAATAATTCAGGCAAATCGTATTAATGGAGTTTATTACAGTAAGTTAAATTGACAATACTTAACTTTGCGTAGTCACAAAGGTGTGTCAGAAGCAATTGGCGACATGGAAAATACATCAATGCCCTTCGGTATATATAATTTCAGTGGGAACAAAACAAAACAGTTCATAAGTAGCATTTGTATGATAGCTAGTCTTCCACTCCCCCGTGACTAGGTGGCACAGCGGTTATATAAGGGTAAGTCAATTATTATCCGCAAAGTAGTTATAAAATTTTATTGCAATCCAATAGGAAACTTACAAGAACATCATTTTTCGACATAGTCTCCTTGCATTTCAATGCGCTCTGTCCACCATTGTACAAACTTTATGATGCCCTCATAAAAGAAGGTTCTCAGTTGAGCTGCGTTCCAGGAATGCACCGTTTCTTTCACTGTTTTGTCTGAAACAAAGCAACAGCCCATTAACCCTTAATCACAGGCGTGAGTACTTCTCACGCGACTACATTCGTGTGTTCAGAAGGCGGCGGGAAAAATACGTAAAAATTGAAGCAGGAACGTGTGGTATCTCCGCTTACAGTCACTCACGTGCAGCGAACCGGCTTTATTGTTGCGCCCACGCACTATGCTCAAGGGAGAGGCTTGGTGACAAAAACGACTAATGCAGTTTCGGGTCAGTACACATTTATTCTTCCTAACGTTACTATAAATGACAAATACGAGGGTTGTTTTTTAAGTAAAGGCCGTTTTTATTTTTTTTAAAAGATACAAATACTTTTGTAAAGAAAACTTAGAAATGATTCTACACACTTTTACCCACGTTTCATCTCCAGTGACAATTTGACTCGACATGTCATCCCCTTCTTCCTCGTAACAAATCAAAAAGTCCAATGAAGTGGCAAATCGCTTCCCTTTGTGGTCCTCTGTGAGGAGTCTGGGTACCCACCGAGAACACAGTTTCTTAAAGTTTAGGTTTTCAGACACAATTTTGTACAAAACCGATCTTGAAACTTGTGGAAATTGTGAATCTTCTGTCCTCACGAATCTTTGTTTCGACTGCAGCCACCAAATCATCCATGATCAGAGGGCCGACCTGAGAATTCTTTGCCACGGTTGTTTTGACGGCCATTTTTAAACTCTCTAACCCACTGACGCACTTTACCTTCACTCATTGCATTCGAGCCATAAACTTCTGTTAACTGACGACGAATTTCTGCAACTAATAGGCTTCTCGAGGCCAAAAAACGTATCACTGACCGTATCTCTCCCGCAGTGGGCGATTCAATAATCGTAAACATCATAAAGTAGCACAGCGATGCGAACAGCCTTTACTTAAAGAACAACCCTCGTACCACTCATCGCTAATGTCTGTCCATACAGGTGCATTGCACTTGCGGCACGCCTCGATCACCGATCCCGGAGGGTATACACTCCAGTGACGAGCCATGGCGCGACCGCTTGTATCGAGCGAGACAAAAGGCGGCGTCACCGAATGTGCTGCTCCTGGCGCGACCGGAGGTGCCGTAACGTCCGCGAGAGACACTTTAACAGTGTGGTGCACACTGCGGACGGCGACTGCGTTTACGACCGCGTGTAAGCATTTACGGCGGAGTCACATTGACTTGACACACATGGTCCGGTGGGAGAACTGGGAGATGTGTGTTGCGTCGCGACGACTAGCTCGCACTGCCCACCTGCTTTGTACCCGTGCGGTCCGGTGTGCGACGCAGCGTTGCCGAAATTCGGCGTAACGGTACAGCTGCCCCTACTCGTGTCGACAGTGCCATAGTTCAGCCCTCCGTCCGTTGGACGGTGCTGCGGCCACAAAAGCACCAATCTAGCGTTACTTTTTGAATTTAGTACTACATATTTATTCTTCAGTTATACATAAATGGTAACATATGCAGAAAATATTGTTTTGGTGCTGTGAAAAAGACCTATTCGTATTACACTCTTTAGTTCTCATTGAAATTTACAGTGATGGACAAATATCGAAATATCTAAGTGTAGTATGTCAGCTGAAACTTGGTTGTTGCAGGTTAATGTCGATCGAGTACCATCGGTGTTAAATTTAACAAGTATTCTTAACAGCGAGTAAAATAAACAGAAAAAATCTGCACTACTGAAAGTGGCCATACTTTGCACCACCTTACACACACTGTGGACACACCTTACGAGAGCATTCCAAACAAATTGGAACCTTGCACTTGCGAAAAAAAAAAAAAACTTGTCTTTCTCTTCTTTTTTTGGTGGACACATGCGACATGTCTTCCTTCCATCCCTAGGTAGTTTGTCCTCCTTTTCCAACTCCTCACGGAGATGTACTTCAGTTCCTAGAATTCGACCGATAGAAAATCTCAATTCTCGTGGGAGGGGTTTATTCGTTATCCTCTCACACAGTGAAGGTTCGGTCAGTTCTTTCGCTAGGGCTTTCTTGAAGTTCATCCTGGTAAGCACAGTTCTTTCCTCGAATGACTAATGAACAATATATGCATTGACAACACTCATGTCAGGAAACGGAAAACCACAGCCCACAGCCACGGTCCAGCGTTGTGTGCGGTGACTTGAACAATATTTGGCACACTTTTCGTCTACAGTATAAACACCACCCTTTGTGTTATTATAGTGGGCTATTATTACAGGTTTTGTTACTTTCCACGTCATCGAAATGAGAATGATGTGTTTGGTAAACTTATACAGCTTTGTTCCAACTTCACGTCTACAGGAAGGCAAGAAAGACACCAGGAATTTCCTTTCGGTTCTTCCGCATTGTTCCCACTGTGGTCAAACCATTTTCCCATAGCACGTGTGCAAGTTCAAATGACACATACCAGTTATCAGCAGTAATGTTGCGGTTAGTATGTGCCATTGGCTTGCCGAATCTGAGGATAGCCTGAGTGGGAACCGCGTATTTCTTCTCGTCTGGGGAAAGTCCTGCTCCATCAGTACCTTTTCCACAGTAGAGATAGGTGTTAAAGAAGTAATGGAGTCGGCGAGGCATTGAAGCTTCAGGCCGCACTTTGCTGGATTAGATGGAATATACATTTTGAATTTACAGCGTCCTCTGAAAATGAACAGCATTTCGTCAACTGTAGCATTAGCGCCAAGAATATAGGATCGCTGCGAATTTTCGTTGAATTTATGTAGAATGTTTGTTATAGCAGCTGCTGGATCAGAAACCTCATGTAACTCCCTGTCATTGGGGTTGTCAAATCTCAGGCAGTAGAGAATTACAGCAAATCTTGCGGATAACACAGTGATACGGAAAATATCATGGTCAGTCCCATCAATACAAAAGAGATAACGTATGTCTTCGTTATTCGATTTGAATTCTCAGTGTACATAAGAAGGCTGTGAAACTCTTCATTTCAGACATTGTACAAGGCCTGACTTCTGTTCTCTCCGTATTTGTGTATTTTCCTCGAATTTTTTCGAGGTTCTCATTTGTCCATGTGAGTATTTCATTCAGCATATCGTCACTGAAATTATAGCTCCAAGCAGTCAGTGGGTCGATCTGTGATTGTCCTCTGAGTTCGTGTCGAAGTGCTGGTATCTTCAATATATTATGAGCTGGAATTCTGACATGCCTGTCTCCTTCTGCTGCCGACCACTTGAACCTATTTCTGCCATAGAAGTATTTCCTAGCACGTTCCTCATCACTTTCACTCTCTCCATACACACTGGATTCCGAATCATGTGTATAAAATCACCTTCCTCCACATCAGAAAAATCTAAATCGGATGTATTGCTCCCCACTTCATCAATAATTCTTGAAAGTTTCTCTTCAAAATTTGGATCATCTATTCTCACAAATGAAGTACCAGGATTACCCGACATAGTTCCAAAGTTGTCACCGACAGATGCAAAGAACAAAACAACCACAACGAAAAAGAAAAATGTTCAGTCAGTCCTGACTTACTCTAACACAGTCGTACGTTCTCGTGGACGTCGTTTCAACGAAACAAAAGCAAACACAGCAATTGCCACAGCAGTCACTGTTGCAACAAGCAGCAGACCGAGAATAATTAAGCTACTGGGCCGCCCAGTTCTTCAAGGTCAATAGCGTTCCTAGAAACAAGGGTGTGAGGGACCGCATGACTATAGTTAAGGCTTAATGCTGTCCGAGTGGACAAGTGATAGAAGGGGCAAGATCGGGTCTATATGGAGGATGATCCAGTACTTCAAATTTGAGTTTCTGTAGCGTTTCAGCAGTGTGGGCAGCAGTATGCGGACGGGCATTGCCGTGCAACAACACAACATCTTCTGACAGCAATCCTCGGCGTTTGCTTCGAATTGCAGGCTTTAGCCTGGCAGTAAGCATCTCACTGTAACGTACACTGTTTACTGTTGTGCCCCTTTCCGCATAATGTTTCAGTACTGGACCTTGTGTGTCCCAAAAAACTGTAAGCATCAGTTTTTCTGTCGACAGTTGGGTCTCGAACTTTTTCTTGCATGGCGACTTTGGATGTTTCCATTCCATACTCTGCCGTTTACTCTCCAGCTCATAATGATGGATCCATGTTTCGTCACCAGTAATGATCCTGTTAAAGATGTCCCCTTCGTTACCAAAGTGATCCAAATGATTTTTGCAGATGTCCAAGTGCATTTGTTTATTCAACTGTGTGATTTGTTTTAGGGCCCATCTTGCACAAACTTAATGTAACCCATGTCTGTTGTGGATGATTTGGTAGGCAGAACCGTGACTAATTTGCCACTTTGCCAATAATTAATCGTCTGTCGAAGAGAATAATTTCACATGTGTACGCTCAATGGTGTCTTCATTTGTGGTAGTAAACGGTCGTCCGGCTCCTTCATCGTGCGTAACACTTGTGCGACCATTTCGGAATTTTTCAATTTATTCGTAGACACTCTGTTGTGGCAAAACACTGTTCCCGTACTGTCTCGAAAGTCTGTGATGAATTTCGGTCCCTGATACGCCTTCCGACCCCAAAAAACAGATCACTCAACGTTACTCTTCTTTCGTGTAAATAGACAACAGAGCAGTCATGATTAATAGCACGGCAGCAATAACGAAACTACCATAACAGCTAGAAAATTGCAAAGATATAACAACAAATAAACAAAGCACGAGTCATCAACGTATAAAGACAGTACTACCAAAAGAAACAAAAATATAACTAAATTGCGGAGAATTATCTTACCCTCGTAATATCTTCGCGCAGATGCCAGTCCTGTCTTGGTGTTGTCCTAGAGTGCATACTATTGGCTGACGTAGTCTCACAGCTCTATCTGCTCCTCTGTTTTTCATCATCATGCCGGTTCCTTTCTTTACACCGCAACACAGAGCAAGTTTTATTTGGCAGATACACAGTCTCTTTTGCCTCAGAATGTGAAATACTGACTTCTGTGAGTTTCGCAGTGTAGCTCACGGTAAAGGGAACCTCAACTACAAGCTCCAAAATCGCCTACCTGTGCTTCCACAGTTTGAGCAGGTATGTTGCCCACTTCATTACTAAGTACTTAGCTGGTACACCTCCTTGCAGATGTATTCAGTAAATTTCAAAACGTATCTGTGTCAACATGTAGTCCATACTCTCACCAGTACTACAGTAAATGCCAAATCTAAGAATATCATCAGAATTAGAGACCTCTTATAAAAATTGAGTGACGAAAGTTTGCAAAATGATCTCCAGGTTTCTGCAGAATGGGCAGACCAAAATGTAAGCAACAGGTAAAGTTTGCAACAGCTGGAATGAGGTGCTAGTGGCTATGTAACTACATCTTTCCGCCATAAGTGACATTTGCTATATCATTATGGCAGAAATTAGTAGTGATGTGAAACAGCAACTAGTGCAAAGTAATGCTGTAGATATACAGTGTAGCTACTTCCCATGGCCAAACAACGAGACACACAGCTGGTCTATACCTTGAAGAGGCAGCTTACAAGTGCAACACTTTACAGATTCATGTAACTCTGAATGAAAATGTTTAGAGGGATCTAGGGACAATGTGAAAGGAGATAATGTTGCAGAGTAATTGTGTCACTTTTAAATAAACAGAAAAATAATTTGGTTCTGTAGAAAACTGGTCTTAAATTTTGTATTTATGGTACACACAGACAAGCCTGCTTATTTTATTGTTTATTTATGCAGATTGGGGCATTGTAATTGTACATACCCATCTAGAGTAGTCATATAATTTAATTTTGTACTGTCATATAATTTCTGTGATCTTTTTGAAATTGTACTTTAACTTGGCTTTCAGCACATCCTCGACTAGTTTCAATATTACCTTCTGTTTTAATGTTATCATGTTACATGTGAGGCAATGTGCTTTACATTAAGAATGAAGATTCACTACCCCCTCTGCCACCCTTTCAGTACCACTGATTTCACATGCATACTCAATTCAGCTATTTACTTTTGTATTAATTTAGCATATAATTTTTGTGTTAGTACAGCATTTTAGTTATTGTTTATAATCACAGTTTACATTAAATCAGAACTTTAATAATGCCTTCTTTAGCTT
Source organism: Schistocerca gregaria (assembly GCF_023897955.1). NCBI lineage: Eukaryota > Metazoa > Arthropoda > Insecta > Orthoptera > Acrididae > Schistocerca > Schistocerca gregaria. The sequence goes on along the minus strand of NC_064930.1, from coordinate 108,201,347 downwards.
TTTGTTGTAACCTGTTGACTCAGGCATTCATATTTGTGCAAGTGATACACAATAATGTAACTGATAATAAGAGAAGTTTTGTTGTTTTAATATTTTAAGCAAAAATACCCCCACTTCCAAAATGATGTAAATAATAGTGTCTAGTTCCATATTTTTCCCGCTTTGTTAGACACTGTAGTGTTATCTTGAATGTGTTATTTCATTCTGTTAGGAGCACACATTCCCGCTAGGCATATACATATGAATCAGGAGATCTAACTTAAGTATTCATTCTAGAAATTCTGAAACAGGATACTGAAAGCTCAGATTATGGTAAGAAGTTTTTATGCATTTTTTTATTTTTTGGGATCATATGCTTTACAAAATATAAGTTGAATTTTGACTTCTATTTAAATACAGTGTTTACAAAAATATTATTCTCTAATAATATTCAATAACTGCTATTTCAAGTAATTTTATGTATGCAATCCAGGTTGCATTCAAGAGTTTGTAAAAGAACAGTGTATGTGATTGAGACTTGATATAAAATTTTATGCCATCATTATGGGCTGTGACACTCTTGAATTTGTTTTATTCTGTATGTATGTATGTCCAACCTACAGTTTTACAATTAAAAAAAAAAATCCATTTTCACAACTACAACTAGCAACTTGTCAAGTGCACTAAGTCTCCTGCTGTCGAGATAGCAGTATTCAGTACACTATGTATAGCTTCTAGATGCACATTTGTGGCTATGTTTTAAGTTGCAGTGATATCAATGTGCCTAGTTCTGAGGCTTGAACCATGATGCTCACCAAGCTTTTCTGTGTCTGCTTCTTCTAGCAGCATACATGAGGCTTTGTATACTTGCATTTGCTTACTCAGGCCAACGCCCATTTTCCTTACATTGTTCCTCCTCAGCTGTAGTCAACATGCTGAGCAAACAAAAAATTATTTTCTGCCAGGCACATTACACAGGCCCATGAAAAACGGAAACTGTTTGTCTCTAACAAAAATACAGTTGGTTTAGTTACTCTTGCTTTCTCCCTGACAGAAGTATTTCCTTTGTTTGATATTTAAAATGACACTGGAATAATGCACCCGAACTCATCTATAACAAACAGTGTTGCAACTAATAACTTGTATGATGTGCAGAGTCCATACAAACAATATTGGAATCAAATGTTCTAAGCAATTCACATTGCAAATCTGATATCATTGTGTCTTTTCTTGATAATAGTCCATGTCCTATTTGTTTCATTAAAAATAATAATAATAATAATAATAATTTTATCACTGGTATGATATTGGTTTACTTCAGTTCCGAAATCTCTTTTGATATTCTGATGGTTTCCTGCATATGAAGGTGCTGCCTTTCTACATCTGCAAAATGGATGTAATGCCTCACAGTCGACAGTCCTTTGGAATGTCACATCCACTGCAATTTTACCTGTAACATTTTTACTGTTACTAAACCATAAACATATCCATATCTTTAAAAACAAACCATTACATATGGCCTGAACAGTTAACACAATCCATCATTGCTTCAAGGTATCAAGCTTACTGTAGTTCATCACCATAGGAACACACACTGATTCAAGTATACAGAAATTATATCTTTTATAAAGATAAACTGTATTTGTGTTTTTACATTAAATTTTTAAAGGATGCAGACACCACAATATGCATGTGTGCATATAAAGTGCTAAAAGAAATCTGTGTATGTGCATTGGCAATACTGTGTAAGTACACCATCAGTACACCATTGTGTGATGAGGTGCATACACTAAAAACATAAGAGGTGGAAGTAGTATATTTAATTACATCCATTGTTGTCAGTGATGCTGTCATGACTATTACTGGCGCACTAAAAGAAAAGTTTGTCACAAATCTATTTTTTTTTTCCCCATTCATATTTAGTTTGCTATAATGTAACAGAGCCTGGGAGAGAAATGTAAGTGGTGAAAACTGTGATCATGTTGTGTGTCCTTGTTGTAATGCAAATTAAGGACAAAGAAAATGCTTAAATTCTTATTTATGACTAACTATATTTGCTAAATCTTTTAAAATGCATCTTTTGGGGATCATACTTCTTTATTGTTCATAAATGTTGTTTGCCAGTAATGTGCACTGATATTTTTACTATCAGTTTATTACAGCTGTATAACTTACAAAAAGGTACAATACAACAGAGATGACAGATGAGAGACTTGTTACTGTTTGTTTACTCAGACTTGTGTACTACACAATTACAAAATCAAATACATAGAATTTGAAAATGTATTCACCATTTGATTTAGTTTGTTAAAGGTTTGAATCAGTTATGTGATCTGATGCTGGACCAAAATTAATGAAATGTTTGTCTATTGTAACAAATCTGAACTATGTGAATAAATATTGTCATGGTATCACACCTAGTGCAATGCTGAAATGTATTGTGTAACTTTTTCAAAGCAAATAAATTAGATAAAAACATACTCCTTCGCTCTGTTTCATACTCTATAACCTGCTCTCATAATGATGTAAATAAAATAGAAAGAAATTTCCACATGGGAAAAATATATTAAAAACAATGATTCCAAGACTTACCAAGTGGGAAAGCGCGGGTAGACAGGCACACAAAATTTCGAGCTTTCGCAACTGGCGGCTGCTTCGTCAGGAAAGAGGGAAGGAAAAATGATGTGGGTTTTAGGGGAGAGGGTAAGGAGCCATTCCAATCCCGGGAGCGGAAAGACTTACATTAGGGGGAAAAAAGGATAGGTATATACTCGCGCACACGAACATCCATCCATCCATACATACATACATACATACACAACCAGACATATTTAAAGGCAAAGAGTTTGGGCAGAGATGTCAGTCGAGGCGGAAGTACAGAGGCAAAGATGATGTTGAATGACAGGTGAGGTATGAGTGGCGGCAACTTGAAATTAGCGGAGATTGAGGCCTGGTGGATAACGAGAAGAGAGGATATATTGAAGGGCAAGTTCCTATCTCCAGAGTTCTGACAGGTTGGTGTTAGTGGGAAGTATCCAGATAACCCGGACAGTGTAACACTGTGCCAAGATGTGCTGGCCATGCACCAAGGCATGTTTAGCCACAGGGTGATCCTCATTACCAACAAACTCAGTCTGCCTGTGTCCATTCATGCGAATGGACAGTTTGTTGCTGGTCATTCCCACATAGAAAGCGTCACAGTGTAGGCAGGTCAGTTGGTAAATCACGTGGGTGCTTTCAACGTGGCTCTGCCTTTGATCGTGTACACCTTCCGGGTTACAGGACTGGAGTAGTTGGTGGTGGAAGGGTGCATAGGACAGGTCTTACACCGGGGGCGGTTACAAGGGTAGGAGCCAGAGGGTAGGGAAGGTGGTTTGGGGATTTCATAGGGATGAACCAAGAGGTTACGAAGGTTAGGTGGACGGCGGAAAGACACCCTTGGTGGAGTGGGGAGGATTTCATGAAAGATGGATCTCATTTCGGGGCAGGATTTTCGAAGTCGTATCCCTGCTGGAGAGCCACATTCAGAGTCTGATCCAGTCCCGGGAAGTATCCTGTCACAAGTGGGGCACTTTTGGGGTTCTTCTGTGCGAGGTTCTGGGTTCGAGGGGATGAGGAAGTGGCTCTGGTTATTTGCTTCTGTAGCAGGTCATGAGGGTAGTTGCGGGATGCGAAAGCTGTTTTCAGGTTGTTGGTGTAATGGTCCAGGGATTCAGGACTGGAGCAGATTCGTTTGCCACGAAGGCCTAGGCTGTAGGGAAGGGGTCGTTTGATATGGAATGGGTGGCAGCTGTCATAATGGAGGTACTGTTGCTTGTTGGTGGGTTTGATGTGGACGGATGTGTGCAGCTGGCCATTGGACAAATGGAGGTCAACATAAAGGAAAGTGGCATGGGATATGGAGTAGGACCAGGCGAATCTGATGGAACCAAAGGAGTTGAGGTTGGAGAGGAAATTCTGGAGTTGTTCTTCACTGTGAGTCCAGATCATGAAGATGTCGTCAATAAATCTGTACCAAACTTTGGGTTGGCAGGCTTGGGTAACCAGGAAGGCTTCCTCTAAGCGACCCATAAATAGGTTGGCATACGAGGGGGCCATCCTGGTATCCATGGCTGTTCACTTTAATTGTTGGTATGTCTGGCCTTCAAAAGTGAAGAAGTTGTGGGTCAGGATGGAGCTGGCTAAGGTGATGAAAAACATTTTAGGTAGGGTGGCGGGTGATCGGCGTTAAAGGAAGTGCTCCATTGCAGCGAGGCCCTGGACGTGCGGGATATTTGTGTATAGGGAAGTGGCATCAATGGTTACAAGGATGGTTTCTGGGGTTAACAGACTGGGTAAGGATTCCAGGCGTTCAAGAAAGTGGTTGGTGTCTTTGATGAATGATGGGAGACTGCATGTAATGGGTTGAAGGTGTTGATCTACGTAAACAGAGATACGTTCTTTGGGGGCTTGGTAACCAGCTACAATGGGGCGGCCAGGACGTTTGGGTTTGTGAATTTTAGGAAGTAGGTAGAAGGTAGGAGTGCGAGGTGTCGGTGGGGTCAGGAGTTTGATGGAGTCAGGTGAAAGGTTTTATAGGGGGCCTAAGGTTCTGAGGATTCCTTGAAGCTCCGCCTGGACATCAGGAATGGGATTACCTTGGCAAACTTTGTATGTAGAGTTGTCTGAAAGCTGACGCAGTCCCTCAGCCACATACTTCCGACGATCAAGTACCACGGTCATGGAACCCTTGTCAGCCGGAAGAATGATGATGGATCGGTCAGCTTTCAGATCACGGATAGCCTGGGCTTCGGCTGTGGTGATGTTGGGAGTAGGATTAAGGTTTTTCAAGAAAGATTGAGAGGCAAGTCTGGAAGTGAGAAATTGCTGGGAGGTTTGGAGAGGGTGATTTTGAGGAAGAGGAGGTGGGTCCCGCTGTGATGGAGGACGGAACTGTTCCAGGCAGGGTTCAATTTGGATAGTGTCTTGGGCAGTTGGATCATTAGGAGTGGGATCAGGATTATTTTTCTTCATGGCAAAGTGATATTTCCAGCAGAGACTACGAGTGTAGGACAGAAAATCTTTGACAAGGGCAGTTTGGTTGAATCTGGGAGTGGGGCTGAAGGTGAGGCCTTTGGATAGGACAGAGGTTTCGGATTGGGAGAGAGGTTTGGAGGAAAGGTTAACTACTGAATTGGGGTGTTGTCGTTCCAGATTGTGTTGACTATAATTTTGAGGTGTTGGGGGGAGTGGAACTGGAAGTGGGAGATTGAGTAGATTGGAGAGACTGGGTCTGTGTGCAATGAGAGAAGGTTGAGGTTTGTTGGAATGGTTGTGGAGGGTGAGTGAGTTGCCTTTCCGGAGGTGGGAAACAAGGAGATTGACGACATCTTCATGATCTGGACTCACAGTGAAGAACAACTCCAGAATTTCCTCTCCAACCTCAACTCCTTTGGTTGCATCAGATTCACCTGGTCCTACTCCAAATCCCATGCCACTTTCCTTGACGTTGACCTCCATCTGTCCAATGGCCAGCTTCACACATCCATCCACATCAAACCCACGAACAAGCAACAGTACCTCCATTATGACAGCTGCCACCCATTCCATATCAAACGGTCCCTTCCCTACAGCCTAGGCCTTCGTGGCAAACGAATCTGCTCCAGTCCTGAATCCCTGGACCATTACACCAACAACCTGAAAACAGCTTTCGCATCCCGCAACTACCCTCATGACCTGCTACAGAAGCAAATAACCAGAGCCACTTCCTCATCCCCTCGAACCCAGAACCTCGCACAGAAGAACCCCAAAAGTGCCCCACTTGTGACAGGATACTTCCCGGGACTGGATCAGACTCTGAATGTGGCTCTCCAGCAGGGATACGACTTCCTAAAATCCTGCCCCGAAATGAGATCCATCTTTCATTAAATCCTCCCCACTCCACCAAGGGTGTCTTTCCGCCGTCCACCTAACCTTCGTAACCTCTTGGTTCATCCCTATGAAATCCCCAAACCACCTTCCCTACCCTCTGGCTCCTACCCTTGTAACCGCCCCCGGTGAAAGACCTGTCCTATGCACCCTTCCACCACCAACTACTCCAGTCCTGTAACCCGGAAGGTGTACACGATCAAAGGCAGAGCCACGTGTGAAAGCACCCACATGATTTACCAACTGACCTGCCTACACTGTGATGCTTTCTATGTGGGAATGACCAGCAACAAACTGTCCATTAGCATGAATGGACACAGGCAGACAGTGTTTGTTGGTAATGAGGATCACCCTGTGGCTAAACATGCCTTGGTGCATGGCCAGCACATCTTGGCACAGTGTTACACCGTCCGGGTTATCTGGATACTTCCCACCAACACCAACCTATCCGAACTCCGGAGATGGGAACTTGCTCTTCAATATATCCTCTCTTCTCGTTATGCACCAGGCCTCAATCTCCGCTAATTTCAAGTTGCCGCCACTCAAACCTCACCCGTCATTCAACATCATTTTTGCCTCCACATTTCCGCCTCGACTGACATCTCTTTGCCTTTAAATATGTCTGCTTGTGTCTGTGTATGTATGGATGGATATGTGTGTGTGTGTGTGTGTGTGTGTGTGTGTGTGTGTGTGTGTGTGTGTGTGTACCTATCCTTTTTTCCCCCTAAGGTAAGTCTTTCCGCTCCCGGGATTGGAATGACTCCTTACCCTCTCTCCCCTAAAACCCACATACTTTTCCTTCCCTCTTTCCTGACGAAGCAGCCACCGGTTGCGAAAGTTCGAAATTTTGTGTCTGTGTGTGTTATTTTATTGTGACTGTCTACCAGCGCTTTCCCGCTTGGTAAGTCTTGGAATCATTGTTAAAAACAAAGATTACAAGACTTACCAAGCGGGAAAGCGCCGGCAGACAGGCACAATGAACAAAACACACAAACACACACACAGAATTACTAGCTTTCACAACCGATGGTTGCTTCTTCAGGAAAGAGGGAAGGAGAGGGAAAGACGAAAGGATGTGGGTTTTAAGGGAGAGGGTAAGGAGTCATTCCAATCCCGGGAGCGCAAAGACTTCCCTTAGGGGGAAAAAAGGACAGGTGTACACTCGCGCGCGCACACACACACATATCCATCCGCACATACACAGACACAAGCAGACAGTATATACTGAGTAGACATCTCCAGTTTTTGCCTCTTAATACCAATGCACATCCCTGAGGATGAAAATATTTTCAGTGATGTTGATACTGGTTCCAGGATGGAGAGGGCAGGCCTGCTGTCAGAAGGGCACCCTTGGAGTGCATGTTGGGTGGCTTCAGTTAGTGTGGAGTGTTAGTGTCAGGGGGAGCAGCTTCATTTTCAGCACACTCAGCATCAAGGTTTTAAGGTTATTGGTGTGTACGTGTGGCAGGCTGATAACCACTCATATGTGCTCCACAGATCCCACAGAAGACGGGGGGGATGTAGCGAGTCAAGGTATTCCTTACCGAGATAGTCATAACTGTGGCAAACTTAATCTCTGCACTCTGTTATACTGCAGAACTGCATTATAACTGTGTGTGTGTGTGTGTGTGTGTGTGTGTGTGTGTGTGTGTGTGTGTGTGTGTGTGTGTACATCACGAAAGATGCTTATTATCTTGTACTGGTAGCTTCGTATAGACACAGTTAACTGGTATTTTTAAGGAAAAACATTTACCTACCTCTTTTGCAGTTATAAAAGACTACAATACTGCTTTGTACGTTTATGAGTAACGTTTATGAAACTACAGCCGTAATTTTTCCCGAGGGCATGCAACTTTACTGTATGATTAGATGATGATGGCGTTCTCTTGGGTAAAATATTCCAGAGGTAAAATAGTCCCCCATTCGGATCTTCGAGCGGGGACTACTCAAGAGGACGTCGTTATCAGGAGAAAGAAAACTGGCATTCTACGGATCGGAGTGTGGAATGTCAGATCCCTTAATCGGGCAGGTAGGTTAGAAAATTTAAAAAGGGAAATGGATAGGCTAATGTTAGATACAGTGGGAACTAGTGAAGTTCGGTGGCAGGAGGAACAAGACTTCTGGTCAGGTGAATTCAGGGTTATAAATACAAAATCAAATAGGGGTAATACAGTAGTAGGTTTAATAATGAATAAAAAAAACAGGAGTGTGGGTAAGCTACTACAAACAGCATAGTGAACGTATTATAGTGGCTAAGATAGACATGAAGCCCACACCTACTACAGTAGTACAATTTTATATGCCAACTAGCTCTGGAGATGACGAAGAAATTGAAGAAATGTATGATGAGAGAAAAGAAATTTTTCAGGTAGTGGTGGGAGACGAAAATTTAATAGTCATGGGTGACTGGAATTCGATGTTAGGAAAAGGGAGAGAAGGAAACATAGGAGTTAAATATGGATTGGGGCTAAGAAATGAAAGAGGAAGCAGTCTGGTAGAATTTTGCACAGAGCGTAACTTAATCATAGCTAACACTTGGTTCAAGAATCGTAAAAGAAGGTTGTATACATGAAAGAATCCTGGAGATACTAAAAGGTGACAGAGATTTATGAACCAGGTTTTAAATTGTAGGACATTTCCAGGGGCAGATGTGGACTCTGACCACAGTCTATCCTATATGAACTGTGATTAAAACTGAAGAAATTGCAAGGAGAAGGGACCTTGATAAACTGACTAAACCAGAGGTTGTACAGAGTTTCAGTGAGAGGATAAGGGAACAACTGACAGGAATGGGGGAAAGAAATACAGTAGAAGACGAATGGGTAGGAGGAAGGGATGAAGTAGTGAAGGCAGCAGAGGATCAAGTAAGTAAAAAGATGAGGGCTAGTAGAAATCCTTGGGTAACAGAAGAAATATTGAATTTAATTGATGAAAGGATAAAATATAAAAATGTAGTAAATGAAGCAGGCAAAAAGGAATACAAACGTCTCAAAAATGAGATCGACAGGAAGTGCAAATGGCTAAGCAGAGATGGCTAGAGGACAAATGTAAGAATGTAGAGGCTCATCTCACTAGGGGTAAGATAGATACAGCCTATAGGAAAATTAGAGAGACCTTTGGAGAAAAGAGAGCAACTTGTATGAATATCAAGAGCTTTGATGCAAATCCAGTTCTACGCAAAGAGGGGAAAGCAGAATATAGATGGTCTATACAATGGCGATGTACTTGATGACAATATTATGGAAATCGAAGAGGATGTAGATGAAGATGAAATGGGAGATACGATACTGCGTGAAGAGTTTGACAGAGCACTGAAAGACCTGAGTCGAAACAAGGACCCGGGAGTAGACAACATTCCATTAGAACTACTGATGGCCTTGGGAGAGCCGCTCATGTCAAAACTCTACCTTCTGGTGAACAAGAGGTACGAGACAGGCGAAATACCCTCAGAATATAATAATTCCGATTCCAAAGAAACCAGGTGTTGACAGATGCGAAAATTACCGAACTATCAGTTTAATAAGTCACAGCTGCAAAATACTAACGCGAATTATTCACAGACGAATGGAAAACCTGGTAGAAGCCGACCTCGGGGAAGATCAGTTTGGATTTTGTAGAAATGTTGGAACACAAGGCAATACTGACCTTACGACTTATCTTAGAAGAAAGATTAAGAGAAAGCAAACCTACGTTTCTAAGATTTGTAGACTTGGAGAAAGCTTTTGATGATGTTGACTGGAATACTCTCTTTCAAATTCTAAAAGGTGGCAGAGGTAAAATACAGAAAGCGAAAGGCTATTTACAATTTGTACAGAAACCAGATGGCAGTTATAAGAGCTGAGGGACATGAAAGAGAAGCAGTGGTTGGGAAGGGAGTAAGACAGGGTTGTAGCCTCTCCCCTATGTTATTCAATCAGTATATTGAGAAAGCAGTAAATGAAACCAAAGAAAAATTTGGAGTAGGTATTAAAATCCAGGGAGAAGAAATATAAACTTTGAGGTTCGCCGATGACATTGTAATTCTGTCAGAGACAGCATAGGACTTGGAAGAGCAGTTGAACAGAATGGACAGTGCCTTGAAAGGAGGATATAAGATAAACATCAACAAAAGCAAGACGAGGATAATGGAATGTAGTAGAATTAAGTCGGGTATGCTGAGGTAATTAGATTAGGAAATGAGACACTTAAAGTAGTAAAGGAGTTTTGCTACTTGGGGAGCAAAATAACTGATGATGGTCGAAGTAGAGAGGATATAGAATGTAGACTGGCAATGGCAAGGAAAGCTTTTCTGAATAAGAGAAATTTGTACACATCGAGTATAGATTTAAGTGTCAGGAAGATGTTTCTGAAAGTATTTGTATGGAGTGTAGCCATGGAAGTGAAACATGGACGATAAATAGTTTGGACAAGAAGAGAATAGAAGCTTTCGAAATGTGGTGCTACAGAAGAATGTTGAAGATTAGGTGGGTAGATCAGGTAACTAATGAGGAGGTATTGAATGGGTTTGGGGAGAAGCGAAGGTTGTGGCACAACTTGACTAGAAGAAGGGATCACAAATTTAGCAGTGGAGGGTAAAAATCGTAGAGGGAGACCAAGAGATGAATACACTAAGCATATTCAGAAGGATGTAGGTTGCAGTAGGTACTGGGAGATGAAGCAGCTTGTACAGGATAGAGTAGCTTGGAGAGCTGCGTCAAACCAGTCTCAGGACTGAAGACAACAACAACAACGTTTGAGCACTTCCCAGCAGGCGACTGCGCATGCACAGTTGAGTCGCACATGAGCAGACCTTCTCCCGCTTAGTGCTGTTAGCTGTATCAGCAGTAGCAACAAGGAGCAAGATGCTACCCAGAAATTTTTTTCTGGCTCGCCCAAGCTGACAGATTCGCGCAGAGTTGTAGTGTGGAGGAGTAAGCTGCATGTGACTCACGGTTACGTTCATTGATTTTGCTGTTTCCTCTTTGTTTGTAGTTCTCATGTCAAATGAAAACAAAACGGATTTCTGTGGCTGGGAGCTACCAAGTTAATAAAAATATTCACATACTTAAGGAAGACGAAATTATGTTACTAGTTTCAATTTTATTTCCACACATTTTTAGCAGTCAAGCATTAATCTCCTTGCAGAAAAATGAAGGTATTTTTGTCGGTTTTGGCTTTTATTAATCTTTTCCGCTGAGGCTGTCAATGTACTGGAATGAAGTGTTTCATTCCACACTATTGGCTAGTTTCGACTGCTCGCTGAATTTCAAGTGCACTTTCTCTTCTTCTGGCACATATGGCATTATGCCATAGTAACGAACCAAACATGTAATAATACAGTACTGGTACTCCAAGAAAATTTGCAACCCGAAAACCACATTGAAAAACTTGATATCAGGTTGGACCTACTTCATTGTGGATGTGGGCATGTGACGTGCACTTTGTGCCGAATTACGCATTTCAGTACGATTCCCCCCCATGAACCATGGACCTTGCCGTTGGTGGGGAGGCTTGCGTGCCTCAGCGATACAGATGGCCGTACCGTAGGTGCAACCACAACGGAGGGGTATCTGTTGAGAGGCCAGACAAACGTGTGGTTCCTGAAGAGGGGCAGCAGCCTTTTCAGTAGTTGCAGGGGCAACAGTCTGGATGATTGACTGATCTGGCCTTGCAACATTAACCAAAACGGCCTTGCTGTGCTGGTACTGCGAACGGCTGAAAGCAAGGGGAAACTACAGCCGTAATTTTTCCCGAGGACATGCAGCTTTACTGTATGATTAAATGATGATGGCATCCTCTTGGCTAAAATATTCCGGAGGTAAAATAGTCCCCCATTCGGATCTCCGGGCGGGGACTACTCAGGAGGATGTCGTTATCAGGAGAAAGAAAACTGGCATTCTACGGATCGGAGAGTGGAATGTCAGATCCCTTAATCGAGCAGGTAGGTTAGAAAATTTAAAAAGGGAAATGGATAGGTTAAAGTTAGATATAGTGGGAATTAGTGAGGTTCGGTGGCAGGAGGAAGAAGACTTCTGGTCAGGTGACTACAGGGTTATAAACACAAAATCAAATAGGGGTAATGCAGGAGTAGGTTTAATAATGAATAGGAAAATAGGAATGCGGGTAAGCTACTACAAACAGCATAGTGAACGCATTATTGTGGCCAAGATAGATACGAAGCCCACACCTACTACAGTAGTACAAGTTTATATGCCAACTAGCTCTGCAGATGATGAAGAAATTGAAGAAATGTACGATGAAATAAAAGAAATTATTCAGATAGTGAATGGAGACGAAAATTTAATAATAATGGGTGACTGGAATTCGAGTGTAGGAAAAGGGAGAGAAGGAAACATAGTAGGTGAATATGGATTGGGGCTAAGAAATGAAAGAGGAAGCCGCCTAGTAGAATTTTGCACAGAGCACAACTTAATCATAGCTAACACTTGGTTTAAGAATCATGAAAGAAGGTTGTATACGTGGAAGAACCCTGGAGATACTAAAAGGTATCAGATAGATTATATAATGGTAAGACAGAGATTTAGGAACCAGGTTTTAAGTTGTAAGACATTTCCAGGGGCAGATGTGGACTCTGACCACAATCTATTGGTTATGACCTGTAGATTAAAACTGAAGAAACTGCAAAAATGTGAGAAATTAAGGAGATGGGACCTGGATAAACTGAAAGAACCAGAGGTTGTACAGAGTTTCAGAGAGAGCATAAGGGAACAATTGACAGGAATAGGGGAAAGAAATACAGTAGAAGAAGAATGGGTAGCTCTGAGGGATGTAGTAGTGAAGGCAGCAGAGGATAAAGTAGGTACAAAGACGAGGGCTGCTAGAAATCCTTGGGTAACAGAAGAAATATTGAATTTAATTGATGAAAGGAGAAAATATAAAAATGCAGTAAATGAAGCAGGCAAAAAGGAATACAAACGTCTCAAAAATGAGATCGACAGGGAGTGCAAAATGGCTAAACAGGGATGGCTAGAGGACAAATGTAAGGATGTAGAAGCTTATCTCACTAGGGGTAAGATAGATACTGCCTACAGGAAAATTAAAGAGACCTCTGGAGAGAAGAGAACCACGTGTATGAATATCAAGAGCTCAGATGGCAGCCCAGTTCTAAGCAAAGAAGGGAAGGCAGAAAGGTGGAAGGAGTATATAGAAGGCTTATACAAGGGCAATGTACTTGAGGACAATATTATTGAAATAGAAGAGGATGTAGATGAAGACGAAATGAGAGATACGATACTGCGTGAAGAGTTTGACAGAGCACTGAAAGACCTGAGTCGAAACAAGGCCCCCGGAGTAGACCACATTCCATTAGAACTACTGACGGCCTTGGGAGAGCCAGTCATGACAAAACTCTACCAGCTGGTGAGCAAGATGTATGAGACAGGCGAAATACCCTCAGACTTCAAGAAGAATATAATAATTCCAATCCCAAAGAAAGCAGGTGCTGACAGATGTGAAAATTACCGAACTAACAGTTTAATAAGCCACGGCTGCAAAATACTAACGCGAATTCTTTACAGACGAATGGAAAAACTGGTAGATGCAGACCTCGGGGAGGATCAGTTTGGATTCCGTCGAAATGTTGGAACACGTGAGGCAATACTGACCTTACGACTTATCTTAGAAGAAAGATTAAGAAAAGGCAAACCTACGTTTCTAGCATTTGTAGACTTAGAGAAAGCTTTTGACAATGTTGACTGGAATACTCTTTTTCAAATTCTAAAGGTGGCAGGGGTAAAATACAGGGAGCGAAAGGCTATTTATAATTTGTACAGAAACCAGATGGCAGTAATAAGAGTCGAGGGGCATGAAAGGGAAGCAGTGGTTGGGAAAGGAGTGAGACAGGGTTGTAGCCTCTCCCCGATGTTATTCAATCTGTATATTGAGCAAGCAGTAAAGGAAACAAAAGAAAAATTTGGAGCAGGTATTAAAATTCATGGAGACGAAGTAAAAACTTTGAGGTTCGCCGATGACATTGTAATTCTGTCAGAGATGGCAAAGGACTTGGAAGAGCAGTTGAACGGAATGGACAGTGTCTTGAAAGGAGGATATAAGATGAACATTAACAAAAGCAAAACGAGGATAATGGAATGTAGTCAAATTAAATCGGGTGATGCTGAGGGAATTAGATTAGAAAATGAGACACTTAAAGTAGTAAAGGAGTTTTGCTATTTAGGAAGTAAAATAACTGATGATGGTCGAAGTAGAGAGGATATAAAATGTAGACTGGCAATGGCAAGGAAAGCGTTTCTGAAGAAGAGAAATTTGTTAACATCGAATATAGATTTATGTATCAGGAAGTAGTTTCTGAAAGTATTTGTTTGGAGTGTAGCCATGTATGGAAGTGAAACATGGACGATAACTAGTTTGGACAAGAAGAGAATAGAAGCTTTCGAAATGTGGTGCTACAGAAGAATACTGAAGATAAGGTGGATAGATCACGTAACTAATGAGGAGGTATTGAACAGGATTGGGGAGAAGAGAAGTTTGTGGCACAACTTGACTAGAAGAAGGGATCGGTTGGTAGGACATGTTTTGAGGCATCAAGGGATCACAAATTTAGCATTGGAGGGCAGCGTGGAGGGTAAAAATCGTAGAGGGAGACCGAGAGATGAGTACACTAAGCAGATTCAGAAGGATGTAGGTTGCAGTAGGTACTGGGAGATGAAGCGGCTTGCACAGGATAGAGTAGCATGGAGAGCTGCATCAAACCAGTCTCAGGACTGAAGACAACAACAACAGTACGATTTACAAAATTCTAATTCTTTTGGTGTATGTAGCCTCCGACAACAAGTACCATTAGCAACTTGTCAATTGCAGTCTTTCTCCTGTTGTCAAGATAGCGATATTTAGTACACTATGGATAGCTTCTGTTTCTTTTACGGCGTAGTGTAAAATCACTTACTGCTTTATTTCTAACAAGTGACGGGAAAATGTTGCGAATGGTGGTCCGAGAAAGCGTTACTTCCAAAGTAAATTCCCTTTTACAGAAGACAAATTGTGTTACATGTGACCATGTGCGATGAATTGCTTACATCACAGGGACGCTGAGTCTCAATTAAAACATAATACTTTGAAGACCAGCCACTTAGAAAAATTTCGAACCCAGAAGAGCAGACATTTGTCAGTATATAAAATTTTATTGGCACATATATGTGAGGTATCTTAAACTATAACACACGCAAAAAACACCAATATTTTATGTGAAAGCTTAGCTTTCCTGTAGCTACACAATGTGTACCCTCAACAATCATTATTTCCATGCTTCGAAAACTAACAGCGGTGTGTGTGGTGTAATTCAAATTTATACTTTTCATAATATGAGAATATGCAGCGTACATGTTGCTGCACGTCAATGATCTTTAGGAAACGCGATATTTTTTTCTTTTCTTTTTGTCTGGGTTTTGTTTTGTAAAGTGGTGGGAAGTTCTATGCCAGTGTGTAAAACCTTAACTATTTAAAAGATTTATAAGTTTTACAGTTCTGAGGGAAAGTATAATATCACATGACACGGAAAAAATTTGTTTTCAACCAGGAGAAAATGTCTTCTTAACCAACAACTTTGGGAATTTTTTTCCTAGTGCACGTGTACATCCTGATATGTAAATGTGTATATATTGTCAGAAATAAAAATAATTTTTAATAAAATAAAGATGCCATCATCCTTTTAAATCGTACAGCTTTGGCAACGCTGTGCAGTGGGTGCAAGGTATAGGGCCGACTGGTGCCGGACAGTTCGCTGAGGTATACAGGCTGTCCAGATAAGACGGAACGCTTCAAGGCTGTGGAAAACCTACCCACGATGTTACAGCTCTGTTACTTGTTGTTCGGGCAGAACTGTGAATTATTAGGAAATGTACGTATAGACTCTTCATTTAGATAAAAGAAATTTCATCAACTGCTGAATTAATTAATTTTTTAGCAAAGAAGGCATCTGAAAAATTAAACAGAAAAGTGGGGAAGTTTTCCTGCGTGAGGAAATAAAAAAGAATACGAAGGTGGACGAGTGATAGTCATTTACACATTCGTGGCCGCTGTAATAACATTTCCCCTTTATATATTAGATATTTATTTATGTTGTTTTTGTTGTTGTTGTTGTTGTGGTCTTCAGTCCTGAGACTGGTTTTATGCAGCTCTCCATACTACTCTATCCTGTGCAAGCTTCTTCATCTCCCAGTACTTACTGCAACCTACATCCTTCTGAACCTGCTTAGTGTATTGGTTCAAATGGCTCTGAGCACTATGGGACTTAACTTCTGCCCTAGAATTTAGAATGCCCTAGAATTTAGAACTACTTAAACCTAACTAACCTAAGGACATCACACACATCCATGCCCGAGGAAGGATTCGAACCTGCGACCGTTGCGGTTCCAGGCTGTAGCACCTAGAACCGCTCGACCACTCTGGCCGGCGAAGTCTAGGGGAATGATGACCTCAGATGTTAAGTCCTAAAGTGCTTAGAGCCATCTGAACCATCATGAAATGAATAAATGAGTAAGCTTAGCAATCACCACATTTGACATATAACTTCCAGGTTTGTGCTCCCTACATTATAGAAAGCAGTGAACTTCCAGACTGCACCAGCTTCTTTTCGAGAGTGCGACCGCCTGCTGTTACTGACACTTTCGGGCTTGGAGAAGAACGTTCACCAGAAATAGAGGAAGTTATGCTGTGAGGCTCGCACTTCCCTCCTGTGTATTCACGTTCCTGCACCGCCATAAAAACTTCACTTCAGGTGCACGCCACAGCTGACAATTTTTGTCAAACACTGCAACAGGTGCCACACTAACCAGTACGAGATCTGATGAACATGGAGAGTATCGTTTGTAGAGTGCTTTTTAAAATGGTAGTATATATAGCGCAATAAATTGCAGTAATCGCAAAAAGAAGACATCACATTTCATACTTTAGGTTTAGTGAAGATAAACGCTTCTTTTTAGAAGCAATAAAAGGTTAGTAAATAGTGGAAGAAAAAGAATTTTCTCAGAAAGATGTCGTACACCAGCACAGGAACACTGAATTTCGTTTGCTGCACATTGAGCCAAACCAATTTATAAATGTGAAAAAAATACTTTTACAGAATGCAGTACCTACATTGTTTATCATACCAAATAAGCCTCCGAAACCGTCACTGCAGAGAGAACTGCCGCAAAGGCGCCACAACAAACACAATAAAACTGTTTACTAATACAGAAGAAACTACTACTACTACAATTGTTGATACACCAGAGGTAAAAAGGTAATTTCCAAGAATGTTGGCCTATCGAATCCGCGGCCTGGAAACAATATATTATATATATAAAAAATAGAAAGAAACTTCCACATGGGAAAAATATATTAAAAACAAAGATTCCAAGACTTACCAAGCGGGAAAGCGCCGGCAGACAGGCACATGAACAAAACACACAAACACACACACACAGAATTGCTAGCTTTCGCAACCGATGGTTGCTTCTTCAGGAAGGAGAGGGAAAGACGAAAGGATGTAGGTTTTAAGGGAGAGGGTAAGGAGTCATTCCAATCCCGGGAGCGGAAAGACTTCCCTTAGGGGAAAAAAAGGACAGATGTACACTCGCGCGCACACACACACACACACACACACACACACACACACACACACACACACACATATCCATCCGCACATACACAGACACAAGCAGACATATTTAAAGGCAAAGAGTAAGGGCAGAGATGTCAGTCGAGGCGGAAGTATAGAGGCAAAGAAGTTGTTGAAAGACAGGTGAGGTATGAGCGGCAGCAACTTGAAATTAGTGGAGGTTGAGGCCTGGCGGATATCGAGAAGAGAGGATATACTGAAGGGCGAGTTCCCATCTCCGGAGTTCGGATAGGTTGGTGTTGGTGGGGGGAAGTATCCAGATAACTCGGACGGTGTAACACTGTGCCAAGATGTGCTGGCCGTGCATCAAGGCATGTTTAGCCACAGGGTGATCCTCATTACCAACAAACACTGTCTGCCTGTGTCCATTCATGCGAATGGACAGTTTGTTGCTGGTCATTCCCACATAGAAAGCGTCACAGTGCAGGCAGGTCAGTTGGTAAATCACATGGGTGCTTTCACACGTGGCTCTCCCTTTGATCGTGTACACCTTCCGGGTTACAGGACTGGAGTAGGTGGTGGTGGGAGGGTGCATAGGACAGGTTTTACACCGGGAGCGGTTGCAAGGGTAGGAGCCAGAGGGTAGGGAAGGTGGTTTGGGGATTTCATAGGGATGAACCAAGAGG
Organism: Schistocerca gregaria; assembly: GCF_023897955.1. Classification (NCBI taxonomy): domain Eukaryota; kingdom Metazoa; phylum Arthropoda; class Insecta; order Orthoptera; family Acrididae; genus Schistocerca; species Schistocerca gregaria. The sequence goes on along the minus strand of NC_064930.1, from coordinate 108,183,221 downwards.
TTATGAAGGTTAGGTGGATGGCGGAAAGACACTCTGGGTGGAGTGGGGAGGATTTCATGAAGGATTGATCTCATTTCGGGGCAGGATTTTAGGAAGTCGTATCCCTGCTGGAGAGCCACATTCAAGGTCTGATCCAGTCCCGGGAAGTATTCTGTCACAAGTGGGGCACTTTTGGGGTTCTTCTGTGAGAGGTTCTGGGTTTGAGGGGATGAGGAAGTGGCTCTGGTTATCTGCTTCTGTACCAGGTTGGGAGGGTAGTTGCGGGATGCAAAAGCTGTTTTCAGGTTGTTGGTGTAATGGTCGAGGGATTCAGGACTGGAGCAGATTCGTTTGCCACGAAGGCCTAGGCTGTAGGGAAGAGACCGTTTGATATGGAATGGGTGGCAGCTGTCATAATGGAGGTACTGTTGCTTGTTGGTGGGTTTGATGTGGACGGATGTGTGCAGCTGGCCATTGGACAGATGGAGGTCAACGTCTAGGAAAGTGGCATGGGATTTGGAGTAGGACCAGGTGAATCTGATGGAACCAAAGGAGTTGAGGTTGGAGAGGAAATTCTGGAGAGTCCAGTGAAGAACAACTAGCTTGGGTAGTTCAGATGGTAGAGCACTTACTTGCTAAAAGCAAAGGTCCCGAGTTCGAGTCTCGGTCCGGCACACAGTTTTAATCTGCCAGGAAGTTTCATAACTGCAGTGTTCGATTTAGCCAATGGCAAAGTGAATATTTCATAGCACACAAACAAATATAAATAAAGGAAAGAAGTAAGTAGACATATCGCTTGATAATTTCCATTGTGCTTTTTTTTCATCGGAGATGTGGTTAAGAGTTTGGGGTATAAAGGGACCAAACTACAGGAACATCAGTGGGTATGGTTAGGCTGGGGTGTAAGACGATATCTCAAACAAATGTGAATGAAGCAAAGAAATTGCTACTCTTGTTTGCTATAAATAGTCCTATATGGCTCTTTCTTTCCGAATTTGTCGTGGTTTCCATATCGTGATTTCCGAGGGTTTGGAACAGTTTGGACATAACAATAGAACTAAATTGTAGAATATTAAAGGAAAGGGGGCAGGGTGGTTTTGTTGCTAAACCATCACAAATTTTACTGCTCCATATTTTATTCAAAGGAAGTCATAATTTATAGTTTATGCTTTAGTTAATTACAAGTATAAGGTCTTCAGAAATATGTCATAGACAAAGTAAATACTAAATGTCCCATTTTACATAGTATACTGACAATTCTACTGCTCAAAATGTTGACGGGAACCACGATTTGGTAGCAAGTGCAATCGTAAATTATAGGAGGGTTTAGGTCCTATAGTCTGTCCAAAATTAGTTTACGGTCGACAGCGCGGATGGAAATGGTAGGTGGAAATATGACACGGACAGCCCACCAGCCACATCACAGTTACATGATGGTTCAAAGCAGAACGGTTAGCATCAGCACCTGATCCTGTGCGAATAACCTTACGTTAGTCTCATGTATGAAATAGTGATGACACAATGACTGCCAAATGGCAAGGAAACAGAACTAAAATTCTGGAGTGAAGCATAATTACTGTTGGAACATTTGTTCAGAGTGTGTGTCTTTTTGATACAAGCCAAAAAGATCAGTACTGCCTGCTTTTCACTTAGAAATCTTTCTCAGTGTATGGCCCACAAACAGGACTGGTAGCATACTTTTATTCAATCTGTCTTATAGCACTTTCTTATTAAGCAGCGCAGCTAAAAATCTAACAAAATGCACATTCTAACATTGAAATTCTTCTACTTACATCCTTTATGGTACTTAAGATTAATATTAAAGACTAAATTTAGTAGTCACTGATTTGACTTACAACTATTCTTAACATAAGCCAAGACATTCATATAAAACCTATCCTGCTATTTCAGCATGATGTTTTACAAATTCAGTTTTTTTCATAGTATCTCCGGTTTTGCTGCGTGTCTTCTGCTTTTAGTGAGTGTCATAGTTACATACTTCAGTGATCGAAAATGAAGTTACAAAATCTCAACTTTGAAGAAACCCACCAACAGTGATTTTGTGTTCCAATTTTCGTCTCTTAGAAATCAGGGTAATTTCCAAGAAAGTTTGCCTATCGAAGGCGCGGGCTTCTAACGACAGATATCGAACGTGCGATTCTAAATCGATCAGTGTTTCTAAAATAGTTGTAATTACAAATGAAGCGACTTGCCTCACTCGTCGTCGACGTTATCGTCATGAGAAAGTCCATTTGATGTGAATGCTACGGGAAGCATTCCTTTTTTGCTGTAACCTGGGTAGACTCGGCCAGTGTCACGCAAAAGTATGGGTAGAGCGTCACATTTCCGACAAAAATTCAAACAATTTTCTGCATTGCATAAGTATGGAATCAGAGTCTTCCACGTGAGGCACTCTGCCGAAGTAACATCTACAATACCAGACATACCACTAACTACCGTCATAAATCGTTTGGGGCTTCTAGCATCTCACAAATAATTAGTGATGGGCAGGAAATCGCGTATCTGTTAGAAATCACAATGATTGAGAAGTCACAGATATCACAATAACAACATTACAGATTCTAATTGGGATTTCAGTCACAGTTAGCAGTCGCAAGTAGCATTTCACATTCAACGCCGTGACCCATCTGTTGGCCGAATTCCGTACTGCCTTCTGCGATTTCAGTGACAAGTTGCGGCTAGAAGTCGCAAGTAGCAACTAAAAAGCGCAGTTAACATTCTTTTCCTTGTGCCATCTGTTGACCGATGTACGTACTTCGTTATGTGAGCCTTCGGCCTAACGAGATCGATGTGCTGTGTGAGCATATGAAGGGCTTATTTCAATAGTGGTACAAGTCCATTTTTGTTCATTTTGAGACACAGAGTCGTAAACTTAAATGAGCGCTGAAAAATCTGCAGTTGAGATACCAGAAATATTCAAGCATATGGCTTCTTGCTATGTTTGTTTGGATCATTAATTTCAGAAGCATTATAGACAGAAAAGTGGAGGTAATGGGCTTGTACCACTATTGAAATAAGCCCTTCATATTATATTATGACATGCACATTCAGCAGCAGTTATGATTGGTTAAACTCAGCTGTGACTCTGAATGTATTATATTAACAAGAAGCAACTTTGCCTTTTTCTCCTGAAAACATCAAGTAACGTCACAAATGTGTTTGATTCTGCTTCCAATATGACAGTTTTGGTTAATACTCCACATGCCTACATGACTTTGCAATGTTAACACAGCAGAACTCAGTGTAGTGAAATGAAAACAGTATTATTGAGTCACATGAATGCCTCACTTTTGTTCCGACACAGTTCAAGACTCGAGATAAAAGTTTTACACCTGGTGTACTACAGGGCAACTTCACACACAAGAACTTTTTGCCGACACTACTACCACCTACATAAGTAAGCTTTTCCTGTGTTACTTTCAAGTAATGCTCTTAAGATATTCCTGATGTAACTGGAAGATCTGTACTTCTCACTTTCATATCAACAGCCTCAAAATGCATATTGTAGACTTTGGGATATGTTAGAGGTCAGTGTCACAACAAGATTGTGGAGAAAGGGGGGGGGGGGGGGGGGGGGGCAGCATGTCACTCTCCAACAAGTGTTTACCAATAAATAAGTGGCGAAAAATTACGGGTATAGGACAGCTTAACATGTGGAAAATGAGCTTTTCATTATTCACTCACAGTATTTAACATTTATTATTCTTTTAAAATCGCACAACTACTTTAATAAACCACAGTTTAATCACTCACCTGCACACTTATTTCACAATTATGTCACTTTTAAACTGCAAATCCTCTAAGAGCTGTCTTGAACCTTCACGAGACTCTCTCAACGTCCTTGATGTGGATAGATACGTACAGCAACCAGTAATCAGAGTCAGAACCGTGTCTGCAAAATCACAAGGATTATTAAACAATTTTTGCTGTCACTAATTACAAGCAATATAATTGACAGAGTAGATTGCTAATATTTGCTGTAATGAAAGCCTCTCAATGGGTTATATTTCACATTTGCAAGAACGATCTCACTGAAGTAGTTAAGTCCATCGAAACACTTAGAAACTAACCTATCGTCTGACGAAAACGGTCTAAACACGCAGTGGCAATTTCTCCAGATCTGTTGACAATGATATTTTGAGTTATCACTATACTGAGTGACTGAAATGTACTTCGGGTACCTGTGAACATAACAATATGTTAGAATTCACTTTCTAAACACGAACTATTCCAGTACTGTGTGGCTATTTACATATTAATTACACTATTAATATTTTCACAGTTGTTTTTGTAATACAAAATTAAAGCCAACGGAAGAACAAACGTAAAACATACTTACCAATGACAGGTTTGTTGTGATGCAATTTTCAGTGTGGACAGATGTTACTTTTTCATGCAGTGGTTGTTGTTGTTGTGGTCTTCAGTCCTGAGACTGGTTTGATGCAGCTCTCCATGCTAATCTATCCTGTGCAAGCTCCTTCATCTCCCAGTACCTACTGCAACCTACATCCTTCTGAATCTGCTTAGTGTATTCATCTCTTGCTCTCCCTCTACGATTTTTACCCTCCACGTTGCCCTCCAATGCTAAATTTGTGATCCCTTGATGCCTCAGAACATGTCCTACTAACCGATCCCTTCTTCTTGTCAAGTTGTGCCACAAACTCCTCTTATCCCCAATTCTATTCAATACCTCCTCATTAGTTACATGATCTACTCACCTAATCTTCAACATTCTTCTGTAACACCACATTTCAAAAGCTTCTATTCTCTTCTTGTCCAAACTATTTATTTTCCTGTTTCACTTCCATACATGGCTACACTCCATACAAATACTTTCAGAAACGACTTCCTGACACTTAAATCTATACTCGATGTTAACAAATTTCTCTTCTTCATTGTCAGTGTACATTTTATATCCTCTCTACTTCGACCATCATCAGTTATTTTGTTCCCCAAATAGCAAAACTCCTTTACTACTTTAAGTGTCTTATTTCCTAATCTAATTCCCTCAGTATCACCCGACTTAATTCGACTACATTCAATTATCCTCGATTTGCTTTTGTTGATGTTCATTTATATCCACCTTTCAAGACACTCTCCATTCCGTTCAAATGCTCTTCCAAGTCCTTTGCTGTGTCTGACAGAATTACAATGTCATCTTCGAACCTCAAAGTTCTTATTTCTTCTCCATGGACTTTAATACCTACTCCCTGTATCTTACCCCTGCCACCTTTAGAATTTGAAAGAGAGTATTCCAGTCAACATTTTCAAAAGCTTTCTCTAAGTCTACAAACGCTAGAAATGTAGGCTTGCCTTTCCTTAATCTATTTCCTAAGATAAGTCGTACGGTTAGTATTGCCTCACGTGTTCCAACATTTCTGCGGAATGCAAACTGATCTTCCCCGAGGTCGGCTTCTACCAGTTTTTCCACTCGTCTGTAAAGAATTCAGGTGAGTATTTTGAGCTGTGACTTATTAAACTAATAGTTTGGTAATTTTCACATCTGTCAACACCTGTTTTCTTTGGGATTAGAATTATTATATTCTTCTTGAAGTCTGAGGGTATTTCGCCTGTTTCATACATCTTGCTCACCAGATGGGAGAGTTTTGTCAGGACTGGCTCTCCCAAGGCCATCAGTAGTCTACTCCCGGGGCCTTGTTTCGACTCAGGTCTTTCAGTGCTCTGTCAAACTTTTCACGCAGTATTGTATCTCCCATTTCATCCCATCGCCCTTGTATAGACCCTCTATATAATCCTTCCACCTTTCTGCTTTCCCTTCTTTGGTTAGAACTGGGTTTCCATCAGAGCCCTTGGTACTCATACAAGTGGCTCTCTTTTCTCCAAAGGTCTCTTTAATTTTCCTGTAGGCAGTATCTATCTTACCCCTAGTGAGATAAGCCTCTACATCCTTAAATTTGTCCTCTAGCCATCTCTGCTTAGCCATTTTGCACATCCTGTCGATCTCATTTTTGAGACGTTTGTATTCCCTTTTGCCTGCTTCATTTACTGCATTTTTATATTTTCTCCTTTCATCAATTAAATTCAATATTTCTTCTGTTACCCAAGGATTTCTACTAGCCCTCGTCTTTTTACCTACTTGATCCTCTGCTGCCTTCACTACTTCACCCCTCAGAGCTACCCATTCTTCTTCTACTGTATTTCTTTCCACCATTCTTGTCAATGATTCCCTAATGCTTTCCCTGAAGCTCTCTACGTCTGGTCCTTACAGTTTATCCAGGTCCCATCTCCTCAAATTCCCACCTTTTTGTTGTTTCTTCAGTTTTAACCTACGGTTCATAACCAATAGATTGTGGTCAGAGTCCACATCTGCCCCTGGAAATGTCTTGCAATTTAAAACTTGGTTCCTAAATCTCTGTCTTACCATTATATAATCTATCTGATACCTTCTAGTACCTCCAGGTTTCTTCCATGTATACAACCTCCTTTTATGATTCTTGAACCAAGTGTTAGCTATGATTAAGTTACACTCTGTGCAAAATTCTACCAGACGGCTTCCTCTTTCATTTCTCCCCCCAATCCATATTCACCCTGACTATTAAATTTTCGTCTCCCTTCACTACCTGAATAATTTCTTTTACCTCATCATACATTTCATCAATTTCTTCATCATCTGCAGAGCTAGTTGGCATAGAAACTTGTACTACTGTAGTAGGCATGGGCTTCGTGTCTATCTTGGCCCCAATAATGTGATCACTATGCTGTTAGTAGTAGCTTACCCCCACTCCTATTTTTTTATTCATTATGAAACCTACTCCTGCATTACCCCTATTTGATTTTGTATTTATAACCCTGTATTCACCTGACCAAAAGTCTTGTTCCTCCTGCCACCCAACTTCACTAATTTCCACTATAGCTAACTTCAGCCTATCCATTTCAGTTTTTAAATTTTCTAATCTCCCTGCCCAATTAAGGGATCTGACATTCCACGCTCCGATCTGTAGAATGCCAGTTTTCTTTCTCCTGATAACCACGTCATCTCGAGTACTCCCCGAGATCCAAATGGGGGACAATTTTACCTCCGGAATATTTTACCCAAGAGGACGTCATCATTCATTAACCATACAGTAAAGCTGCATGCCCTCGGGAAAAATTACGGCCGTAGTTTCCCCTTGCTTTCAGCCGTTCGCAGTACCAGCACAGCAAGGCCGTTCCGGTTATTGTTACAAGGCCAGATGAGTCAATCATCCAGACTCTTGCCCTTGCAACTACTGAAAAGGCTGCTGCCCCCATTCAGGAACCACACGTTTGTCTGGCCTCTCAACAGATAACCCTCCGTTGTGGTTGCACCTACGGTACAGCCACCTGTATCACTGAGGCACGCAAGCCTCCCCACGAACGACAAGTTCCATGGTTCATGGGGGTAGGTAAATTGTATAGTCCGGGCTAAACAGATGATAAGGGTAATGTGTTACTCCTGAAACAATATTGGGACAAAATGATGTAATAAAAAACATTGTGTTGTCAAACTACTAAAATCAAATAGTGAATTCTATAATTTTAATAGGGATTCCCATTAAGACCGTATTTTGACCTAGAAATCATGATAATTGCGCGTGAATCTTAATACTTGACATGCCTTTGTATGTTTACATTGTGATCAACTACTTATTGTAGAGAATTTTATATATTTCCTATGTACAGTGTTTGTGAAGTTTACTATAGAAGTGTAGGAGCATTCATCTCCAGACCAATATACATTATTGTATATTGTGAATTTCAGACTTTCCTACAGATCACAAGCAGTGCCACACATGTACATCTGCACCTTCATCTATGTCTACATAGATACTCTGCAAGCCATCTATGGTGCGTTGTAGTATTTCGAGAATTTTGGGGTAAATTCTAGAAACACTTGGCTCTCCACCGTCTAGAACACCCGATATTTTAATGACATGCGTGAGAGAACCTTTTTATTTCACCACATATATCTGTGTGTGCAGGAGTGACAGCTGTCATGAGAAGCCAGGAGCTGCATCAGACGAGCGGCCCTGACAAGTTATGGTCACGTACACCTCGGAAGCCGTATGTGCGGTCCGAGGAGTAGTCAAGTGACACTCTCTGACAGTGAAATAGCAGTGACTGTTGGGAACAAATGAAATATGTTTATCTAGAGACCCATATAGACTCTGTTGTTTGACTTGCTAGGAGCAAGAAGTGTTTTAACAGGGGTTATTAAAACCAAAAGAGACTGGATCCCTCAGACCCAGCATTCACACTTGCTACGGACCAGGAGGTCACACGCATCTTGGCCCAACCAGCATGTAACAACATCCGACAAGCTAGTACAGCAGAAGTCAAATGGGCCATCATGCATATCACCGCTAGGAAGGCCCCTGGTCACGATGGCATTCAAAATTGTGTCCTCCAGGAATTCACGAACAAAGCTGTAGACTACCTAACACACATCACGAATGCCTTACTCGATCACCAACACTTCCCCGCCTTTTGGAAGATGGCCAATGTCCTGATGTTCAGGAAGCCGGGGAAAGACCACTCCCTCCCACAAAATTATAGATCCATCAGTCTGCTGAGCGCGCTCAGCAAGATCGTTGAGAAGGTAATATTAAAACAACTCATCAGGCGCTGCATCACAAACGACACCCTGAGACCGGAGCAATTCGGTTTCAGGAATCACCACTCAACAACACAACAACTCCTCCGCGTTGTTGAATACATAACACATGGATACAACACAAACAAGGCAACTGGGGTGGTGTTCCTTGACATCAAAAAGGCTTTCGATCGTCTATGGCACAACGGCCTAATACGCAAACTAAGCGATGCAGGGTTCCCCGACGGGATCGTACGTCTCACACTCATATCTCACGGACAGGAGTTTCAACACCGACGTGCAGGGCACACAATCGACACGACATGGTATACAGGCAGGAGTACCCCAAGGAAGCATCCTAGGGCCCTTACTGTTTAACCTCTACATTAACGACCTCCCAGCTACACATAACACATAATCTACGCAGATGACACTGCCATCCTGCAAGATTGGAAGCCGTCTAACATTAACTCACGACTACAGACTGCACTCAGAATGGCGGAGCCTTGGCTGGTGAAATGGCGTGTTAGAGTAAACGTCGACAAGTGCGAGGCTGTTATGTTCACTAGAAGACTGAAGCAACTGCACAAACATCAGCACTGCAACCCCATTACACTACACACACGCCCAATATGTTTCCGCGAGAAGGTCAAATACCTCGGTGTCTGGCTGGACAGGAAACTACTCTGGGGGGACCACATTCAACACGTGACCAACATGACCAACAAAGCTAATGCGAGGCTCAAACAACTCTAACTGAACAGGAGGGTGTCTAGGTCCATGTACATGACACTTATCCGACCCCTGATGACGTACACAGCCCCTGTCTGGGGATACGCTGCGCCAACTCGCCTGCACCGTCTGCAGCTCATACAGAACAAAGTACTCAAAATCATAAGCAATGCTCCGCGCTACACATGCATCTCGGACGTTCACCGAGAATACTGGCTAGATACTATCTTGCAGGTATTCCAAAAACTCTCCACACGACTGTACAATAACACGAGACACTTGCGCAACCCATTTATCCTTTCTCTGGGTAACTACGACCACAACCATAGATGGAAGCATAACAGACCAAAGACATTACTGGCTATGAACTAAACATCTATGGTCCATAGAACGCTAACACGACAGTACTGGCGAGCCCCTGCAACACGGTTATTACTGGAAAACCAGATGTGTGTCCAGCCGAAAAACAGGCAACCGCAGGGAAACTGTACTGTACACAGCATGCAAACCAGCCACACACACCCCCTACACCGCCTGTGAGGCGATCTATGACCGATCGCCCACTAATCTATAACGACCTCGAACTGTTGCAGGGACACAGCAACTGCAGCAAACGCCGCAACAAGCTCCAACAATGACAAAGGTAACGATGCACGATACCTCGAACTAACACAACCACACCTCGCATGCACTGTCGCAGATAGCACGCCGCTACTGCCCTTACTACCCGTCCTACTGTCGCAGATGTTTTTTTTTTTCCCTTGGTTCTTGCCTTGGCACTTTTTTTCCTCTGCCCTTACAACCGCTACCCTTCAATCGTTTTCGACCACTGATGGACCATGTTAATGAGTAATCTTACCTAGACGCATGGACAACATCACAGCCCGCATCCTGTGACGCCTGATTCAAAAACTAACGTGTTTACAGAGGTGACAGTAGAACTTTTGGTTTGATCACCACATTGGTGTGGGCGTGGAGGGGCCCCATCCTTGCGCAATGTAACGTTATATATTAAGTACTAATGTTTTCCTGAAGTGACTGGTTTGCGGGACTCGGAAACGCACATGAAACTTGTGTAAAGAAGAAAAATATTCTGAGAGTAAGAGATCATTTCCAAGGTAGAGAAGTAGTTCAGTATAATTCCCCTAACCAATACGACAACTTTGGAGATCAGCTGCGCACAATACGTAAGTCAACCGCAAGAGACGTGGAGTCTCTCACACCAGTACCCCACTGTCTCTGGTCATCAGGAAAACGCTAGAGTATGGCGGAGGGTACTCTGTACCGCTACTAGGCATTTCCTTTCCTGTTACACTTGCAAATAAAGCAACTGTCTTTATGCCTCTGTACAAGCCCTAATTAATCGTATCTTATCTTTGTGGTCCTTATGCACAATGTATGTTGGTGTCAGTCTGCTTCAAATGCCAGTTCTCTAAATTGTCTCAATAGCATTTCTCGAAAAGAACTTCGCCTTCCCTGCAGGGATTCCTATTTGATTTCTCGAAGTATCTCCATAACACTTCCATGTTGTTTGAACCTACCGGTAACAAATTTATCAGCCTGCCTCTAAATTCATCTTTGTTAATCCATCGGTATATAAAAACAAATCTTTAATTTTATTTCTACTGAAAATAAAGTAACTAAGTGAGGGTTCCAGAATGGAGAAACTACCCAAGTTTCATTTAGAAATGTAGTCCAAAACATGAGTTCAGAAGTAAACTTTTAAACTGTGTGCCACAGTTCTAAAATAACTTGCAACCAGCCTCGGGTGTACGCAATATGTACCATCCGATTTCTGTTTATATTTGTAATCTGTCATGTATTTATGAGTGTAATCCTATTTCCTTGTTTTTCCAGGTGGGAAAAAGTAAAGTAATACCAGCTGTACAGGGGAATACACATTTCAAAAGATGGCGGACTGACAACGGAATGAGATCATCAAGGATTCTAGGTTTTGGCACTGACACTGGCGGGTGACAGCAATGCTGTCTGCTAACTTCGAAACCTATTCTTGCTGCACACAATCATGATGTACCTGAGAATTTGTTTGCTTGTGAGCCTTCTTAATCTTTATTTCAGCACTTACTCTGTTCCTGTGACACTCTGCAAGCATTACAGGATGACTTCATATTATTCCTTTAAAAAAAAAAAAAACACTGAAATAAAAACAATGGTTTATATTTACAATAACTGGATAAAGGACAAAAATGATTTACATTTACAAGAGTTCAATAAAGTTGGTACAAAAATTATTTACATTTAGAATTGTCGGACAAATTAGGAAAATAATTTACATCGATAATAGCTGAACAAAGTAGAAAAATGATTTACACTGACAATAGTCAAACCAAGTTGAAAAATGATTTATATTTTGTAGTGTCACAGACTATTCTGTAGGAAATAGCACAACACACTAAAGGTTTAACTTAGCTGACAAAATCTGCTGGAAGATTTCTTAATGGGTAAGTTAGGTAAACAGCTGGACAGCCCACACTGTGGGAACTTCTGCATGGAGATGGAGTAACCTGTGGATGGTTGGTTGATTGATTGATTGATTTTGGAAGAGGGGACCAAACAGCAAGGTCACCGATCCCATTGGATTAGGAAAGGGCGGAGGAAGGAATCGTCCCAGCATTTGCCTGAAGTGATTTAGGGAAATCACAGAAAACCTAAATCAGGATGGCCGGACACGGGTTTGAACTGTCGTGCTCCCGAGTGTGAGTCCAGTGTGCTAACCACTGCACCACCTCATTCGGTGGGGGTCGATTGTTGCTCATGTCCGTAGGTATAACCCAAATTACCCTACATGTGACAACTGGGTGGTGTTGAATGAGAAACAGTGTCATAAGTGATACGCAATATGTCAAGAAACATAAGTAATAAACGTCCTTTTCAGGATCATCCAACTAGAGACGAGAAACACCTAGTTTGTATTATGCAGCTTAATATTGAAGGCATAAGCTCTGCCAAATGTATCTACAGAAACAACTGCATGAACTTAACATTGGTGTTGTCAACATTCAAGAAACACATACCAAAGATGAGCAAGCTCTTCAACGCAGAGGACAAATATCTGGTTATACACTGGTCGAAGCTATCCACCATCCACGATACGGAATAGCCGCTTATGTGAAGTCAAGTCTAAACAGAGTGCATGTAATTGATTCTACAGAAGTTAACCCCATCTACACAGTAGTAATCCAGATAAACGACATAAAAATTGCGGTCCTGTACAAGCCTCCAAGTGTGAATTGGACCTCCACAGTTCTGCCGACTTTCAATCACCATTGTATATACACTGGAGACTTTAACAGCCATTGCATGGAATGGTGGTACAACACCGTAAATATCATTGGGGAGTCACTAGCTCAATGGGCAGAAACTACCAGCATGCACTTGGTCTTTGATGTGAAAGACAAGGGAACCTTCCACTCTGCACGCTGGAATACGGATCACAACCCAGACTTGATGTTTGTGTACAAAGATCAGCTAGATAGACCACTTAACGCCACTCGTTCTGTGCTGTCTTAACTTCGCAAACTGCCAATACCGCCCTGTTATGAAAGAAATTGGTTTAAAAATTCACCTTGTAAACTAAATGCCCCCTACCCAGATGGAATTTTCAACGAGCTAACTGGGATGGATTCTCAAAAGAGCTCAACTCCACCTTCGCTGCGAAGAACTTACAGACAAAAGTAAACAACTACGATGAATTCGTTAGACTAGTTATCAAAGCTACTAAGTCAAACATTCTTAGTGGTTACAGAAAGGAATATGTGCTTGGCTGGAACCAAGAAAGTGAGGCTTTATATAAAGAATACCGAAAGTTCTAGAAATCAGAGGGCTCACAGCTACTCCACTCTTTAAACAAGAAGAGATGAGAGCAATGGGAACAACACTCAAAGAAATGAAATTTGCCAAGTCAAGTAGGAAAGCATGGAGAGTCTTGAATGGGCTAACTGGCAAGCAACACCTCAAAAAGCCGTATCCTAAATTGAGTCCCGACCTCATTGCCAACTGGATCGCAGACCTCAGAAGGGCAAAGAGAGACAAGAATCATACCAGAGCAGTAAAATGTAACCCCTCTAACCTCAAGCGCAGTGCCCCAATAAACGAGCCGCTTTCCAGGCCCTTCTCCATAGCACAAGTAGAAAGTGCTGTCAAACAACTGAAAGTTGGTAAGGCTGCTGGCCCCGAAAACATCTATAATGAATTTATTAAGAACATGGGCCCACACTGCATATGTTGGCTCACTTCGCTCCTCATACTCAAAGAGAACAAACCTCCCAGACTATTCAAACTGTTGAAAGTTATAGCCACACTCAAACCTGGAAAGCCTGAAGACAGCTCTGAAAGCTACTACCCTGTAGCACTGCTCATTTGTACATTTAAACTTTTGGAACGAGTCCTCCTAACCAGAATATCACCATTCGTCGAGGCTGCTACCCCTCCTGAACAAGCTGGCTTCGGACAAGGACGCAGCTGCACCTATCAACTTCTTGTCCCAACTACCCATACTGAAGCAGGTTTTCAAGGCCATCTGAAATCAACAGCTGTCTTCACCGACCTGACAGCCGTGTATGACACTGTCTGGCAACAGGGACAGACTACAAGCTACTGCAAGTTGTACCATGTTGAGAAATTGTGGATCTAATATCCAACATGCTCAGTGAAAGGCATTCGAAGTGTTTCTAGGCAGATCTAAAAGCCACAAACGGAAACTAAATAATGGACTACCACAAGGATCCGTTTTGCCCCGTCACTATTCAATTTATATATTAATGATTTACCAACCACAACATCACCTAAATTCATCTACACTGATGACATCGCACTGGTAGCACAGAGCATTAACTCCGAAGATGGTGAATGAATTTTTATGGAGGATCTGGAGAAGATGTCAACTTTCTTCAGGAGCTCGAGATTGACCTTGTTTCCACCTAGTGATTCGTGCTGCGAACTACAAACCGAGAGCTCTGCTCAGTGGACAAACGTTGAGGTACAATCTTTCCGCAAAATATATCGGAATCACTCTAGATAGAACCCTGGGCTACAAAGAGCACATCACCAAGCTTTCTCATAAAGTTGCTGCAAGGAACAACATACAACATAAGCTCAGTGGCACCACCTGGGGAACCTCTGCTGACTGTCTGCGTTTAACTGGCATCAGTCTCGTGTACTCTGTTGCTGAGTGCTGTGCACCAGTCTGGTTGGAAAGTGTACATGTGAAGAAGGTAGACACAAAATTGAATGACACAATGCGCTGCATTACTGGTTCCGTCAAATGAACCCCTGTATTGACTCACATCCTCCACTCCACTTAAGACAGAAACAAGCTCTACTGAGGGAGGCCAAGAAAATCCCTGCATCACCCTCTCTACCACTGCACCAGGAGTTCTGTCATCCGCCACAGCAACGATTGTGATCAAGAAGACCGGCAAGTGTTACTGCAGGACAACTCGTCGCAGATGGTTTGGATCTAAATGAAAGTTGGACGCACGAATGGTCAACAAAATCATTGGAAACAAGATCCCGTCACCTTGATCCCACAAAGAAGCCAAAAGGTTTTGACCTACTGAGGAGCCGCTGGTGCCGCCTCAACCGCTTCAGGACTGGACATGGTTGTTGTAACTACTTCAGGTACAAATGGGACTGTATCAGTTCACCAATGTGTACATGTAATCAAGAAGAGCAGGCAATTGAACATCTGGTACAATGCTCTCCACTTCATTCATACCCTGGAATTCCCGACGACTTGTTCACCCTCACACCCAGCTTAATTAATTGGTTAAAAAACACAGACTTAAAGGTTTAATCTTGTCTTATATGAGGGTCACTCCAAAAGAAATGCACACTATTTTTGTAAAAATACAGTTTTCATTCTGCATGTGTGAAAGATTTACAGTGTATAGATACATCCTTCCTGCTTGTTTTCAGATTTAGTTCAACCTGTTCCTGTCAGTGGCGTCGTCACAGCAAAAAATGTCTTCAAGATGGCTGCTACACTTGACGTTCGGCAGAAGAAACCTGCTATCATAGAATTCCTGTGCAGTGAAAACGAGACAGCGGGAAACATCCACAAGAGGTTGAAAAAGGTGTGCGGAGATGCTGCTGTCAATCGCAGTCCAGTTAGTCGGTTACGTGATTAAAGCGGGCACGGCAATATTGAGGATTGTCCTCGCAGTGGCAGGCCTCGTATTGCACACACTCCAGTCAATGTGCAGAGAGTTAACGAATTGGTGACTGCTGACAGACACATCACAGCGAACGAATTGTCACGCTACGTTGGGATAGGTGAAGGAAGTGTTTGCAGAATACTGAAAATGTTGACGTTAAAACAGGCTTGTGCCAGGTGGGTTCCCAGGATGTTGACAGTGGCTCACAAAGAAACAAGAAAAAACGGTATGCAGTGAACTTTTGGAACAGTACGAGATGTGGTGGAAATGAATTTCTTGGAAGAACTGTGACCGGTGATGAAACATGGCTCCATCATTTTCCCCCAGAGTCGAAGAGGCAATCAGTGGAGTTGCATCATGAAAATTCACCCAAGAAAAAAAAAAATCAAAACCACACCTTCTGCTGGAAACGTTATGGCTACGATGTTTCTCGATTCCGAAGGACTCTTGCTTGTGGAGATCATGCCAAGTGGAACCACCATAAATTCTGATGCATATGTGACGACACTGGAGAAACTTCAAGCTCGACTGAGTCGTGTTCCACCACATCGGCAAAAGCAGCAAGTTTTGCTGTTGCACGACAATGCATGGCCACATGTCAGTCAAAAAATCGTGGAAGTGATCACCAAAACTCGGATCGACAACACTGAAACACCCGCCTTACAGTCCTGACCTGGCTCCATGTGACTATCATCTCTTTGGGAAACTGAAAGACTCTCTATGTGGAACAAGGTTTGAAGATGATGACTCCCTTGTGCATGCCACCAAACAGTGGCTCCAACTGGTTCCTCCAGAATTTTACCGTGCGAGTATACAGGTGCTGGTTCCAAGATGGCGTAAGGCAGTTGAGACGGATGGAAATTATGTGGAGAAATGAAGACATTGTTCCTAAAGGATGTATCGACACACTGTAAAACTTTCAAACATGTAGAATAAAAGACGGATTTTAAAAAAAGTGTGCATTTCGTTTGGAGTGACCCTCATATCATATGTATATAGTATAAAATCACTTGTCTTACATCAACTGTATATTGTTTAAAATCACCATACGGTTAAATAAACCTCAATCAGTAACCCAAGAATGTCATGTCAATGGCGCAGTACAGCTGTTAAAATATTGCCACCTGCTATGATGGGGCACCGCATACTCCATGCTGATGCAATGCCAGAGATGTTCTCAGACCAGAGAATAGAACCGTGGAGAATGCACAACTGGCATTTTTCTGGGCAGGGTATCAAATGGTGTCTATTTGGGCCTCAGGTGAAAATTTGGCACATTGTAAGGCGTTGGATTTTATGGATGGCCTACACAAAGTAATCAGAACAGCATTTGTATTTTAACTGTGGTAAAAGATCGAGTACATTTCCGTGCTCGAGGGATAATTGGCAGTCAGAATATGACACAACATTTTTTTCTGAGAAATCACAGGAAACGAAGATGGGCATTGTGAACTAGCGAGCCACATTGCAGTGCGTGGCTCACGGTGGTATCATTGGAGGTGGCCACATTCCAGAGTCAATGGCACAGCAGGGGATGCTGGCCTGCCACCTGAAAGCCATCTTTTTGCAGAACGTTTATATGGGCTCTGGCCACTGAGAGTCTGCTGAAAGTGGAGTGGGAAGCGAAGACTGTTGTGGCGAAATGGCTCCAGCCCTGCCACAGTCCAATGGCCACAGCTTGGATGTGAAAAAACAGGTAGACACCAGTTCTTCTGAAAAAGTGGGCAGGGTTGGGAGTTTTTCTGGAAATTTCCACTCAACTGCTATGTGGGTATTGTGACAGACTGTTCCTGCAGTTAGTTAACAATAAAAAGGAAACAGAGAGTTAGAAAATTGACTAACAAAGCAAACTGCACCATTTACATGCGGAAGCAGCGTATTCAATGCTGGAGAAGGATGCAGCAAAAGCTATAGCAAACGAAACTTATGTTGTGATATGCACAGACCTCCAACAAGTGCTGTATTGTCCTACCCTTACCCATTCTGCGGGTTTCTATCGACATCAGCTGTCAACCTACAATCAGGGAATACATAACATTGGTGAGTATAAGGTGTGGATGTGTGTATGGCCTGAAACTGTTGCTAAGCAGGGATCAGCGGTATTACTTCACGCCTTCTGAAGTATGTAACATCTACATTTTCAGAACTACACCTGCGTGAAGAAAGAACTTTAGTGGTGTGGTCAGATCGACGTACAGGACAGAACAATAACTGGAAAACTATTGTTTTGTATCAATATCTACTGAACATGAAGTATTTCACCTCTGTGGAGCAAAAGTTTCTTATCACAGGACACAGCTTTTTGCCTTGTGACAGGGATTTTGCATTGATTGAGATAAAGAAGAAAAACTACTCTGTGCATGAACTATTTGAATGGGTTCAGGTAATAGCTACTGCATGACCAAACAACTCGTTTCTGGTTTTTTACATGGAGCAGAATGATTTTACTGATTTAAGCAGTATTGAAAAGTTAGTCCGCAAAGATCCAAAATGCAAAATAACAGATTATGTTTGGACGAAGATAACTTCAGTGCCCCAAGATCTGTAACTACTTACAGCCTCGGTACTCAGAAAACTTTGCAAAACGCTCCAGGGGTAAAAATAGTATTACATTTCCGCTGGTGGTGTTTAGCTCGAATGACCTACCTAGACTTTATGGTGAGCCGTTGCCTGTCTCTGCAGAAAAGAAAGCTAATCTGCTAGACATGTGTAGACATACTCCTGAAAAATACCGAGAGTTTTATGAGAACCTAAAGATAAAGTGAAGTGACAGCGTCACGGTCGGTCACGCAAAACGTACGTTTGCAACAATACGTCTTGTGTGCCGCGAATAATCGTGTTACACAGTGGGAACTATTAATAATGTTTCCTTTAAATTGTGTGTGCAGTATTGATTCTGTTTTTGTTATATTCTTGTGAAATGAAAGTGTGAACGTTCATCACTGCAAACCCTTCTTTTGTACCAATATTTCCACCTTCAGTCAAACGCTCAGAAGTTCCGACATTAAATAATGCAAATTGTATTTATGCCTAATCAGACTGAAACCAATAAACAGTATTTGAGGTTAAGTAACATTAGTGGTATAAACGCTTTAACCCACACAAGTGTGCTACTCTCATTAGAGTTACAACGTTTTTGCACGGATGCCGAACGAAAATCTATAATATCTTGCTTTTCAGGTCACGTACTGCCACAACTTGTACACATTAATCAGTAATGTGAATGCTATTTCTGCTGTTCGTAAACCTATTGCATAGGTAACGGTTTTTTGCGTCTCCTATACAATTTGTATTTTGAGGGTTACAATGTTTTTGCGGCAGGTATTCATTTGTGATCTGGTGTTGTTAGTTGGAGAACGGCCTCTCTTGCAGCTCCATGCATAACTGCCAGGTGAAGAATGATTAACACAGCAGAACAGAACCGATTAGCAGGTCTGGTCCACTAATCCAGATGGCGACCGAATTATTTAGGGGAATCTCGAGTATTCAGATCACCAATTGAGACATTGTACGCACTTGCATGTACTACATACATAAGTACAAAAACCCATCAAGTCACCGCGGCACCGTAATATATAACAGCTGGACAATGCACTAGCCAACACTGTGTTCAACAGTGAAAATTTAAACTCTCATGAGGGACGAAAATAATTCCAGAATGAAATTTTCACTCTGTAGTGGAGTGTGCACTTATGTGAAACTTCCTGGCAGATTAAAACTGTGTGTCAGACTGTTGACTCGAACTCCAGACCTTTGCCTTTTGCGGGCAAGTGCTCTACCAACTGAGCTACCCGAGCACGACTCACGACTCATTCTCACAGCTTTATTTCTGTCAGTACCTCATGTACTACCTTTTGTGAAGTTTGGTCGGTAGGAGACGATGTAGCACCAGAAGTAAAGCTGTGAGGATGGGTCGTGAGTTGTGCTCGAGTAGCTCAGTCAGCAGAGCACTTGCCCACGCAAGGTAAAGGTCGAGTCTCTGTCCGGCACACAGTTTTAGTCTGGGAGTAAGTTTCAGAAAAATAGATTTTTTGGCATTATTTGGCAATTAGAAAGAGAACAAAATGCAAAATAAAGAGTTATAGGACCCTCCTAATCACAATCTCCTAAATAATGTTTGATTTGTGTGTGTGTGTGGGGGGGGGGGGGGGGGGGGGGGCGCGCGTGTGTTTTCACCAAGTAACTGTTTTAAAATTTTGGGAAGAGTCTTTCTGCATGTTTCAATTGTTAGCAGCGCAGAAAATTTGTCGTACAACATTTGCCACAAACACCAACTATAAATTTTAGTTTAGACATTGATAAACTCTACTATTATCCAAGTTCCTTAATGCACATTTTACATTCTGACTTTTTGTAAGACGGACAGCACCTAAGCTCACCTTCACAGTTCAGTACCGAAATGAGTTGTGTGTTCTGTAGATGTTTCATGTAGCACGACCCCCACAATGGTTTGACATTACTACTCTGTTCCATTCTGTGAGTATCCACTGACGATTAGCAAAAATTGTCGTTAATACTCTTAAACAGAAGGAAACATTAAAATGTTGAAAAATATCTCCAGCCAGCAGAAATGCCACAATGCATGCATTTGCCCCATTTGTTAACAGCTCTTCTTTACATAACAACAAAAATGGTGGGTGCAAATTCAGTGTCTACCAACTTGGCAAAACAAAATAATTATCAGAGTGTAAAATGAAACTGTTTAGCACCAAGAAACACAAAAGACAGTATTTTAATTATTAGCTGCCAGTAAACTGACCACTTTATCCACAATGATGTGCCCTGAACATGTGCTAACTGAGAAGTGTGTGAGGAGGAGACTCATGTGCAGTCACAATTCTTTATAGTTTTTCACTGCTTTTTCTTTCATGCCTCAATACAAGACAATCACTGCAACACTTGTGACCCGCTGCCCCTCCACCTAATCACTGTGATGGTTACCACAAGTTCCATTATTCTCATTTCTTCTAACATTGATAATTTTTGTTTTAGCCTCTACTTTGTGGTAGCATAAACATTAGGCAACTTTTTCTTACACACAGTCCATTTTAATACGATTATCTTTTCCTTCTGCAGTGGATGCGTCAAACTTCACGCACAGTCAGCACAATTTACAAAACAGCATTTCGTCAAAAGTCACAAGTGAACACTTGTTACTAATAACTGAGATTCTGATCCAGAGAAGGAAATTTGCAACTCACCATATAGCGGAGATGCCGAGTTGCGATAGGCACAGTAAAAAGATTCACACAATCATAGTCACAGCTTTCGGCTATTAATGCCTTTGTCAGCAGTACACACACACAGACACTCACACAAGTGCAACTTGCACACAAATCTGCAGTGAGCTGAAACTACACTGCGAGCAGCAGCACCAGTGCATGATGGGAGTGGTGACTGGGTGGGGGTAAGGAGGAGGAGGGATAGTATGGTGGGAGTTGCGGACAGTCAAGTGTTGCAATTTAGGCAGAGGGCAGGAGAGAAGGTGTGGAGGGGGAAGGGAGTAAGTACTGTATTTACTCGAATCTAAGCCGCACCTGAAAAATGAGACTCGAAATCAAGGGAAAAAAATTTCCCGAATCTAAGCCGCACCCGGAACTTGAGACTCGAAATTCAAGGGAAGAGAAAAGCTTTAGGCCACACCTCCATATTGAAACAAAGTTGGTCAGTTGTAATATGAGACACAATTTAGGTCGAATGAATGACGATACAGCGACAGTAGTTTAGATCCAGTCGTAAACTTAGCAGTTAAGCTTTACCAGGTAGCCATTGCTATGCATCAGGCACTCAGTCAGTATTTATACGGGTACCCTTCCTTTTTCACGTGCTTCGCCTGGTTTGAATCGATTGCTTATTTTTCTTTGATCTGATAATTGCCGTTCTCTGTGTTATAGGTGTTCACATCGCTCTAAGCTGAAAATGCATTACTGTACTGTGTCATGCATTGGTTGTCGCATTTGCTTTTGTGCACGCTACCGCCGCTCACAATTTAAAAAAAGGAGAGAGAGAGAGAGAGAGAGAGAGAGAGAGAGAGAGAGAGAGAGAGAGAGAGAGAGAAATCGTCTCATTAGCGAAACAATGGCAAGAGACTGCTATTTGTTGTTACTTACACTGCTGCATTCTTTCATAATAATCAACAAGAACCAAGTAACAGCCTGCTTACGATAGGAGATGTTCTAAACAAGAGTTTAGCGAAAATTTTTCTCCGTTTGAAAATCTTTGCAGACGCCTCTTTAGTACATTACATTCTGCACAGAAATTAGAGTCATCTTAGATTTAAAAATCTAGTCAATTGCCGTGCTTCATTTCTGACTGTATCACTATTAGGCATAAGAATAATATGAATATAAACATGACATGATATGTATATATTTCCGCGTTTGCTGTTGTCTCACTCTAGTTCTGTAGTTTATTAGGCAGACACAATTTAAATGAGATAGCAGCAAACACGAAAGAATACACGGTAAAATGTTTATATTAAAGAATACATGGCAAAATGTTTATATTCGTATTATTCTTACGGTGAAGAGAATACTGCATGTGATTCACAATTCATAAAAGTTCCTATTATTAACCATCTCTTCTCACAGGTAGGAAATAATTCAGAACGTAGAGTTGGTCATGTTGAGAAACAACCCAAACAGTCTTGCCAGTCGGATTTTCGTAGTACATCGAAATTCTGCTACATTCGAAGATGAACAATACAGAAATTGTATTTACTTCATTGGATAATGTATGAAAATGCAGTGGTCGAAACTCGGGGTGGAGAAAAAAAATCATCTTCCACCTTTTTTTAAAAAAATTTCTTTACAGATGCAGAGGTTTTGGCGCCAGTATTGATCTTTGTGCCTGCAAAGCATGCCTGTGTAGCACTACATATATTCAACGGCAGAAGTTAGTTGTGGCAGCACCTACCGACATTTTTCAGAACTTCCGCTTACTCTGCACTCGATTCTAAGCCGCCGGTGGTTTTTTGGATTACAAAAATCGGAAAAAAAGTGCGGCTTAGATTTGAGTAAATACGGTAGTGGAAAGGAGAGAAATAAAAATAAATTAAAAGACTGGGTGTGGCGGTGAAATGACGGCTGTGTAGTTCTGGAATGGGAACAGGGAGGGTGCTGGATGGGTGAGGGCAGTGACTAACGAAGGTCGAGGCCAGGAGGGTTACAGGAACGTAGGATGTATTGCAGGGAAAGTTCCCACGTGCGCAACTCAGAAAAGCTGGTGTTGGTGGGAAGGCTGTGAAGCAGTCATCGAGATGAGGGATATCACGTTTGGCTATAGGGTGGTCCACTCGCTTTTTGGCCAGTTTGTCGGTGGCCGTTCGTGCGGAGGGCCGGCTTGTCGGTTGTCGTGCCTACGAAGAATGCAGCACAGAGGTTGCAGCTTAGCTTGTAAATCACATGACTGGTTTCACAGGTAGCCCTGCCTTTGATGGGATAGGTGATGTTAATGACCAGACTGGAGTAGGTGGTGGTAGAAGGATGTACGGGGCAGGTCTCGCACCTAGGTGCATAGCAGGGGTATGAGCCACGAGGTAAGGCAGTGTAAGGATGGACGAGTATATTGTGTAGGTTCGGTGGAGGTGCAGAATACCATGGCAGGAGGGGTGGGAAGGATAGTGGGTAGGACATTTCTCATTACGGGGCACGACGAGAGGTAATCGAAACTCTGGAGGAGAATGTAATTCAGTTGCTGAAGTTACGAAGCAACTTCCCTTCCCTCCTATTGTTACATTCCGTCCCGGATTTTCCACAGTTTGAGATTCTGTGCCGTTTCATATTCTCTTCATCGCCGCTCAGAGACTTTCTACAAGTCTCACTCTCTTACAGTTTTAAATCATTGCGTCAGCACGCACCAGAAACTTATTTATCGGACTTATCACAAATATTTTACACACGGCACTCTCTTACTACTATTTGTGAGAGACGCTACCTGCTTACACAGAGAGAGAATCGGTACACCACTTCAACTGCAAATGAGTAACCTCACAATCTAACCAGAGCGCTTCATTACAAATAACACAACAAAAATATTTTTTCACAGGAGAACACTATTCTCCATTGTTTGTGCAGCTGAAAGCACAGATCTGGAGATTATTTCTCTACACACTTTGCACGTGTATCTGTGGCCAGATTTATCACTGAAGATGGATAACGATTCATTGGGCCACTCTTCACGCAGAGAGCTGCCAGCACCAGCTGTCCTCATAATACTGTTACGTCGTCGTCACTGCCCGGCCATTGACACAACACTGCTGCCCGTGAGGGTGAGTCCTCGACATTCCCTGCAGACTTACAGAACTTTTTCACAGGTAAGGCTGGGGCCAATCACAGCCTACAATTATTCACCCAGTGAGGCAAGGCCACCATTAGTGTAGAGTGCTGTATCAACCTGCAAATTTGAAAAGAAGTGTTTCTAATTATGATAAAAAATGAAGCAATCAACAATAAGGAATGAATATAGAAACATTTCACGTGGGAAAAATATATCTAAAAACAAAGATGATGTGACTTACCAAAAAAAAACTGCTGGCAGGTCGACAGACACACAAAAATACACGCAAAATTCAAGCTTTTGCAACCAGCGGTTGATTCTTCAGGAAAGAGGGAAGGAGAGGGAAAGACGAAAGGATGTGGGTTTTAAGGTAGAGGGTAAGGAGTCATTCCAATCCCGGGAGCGGAAAGACTTACCTTAGGGGGAAAAAAGGACAGGTGTACACTCCACACACACACACACACACACACACACACACACACACACACACACACACACACACACAAAAATAAGTTCCCAAAGTTTCAATATTGAAATCACATCCAAAGCGCCAGAAAATTAATTAAAAGTGTGACATGGCCACATTAGCTGGTGTAAATATCTACATCTATATTTATACTCCGCAAGCCATCCAACGGTTTGTGGCGGAGGGCACTTTACGTGCCACTCTCATTACCTCCCTTTTCTGTTCCAGTCGCGTTTGGTTCGTGGGAAGAACGACTGTCCGAAAGCATCTGTGCACGCTCGAATCTCTCTAATTTTACATTAGTGATCTCCTCGGGAGGTATAAGTAGGGGGAAGCAATATATTCGATACCTCATCCAGAAACACACCGTCTCGAAACCTGGACAGCAAGCTACACCGCGATGCAGAGCGCCTCTCTTGCAGAGTCTGCCACTCGAGTTTGCTAAACATCTCCGTAACGCTATCACGCTTACCAAATAACCCTGTGACGAAATGTGCTGTGCTTTTCTTTGGGTCTTCTCTATCTCCTCTATCAACCCGACCTGGTACGGATCCCACACTGATGAGCAATACCCGAGTAAACGTCGAACGAGTGTTTTGTAAGCCACCTCCTTTATTGATAGACTACATTTTCTAAGGACTCTCCCAATGAATCTCAACCTTGCACCCACCTCACCAACAATTAATTTTATATGATCATTCCACTTCAAATCATTCCGCACATATACTCCCAGATGTTTTACAGAAGTAACTGCTACCAGTGTTTGTTCCGCTATCATATAATCGTACAATAAAGGATCCTTCTTTCTATGTATTTGCAATACATTACATTTGTCTATGTTGAGGGTCAGTTGCCACTCCCTGCACCAAGTGCCTATCCGCTGCAGATCTTCCTGCATTTCGCTACAATTTTCTAATGCTGAAACTTCTCTGTATACTACAGAATAATCCGCAAAAAGCCGCACAGAACTTCCGGTACTATCTACTGGGTTATTTATATATATTGTGAAAGGCAATGGTCCCATAACACTCCCCTGTGGCATGCCAGGGGTTAATTTAATGTCTGTAGACGTCTCTCCATTGATAACAACACACTGTGTTCTGTTTGCTAAAAACTCTTCAATCCAGCCACACAGCTGGTCTGATATTCCGTAGGCTCTTACTTTGTTTATCAGACGGCAGTGCGGAACTGTATCGAACGCCTTCCAGATGTCGAGGTAAATAGCATTTACCTGAGAGCCTGTATCTAATATTTTCTGGGTCTAGTGAACAAATAAAACGAGTTGGGTCTCACATGATCACTGTTTCCGGAATCCGTTTTGATTCCTACAGAGTAGATTCTGGGTTTCCAGTAACAACATGATACACGAGTAAAAAACATGTTCTAAAATTCTACAACAGATCGATGTTAGAGATATAGGTCTATAGTTTTGCGCATCTGCTCGACAACCCTTCTTGAAGGCTGGGACTACCTGTGCTCTTTTCCAATCATTTGGGACCTTCCGTTCCTCTATAGACTTGCGGTACACAGCTGTTAGAAGGGGGGCAAGTTCTTTCGCATACTCTGTGTAGAATCGAATTGGTATCCCGTCAGGCCCAGTGGACTTTCCTCTGTTGAGTGATTTCAGTTGCTTTTCTCTTCCTTGGACACTTATTTCGATCTACAAGCTCAGAGGGATAACAACCCCTACATTCACAAGGAGAGGCTTCCAAATTGTATCCTGGATCTTGTAAAGCCCAATTACAGGTTTCTGGCCGACCCTGCACTTCTCAAAAAGTGTGTTCATGACAAAACCCAATATCCAAATGAGTCTCTAAATTCACTCATATGGAAACGATGCCCAAAAAACACATTTGCATCTGCTACAGTTGTCAGAATTGCAACTTATGATAGACAGCCTATAAAGACCGTGCTCTTAGTAAAACACAAGTGTACGAGTGGTTTTCTCAGTTTAAAAAGGCAGAAATGGTGGTCTAAGATCAGCTCCGTTCTGGTCGACGTTCACTGCTCGAAGAGAAGACAATGTCGACAAAATCCGTGATCTCATCAGTGAAGATCGACGCAGGACAATCGACCGACTCGAGAACTTGTCCGGGTTGTCCTGGAGCTCAGTTCAGCACATCTTGACCGTCGATTTGGGGATGCGAAGAGTGGCAGCAAAATTCGTGCCGAAGGTTCTTACTGGAAATAAAAGTGAACGTCGCGTTAGAGCATTTTTTCGACAAAATCATTACAGGTGATGAGTCACGGTGCTACGGGTACGATTCAGAAAGTAAACAACAGTCATCACAATGGAAGTCACCTGGCTCACATCGACCAAAAAAACTCGACAAGTGAAATCGAATGTGAAAACAATGTTGATCTGTTTTTTTGACATCAAAGAGATAGTACACTCTGAATTTGTCCCTGAAAACCAGACAGTAAATCGACAATTCCATTTGGAGTTCATGAAATGGCTTCGCAGAAGTTTGTTGTGAAAACGTCCGGCTTTGTGGGATTCTGGCGTGCGGTTCCTGCATCGCGACACGGCTCCCGTGCACGCGGCTCTCAGCATTCGCCAGTTTTTGGCCTCGACGAAGACGACTACCTCGACCCACGCGCCCTATTCGCCGGATTTAGCATCCTCGGACTTCTTCCTATCTTCCTATTCCCGAGGATGAAAAGAGACTCGAGAGGGAAGCATTTTGCGGATGTGGCAGACGTAAAACACAATGTCAAGAAAGTGCTAGCAGGTATCAAAGAGGACGAATTTCAAAGGTTCTTCAAACACTGGAATGAATGTTTGGACAAGTGTGTTAATGCTAATGGATAGTACTTCGAAGGAGATTAAGGTTGTACTTGAAAACAATAAAGTATATGCTTTCTGAAAAGGAATTCCGGTAATTTTTGGGTCCCCCCTCACACGTGGTCTGCAACCAGTGTACGATGCTCCTTCACCATTGTGGTGCCTTGCGCGAACTTCACTGGACCCACAATGCCTACGTGAATGTCCCCAAAGCATAACAGAGCCACCATCAGCTTTTATCCATTCTGACGTTCAGGTGTTAAGGAGCTGTTCCCCAGGAAGACAACAGATTTGTTCCCTCCCATTGGCACAATGAAGAAGGTATCAGGATTTGCCAGACTGTGTAATGCTCTGCCATTGTGCCAATGTGCAGTGCTGATGGTCACGTGCCCAATTCAGTCACAGTTGCCGATGTGTGATGTTAACATCAGCATACGTACAGGTCCTGAGCCGAGGAGTCCCATTGTTAGGAATGTTCAGTCCACTGTATGTTCAGACATACGTGTATTGTGGCCGGCATTAAACTCTGACGTCAGTTCCACCACAGTTCCACCATCTGTCCTGCTTTACCAGTCAGTCCAGCCGACAGTGTCCGACATCTGTAATGAGGGGTGGCTGCCCGACCCCACGATGTCAGGACGTGGTTTCACGATCTGTTGAAGACACTCACCACTGCAATTCTCGAACACCTGACAGGTTGCACAGTTTCAAAAATGCTTGTGACAAGCTTCTGGACCATCACAATCTGCCCTGAATCAAACTGCAAAGATGCAAAGATTGCGCGGCTTCTCCATTCTACACACAGACAGCATGTTCACTGATACTGTGTGTGTGTGTGTGTGTGTGTGTGTGTGTGTGTGTGTGTGTGTGTGTGTGTGTCACTTGCAGTCACTCCTCACCAGGTGATGCTCCTGTCACACACTGATAACAGGTCAGTGTGTCATAATGCTCTGGTTGATCAGTGTAAACTATTTTTGTTGCTTCACGTAATACTTTTTTACATTATCAATGGTGAAGCAATGTGTTTTGTTTTACAAATTTATTTCCTTGTTGTTTCTTTCATTTTTTATGGTTTCACCCATAAACCACTAATGCCAACATGATGCCCAATTGGAAGAAATAGCCAAGGTACTTATCCCACTGCTAACTCATGAATATACATTCGGAGGTCTGTATAGTGGTATGTCTTGTGTCTGAATGTGTGTACTTTTACTACAAAAAGAGCAAGGCCTCGTCATATGCTGGTGTGAATACTCCCTTCTATTTTGTGTGTGTGTGTGTGTGTGTGTGTGTGTGTGTGTGTCATGCATCAGCCTGCTATGGGTTAGTAGTTATTACATTTATTTTATGTGTTAGCCCAATAAGTGTCAGCTACTTCCATATACAGGGTGTACACACAGACAATAAAACAGAAAAAGTCCCTAAATTTTTCCCAGATAAGGTACTTTTTTTTTCCTTCAGGGGAAAATATGCTTTTCCCAGGTGACGTTACACTTTTTCCATGTTTAGTCACAATGCACTTCCCCTCAGAGCTGTAAAACGTATCAATCCTTTGAATGGTAAAGTATTTATACACTGGCGTAGAGCTTCCCGGCACTTAATCTTTGGTGTGCAGTGACATTTACACTATCGAGATTGTCAGTGCTTTTGTTAGCCAGTCACGGCTCATGTCGTGTGATCTTTCTAGGCAATGACAGCAGTTATTCAGTGCATAAGATGTGATGTAGTCAGCCAATAGCAAAGTGTGAACACACAAATATCAGACGGAAAAGAGCAGCAAATTGGCCCACGGCACTTAATGTATAACTGCAAAACTGTTCCAACTGGGTCAGTGTCAAGAATGGGGTCCCACAATGTTCAGTCCCTTATTGTTCTCAATATATATCACATACTTGCCCCTCTATATTCACAAAGATGCAAAGCTAGTTCTTTTTGCTGATGATACAAGCACAGTAATCACACCCAACAAATACAAATCAGCTGAGAAAATTGTAAATATTGTCTTTCAGACAACTGTTACCAGTTTCTCTGCAAATGGACTCTCATTTATTTTCCTATTTTAGGGTAATCCGCCTTGAAGTAAAAAGTATTCATTACAAAAGTGCACAATCAGAATAATACACACAGCCCAGCCAAGATCATCTTGAAAACATTTATTTAAGGAACTAGGGCAAATTTTGAGATAAAAAATTATTGATCTTAAGAGAAGAAGAAGAAGGAAGAAACAAGAAAAGTGAGCTTGAATTACAGCATGTAAAGAAATCTTTTGTTACACTGACACATTCCACATCATTATGAAGTGTCCTGTTCATGATATCTGGAACAAGTATTAATCTCATCTAATCTACTCGTATTAAGCCGAGGAAGAGCTTTACTCCACAGACAGCACTGCTAGAATGCCAACCTGAGGCTCACTGCCTAGACCTTTACGGTTGGGCTCTTTGTGAAATACAAACCTGTGTCCCAAAGAGGGAATCACACAAGGGCAGTAACTACAATACACTGCACGATCACAGAACAGATTAAGAACACGAGTCGCAAAATGCAAAGCAAATACGGTTCAGTGGGGCTACTCTGAAGATGACAGAATGAAAGTGGAGAAACACAGACAACTGAACATTTTCTCATGTGCCCAAGGATGGAGTTTGTTTGCACAGCAGGAGATCTATTTTTGTGCAATGAAAAGGCCATTAAAGCTGCAGAGATTTAGAGGAAGTGCATTTAGATAGGACACATAAAGTGAAGTAAGTAAGTACACAAAGAGGAAAAGTTTAAATTAATATACATACGGTATAGTTATGCCAAAAACCTAAGCTTTCACATACAATATTACTCTTAACACTTTCAGTTGCTTTTTTTCCAAGTACAAGGAAACACGTTCGGCTCTGTGGCAAGGTGCTCCCATTGCGCATAAAAATGGCATCTTTATTAGGAAACTTGTGGTATGAGAAATGACTTTTCTGAAGGCACACACATCAATAAACTGCCTGTTGCGACACTTCTCGGCTAAACTGAACACGAGGTGTGGAGACATCACATATTATCGCAAAGGATGTCAGTGAAGCCAAGGGGTGCCTCGGAACAATTTTCCGATTTAAAACCCACTATTGCTGAGTTTATGAAGGAAAAGGGAAAACAGGAATGAAAATTAGAACATCCAGAATGGATTACAGACCTCACATTTTAAGAGGACTTGGCTGCACACTGTCCACAGTAAGACACTGCAAGATGAGAAACAACTTAATTCCAGTTTGAGGGACACATTCTGTAATTAACTTAATGCACAGTTGCTGGACTTCAGCCAATAACAACGTTTAAAATTTCAATATTACTAACAAGATGTGTGTGTCAAAAGGATTTTTTTTATTATGAAACTAAATAACTCGTGATTAAATGGCAACAGGAGAGTGAAAAATCTGTGAAACTGTCTGTATCTTTCCGTATGTCAACAGTTTGTACCAGATGAAAACTATATCACATTTTGAGCGCACCAAAAGTAATTGATTAATGCTGAAAGTTTGTTTTGTTTGTGATCTATGATGTTGAAAAATAAGAAATATAAAACCAAGTTGTATGCAGTGCCATTTAAACAGTGTGTTTACAGTTCCTCCCCTCTTCTCCCTCTGCACACTCAGACAGTGTGGCGTGGATGTGGGGAAAGTGCGTGCGGTCTGTCAATAAAGCTGTGGCAATCGTGCCAGCACACAACTCGTGTGCCGAAATGTTGGGTGTCCCTCCTCTACAGCCTCAAATATAACCACACTGCTGATAGCTGTGGTGGTGGCGAAGTGTAGTGGTAAAGGTGCATTCCCGACGTGCGAGATGTCGTCAGTTCAAATCCCACCAGGTACTACATTATTTTACTTTTAAGTATTTCTTGATATGACAGTCATTATTTGTATTTGAATAATTAGTTTAAATATAATTTCTTTATTTCCAATCCTTTGGTGCATCATTTTCATCACTGAACTGAATTTATCTGCTATCAGTTTGTCTTCCTATCATTCTTTTTTCATTTGGAATCTCTGTCCGCTTTGTATCTTATATTTTCGTCCATGTTACTGTATTCATTATTTCCGTTTCTCATTTTACTTGAATTTTATTTTATTTATAATCCCTTTTTTCATTTAAATCTTTATCAGGGTTATTTTGTCAATAGTATGACTAGAAATCTATGTTTCAAATGTTTGTATGAAAATTATCATTAAAAAAATGTAAGTCTTGCAACAAAAAATTCGTTTTTGACGCCACTACACAGTATATATAATTTAATATTTTGTTTCTTACCCAATTCATTAGCATTTTCAAACATTTAAAGTATTATGGTAGATAGATAAAAATAGTTAAAGTCACACGGGTGAAGATTCAAATAGAAAATACAATGACTGGAAGAAAAAAATGAGAGCCAATAAAGTAATTATGAAAATGAGTGATTGACCGATTGATTGACTGAGAGAGTATGGAACTTAATGGCAAGGTCATCAGTCCCGCGATTACAAAGTGGATTACATAAGAAAGAGGGTCTGCTAAAAGTGGAAGGATACAGGCAGAAGAGTCAAATTATAAAAGAATGAACATTAAACACGGACACAGCAAAATCATAAAAGGTGAAATAAAATATAAAAACTGGAAGAAAAAGGGGGCGGTCATGGGGTCACAGACTGTGAAGACTGCAGAAGGAGTCCTAACCACAACCACCCCAGCCCTGCTCCAAGACTAAAGCAGAACCTTATATCTGGAAATAAAAACCACTTTCACAGAAGAAACCGAGAACCAGGTCAGCCATCCGTGGCTCGTCTGATAAAATTAAATTTAAGGAAGCAGGAAGACACGAAGGGTCGAAAGAAGGGGATGTGCCACCAATGTGAGATATTGTCAGCCGGGTGCCACAACCACATTGTGGGGATGTGTCATTACATAGGAGGAAACAATGAGAGAGCCGGGTACGGCCAATGCGTAAACGGCAGGAAACAGTGAACTCCTTCCGAGAGGGGCGGAAAGAAGCACCCTAAACTGCACTTGACTCCTCGATTGTAGGGCATTTATTACTATGAGCAGTAGCGATCCAGATGGCATTTCACTGTTGGGCAAAGAGACATTTGACGTAGATCTGTACATCCGCAGTTGGAATCGAGAAAGGAAATGGGTGGTAAGTATCTGCTTCTCTGGCCAAGTGGTCAGCCAATTCATTCCCTGGAATTCCCACGTGACTCGGGACCCAGAGAAAGACGACCGAACACGTGGCACGCTCAAGGGATGAGAGAACATCACGGATGGCAGAGACTGAGGTGCGACAAGAGTAGCATTGATCGACAGCCTGCAGGCTGCTCACAGAGTCTGAACAAAATAAAACAGTATGGAGGGAGGCCTGAGAAACAAAAGAGGAGGGCCCTGTGAATGGCTAGAAGATCTGGTGTAAATACACTACACAATCCTGGGAACAAATGGTGCTCGAAACCAGTAGGAGATGTGAAGGTGTATCCCACCTTATCGGTAGTCTTAGAACCGTCAGTGTAAAAGATGGTGGCACCCTGGAACTCTGCGAGGATGGCACATACGAGACGCAGGTAAACCAAAGGAGTAACAGAGACCACGATGAAAATCGAGCCTCAAACAATTAGAAATTTAATGAAATACACTTGTTGTTGTTGTTGTTGTTGTTGTTGTTGTCTTCAGTCCTGAGACTGGTTTGATGCAGCTCTCCCTGCTACTCTATCCTGTGCAAGCTTCTTCATCTCCCAGTACCTACTGCAACCTATATCCTTCTGAATCTGCTTAGTGTATTCATCTCTTGTTCTCCCTCTACGATTTTTACCCTCCACACTGCCCTACAATACTAAACCGGTGATCCCTCGATGCCTCAGAACATGTCCTACCAACCGGTCCCTTCTTCTAGTCAAGTCGTGCCACAAACTCTTCTTCTCCCCAATTCTATTCAATACCTTCTCATTAGTTATGTGATCTACCTATCTAATCTTCAGCATTCTTCTGTAGCACCACATTTCAAAAGCTCCTATTCTCATCTTGACCAAACTATTTATCATCCATGTTTCACTTCTGTACATGGCTACACTCCATACAAATACTTTCAGAAATGACTTCCTGACACTTAAATCTATACTCGATGTTAACAAATTTCTCTTCTTCAGAAACGCTTTCCTTGCCATTGCCAGTCTAATTTTATATCCTCTCTGCTTCGACCATCATCAGTTATTTTGCTACCCAAATAGCAAAACTCCTTTACTACTTTAAGTGTCTCATTTCCAAGAAAGACACTAACATCAATTAATTCAATAAAGATAATGATCAGTCACTTTGATAAAGATTTAAAAATAAAATTCCGTAGTGCCCAATTCAAACCCACAACCTTCTGTAGCTCAGAAACATACCTTACTCTCTACGTAACACCACTGCTCTGAGTAGTGCTATTATATTTAAGGCTCTACAGTATCACCGGAAATTTCGAAAAAATTTCTGTCAATTAAATGGAAACGAGGGCCTATTCTGATGAACACCTGCAGGGTATGACGCCTGCAAGCCCATCCTACAGTGCTATATAGCTGGCTTCAAAAAGCCAGGCCCACCCCTGGAGCCCTCTTCTGTAAGGATGTAGAGGCTTATCTCACTAGGGGGTAAGATAGATACTGCCTACAGGAAAATTAAAGAGACCTTTGGAGAAAAGAGAGCCACTTGTATGAATATCAAGAGCTTTGATGGAAACCCAGTTCTATGCAAAGAGGGGAAAGCAGAAAGGTGGAAGGAGTATACAGAGGGTCTATACAAGGGCGATGTACTTGAGGACAATATTACGGAAATGGAAGAGGATGTAGATGAAGATGAAATGGGAGATACAATACTGCATGAAGAATTTGACAGAGCACTGAAAGACCTGAGTCGAAACAAGGCCCCGGGAGTAGACAACATTCCATTAGAACTACTGACGGCCTTGGGAGAGCCAGTCCTGACAAAACTCTACCATCTGGTGAGCAAGATGTATGAGACAGGCGAAATATCCTCAGACTTCAAGAAGATGATAATAATTCCAATCCCAAAGAAAGCAAGGTGCTGACAGATGTGAAAATTAGCGAACTATCAGTTTAATAAGCCACGGCTGCAAAATACTAACGCGAATTCTTTACAGACGAGTGGTAAAACTGGTAGAAGCCAACCTCGGGGAAGATCAGTTTGGATTCCGTAGAAATGTTGGAACACGTGAGGCAATACTGACCCTATGACTTATCTTAGAAGAAAGATTAAGGAAAGGCAAACCTACGTTCTAGAATTTGTAGACTTAGAGAACGATTTTGACAATACTGACTGGAATACTCTCTTTCACCTTCTGAAGGTGGCAGGGGTAAAATGCAGGGAGCGAATGGCTATTTACAATTTGTACAGAAACGTGATGGCAATTATAAGAGTTGAGGGGCATGAAAGGGAAGCAGCAGTTGGGAAGGGAGGGAGACAGGGTGCATATTCAATCTGTATATTGAGCAAGCAGTTAAGGAAACAAAAGAAAAATTCGGAGTAGGTATTAAAATCCGCAGAGAAGAAATAAAAACTTTGAGGTCCACTGATGACATTGTAATTCTGTCAGAGACAGCAAAGGACTTGGAAGAGCAGTTGAACGGAATGGATAGTGTCTTGAAAGGAGGATATAAGATGAATGTCAAGAAAAGGAAAATGAAGATAATGGAATGTAGTCAAATTAAATCAGGTGATGCTGAGGGAATTAGATTAGGAAATGAGACACTTAAAGTAGTGAAGGAGTTTTGCTATTTGGGGAGCAAAATAACTGATGATGGTCAAAGTAGAGAGGATATAAAATGTAGACTGGCAATGGCAAGGAAAGCGTTTCTGAAGAAGAGAAATTTGTTAACATCGAGTATAGATTTAAGTGTCAGGAAGTCGTTTCTGAAAGTATTTGTTTGGAGTGTAGCCATGTATGGAAGTGAAACATGGACGATAACTAGTTTGGACAAGAAGAGAATAGAAGCTTTCGAAATGTGGTGCTACAGAAGAATGCTGAAGATTAGATGGGTAGATCACGTAACTAAAGAGGAGGTATTGAATAGGATTGGGGAGAAGAGGAGTTTGTGGCACAAATTGACTAGAAGAAGGGGTTGGTTGGTAGGACAAGTTCTGAGACATCGAGGGAACCTATCGTTAACATGCACGTGCCGAGGACCGTTCAAATATCAAAATGAAACTAAGTCCTGTGCACTTTGTACAGTAATGTGGGTTATTCGTGAGAATGACCTACGTTCCACTGAAGATGCACATGCTGGCAGAAGGTGGTTGTGCTTTTTATAAAGATATTACATTTTTAGAAAAATTAACTGTGCGTACCGCAATCTGTGATGCCCGGTGCCTATGCAGTGGCGTAACACAGCAGGGGCAAGGTGCAGCGCGGCGATCACAGTAGCACTTGCCGGACAGCGATATTTATGCCCCAGTGACGCCGCTCGAAGGTGTTGTGAACAGCCTAGAGAAAACAGACGTACTACAATGTAAACACACGTGACGAATGAAGACTGTAAATCTTATATTTTAAGTTGAGCTTGCTGTGTTCAGACATATTGAATTACATATTTGAAGTTACAGGTTACTGATAATTGGATCCGACTTCAAAACTGATGTAAATAGTCAAAACAATACAGCACATTATCAATGAAGATGTGTTCATCATTCGGAAGCTGGCATAATGAGATGTCTTTACAGCATCGCCCTGCTCGGAGACAAAGTCGAGAAGAATAAATCTGCACGCGGTCGTGGTACGGAGTAGGCAGACCGAGAGAATGAAACAAAAACTGGAAGAAGAACGTAGCTCAGACCAGATCAAACTGACAGATCTGCCATGCAGTGTTCCCTACTCATTGCGTTACAGTCGAGTCGCCATACACATTCACGAAAGGGTAGGGCCACAACTTGAACTACAACTACAACTACTCTTCGAAAGTTATTTGCAGAGCTCTCACGGTTGCTGTCAAAATGGACCTTTCTTGGAAATTCACTCACAACCCCAAATTTACCTTTGTCTTTCCTTTTAATGACACTTTCAAAGACATTAATAAATACAATAAACGGAGTATTATTTTGATTTATCTTCATAAAAAAAAACTAAAAATAAATTTTCCACAAAGGGACTTGGCAGCACGACCCTCAAATTACCGTTCGGTACTCTTACTGCCACATCGACAGCCACCTGGAAACTCTCTCTCTCCATTTGTTTAGTCGGCTTCGACTCTTCGTGACCCCATGAACCAAATCACACCACTTTTTCCTGTCTTGCACTTTCCCCCGTAGACCTCCCAAATGGGAACACATTGCTTCTGTGATGCCATCGACCCATCTCATCCTCTGACGTCTTCTTCTAGTCCCTTCCATCTTCCCCAGCATGGTTTTTTCTAGCGAGGCATGCCTTCGCATTGTTTGTCCAAAGTAGGTCAGCTTTTATTTTAACATTAGACCTTCCAGGGGGAAATGTGGTTTTATTTGCTCCAATATTGATCTGTTGGTTCTCTTTGCAGTCCACGGAACTCTAAGAAGTTTCCTCCAACACCACAATTCGAAGGAGTCAATTCTTTCCCGTTCAGCCTTTCTAATGGTCCAGGTCTCACATCCATATGTCACAACTGGAAAGACCGTAGCCTTCACAATACGGATCTCTGTTGATAGTGTTATACTCTGGACCTTATACCCTTGTCGAGGTTTGACATCGCCTGTCTACCGAGCAACAGGCGTCTCCGGCTGCAGTCGCCATCAGCAGAGATCTGGGAACTGAGATAACTGAATGTGGTCACTACCTCCATGGTTTCTCCTGTTAGGTTCCTTTCAGATTACGCTGATACTATAGCTCCCTACTTAGCACTCATATACAACCGCTCGCTCACCGATAGATCTGTACCTACAGATTGGAAAATTGCGCACCAGTGTTCAAGAAGGGTAGTAGGAGTAATCCATTTAACTACAGACCTATATCATTGACGTCGGGTTGCAGTAGGGTTTTGGAGCATATACTGTATTCAAACATTATGAATCACCTCGAAGGGAACGATATATTGACACGTAATCAGCATGGCTTCAGAAAACACCGCTCTTGTGCAACGCAGCTAACTCTTTATTCGCACGAAGTAATGGCCGCTATCGACAGGGGATCTCAAGTTGATTCCATATTTCTAGATTTCCGGAAAGCTTCTGACACCAGTCCTCACAAGCGACTTCTAATCAAGCTGCGGAGTTATGGGGTATCGTCTCAGTTGTGCGACTGGATTCGTGATTTCCTGTCAGGAAGGTCGCAGTTCGTAGTAATAGACGGCAAATCATCGAGTAAAACTGAAGTGATATCAGGTGTTCCCCAGGGAAGCGTCCTGGGACCTCTACTGTTCCTGATCTATATAAATGACCTGGGTGACAATCTGAGCAGTTCTCTTAGATTGTTCGCAGATGATGCTGTAATTTACCGTCTAGTAAGGTCATCCGAAGACCAGTATCAGTTGCAAAGCGATTTAGAAAAGATTGCTGTATGGTGTGTCAGGTGGCAGTTGACACTAAATAACGAAAAGTGTGAGATGATCCACACGAGTTCCAAAAGAAATCCGTTGGAATTCGATTACTCAATAAATAGTACAATTCTCAAGGCTGTCAATTCAACTAAGTACCTGGGTGTTAAAATTACGAACAACTTCAGTTGGAAGGACCACATAGATAATATTGTCGGGAAGGCAAGCCAAAGGTTGCGTTTCATTGGCAGGACACTTAGAAGATGCAACAAGTCCACTAAAGAGACAGCTTACACTACACTTGTTCATCCTCTGTTAGAATATTGCTGCGCGGTGTGGGATCCTTACCAGGTGGGATTGACGGAGGACATCGAAAGGGTGCAAAAAAGGGCAGCTTGTTTTGTATTATCACGTTATAGGGGAGAGAGTGTGGCAGATATGATACACGAGTTGGGATGGAAGTCATTACAGCATAGACGTTTTTCATCGCGGCGAGACCTTTTTACGAAATTTCAGTCACCAACTTTCTCTTCCGAAAACGAAAATATTTTGTTGAGCCCAACCTACATAGGTAGGAATGATCATCAAAATAAAATAAGAGAAATCAGAGCTCGAACAGAAAGGTTTAGGTGTTCGTTTTTCCTGCTCGCTGTTCGGGAGTGGAATAGTAGAGAGATAGTATGATTGTGGTTCGATGAACCCTCTGCCAAGCACTTAAATGTGAATTGCAGAGTAGTCATGTAGATGTAGATGTAGATGTATCCCACGAATTGGTAGGTATAGTTGCCTGGAAACTACACTTACATAAATGACAATCGTCTCACCCGATCCAGGCCAAAAATGCTATTCTTTCTAAATGCTTGACTATCTGGAGCTCCTACTCCTGGCCAAACCCTGTATATAACCAGCAATTTGGACGAAACTGGTGGTCAGCTGGGGACCAAACTGGTCATGCGGACACGGTGGCATACACGCCCCTCCCAGTTTCCTCCAAAACCACAAATCGTAGTTCTGTCACGTCTCTCTCTAAGAACCTAGGAGCCACAGTTTGTAGGTAGTTGTCAGCTGGTGACGGCCACGTGGAACCGCTACAGGGCATATCTCCAATGTTTCGCAAGTCACAATGGTGCTCAAACGTCCATCACAGTGGTGTATGACAACACATTGGCAACTTTCGGAGACAAATACCCTCCTTGCACAAAAGGGCCAACACACTCCCAATCTGAGTTCAAAATTGTTCGAGGCATGCTAACAACTCGCCAGTCTACACAAGCACCACTGTCCCACTCAGTGTCAGAGACACAGCTCGCTTTACTTGACTGCATTGAGAATGTACGATTATTGTTACCTCCACTAATTAGGCATCTGTACTTAGCAGTACGCTGTCATCAAATGCGTGCAGAAAATAGGTTTCCAATCACAAAAGCTTTAATGACCCAAGTCGTGAGGATAGTGCAGAACTGTCTCAGGGTGCCTCTCTACTCCCAACAAAACTCTGTAATTGCTTGGAGCAAGTTACACCAAATCTATAACACACCAGCAAACACGGCAATCCTTCACAATTGCAAAATACGTATGTGAATTGCGTATACTTCCTAAACACCTTGCCCCTCCTCCTTTTTCGCATCTTCTCATCCCCCTCTCCCTCCATTCATCTCCTCCTCCCCACTCCCTCTTTGCATAACCTACGTCCCCCCCTCGCCTCACAATTTCTTCAAACTTTCTATGCGCATTTCCGTCTGGATAGTCAATAGAATATCGTGTAAAAATTTGAAGTAACTTGGTCAAGAAACTTTAGAGATTTGTGGTAACTACACTTCTCCACTATATATTACAAAAATACATAGCCTGTGGCCACCCGAATGATCATTAGACTGTCAAGCTGATCTTTTTGTTACAAAAACATGTGACAGCAGAACTGTCAAACTGAACACAAACTTATTTTTTTATTTTCTTTTTCATACAAAAAACACCACTACCAACTGCCCCCACCCCCACCCCCCCCACCCCCCAAACACACACACACTATACAGGGTGGTCCATAGATAGTACCGGGCCAAATACCTCATGAAGTAAGTATCAAATGAAAAAAACTACAAAGAACAAAACTCGTCTATCTTGAAGGGGGAAACCAGATGGCGCTATGGTTGACCTGCTAAATAGCACTGCCATAGGTCAAACGGATATCAACTGCGTTATTTAAAATAGGAAGCCCCATTTTTTATTATATATTCGTGTAGTACGTACAGAAGTATGAATGTTTTAGTTGGACCACTTTTTTTCGCTTTGTGGTAGATGGCACTGTAATAGTCACAAACGTGTAAGTACGTAGTATCCCATAACATTCCACCAGTGCGGACAGTATTTGCTTCATGTTAAAATGGAACGTTTACTAATTGCGGAAAATGTCGATAACGTGATGATGTATGGCTATTGTGATCAAAATGCCCAACAGGTGTGTGCTATGTATGCTGCTCGGTATCCTGGATGACATCATCCAAGTGCCCGGACCGTTTGCCAGATAGTTATGTTATTTAAGGAAACAGGAAGTGTTCAGCCACATGTGAAATGTCAACCACGACCTGCAACAAATGATGGTGCCCAAGTAGGTGTTTTAGCTGCTGTCGCGGCTAATCTGCACATCAGTAGCAGACACATTATGCAAGAATCGGGAATCTCAAAAACGTTGGAGTTGAGAATGCTACATCAACATCGATTGCACCCATACCATATTTCTATGCACCAGGAATTCCATGGCAATGACTCTGAACGTCGTGTGCAGTTCTGCCACTGGGCACAGGAGAAATTATGGAACGATGACAGATTTTTTGCACAATGCGGCAGCGGTAACGTAAACCAGCATAATATGCACTACTGGGCAACGGAAAATCCATGATGGCTGCGACAAGTGGAACATCAGCGACCTTGGCAGGTTAATGTATGGTGCGGCTTTATGGGAGGAATGATAATTGGCCCCCATTTTATCGATGGCAATCTAAACGGTGCAGTGTATGCTGATTTCCTACGTAACGTTCTACCGATGTTACTACAAGATATTTCACTGTATGTCAGAATGGTGATGTACTTCCAACATGATGGAATGTTGGCACATAGCTCGCGTGCGGTTGAAGCGGTATTGAATAGCATATTTCATGGCAGGTGGATTGGTTGTTGAAGCACCATACCGTGGCTCGCACATTCACCGGATCTGACGTCCCCGGATTTCTTCCTGTGGGGAAAGTCGAAGGATATTTGCTTTCGTGATCCACTGACAACACCTGACAACATGCATCAGCGCATTGTCAATGCGTGTGCGAACATTACGGAAGGCAAACTACTCGCTGTTGAGAGGAATGTCGTTACACGTATTGCCATATGTATTGAGGTTGACGGACATCATTTTGAGCATTTATTGCATTCATGTGGTATTTACAGGTAATCATGCTGCAACAGCATGCATTCTCAGAAATGTAAGTTCACAGAAATGATAAGTTCACAAAGATACATGTATCACATTGGAAAACCGAAATAAAATGTTCAAAAGTACCTACATTATGCATTTTAATTTAAAAAAACCTACCTGTTACCAACTGTTTGTCTAAAATTGTGTTGTATGTTTGTGACTAAATGGTGCTATTCAATCTGTATACTGAGCGAGCAGTAAAAGAAACAAAAGAAAAGTTTGGAGTAGGTATTAAAATCCACGGAGAAGAAATAAAAACTTTGAAGTTCGCTGATGACATTGTAATTCTGTCAGACAGAGAAAAGAACCTGGAAGGGCAGTTGAACGGAATGGACAGTGTCCTGAAAGGAGGATATAAGATGAACGTCAACAAAAGCAGAATGAGGATAATGGAATTAGATTAGGAAATGAGACGCTTAAAGTAGTAAAGGAGTTTTGCTATTTGGGGAGCAAAATAACTGACGATGGTCGAAGCAGAGGGGATATAAAATGTAGACTGGCAATGGCAAGGAAAGCGTTTCTGAAGGAGAGAAATTTGTTAATATCAAGTATAGATTTAAGTGTCAGGAAGTCGTTTCTGAAAGTATTTGTATGGAGTGTAGCCATGTACAGAAGTGAAATGTGGATGATAAATAGTTTAGACAAGAAGAGAATAAAAGCTTTCGAAATGTGGTGCTACAGAAGAAAGTTGAAGATTAGATGGTTAGATCACATAACTAATGAGGAGGTATTGAATAGAATTGGAGAGAAGAGGAGTTTGTGGCACAACTTGACTAGAAGAAGGGATCGGTTGGTAGGACATGTTCTGAGGCATCAAGGGATCACCAATTTAGTACTGGAGGGTAGCGTGGAGGGTAAAAATCATAGAGGGAGACCAAGAGATGAATACAGTAAGCAGATTCAGTAGGATGTAGGTTGCGGTAAGTACTGGGAGATGAAGAAGCTTGCACAGGATAGAGTAACATGGAGAGTTGCATCAAACCAGTCTCAGGACTGAAGACAACAACAACAACAACAACAACAACAGGTTTGTGACTATTACAGCACCATCTATCACAAAGCAAAAAAAAGTGGTCCAACTAAAACATTCATATTTCTTTACGTACTACACAAATATGTTCCTATTTAAAAAACGCAGTTGATATCCGTTTGACCAATGGTAATGCCATCTAGCGGGCCAACCATAGTGCCATCTGGCTACCCCCTTCAGGTTAGTCAAGTTTCGTCCTTTATAGTTTTTTCGTTTGACACTTATTTTGTGAGATATTTGGCCCGATCACGATCAATGGGCCACCCTTTATACATACGTATCAGTGATCATCATTCATACATGA
This sequence comes from Schistocerca gregaria, assembly GCF_023897955.1. Taxonomy (NCBI): domain Eukaryota; kingdom Metazoa; phylum Arthropoda; class Insecta; order Orthoptera; family Acrididae; genus Schistocerca; species Schistocerca gregaria. Next base: position 108,140,917 of record NC_064930.1, on the reverse strand, counting down.
GGCAATTGATGAGTTTTACTAAGTATGAAAAATTACACTGTGGATACACACTCCAACCAACATTATGAGTTGGTGCGAAGGTGGAAGAGAGCTACTTGTAAAGAACTATGAGGGCATGCTTTGAAAAGTAATGGTGCCAAAATTTTATTATGTTCTCAATATCAGTTAAGGTATTACATGTCAAGCATATTACTCAGTTCGACTTTCGCACTTTGCGGATGCATGTTGAAACCTTCTACTCCGAGGGGACTCTGGATTGTAGCCAGTAACATGATGGTGTGAAATGTAACTATGTTGGTGCATGAGGAACTGTGTGCTGTAATCAAGTTTCTAACTGCAGAAGAGTTTGTTCTCACACAAGCACCCTCTCCTACAGCACAAAAATCATACACTATGTGATCAAAAGTATCCGACACCTGGCTGAAAGTGACTTACAAGTTGGTGGTGTCCTCCATTGGTAATGCTGGAATTCAGTATGGTGTTGGCCCACCCTCAGCCTTGATGACACCTTTCACACTCGCATGCATACGTTCAGTCAGGTGCTGGAAGGTTTCTTGGGGAATGGCAGACCATTCTTCACAGAGTGCTGCACTGAGGAGAGGTATCGATGTCGGTCCTTTTTTTTTTGTTGTGATTTTAGGGCGCACAAGTACAATGGTCATTAGCGCCCTGACTCATTTAGGAATGTACCGCGAGGCACAAGGTTAAAACAGCAACTAAAAGGGACAACACTATAAAAGACGTATTAACAAACACAGGATTAAAAAAACTACAGCATAATCAAACGTCCTTAGACAGGTGTGTCAAGTTGATAAAACGAAGGACGCGAGCAGCAGCTCCTGGGTCAACTGCTAAAATGGCATCCAGAGTACATGGCAGGCCAAGATCAAGACGCAGCGTAGTAAAATCTGGACAGGACGTTAAAATGTGGCGGACCGTCAGCAATTGCCCACATGGACAGAACGGCGCCGGCGCTGCCGTCAGCAGATGGCGATGGCTGAACTGGCAGTGTCCAATTCGTAGCCGGGCCAAAACGACCTCCTCCCGCCGAGAAGGATGTGAGGACGACGTCCAAGCTAGGGGAAGAGGCTTCAAGGCCCGAAGCTTGTTGTCCCTAAGTGCAGCCCAATCGGCATGCCACAGCGATAAAATGCGCCGACAAATGACCATGCTACAATCTGATGAAGGGACACAACAAGAAGCCGTCGGAGGCTGGAGGACCGCAGCCTTGGCCGCGGCATCTGCAGCTTCGTTCCCAGGGATACAGACATGGCCAGGAACCCACATAAAGCTAACTGGAGACCCGTCGTCCACCAGCTGCTGAAGAGAGCGTTGGATCCAGTGCACGAAAGGGTGAACCGAATACGGATCACTGAGGCTCTGGATGGCGCTCAGAGAATCGGAGCAGATGACATAAGCAGAATGTCAGTGGTGGCAGACGTAAAGAACAGCCTGGTAGAGGGCAAAGAGCTCAGCTGTGAAGACCGAACAATGGCCATGTAGCCGGTATTTGAAACTTTGTACCCCGACAATAAAAGAACACCCGACCCCGTCATTGGTCTTTGAGCCATCTGTATAAATGAAGGTCATATTAATGAACTTCGAACGAAGTTCGACAAAACGGGAGTGGTATACTGAACCGGGGGTAACCTCCTTTGGGAGCGAGCGGAGGTCAAGGTGAACGCGAACCTGAGCCTGGAGCCAAGGTGGCGTGTGGCTCTCGCCCACTCTAAAGGTTGCAGGGAGTGAAAAATCAAGGTGTTGAAGGAGGCGACGAAAGCAAACTCCAGGGGGTAGCAGGGCAGAGACATACAACCCGTATTGACGGTCGAGAGAGTCGTCAAAAAAGGAACGATACTATGGGTGGTCGGGCATTGACAGAAGCCGACAGGCCTAACGACAAAGCAGTATATCGCTCCGGTAGGTGAGTGGCAAGTCACCGGCTTCAGCATGAAGTCTCTCGACGGGACTAGTATAAAACACTCCGATCGCAAGCCGTAAACCCCGATGTTGTATGGAGTTGAGGCAGCGTAAGATGGACGGCCGTGCAGAGGAGTATACAAAGCACCCATAATCGAGCTTGGAGCAGACGATCGACCGATATAGGCGAACCGCTCCCCACGACGTGCCACTGAGAACACTGAGGACATTTAGAGAACGGGTACAACGGGCAGCCAAATATGACACATGTGGAGACCAGCTAAGTTTCCTGTCAAATGGAAGACCTAAAAATTTTGTTGTCTCCACGAATGGGAGAGCAATGGGGCCGAGTCGTAAGGACGGTGGGAGAAACTGTTTGTAGCGCCAGAAGTTAATACAGACCGTTTTCTCGGCAGAAAAACGGAAGCCATTGGCGACACTCCAGGAGTAAAGACGGTCAAGAGAACGCTGAAGACAGCGCTCCAGGAAACATGTACGCTGCGCGCTGCAATAGATGGCAAAATCGTCCACGAAAAGGGAGCCTGATACATCAACTGGGAGGCAATCCATTATTGGATTGATCGCTATGGCGAAGAGAGCGACACTCAAAACGGAGCCCTGTGGCATTCCATTTTCCTGGCGAAAGGTGTCTGTCTGACAGGACAGAACCCACACGTACCCTGAACTGTCGATCCATTAAAAAGGAACGAATAAAAAGAGGGAGGCGACTGCGAAAGCCCCATGTATGCATGGTGTGGAGAATGCCCACCCTCCAACAGGTGTCGTAAGCCTTCTCCAAATCAAAGAACACAGCCACGGTCGGGCGCTTCTGCAAGAAGTTATTCATAATGAAGGTCGACAAGGTAACCAGATGGTCAACAGCAGAGCGGCGTCTACGAAATCCACATTGTACATTGGTAAGTAGGCGTCGAGATTCGAGCAGCCAAACCAAACAAGAGTTAACCATTCGCTCCATCACCTTACAGAGACAGCTGGTAAGCGAGATGGGTCGATAACTGGAAGACAAGTGCTTGTCCTTCCCCGGCTTAGGAATCGGTACAACAATAGACTCGCGCCAGCATGCGGGAACATGTCCCTCAATCCAGATGCGATTGTAAGTACGAAGAAGGAAACCTTTACTAGCAGGAGAAAGGTTCTTCAGCATCTGAATATGAATAGAATCAGGCCCCGGAGCGGAGGACCGTGACCGGGCAAGTGCATTTTCGAGTTCCCGCATGATGAATGGGGCATTGTAGTTTTCACAATTCGAGGAGTGGAAATTAGGTGGCCGAGCCTCCTCTGCCAGTTTTCGGGGGAGTGAAGAAAGTTAAAGTTCTTATACATTGAGTTCCGTATGGGACGCGTGCCACTTTGCCCCTGCTGCCGTACGTGTACGCGTGCTTCTAGATCTACTTTAGCACGCGTACGGCATAAGGGTCCGGATGAAAATTATGATAATCAAAATTTTGAAAATGCTATCTTATACTATTTTTCACGCTGATTAACAATATGTATATATCTTTTTGATACGCCCATCGCTTACTTCATTATTTTTATTTGAAGATTTCAGAGTCTAAGTCCCATACGGAACTCAACCGCCTTACGCGTAAGGCGGGTTGCCGCTTTGCCCCTGCTGTCGTACGTGTACGCGTGCTTCAAGATCTACTTTAGCACGCGTACGGCATAAGGGTCCGGATGAAAATTATGATAATCAAAATTTTGAAAACGTGTATAAAAACAGTGTATAAAACGATCGAGAACATCGAGTTCGCTACAACATCTGGTGATAAGAAGAACCGCATACCAATTAAATCTGTTGCCGCTACTGCTCTTGTGGATGGACCTTGTGTATTTGTTGGATGTAGAGTTAATTTTAGCGTTGATATTAACGACACTTTCGGTCATGGTAATGGTTGGCTTACAGTAGCTATTGTATGAGGTGGGTCTGGTACACCATCTGTACCAGGAATAGAAAGTTTTGTGGACAGAGATATAATTGCCTATCGTACTTATCATATGGCTGAACTTGCTAATAAAGACTTTGGTAAATCCGCATATATGTCGCCCTCTGCACTTGTGTTGTATAGTCGTAATAAGTGGAAATTAGGTGGCCGAGCCTCCTCTGCCAGTTTTCGGGAGAGGAAGGCGGGGGGGTTGGGGGGGTGGGGGGGGGGGGGGGTAATGAGTGGAGCCCGAAACCTCTGCGAAAAAGCAGCGGAAGGCATTGGAGAAATCCTCAGGGGCCACAAGAACGTCATTCGCGACCGTCAAGCAAGAAACTGTTGAGTGGACCTTAGTGCCAGATAGCCGGCGCAGGCTACCCCAGACAACAGAAGAAGGAGTAAAACTGTTGAAGGTGCTTGTGAAAGCAGCCCAGCTGGCTTTCTTGCTTTCTTTAAAAATACAACGACACTGCGCACGTAATCGTCTATAATTGATACAATTCGCCACCATAGGGTGGCGTTTAAAGGTGCGTAAAGCACGTCGACGAGCACGTAAGGAGTCTCTACATGCTGCGGTCCACCAGGGGACCGGTACGCGGCGTGGAGAAGAAGTAGTGTGAGGGATGGAATATTCAGCAGCAGCGAGAATGACTTCCGTGATGTGTGCGGCCTCACTATCCCAGCTTGTGAAGGTTTGATCCTGAAAGGTCGTCCTGGAAGAGAAGAGCCCCCAGTCTGCTTTGGAGATGTTCCAACTAGTTGAGCACGGAGAGGGGGTATGATGCAGGAGATGGATAACACACGGGAAGTGGTCGCTCGAATATGTATCAGAAAGCGCACACCACTCAAACCGGCGAGCAAGTTGGGTAGTACAGACAGAGGTCCAAATGGGAATAGGTGTTAGAGGTGTCTGAAAGGAAGTAGGGGCGCCAGTATTGAGGCAGATAAGATTGAGCTGGTTGAAAACGTCTGCTAACAGGGAGCCCCTCGGACAGGATGCTGGAGAGCCCCAAAGAGGATGGTGAGCATTGAAGCCTCCAGTTAACAAAAATGGTGCAGGGAGCTGAGCAATAATTTGCAGCATGTCTGCCCTGGTAACGGCAGACGACGATGGAGTGTAAACGGTACAGATGGAAAATGTAAAATTGGGGAGAGTAATGCGGACAGCAACTGCCTGCAGGCCGGTGTGCAATGTGATGGGATCACAGTAGGTATCATCCCGGACCAGCAACATAACCCCTCCATGAGCCAGAATACCTGCCACAGGGGGTAAGTCAAAATGCTCAGAGGTGTAGTGTGCCAAGGCAATTTGATCGCATGGGCGTAGCTTCGTTTCCTGGAGGGCTACGACGAGCGGATGGTGCGAGCGGAGCAGCAATTTCAAGTCCTCTCGATTGGAACGAATGCTGCGAATATTCCAGTGAATAAGTGCCATCGTGAGAAGAAGATGATGCAAGAAGGGGTCATCTAGAAGGCCACTGAGGGCCCGGCTTCGAGCGAGCACTGCTGCCGCTAGCAGGAGGCGGACAGTCATCGTCCATTTGTTCTATAGGTTCATCGGCCATCTTGTGAAGATGGCCAGAAGGGGGAGCTTCCTCTGCAGGTGAACGGCCAGATGTTCGGCTACCAGCAGTGCGGCAAGGCGAAACGGATGACGGCCTGGGACGGCAACTGCTGGGGGGCGCAGGAGGAGAAATGCACCGTGGCGGGGAAGGAGAACTGTGCTTCCTATGAGCCTTCTTGGAAGGTCGTTTTGTGGAAGGATTGGTCGATGGCTGAGGGTTCGAGGTACGTAGGAGGTCTGCACGAGACGGTTCTTTCTTGAAGACCCGTGCTTCTGACTTCTGGGTCTTCGTCCTGGCAGAAGCTGATAAAAGTGCTTGTGTCGGAGGGGCGACGGGAGGAAGAGGAGGAGACGTCGACCGGGCGATCTTAGCACTGGCCGAACGGACGACCGTAGTGCTGAAGGTCAGATCGCATGTCTGCGTCGCCACCTCCCTGGTAGTCCGAGGAGAGGAGAGGAGAGGACAGTACTGTACTTCCCCACTGGGAGCAATGTGGGCTTCCTACTAGCGAATAGCTTGCGAGCAGCCGAGGTGGAGACTTTCTCTTTGACCCGAATTTCTTGGATACAGCGTTCATCCTTGTAGACGGGACAGTCGCGGGAGGACGCTGCATTGTCACCTCGACAGTTCACTAAACGAGGAGACAGAGGTGGACAGTCACCCTATATGGGCACCCCTGCCACAAGTCACACATGTAGCCGCATTGGAACAAGAATGGCGAGTGTGATTAAAACGCTGACACTGGTAGCAGCGCGTAGGTGTTGGGACATAGTGGCGAACAGAAATAACCTCGTAGCCCGCCTTGATGTGCGACGGCAGCTGAACACTATCAAAGGTCAAGAAAAGTGTCCGGGTTGGTAAAAGGTCATTGTTGACCTTTTTCATGACCCTATGGACAGCCGTCACGCCCTGCTCAGCGAGGAAAGACTGAATCTCCTCATCAGTCAATCTGTCGAGTGATCTAGTATAGACCACACCACGAGACGAATTCAAAGTGCGGTGAGCCTCCACCCGGACAGGGAACGTGTACAGGAGTGTTGCCCCGAAGCAGTTTTTGTGCCTGAAAGGCGCTCTCAGTTTCTAGTAACAAGGTGCCATTACGCAACCTGGTACAAGACTTGACAGATCCAGCTATGGCATCTACGCCCTTCTGGATAACGAAAGGGTTGACACAGGAAAAATCCTTTCCGTCCTCAGATCGAGAAACTATGAGGAACTGTGGGGCAGGCAGTAGTACTTTTGTCACTGGTGGCTGGTCAAGTTTCCATTTGTGGGCAGAAGTCGAGAGAGAAGAAGAAGAGAAATCCATTGCGGAGGAATCCCCCATGATTGCCAGCGTCTCCGATGGCGCGCTCCTTCCTTGTGGGGACCCTGTCAGAGGGCACTCCCGCCTTAGGTGATTGTTCACACCTCAGGTCACACCTCCCGAGAAACGGACGGAGGGACCAATCGGCATGGTCGGAAGGTGTCAGCTCAGGCAATCACCCCTCCCTGGGCCTGGCCTTTACCAGGGGGTACGTGCGTGCCTTACTTGTCTACCCAGGGCGGGGAATTACGCGTTACCCCATCACCGGCTACGCGTGCAAAGGCGTGGGTCGGCCTTCAGGCACGCACAGGGAGGAAGGAAGAAGAGGAAAAAGAAAGGAGAGAGGGAAAGAAAGGACAGTCTGTCTCAAACGCCGAGGCGGAGACCAGAGAAGGCAAGGAGAAGAAGGCATGGAGAAGAAGGCAAGGGAAAGATTAAGTAAGACAGTGAGATGGAGAAGAACAAAGAAAGGAACCAACCAAAGGAAGGAAGAAACCAGAAGAAGTGAAAAACCAAAATGAACGCAAATATAGGTCGTGGAACCGTCCGTCTCTGGACGCAGGCGCTAACTACCCCCTTGAGGGGGAGGGACTCCTTTTAGTCGCCTCTTACGACAGGCAGGAATACCTCGGGCCTATTCTAACCCCCGGACGCGCAGGGGGGATGTGGGTCGGTGAGGCCCGGCATGAAGTCGGCATTTCGAAACTTCCCAAAGGTGTTCTATAGGATTCAGGTCAGGACTCTGTGCAGGCCAGTCCATTAATGGGATGTTATTGTCGTGTAACTACTCTGCCACAGGCCGTGCATTACGAACAGGTACTCAATCATGCTGAAAGACACAATCACCATCTCCAAATTGCTCTTCTACAATGGGAACAAAAAGGTGCGTAAAATATCAGTGTAGGCCTGTGCTTTGATAGTGCCACACAAAATAGCAAGGTGCGCAAGCCCCATCCATGAGAAACACGACCACACTGTAACATTAAGGCCTCCGAATTTTACTGTTAGCACTACAGCCATTGGCAGATGACATTCACCGGGCATTAGCCATACTATCACACTGCCATCAGATTGCCACACGGTGTACCGTGATTCGTCAATCCACACAACATTTTTCCATTATTAAATGGTCCAATGTGTACACTCCTTACACCAAGCGAGGCATCGTTCAGCATTTACCTGAATGGCGTGTTGCTTACGAGCAGCCACTCTAAGTTTTCTCACCTCCCACCTGACTGTCATAGTACTTGCAGTGGATCCTGATGCAGTTTGGAATTCCTGTGTGATGGTCTGGATAGATTTCTGCCTATTACACATTACAACCCTCTTCAACCATTGGCAGTCACTGTCAGACAACAGACTAGGTCGTCACTGTCAGACAACAGACTAGGTCGGCCTGTAAACTTTTGTGCTGTACATGTCCCTCAAGTTTCCACTTCACTATCTCATTGGAAACAGTGGACTTGTGGATGTTTAGAAGTGTGGAAATCTTGCATACATAAGTATGACACAAGTGACACCCGATCACCTGAACGTATTTGAAGCCTGAGAGTTTCGCGGGGCGCCCCATTCTGCTCTCTCACGATGTCTGATGACTACTGAGGTTGCTGATATGGAGTACCTAGCAGTAGGTGGCAGCACAAAACACCTAATAAGAAAAAACATATTTTTTTGCAGGGTGTCCAGACACTTTTGATCCCATAGTGTAGATGACACGCGAGTGCTGTGACATCTGCAACAATCCGACACCTCCGATTCACTGTCACTGATCATCCTCCACACAGTCCAGACTTGGCACCATCTGATTTTCATCTGTTTCCAGAACTTAAAGAACATCTTCACGGACTTCACTTTGATAGTGAAAAAGCACTGAAAGCAGATATGATGTGACTGTCAGCAAAGTCAAACTATCTCTCGAGGGGAAAAATGTGTTCACTGCCAGGGTGACTACATTGAGTAGTAAATATATATATACATGAACATTGTTAGTAAAATTTGTTTTTTATAAAATAGATTTAAGAGTTTTTCCACCACCCCTCGGTGTATTGGAGAAATATTTTTCAGCACCCCTCGATATATTGGAGAACACAACTACTGTGTTAATTCATTATATGTTTTCGTATGGTGGGTCTTGTTAAAGGATGGTGCAGCCTGCAAAACGAGGCAGCCAATCAGTAAGTCTGTGAGAGGAAGTACCTACTCGAGTGCAATGTGTACGCTCCGGAAATCACTGGTCTGCATTTAGAGTACCGGATTGTCTCGGGAATAACAGATGGGAATTAACAATCACTGCACTGAGTTTGCCGACAAATGGATATTATAGTGTAGTTTTATTCTGATCTGTCATTGAGGACTGTCAATTTCTCATGCTGAAATTCAGAACTCTGAGATTGTATGAAGTTTTCTCAACTTTTACACGAAGAATCAAGTACACTCGTGCTCGAACAGTCCACGGGTATATCTACATCTACATCTACATCTACTGCCGGTTCATAGTGTTTGACGGGCAGAATATTTCGGCGATCAGACGTGTCGCCATCGTTAGGTGCGCTGACTGACTGAGCTCCTGAGGGCAGGCGGCCAATTTAAATCCCCTCTCCCCGCAGGCCGTTCTCTCTGCTGCCTGCGCCCTCGTGCCGGCGGTCGCGAAGACACAAGCGTCGGAATCTGTCGTAGCGTCGACGTGCTTCCTACGTCCACCCTGGTCACCAGTTCGTACTTCTTGCTCGGAGTCTTCTTAATTACATTTGATGCCGGGTTCCGAACCTTGCCGAGATTGTAGCCGCAATCTCGATCGATAAGATCTTCCCTGGTGCGAATTTCGATAGTCTCCCTTATAACGCTGTGGCACTACACAAAACTGGCGCTAATAGCATAGGAACATAGGGAATGTGTAAGTCCACGGTATCGGTGATAAGTTGAGAAAACTGTCCCGAAACACTTATGCTACAAAATGCCACCGTTTCCTGTGCATGTACCCGACATCGATACAGGATACGATCACCATGCACACGTACACAGACTGCACAACGGGTTGGCACACACTGCATCAGATGGCCGAGCAGCTGCTGGAGTACAGCCTCCCATTCTTGCACCGGTGCCTGTCGGAGCTCTTGAAGTGTCATAAGTGTTTGAAGACACGCAACGATACATTGACCGAGAGCATCCCAGTGGTGCTTGATGGGGTTTAGGTCTGGAGAACAGGCAGGCCAGTGTTTCAAGGTACTCCTCCACAATGGCAGCTCTGTGGGGTCATACATTATCATACATCAGGAGGAAGGTGGGACCCACGTGCACCCTTGAAAAGGCGGACATACTGGTGCAAAATGATGTCCCGATACACCTGACCTGTTACAGTTCCTCTGTCAAAGACATGCAGGGGTGTATGTGCACCAATCATAATTCCACCCCACACCATCAAACCACGACAGCGATACAGGTCCCTTTCAAGGACATTAATGGTTGGTATGTGGTTGCTGGTTCACGCCAGATGAAAACCCTGTGAGAATCACTGTTAAGATTATACCTGGACTCGTCAGTGAACATAACCTGGGACCACTGTTCCAATGCCATGTACTGTGTTCTCGACTCCAGGCTTTACGGGCTCTCCTGTGATGAGGGGTCACTGGAATGTACGTTGCAGGTCTCCGGGCGAATAAACCGTGTCTGTTCAGTCGTCTGTAGACTGTGTGTCTGGAGACAACTGTTCCAGTGGCTGCCGTAAGGTCCCGAGCGAGGCTACCTGCAGTACTCCGTGGCCGTCTGCGGGCACTGATGGTGAGTTATCAGTTTTCTTGTGGTGTCGTACACTGTGGACATCCCGCACTGTAGTGCCTGGACACGTTTCCTGTCTGCTGGAATCGTTGCCATAATCTTGAGATCACCTTGTGGCACACGGAGGGCCTGTGCTACGACCTGCTCTGTTTGACAGCCTCCAGTCGCCCTAATATTCTACCCCTCATAAAGTCATCAGTATGTGTTCTTTGCGCCACATTCAACACACAGTCATCATTAGCACGTCTGAAAACGTCTGCACACTTATTCACTGCACCGTACTCTGACATGCATCAACACACCTCTGCATATGTGGACTGCTGCCTGCACCACTGTGCGACGACCGCAGGTCAAATGGACCGCATGGTCATACCCAAAAGTAATTTAAACCCGCAAACCTCCCACCAGAGCGTTGTTTCGCTATGTATCAGCATTATCCTTTATTTATGAGCACGACAGTGTTTACGATATAAGAAAAAGGTGGATTGTTATTCACTGTAAAGATGACACGAGTTGCAGACAGTTAAAATAGAAAGACACGTACACATTAGCTTTCAGCTTCACCAGGAAAGGAAACACACATGCATTCCTCCGCAAAAGCAAGCACGCATGACCGGCAGCTCGCACCTTTATGTAACTGTGTGTACAACAGAAGCAGCAATTGGAAGGAGAGGAAAGGATCACACGCTACACGTGGTGGGAGAGAAGATTGCTGTCTGGCACTGTTCAGCAACTAGACTGGCAACAGGTGCAGTGCTGATAGGCTGTGGGGCAGCGATGTGGGAAGGGGGATGAACAGAGCGAATAAGGAGAAAGGCTTTGGCAGAGTGTGGGAGGTACGAGGACAGAGGAGGTGGAAACTGTTGGGTGGAGGGTGTGGGGCAGTAGGTTCATCTACATTTATACTTTGCAAGCCACACAACGGTGCGTGGCGGAGGGCACTTTACCTGCCACTGTCATTATCTCCCTTTTCTGTTTCAGTTGCGTATGGTTCGCGGGAAGAGCGACTGCCAGAAAGCCTCCGTGCGTGCTCGAATGTCTCTAATTTTACATTCGTGATCTCCTCGGGAAGTATAAGTAGAGGGAAGCAATATATTCGATACCTCATCCAGAAACGCACTCTCTCGAAACCTGGCGAGCAAGCTACACCGCGATACAGAGCGCCTTTCTTGCAGAGTCTGCCACTCGAGTTTGCTAAACATCTCTGTAACGCTATCACGCTTATCAAATAACCCTGTGACGAAATGCGCCGCTCTGCTTTGGATCTTCTCTATCGCCTCCGTCAACCCGATCTAGTACGGATCTCACACTGACGAGCAATACTCAAGTATAGGTCGAACGAGTGTTTTGTAAGCCACCTCCTTTGTTGATGGACTACATTTTCTAAGGACTCTCCCAATGAATCTCAACCTGGCACCTGCCTTACCAACAATTAATCTTATATGATCATTCCACTTCAAATCGTTCCGCACGCATACTCCCAGATATTTTACAGAAGTAACTGCTACCAGTGTTTGTTCCGCTATATATAATCGTACAATAAAGGATCCTTCTTTCTATGTATTTGCAATACATTACATTTGTCTGTGTTAAGGGTCAGTTGCCACTCCCTGCACCAAGTGCCTATCTGCTGCTGATCTTCCTGCATTTCTCTACAATTTTCTAAAGCTGCAACTTCTCTGTATACTACAGCATCATCCGCGAAAAGCCGCACGGAACTTCCAACACTATCTACTAGGTCATTTATATACATTGTGAAAAGCAATGGTCCCATAACACTCCCTGTGGCATGCCAAAGTTCACTTTAACGTCTGTAGACGTCTCTCCATAGAGAACAACATGCTGGGTTCTGTTTGCTAAAAACTCTTCAATCCAGCCACACAGCTGGTCTGATATTCTGTAGGCTCTTACTTTGTTTATCAGGCGACAGTGCGGAACTGTATCGAACGCCTTCCGGATGTCCTTACCGCAGTTGAGGCCAGGATAATTTCTGTAGTGGAGAATGTGTTGTAAGATTAACTCGCTGCTGCACAGTTCAGAAAATCTGGTGGTGGGGACGGGAGGGGGCAAGAATCCAGATGGTTCGGGTAGTGAAGTGGTCATCAAAATCAAGTATGTTACGCACAGTTGCACATCGTGCCACGCAGTGGTCTACTTTGCTCTCTGCCAGACTTTGGCTGTGGCCGTTTGTCCTAGTGTACAGTTGATTGATAGTTGTACCAATATAAGAACCTGTGCAAAGATTGCAGCATAGTGGGTATACGGCATGACTGCTTACGTAGGTGGCTCAGCCTCTGATGGGGTAGGATAAACCAGTGACAGGACTGGAAAGTAAAGTGCTGCGGTGGGGTAGTCTGGTTGGAGAGGTTTTGCACCTGGCTCCTCCACAGGGATATTATCCATGTGGCAAGGGGTTGGGATTAGGAGAGGGGTAGGAATGGATTGGGACGTTGTGGAGGTCGGGTGAGCAACGGAACACCACTTTAGTAGGGTTGGGAAAGATCTCAGGTAGGATATCCTACGTTTCAGGGCAAGATTATAGATCAAAGCGCTGGTAAAGGATGTGATTCACCTGTTCCAGTCCACGGTGATATTGGCCAATGAAGGGGGTACTGCTTTGTGGCTAGTTCTCGGAGGTGGTGGGGGGACTGGGGGTGTCACGGGAGATCCCTTACAGACGATGTGTCGAGGATAGTGCCCGTCTCTCGAGGCTTTGGTGAGACCCTCAGCATAATGAGCAAGTGAGTAATCATCACTGCAGACCTACATCCACATCCACATCCACGTCCGTACTCCGCAAGCCACCTGACGGTGTGTGGCGGAGGGTACTTCGAGTACTTCTATAGGTTTTCCCTTATATTCCAGTCTCATATTGTTCGTGGAAAGAAAGACTGTCAGTATGCCTCTGTGTGGGCTCTAATCTCTCTGATTTTATCCTCACGTTCTCTTCGCGAGATACGCGTAGGAGGGAGCAATATACTGCTCGACTGTTTGTGAAGGTAAGTTCTCGAAACTTCGACAAAAGCCCGTACCGAGCTACTGAGCGTCTCTCCTGCAGAGTCTTCCACTGGAGTTTACCTATCGTCTCTGTAATGCTTTCGCGATTACTAAATTATCCTGTAACGAAGCGCGCTCCTCTCGATCAGATCTTCTCTATCACTTCTATCAACCCCATCTGGTACGGATCCTATACTGGTGAGCAATATTTGAGCAGCGGGCGAACAAGTGTATTGTAGCCTACTTCCTTGGCATCCCCAGGTGGCCAGGCTGAACGGGAGGGATTTTTGGATGTGAAAGGGATGACAGCTGTTGAAATGTACGTACTGTTGACGGACGGTGGGTTTAATGTGGACAGAGTAGTGGATTATCAGAGAGGAAGGAGTAAACGCCCAGGAAGTTGGCACCCTCGGTTGACGAGGACCTGGTGAAGCAGATGGCAGAGAAGGTGTCATGTACCAGCTCTGCTGTCATCACTGCATACCTTCTCATGTTGGTATAACTACCAACCAGGAATCCACTAGTACAAAACCGAACAGTGGAAAATTGGACCGTCCTGTGGCACAATATGCAGCTGAACGTAACACGCACAATTTCTATGGTTGCTTCCTTACCCGAGCCCTTTGGATCCTTCCGTCCACCACTAGCTTTTCTTAACTGTGCACATGGGAGTTACCCTTATCACACACTCTCTGCTCCCTAAATCATCTAGGCCTCAACCTACAGCAACCTGCTGTTCCCACATCCCCCACCCGACAGTTTCCGCCCCTCTGCTCTACCACCTCCTCCCTATTCTTGTCTCCTACCCTCTTTGTGTGCCGACCTCTGCCAATGCAACCACCCATCTTTCCCTGCTCCTCTTCTCCTTTGCTCTGTTTTCCCCTCCTCCCTGCCCCATCACCTCCCGACACTGCACCTGTCGGCAATATAGCCCCGCACGCTCCACCACAAAAAAAAAGGGGGGGGGGGGGGGGGCTGACATGAAAATATAAGTGTCCAAGGAATAGAAAAGCAGCTGAAATCACTCAACAGAGGAAAGTCCACTGGACCTGACAGGATACCAATTCGATTCCACACAGAGTACGCGAAAGAACTTGCCCCCCTTCTAACAGCCGTGGAAGTCTCTAGAGGAACGGAAGGTTCCAAATGATTGGAAAATAGCACAGGTAGCCCCAGTCTTCAAGAAGGGTTGTCGAGCAGATGCACAAAACTATAGACCTATATCTCTGACATCGATCCGTTCTAGCATTTTAGAACATGTTTTTTGCTTGTGTATCATGTCATTTCTGGAAACCCAGAATCTACTCTGTAGCAATCAACACGGATTCCGGAGTCAGCGATCATGTGAAACCTGACTCGCTTTATTTGTTCGTGAGATCCAAAAAATATTAGATACAGGCTCCCAGGTAGATGCTATTTTCCTTGACTTCCGGAAGGCATTCGATACAGTTCCACACTGTCGCCTCATAAACAAAGTAAGAGCCTACGAAATATCAGACTAGCTGTGTGGCTGGATTGAAGAGTTTTTAGCAAACAGAACACAGCATGTTGTTATCAATGGAGAGACGTCTACAGATGTTAAAGTAACCTCCAGCACGCCACAGGGGAATGTTATGGGACCATTGCTTTTCACAATATATATAAATGACCTAGTAGATGGTGTCGGAAGTTTCGTCCAGCTTTTCCGCGGATGATGCTTTAGTATACGGAGAAGTTGCAGCATTAGAAACTTGTAGCGAAATGCAGGAATATCTACAGCGGATAGGCACTTGGTGCAGGGGTGGCAACTGACCATTAACATAGACAAATGTAATGTATTGCGAATACATAGAAAGAAGGGTCCCTTATTGTACGATTATATATAGCAGCACAAACACTGGTAGCAGTTACTTCTGTAAAATATCTGGGAGTATGCGTGCGGAACGATTTGAAGTGGAATGATCATATAAGATTAATTGTCGGTAAGGCAGGTGCCAGGTTGAGATTCATTGGGAGAGTCCTTAGAAAATGTAGTCCATCAGAAAAGGAGGTGGATTAGAAAACACTCGCTTGACCTATACTCGAGTGTTGTTCATCAGTGTGGAATCCGTACCAGGTTGGGTTGACGGAGGAGATAGAGAAGATCCAAAGAACAGCGGCACGTTTCGTCACAGGGTTATTTGGCAAGTGTGATAGCGTTACGGAGATGTTTAGCAAACTCGAGTGGCAGACTCTGCAAGAAAGGCGATCTGCATCGCGGTGTAGCTCACTGTCCAGGTTTCAAGATGGTGCGTTTCTGGATGAGGTATCGAATATATTGCTACCCCCTACTTATTTATACCTCCCGAGGAGATCACGAACGTAAAATTAGAGAGGTCAGAGTGCACACTGAGGCTTTCCAGCAGTCGTTCTACCCGCGAACCTTACGCGACTGGAACCGGAAAGGGAGGTAATGCAGTGGCACGTAAAGTGCCCTCCGCCACACACTGTTGGGTGGCTTGCGGGGTATAAATGTAGATGTAGATGTAGACCCCGTTATCGCTTCCCCTTCTCCAGCTACTCCTGACTGCTGCTTCTGTTCTACATAACAGCTGTATTCTGAAAAGAACTGCTGCTCACGTGTACACGAGGTGTGCTTGCTTGTGTCAATCAATGCGTGTGTGTTTCTTTTTCTGAGAAAGGCTCTGGCCGAAAGCTGATGAGTAGGTGTCATTTCCTTGTGCATCTCTGCAACTCAAAGTGTCATCTTTACTGTGAGTAGCAACCTACCTCCTTATACTATTCATATTCCAATGTGGAGTTTCCACTGTTTGAGAATCAC
The DNA here is from genome assembly GCF_023897955.1 of Schistocerca gregaria. Classification (NCBI taxonomy): domain Eukaryota; kingdom Metazoa; phylum Arthropoda; class Insecta; order Orthoptera; family Acrididae; genus Schistocerca; species Schistocerca gregaria. Next base: position 108,124,612 of record NC_064930.1, on the reverse strand, counting down.
GTATTTGTTGTACCGAGAGTACTGTGTCGGTTTCAGAGAATACATAGCACATATTTAAGAGAAGTGTAAGTATACGTATTCGAGGGAGATACATTTGAACATTAACGAAAATTCCAGGACAGAACAACATACAAAATAACAGAAAAGCAACCACTCACACAAAGCTGATAGATGTGTGGTGCATAACAGAAAATAGTATGTATGAGGGTGAGTCAAATGAAAACCTAAAATTCGTAATAACAAATCGAAATTTTGCACCGTTATCCTGTAAGTTGGTAAGCGTGCTACAAACAGCGTGCAGAATGGCCTGTAGGTAGCAGCATATTGCAGATGCACACATACCGTCTCAGTATCAGCATAAAGATGGCCGCCCCACTTGCGACTTGCACCAGGGGAGAACAGCGTTCTGTTATTGGGTTTTTGCATAGTGAAGGTGTGAAACCTATTGAAATACATCGACGAATGAAGGTTCACAGTACGGTGATGCACATTTGCCACAGCAGCAAGTCTACGAATGGAGTAGGAAGTTCACAAATGGTGTGACTCCAGTGGAAGATGCTCCTTGTCCAGGTCAGGCACAACGAATTGTGACTCCACAGAACACTGCAGCAGTTGAAGCCGTAGTGAAGGAAAACTGCCGAGTGAAGACTGAATGCACTGCAGCATGTTTACAGATTAGTCATGTGTCAGCACACCACACTGTGCACGATGTGCTCAAGTTTCACAAAGAGTCTGCAAGATGGGTGCCACGGCAGCTGAGTCCTGAAATGAGAGAACTACGTGTCGATGCTCGTGAAGAACTTCTCTGGCACTTTGAACGAGAAAGTGATGGCTTCCTTGCAAGAATTGTTACTGGGGACAAAACCTGGGTTCACTTCCACCAACCGGAAACGAAGAGAGCGAGCAAGGAATGGCGCCATTCCTCATCACCAAAACCAAAGAAGTTTCTAACAGAACCATCAGCATGGAAGGTTACGCTGACTCTCTTTTGGGACTAAAAAGACGTCGTTTTGGAGCATTACATGCCTAGAGGGACCACTGTCACCAGTGCATCATACACAGATCTACTAAAAAATCGTCTCAGGCCTGCAGTCAAATCAAAGTGATGTGGATTGCTGTCAGCAGGTGTGCTTTTGCAACGTGACAATGCAAGGCCCCACACTGCCCGTACAACAGTTGCAACAATCACAGACCTACATTTTGAGTGTCTTCCTCATCCACCACACTCACCAGACCTCGCCCCAAGTGATTTCCATATGTTTGGACCACTCAAAGACGCAATGGGAGGAAAGAAGTTCTGTTCCGATGAAGAGGTACGCCACACGCTGTACGAGGTGGTGTGTGGACTGCCACAAGAATTTTTTCCTAAAGGAATTTATGCACTTTGTAAGCACTGGAGGACATGCATTGAGCGTGGGGGAGATTATGTTGAAAAGTGATACAGCTTTGCACCACTTCTGCACAATAAATAATATTTTTAAAAAAATATTTAAGGTTTTCATTTGACTCACCTTTGAATTCATATTACCTTTCAAACTCCTGCTCTTTTGACTGCAAAAACTCACACATTTACAAACACAATCACAAAGAACAAAATGCACACTCAGAGTGCTCTCATGAGACTAATTATTGACAGAGTTGTCAAGATAGGAGAGGACACACGAAGCAAGGAGTGGTAGTGAGATAATGCTGAACGTACAGCATAAAAAAAAAAGAGATACACATCCTGTGTAGGAAAGAAGTGGGATGTACCGCTGAGAGAAAGGAAAAGGTGATGCGAGGCGGTGTGAAAGAGATTAGTGGTGGTTTAGGCCAGGTGGCAAGGGGAGAGCACAGAATGTGTTTGCGAGATAATTGCCACCTGTGTAATTCAGAGTAGTCAGTGCTGGTAGGAAGTGTCCAAAACATCTGTGCTGAAAGGAGTACAGCATTCGGAAGCAACCATTTTCTATAAGCTACAACAAGAACTTAAAAGTCTTAGTAAAAATCTTTGCACTTTCAAGTCTATAATGAAGAATTTCTTCAGGGCTCACTCCTTGTAGTCTGTTGTGAAAAAAAATGTTATGCTGTTGATTGCACTAACATATACCCAGCAGCTTGACACCTGCACAACATTCATGTGAATTTAATTTTATTTATTTTTAACTTTTGTGGAAATGGAAGAGGATGTAGATGAAGATGAAATGTGAGATACGATACTGCGTGAAGAGTTTGACAGAGCACTGAAAGACCTGAGTCAAACAAGTCCCTGGGAGTAGACAACATTCCATTGGAACTACTGACAGCCTTGGGAGAGCCAGTCCTGACAAAACTCTACCATCTGGTGAGTAAGATGTACAAGACAAGCAAAATACCCTCAGACTTCAAGAAGAATATAATAATTCAAATTCCAAAAAAAGCAGGTGTCAACAGATGTGAAAATTACCGAACTATCAGTTTAATAAGTCGCAGCTGCAAAATACTAACACGAATTCTTTACAGACGAATGGAAAAACTGGTAGAAGCCAACGCCGGGGAAGATCAGTTTGAATTCCGTAGAAATGTTGGAACACGTGAGGCAATACTGAGCTTAAGACTAATCTTAGAAGAAAGATTAATGAAAGGCAAACCTACGTTTCTAGCATTTGTAGACTTAGAGAAAACTTTTGACAATGTTGACTGGAATACTCTCTTTCAAATTACAAAGGTGGCAGGGGTAAAATACAGGGAGCGAAAGGCTATTTACAATTTGTACAGAAACCGGATGGCAGATACGAGTTGAGGGGCACGAAAGGGAAGCAGTGGTTGGAAAGGGAGTGAGACAGGGTTGCAGTCTCTCCCTGATGTTATTCAATCTGTATATTGAGCAAGCAGTAAAGGAAACAAGAGAAAAATTCGGAGTAGGTATTAAAATCCATGGAGAAGAAATAAAAACTTTGATGTTCGATGACATTGTAATTCTGTCAGAGACAGCTAAGGACTTGAAAGAGCAGTTGAACGGAATGGACAGTGTCTTGAAAGGATGATATACGATGAACATCAACAAAAGCAAAACGAGGATAATGGAATGTAGTCGAATTAAGTTGGGTGATGCTGAGGGAATTAGATTAGGAAATAAGGCAGTTAAAGTAGTAAAGGTGTTTTGCTATTTGGGGAGTAAAATAACTGATGATGGTCGAAGTAGAGAGGATATAAAATGTAGACTGGCAGTGGCAAGGAAAGCATTTCTGAAGAAGAGAAATTTGTTAACATCGAGTATAGATTTAAATGTCAGCAAGTTGTTTCTCAAAGTATTTGTATGGAGTGTAGCCATGTACGGAAGTGAAACGTGGACGATAAATAGTTTGGACAAGAAGAGAATAGAAGCTTTCAAAATGTGGTGCTACAGAAGAATGTTGAAGAGTAGGTGGGTAGATCACCTAACTAATGAGGAGGTATTGAATAGGATTGGAGAGAAGAGAAGTTTGTGGCACAACTTGACTAGAAGAAGGGATTGGTTTGTAGGATATGTCCTGAGGCATCAAGGGTTCACAAATTTAGCATTGGAGGGCAGTGTTGAGGGAAAAAATCGTAGAGGGAGGCCAAGAGATGAATACAGTAAACAGATTCAGAAGGATGTAGGCTGCAGTAGGTACTGGGGGATGAAGAAGCTTGCACAGGATAGAGTAGCATGGAGAGCTGCATCAAGCCAGTCTCAGGACTGAAGAACACTACAACAACAACAAGTTTTGTGATGTTAATATCAGGTTCCACAACCACAGAGATGTGCTCTACAATCTAGTCCTATACCACCAGACACGTAAAATAATAGTAAGCAAATCGATATGAATTTAGAACCAGATTGTCATTAAGACTTACGACATCGACAACCTGAAGGCGCAGAATTACGAACTGCTCCCACTCAGTCGCTCTCGGTCTCGTCGTCTTCCGTGATCGAGTCCTCGCTCTCGTCACCGCTGTCGGGCGTGCCGGGGTTCAGAATGACGTCGTCGACAGCTCCCTCCGCAACACCGTCGCACCTCCAGTAGTCATCCTCGACAGCCCGCACCTTCCCGCAGTAGCCCTCCCAGTCTGCGGCAGTAACCCTCTGGAAGGCGGCGGTCACGATCTTCTGCAGCTCGGCGAACGACAGCCCTGGGGCCGCGTGCTGTCGGACGTACTTCACAACTTTTTCCCACGCCAGGTCGGCTGCACTCAGTCCGCGGATGTTCGGCGGCAGTCGGACCACCGAGTGGCCATGTACAGAAGCCATCTGGTCGACAATGTAGGCCTTACGAGAGCCGCCATTCGCCCGAATCAACTCCCACAGCACGTACTTCATCATTGTCTCATCGCACGCGACGCCCCTCCTGCGCAACCACGTCACCATGTGCGACTTCGGATCGTACGCGCAGGGCGCCGGGTCGGCCCGCCTGCAGTGGTGTGGAGCACCGTCCACCACGACGGTAGACTCTGGCGGGAGGTTAGGCAGCACGCCCGTCTCGAACCACTTCTCGAAGTCGGCGGTGCCGGTCCACTTCTTTGCTGAGCCGATGTGGAACGACAGCTGGGCCCCTCTGACGAACCCCTTCTGGGATCCGACGCTCCACACGACCAGCGCACCGCCACCGCCTGGAGCTTTTCCGTCCCTGCACTTGCCGCAGTTCAGACCCGCGTCTATCCACGACTCGTCCAGGTAAAAGATTTCCCTGCCGACTTCCCTCGCGTGCTTCATCCGCACGATGAAACGCGAGCGCCATTGCACCAGACTGAACCTCTCCAGTAAGAAGGTCCGCCCGTCGTCTTCTTCGACCTTCCTCCAGACGAACCCCATCGATTTCAACCTCTTCCTCAGAGCGGCGCTATCACACTCCAGGCCCGTCTTCTCCCGCAGGGCGGACAGGAGCTTCCCCAGCGTGGGCACCGCTTTCCGCACCACGTAGAACTCCTCGATCGTCTCCCTCAAGACTCGCTCGTCGAAGTCGTCAATTTTTTCATCGTTTAATTTCCTAATTGAAAGAGAGGAGAGAAATTGTTACAACACTGGGCACTGCAGAATGTACTGATTTTTTAAGTATGAAGAATTATAAAAGTATTTAGAAAGTGTAGCTGTTCTCATTTAAGGAGTACAAGTCAAAAGGTAAGTTCCAATCTTTTACGTTTTTTAGTATGTATATCAGCACGAGGGCACGCAATTTGTATCGTTATCAGTTTTGACTTATTACCAAGTCACCATTAGACATAACAATCTGGAACCGTCCCAACTGCTACGACTGCACTCACTTTAATATTTAAATCTTTTCTTTCCAGTCATTATTCACTTTTCTTACAGATACCTAAGTAAAATATATCTAAAAACAAAGATGATGTGACTCACCAAACAAAAGTGCTGGCAGGTCAATAGACACACAAACACAAACATACACACAAAATTCAAGCTTTCGCAACCAACGGTTGCTTCTTCAGGGAACAGGGAAGGAGAGGGAAAGTCGAAAGGATGTGGGTTTTAAGGGAGAGGGGAAGGAGTCATTCCAATCCCGGGAGCGGAAAGACTTACCTTAGGGGTCCTTCCCTTTCCTTCCCTCTTTCCTGAAGAAGCAACAGCTGGTTGCGAAAGCTCGAATTTTGTGTGTATGTTTGTGTTTGTTTGTGTGTGTATCGACCTGCCAGCGCTTTTGTTTGGTAAGTCACATCATCTTTGTTTTTAGATATATTTTTCCCACGTGGAATGTTTCTCTCTATTGTATAGACACCTGAGTAATATGTACATAACATTATGTAACATAGTGATACATATGCTGTCCAGTGACATTAATGTGACCAATACATATGTTAGACATCAACGTGCATTGAAGTGTAAGATGGCGCCGGGTAAAAGTGTACAAATTGCCGATCCCGCAGTTCCAACGAATTTCGACCGTAATAAGTGCAAAATATGTTCGAAAAGAGTTATACGAGGTATTCTGTGTATTAACTGTAATTACTGGTATAACGAAAAATGTGTCAATGTTAACCTGAAATACTTTAACAGTGAAGAACAGTGGACATGCCGCCAGTGCATCATACAAGCAACTGAATCCAAAGTAAACAGTACTCGAAAAACGCAGGATCACATAATTACGTCGTTGAAACAAGAAATAATGGACCTCAACCTGAAGCTTGAAAGCCTACTGGTGAAGTATCATGAACTATTAGTGAAGTGTAATGAACTTGAAGTGGCAGTAACCAATAAAACCATGAACAATGAATTCGTTATCTGCACACCAAACGTAAATATCAATAACAAAAACTGGCATCTGATGGGACAATGTACTACGAGAAATAGTCAAGCCGTAAATCGTGCTCAGAATGCAATGCTCAGAAATCATGTGTTGTCTAGCGCCACATGTGATCGTAGCCCTGTAAAATCTGCATGTAAACAAACTGCAACGGAAAACAAAGCTAATGTGGGGGTACGCCTACGTGAAATGGATCCAGAAAGTGATTTTAAAAGTGTGACTACTGATAACCGCCGGGTGCAAGATACTAGCAAGGTCAATTTACAGTCTAACTTTGCACAATATCTTACGCAAAAATTAACCTAAAGTGAACAATCTGCCACAAAGTGTATGAATAATACGCTGACGAACATAATCTATCAAGCACCAATATATGTGCAGGACAAAAACGAAAGAAATTCAAGAATGTTACATAGCAAGAAAATCTCGGAAAACATGAAAGTACTAATATTAAGTGACAGTCATGGAAGAGACTGTGCTCAAATATTGCAAGACAAACTAGGGCCCTCATACCAGGTAAAAAGCATAGTAAAACCTGCACCCCACTAAAAGAAATGATAAAAAACGCAGAATATTTGACAAGAAGCTTCGGTACATGTGATACTTTGATGGTAATAGGGGGTTCTAACGACATAGAAAAACCTCTCGATCTAATGTTGAAGCATGTGGTAGAACCATTGGAATCAATACTCGCTCTAAGTCACAAAATTATTATCCATCCTATACCCAGGAGATATGATGTTCAAAATTTAAATAGTAAAATTAATACTGCGAACCTCCACCTGATACAGGCTCTGAATTTAGCTAAACATCCATACAAAAAAAGAATTGCTGTGAACTTTGAAATAGAGAGAACAGCCAGAAACCACTTCACAACACATGGCTTACACCTAAACAAATGTGGCAAGGAGATTATCTGCAAGAGACTGGCCTTCCTGATAACTATGGGGGACAATAAGAAACCAAAAGTCAGAAACCATAAACAGACGCTAATAAGCAACTGGATAAAGACAAACAAGATGGGAAATAAAAAGAGTAATAGTGACCATACTGCGCAAACTACACTAGACAAATGGGTCACGAAGTCACAGAGACGAAACACAAAAGCCCCTGACCCCCCAAATAGGTCAGGAACCTGAAAGGATAAGTAATGTGATGGTGAACATTATCGAGACATCCCTCCAAAACGTCAATGTGATGCTTCAACAGTGTGAAGTGCATGTGGATACTTTTCAGGCACACCTGGAAGATGAGACGGCTGCAAAGAACGACCAACAGAACCAGCACGACCGCTCAGAAGTCAACATACCTGGAATACACCACAATTTAAACTAAAGGTCAGTGACACAGTAAATACACTCCTGAAAATTGAAATAAGAACACCGTGAATTCATTGTCCCAGGAAGGGGAAACTTTATTGACACATTCCTGGGGTCAGATACATCACATGATCACACTGACAGGACCACAGGCACATAGACATAGGCAACAGAGCATGCACAATGTCGGCACTAGTACAGCGTATATCCACCTTTCGCAGCAATGCAGGCTGCTATTCTCCCATGGAGACGATCGTAGAGATGCTGGATGTAGTCCTGTGGAACTGCTTGCCATGCCATTTCCACCTGGCACCTCAGTTGGACCAGCGTTCGTGCTGGACGTGCAGACTGCGTGAGACGACGCTTCATCCAGTCCCAAACATGCTCAATGGGGGACAGAGCCGGAGATCTCGCTGGCCAGGGTAGTTGACTTACACCTTCTAGAGCACGTTGGGTGGCACGGGATACATGCGGACGTGCATTGTCCTGTTGGAACAGCAAGTTCCCTTTCCGGTCTAGGAATGGTAGAACGATGGGTTCGATGACGGTTTGGATGTACCGTGCACTATTCAGTGTCCCCTCGACAATCACCAGAGGTGTACGGCCAGTGTAGGAAATCGCTCCCCACACCATGATGCCGGGTGTTGGCCCTGTGTGCCTCGGTCGTATGCAGTCCTGATTGTGGCGCTCACCTACACGGCGCCAAACATGCATACGGCCATCATTGGCACCAAGGCGACTCTCATCACTGAAGACGACACGTCTCCATTCGTCCCTCCATTCACACCTGTCGCGACACCACTGGAGGCGGGCTGCACGATGTTGGGGCGTGAGCGGAAGACGGCCTAACGGTGTGCGGGACCGTAGCCCAGCTTCATGGAGACGGTTGCGAATGGTCCTCGCCGATACCCCAGGAGCAACAGTGTCCCTAATTTGCTGGGAAGTGGCGGTGCGGTCCGGTCCCAGGTCGACGGGCACGTGCACCTTCCGCCGACCACTGGCGACAACATCGATGTACTGTGGAGACCTCACGCCCCACGTGTTGAGCAATTCGGCGGTACGTCCACCCGGCCTCCCGCATGCCCACTATACGCCCTCGCTCAAAGTCCGTCAACTGCACATACGGTTCATGTCCACGCTGTCGCGGCATGCTACCAGTGTTAAAGACTGCGATGGAGCTCCATATGCCACGGCAAACTGGCTGACACTGACGGCGGCGGTGCACAAATGCTGCGCAGCTAGCCCCATTCGACGACCAACACCGCGGTTCCTGGTGTGTCCGCTGTGCCGTGCGTGTGATCATTGCTTGTACATCCCTCTCACAGTGTCCGGAGCAAGTATGGTGGGTCTGACACACCGGTGTGAATGTGTTCTTTTTTCCATTTCCAGGAGTGTATGACTTCCATCCTCCAGAGTAAACCCCACTCAGACCTGCAAATCTATTATCACAATGTCCAATCCTTGATGACTTAAGCATTTTGCTGACCAGTGAACTCAGTGATATCTCAGTAGTATGCCTAGCTGAGCACTGTCTCTGCACTGATGTGGTGAAGCTAATCTCACTACTCAACTTCAAATTGTGTGAACACTACTCCAGATCAAATGATGGACATGGGGGAGGTTGCCATCTTCATCAAACAACACACTGAATATAGCCCACTTCCGACCCTAAAGGAAATAGGAACAGATGAGATCTTTGAATGTGCAGCCATAAAGCTTACAGATCTAAATCTAATTGAAGCTACAATTTACCGTCCCCCCTCCAGTAGTATTAATGATCTTCTGTTCCAAATGGACTTGTTTCTATTCAAAATAAGTCAGAGAAAACAGGATGTGATTATATGTGGTGACTTTAATATAGACTTTCTCTCCCACAACAGAAACAGGGAAACATTGATTAACATTGCAAAAACTTATAATCTGCATGGCCTTGTAAACGAGCCCACTAGAATAACACCCACATCAAAGAAAGCTCTAGATCAAATTTTTGCAAATAGAAATAAACTCTAGAAGTATACAACGCAGGATTCAGCGACCACCAAGCTGTCATTCTAAAGGTCGATGTTAGCAAAGATACCTCAAACCCAGTCCCACCTAAAACTTTATGAAGCTTTTTCACCCAAGAGAACTTGAACAAGCTAAATGCCCTCCTTTGTAAAGAAAAGTGGACAGAGATGTACACAGCCAATGATGTCAACATGAAATTCAACATATTTCTTGACAAAATGATCCACCACTTTGAAGAGGATTTCTGCAAAAACCAGTAAGAATAAATAATAATAATAATAATAATAATAATAATAATAATAATAATAGAAACAAGAGTTACACCAGCTATAAAAAGCTCTCGCAAACCTAAAAGAACATTCCACATGTTATGTAAACAAAGTAGTGACTTCCGTCAACTAACAGAATACTATAAAAACTACACATGTATTCTAAGACGAGTGATAAGACAAGCAAAAAGGATGCAGAATGATGAGTACATTGACAAATCCAGCAATAAAGTAAAAGCAATGTGGAATATCATAAAAAGGGAAAGAGGGGAAATGAAAGCTTCACACACGAACATAGAAATCAAACTCAACAATGAATCTATATCTAATTCCGAAGTTGTGGTGAGCTCATTCAACAATTTCGTTACAAGAATAGCTGAAAAACTGGTCCAAATTAATCCTAACACAAATTACCAACCAGCAAACCAAAAATATCACACATGTGCAGAGACAATTTTCATTATCAAAGTCACTGAAAATGATGCTGCAAAAGCCCTCAGAGAGTTAAAAAAAATTCATATTCAGCTGGAATTGATGGTATCCCAGCAGCTGCAATCAAAAGTTGTGAACACACAATTGCTGAACCATTAACTCACCTCTGTGACTGTTCTTTCCAGGCAGATATCTTCCCTGAAGCTCAGAAACTTTCTAAAGTAATTCCTGTCTTCAAAAAAGGTGATAATAAAGATATGAATAACTACAGGCCTATCTCAATCTCATCCTGCTTTTCTAAAGTTTTTGAAAAAATAATGTCCAAAAAAATGATGGACTTCATTAAAAAAAAAAAGATTTACTAAGTTTAGCTCAACATGGGTTCAGAAGCAACAAATCTACTGAAACTGCAGTATATGATTGCATAAATACGCTTTTAGAACTGTTAGATAGAAAACAACCCATAACAAGCATATTTCTGAATCTGTCAAAGGCTTTTGACACTGTTGACCACAAAATATTACTGGAAAAATTAGAACACTACGGTATCAGAGGAATTGCAAACAACTGGATTGCTACATTCCTAACCAATCGGATGCAGAGTGTCAGCGTGAAATATACTAATGGACAGAGCAACTCAATAACTGAAATACTATCAAGTAATGAAACTGTAAAGCAAGGTGTTCCACAGGGCTCAGTACTGGGACCCCAATTTTTCCTCCTGTATATTAATGACTTCAGCCTGAATGTTGATGCACACAAAACAATAATATTTGCTGATGTTAATATCAAGTTCCACGACCACAGAGATGTGCTCTACAATCTAGTCCTATACGACCAGACACGTAAAATAAAAGTAAGCAAATCGATATGAATTTAGAACCAGATTGCCATTAAGACTTATGACAGGGGAGAATTCAGAGGCTGTGCAAAAAGCTGTGAACTTGGCTACTGATCAACTCAGCAACTGGGAAAAAAATCAACAGATTAACTATCAACACCAAAAAGACAGCTTCCATGAACTTCCACACAACACAATATACAAATTCCTCTCAGCCATTTGTCACTATAAATAACCAGTCAATAGATACCGACACTGTTTTCAAATTCCTAGGTCTGTGGGTTCAAGATAACCTGAAATGGAATAGACATACAGGAAAGGTAAATTCCAGGATTTGTACTGGCTGTTATGCACTGAATGTACTGAAAACATGTACTAGCCTGAAAACATTAACCAATGCATACTACGCTCATTGAACGACTGTGGGGAACTGTATCGAACACCTTGTGGAAGTCGAGAAACACAGCATCTACCTGTGAACCCATGTCTATGGCCCTCTGAGTCTCGTGGACGAATAGTGCGAGCTGGGTTTACATTAGGATACTATAGGCCTACGTTAATATATGTTAACAATGTTAAATGATATTTTCCGACATCTGCAACACACTGTGTACCGTCAGATCACATGGAATAAATAAATAAATAAAAACCATTCACAGAAGGCAAGGGGAAGAACTAGCAGTGGAGTGGAGCTCCGAAAACAAACAGTGAAGTCATTATCGTAATGCAGAAATGGAACGATTTATCTGATGTCCAAAAGGACAAGATCACTGACACTTTAGCCAGGGGAGGGCGGGAAGTATTTCCAAAATGACCGAGTTTGTCAACTGTTTGTGTACCACTGAGGTTAAAGTATACTGTGAACCGATGCTGAGGTAACCGTAGTGCACAACGGGCCACAGATAATGCGGGTGTACGATGGGTGCGGAGACGTGTAGACGTGCAACTATTGAGCAACTGACCTGCCCAGATGAACTGGGAGTTATTGACAGTGTCTCCTCAATGACCACTCGGCAAATGTTGCTGTGTACAGGCCTCCAAAGCACGCACCCGGTTCGTGCACACACGGCAACTGCCGTTCGTAGACAACGGAGCCCGGAATTTGCACACTCGCGCCACAACAGACATCCACTGACTGGCGAGAGATAGAAATTTTGGACGAGTCACAGTTCATGCCCCATCAGACAGACGGTCATCAGCACGTGTGACCCTGTAGCAATTGTCGGAAGGGCCCGGGCCGAAAGAGGAAGCGTTATAGTCTGGGAAACGTTTTTTTGTGGTATTCCCTAGAGGATCTTGTCATTCTGGAGGCACAACACAAGTATGTATCTATCCTCGGCGGACCGTGACCACCCCTCTGTGCAGTTTACTTTTCCTTGGCTCAATGGCATCTACCAGCAGGACGACGCAACGTGTCACACAGCTTACATTTCCAGACGCCAAGTCTGTCTTAACTGCACATGATACAAACACTGCAATAAATAGTAAATCAAATATAAATTTAGAAAGGCCAGCTAATCAAATTTTTACTGACATTAATAAGTGGTTCATAGTCAGTTCACTGTCAAACTTTGAAAAGACCCACTATATGCAGTTCAGAACTTCCGAGAGGTGTCCTAGTGTGTGTATAAACTATGACAACATGGAAATAGGGGAAGCTGAGAGTGTAAAATTCTTGGGATTACAACTTGATAATAAATTCAGTTGGGAGCAACATACTAATGAACTGCTAAAGTGCCTAAACGAGTCTGTGTTTGCAATGCGAATGATGTCAGACATAGGAGATATAAATATAATTTAAAAAAGGCAGATTTTGCCTTATTTTCACTCCATTATGTCATATGGTATCATATTTTGGGGTAACTGCACAAACCGAGAAAATTTTTTTAGAGTACAGAGGCGTATTATAAGAGTAATGTGTAACGTAAATCCGAGAACTAGCTATTGCGTGAATGATGGATTTAATGAAAGCATAGGTAAGTATTACACCTGTAAATATTAGTAGTTTAATTTTAATTCATGTACATAATTTTACTGTTTATTGTCTGAGGACTATTAAAATTAATGAAACTCTAGTTTTTCTAATCACATTTTTGTAATGTGTTTATCTGACACATTCCACACCCAGGAGGATCCCCTCTTTTGTGGGTCTATGGAATGAATAATTAATCTAATCTAATCTAATCTCTCAGTGTACACATGCAGTTTGACAAGCTCAAAGATGAGTTTACCATACTCTGTTGACCACAAATCTCCCCCGGTTTATCAGTCAGACTGCCTCGATCGGGCTTTTGCTGTCATGGATCGTGAACTGAGAATCCTGGAGCAGCTGGTCACAGCACTCCAGTAGACACAGCTCCCAATCCCCATCAGTAACGTCCAGATAATCACTGTCTCTCTTCTGCACATCTAACAGCGGTCTGTGCTGCGGAAGGTGAGTGTTCAGCTTTTTGACAGGTGGTCATATTAATGTGACTGGATAGTGTATTTGAAGTCAGCTATTGGGCTGAGTTTTGTTTCAATATATTGTCTACATGATTATTTTTGAATAATCTGATTCCATTAATGTACACAGTTTTCACAATAACGCTGTTAATTAGAAGGTAAGACTAACTCGTCCCGATTTCCCAGTAATATACCAATCTTCTCACAAATGTAATTAAGTTGTGAGATAATTGACACTGGTAGTCCAGACCGTCATACTTTTCTTTTCTTTTTTTTCAAATTTCACTTTTGTGGTTGTTAGATTCTGACTTGCCACTGTACTTTTGTTGCTTTATTTTTTCCAAATCGGATGACACAACTCACTAATTAATTCAGCTGCTAAGCAACAGGAATTTGCATTAATGATTACAAATCAAAAGATAACTGCCATTCTTCTAATTAAGGTATTCCCGATGCTGGTGCATAATACGGTTCCTTGTGCTTCTTCAGTTTACTAGATTGCATCCTACTGCATAAAGCAAACTAAAGTCAAGATTCATAGTCCTTCAAAATAAGACACTCTTAAATTTAATCAACCCTTCAAAACACTATGGAGTTTCTGAGACAAAATACACACGCCAGTCTTCAAATAATAAAAAACCACACACAGTCTGCAATTGGAAAGTAACTGTGTAACATCTGTGCAGCTCAATACCGGCGCACCAACAAATGTAATATCTCCACATAATTCTCACGAGTAAAGTTCGTATTCGGAAAGCAAATGTCAAACGTGTGACTGTAACAGTTCCATAAACTTTCAAAGTGGACTTTTCATCGTGCTGTCGGTGCTGTCGACTTTTTATACGACAAAAACATTTGCACTGTGGTTATTATGACGTATTGCCACTGTGTCAAACCTTCATTGTATTCACTGACCATAGCGTCACTTCACTGTGATGGTGATGTGAAACTGGACCTGGTCATTCCATAATTTACAAAGAAAATAAATAATGGAAGATCTAGTTAACTGTAATAACTGTGTTGTGTACATCACATGCACATTCCTAGAAAATACTTTTTGCCTATGTCACCGGGACATTGAGGTACGAGGCACTCGGATCTTGACAAAATTGAGTCTCTGCGGCAAAAACAGGTAGAAGACAAATTCAACCTGTTTAAAAGGAAGGAGGAAGGGGGCACTTAAACACCACGAGAAACTAAATTAAAAATCAAACCACCTTCAGCACACAGCAACACATACTTAAATTCATTACATAGCAGCTCTTCAACTTACAAGTTCATGGCGCTCTTTATCAGTATTGGTGGATCACCACACTGTGTACCACGATTCGTCACTCCACACAATGTTTTTCCACTGTTCACTCAATCCAATGTTTCCGCTCCTTACACCAGGCGAAGCATCGTTTGGCATTTATGACCAAGAAATCCAAGTTTTCTCACCTCCCGCCTAACTGTCAAATTACTTGCAATGGATCCTGATGCAGTTTGGAATCCCAGTGTCATGGTCTGGATAGATGTCTGCCTGTTACACATTACCATGCTCTTCAACCATCCCCGGTCTCTGTTAATGAACAGACGAGGTCAGCCTGTACCCTTTTATGCTGTACGTGTCCCTTCACGTTTCCACTTCACTATCACGTCGGAAACAGCGCACCTAGGGATGTTTAGGAGTGTGGAAATCTGAAGAACAGACATATGACACAAGTGACACCCAATCACCTGACCACATTCGAAGGCCGTGAGCTCTGCGCAGTGCCCCATTCTGCTGTCTCGCCGTGTCCAATGACTAATGAGGTCGCTGATATGGAGTACCTGCCAGTAGGTGGCAGCACAATGCACCTAATATGAAAAACGTATGATTTTGGAGGCGTCTGGATACTTTTGATCACACTGTATCACACTGTGTATCTACACATACAGAGTGTTTTCTTTAACTGGGTCACTACAGGGAAATCGGACCCGCATGAGATACAGGAAAACTGTCTTAGGAACCTTTAGGTGTTTTTCTGTGAAAACTGTTGTGCCATAATTAACTTTCTTATGTGTATTGGATTAGTTCTGTGTAAGAGTCATTTCATTATATTAAGAAAAGAATCAGGAAAGCAGCAGTTTTATAAAACTTAACCAAATAAACCAGGACAGAAATGATAAAATCCATGAAAAGCAGTGATTTGGAATGTTTTATCATCCTAATGATAATGTCAACAGTTTAATCGTGTCATGCACAAACATTCTCGAATTAGTGCAACTATTATTACGGTATATTGATAATTTTGATATTATTGTTGATAACTTCGTGGAGCTGATGATATTATCATCACTGATAAGATTGTTGAGTTGACAATAAAAATAACTTTTGTACATTTCTTCAGAGGTTTCCATTGTGTTGTATCGATATAACTGAAGTGGCACAATTGTTATGATTTCCTTCATTTAATTTCTTTCATTCTTCGATTGGTGTAACTATTATTGAAGTCTGTTAAGTAGTAATAATGCCTTGTCTGCAACTTTGTCCATGTGGATCTTGAACCCACAGAAATTTTGAAAAATCCTGAAGCTTATCATCAGTGGGCGAAAAAAAAACTGAGTGTGAAGCTGACAAAAGGGAAAACAATTGATGTGTTCTTAAGCACAGTTTTTAATTATCGTAATTTTTTTAAAAATACAACACTAGGATGTGCCCCTATCCAGGTCTATTGATAATCCATACTTCAAATATCTGTATCTGTGCTTGCAAACAAATTAATTCTCCACCATTTCGCCCTTTTGACAGTTTCACTTTTTGTTTTCTGTATCTGTTTTCCTCACTTGCAGCTATTTCAGATGGAGTGGGGCGGGTAGTGGGAGAACAAAAGAGGAATGAGGCAGGAAGGGGGAGTGATAGCAGAGTAGGAGTGCGGGAAAATGCAGTACCTCTCTTTCGGGAACGTGCAGGGAAGTGACGGGAATGTGACGGTGAGCTGCTAAGGGCAGCACCCGGAGGCTGTGGTGGTGCGAAGGATGGATGAGAGAAGCGAAGGAGGGAAGGGGATTAAAGATGATGACAGGCAGAAGTTATCTGAGTTCCAAATGAGGAGATGAGTGGAGGAATCGTGTGCTTGTCACAGGGGTGTGTGTAGAACATTGATTTCTCTCTCTCTCTCTCTCTCTCTCTCTCTCTCTCTCTCTCTCTCTATCTCTCTCTATCTCTCTCTATCTCTCTCTCTGTCCACCCCCCATCCCATCTCTGCCCCTCTTATCAAAGAATGACATGCCCACTCCCTGGCGATTTCCAGACTTCAACTACTCCAATCCTACTGACTGGCTGGTGCTTTGATCACTGACTCCAGGACACACCCAACTGTACTCTTAATTGGACCACATATATCACATTTTGCCTCTTAAACCTCCCACTTTATTCCTATAAACCATAAGACCGTGATAATCTGGCAGGCACAATAGTGCACCACTCATCAGAAACTTTGCCACGTTTTTAACTCGGTGCTGTTAGTAGTAGAATGCTGCATTCGACTAACTTCAGAACTGTTTTTCGGTGCCCCTTGTCAATAACAACCGTCTGCTTCACACCCAGAAAGCTAATTGAATGTTATTTTCACGCCAGTATCAATGATTATTTGTTCACTAGACCTAAATTTACAATACTTACACCTGCATTAAGTGCTGTGGAGTTTTATTAAATAAAGTCATTGTACTGTGTCAGTATTCAGCTACTTGTAGCACAGCACAAAGTTCAAATGTAGAGTGAATGTTTTCCAAACTGAGTAAAACTGTATCTAAAATGGCAAAACACACATGTATGACATTGTCATCCACCGCATACTCACATATACTGTAATTTTTGTTTAATAAATAACAGTTGCTTGTTGGTATGTATTAAAACTACAGGTTTTCCCTATATACGCTTTTTAAGCCAGTTTTTTCAAACAGGAACAAATTAAACAATGGAAAACTCACTCACTCACTCACTCGACGAGGGGACAAAGGAGAGAACTAGACGAGGGGGTAGAACTAGACGAGGGGGTAGAACTAGACGAGGGGGTAGAACTAGACGAGGGGGTAGAACTAGACGAGGGGGTAGAACTAGACGAGGGGGTAGAACTAGACGAGGGGGTAGAACTAGACGAGGGGGTAGAACTAGACGAGGGGGTAGAACTAGACGAGGGGGTAGAACTAGACGAGGGGGTAGAACTAGACGAGGGGGTAGAACTAGACGAGGGGGTAGAACTAGACGAGGGGGTAGAACTAGACGAGGGGGTAGAACTAGACGAGGGGGTAGAACTAGACGAGGGGGTAGAACTAGACGAGGGGGGAGAACTAGACGAGGGGGGAGAACTAGACGAGGGGGGAGAACTAGACGAGGGGGGAGAACTAGACGAGGGGGGAGAACTAGACGAGGGGGGAGAACTAGACGAGGGGGGAGAACTAGACGAGGGGGGAGAACTAGACGAGGGGGGAGAACTAGACGAGGGGGGAGAACTAGACGAGGGGGGAGAACTAGACGAGGGGAGAAAAGGGGAGAACTAGAGGAGGGGAGAAAAGGAGAGAACTAGAGGAGGGGAGAAAAGGAGAGAACTAGAGGTGGGGGAACAGAGTGGAGAAAAATTGTGTCACGAAATTTTAACCCTGGATAGCTGACCAGTAGGGACCAAAATTACTATTGTCGTGTAGGTCGACAACCTCCCATTTTTAAACTACGGAAACATTGCACCACCCACTCCGATTGCCCGTAAGATTGTCCTACTGCCGTTCATTAGTTGATGGGCAGTGCTATGGTTGTCGGTTCACACATATAAATCTACCTCACCCCATCACTGCCCCAATGTGATACACACAAATGTTGAATAGGTCTTGCTGTTTGTCGCCACCTCACGTCAGAGGCATTCACACGTAAGTTCGCTGCAGAGCACACACACATCACCTGCGACTTAGTCACACAGTAAGCACGGTGGCACAATATTCATTTCAAGAACAACAAAATATGGTTTTTGTTTATGGACTAGCCAACAGATATCTGCACGAAGCTCGACGGTTGTATGAGGAACGGTACCCAGCAAGACACCACCCACACCCACAACGTTTACAGCAATCCACTTTTGACTTGGTGAAACAGGCTCATTAGCGGGATATTGTGGTGATGCTGGAAGACCTCGAACACAACGGGATACTGCATTTGATGAGACTGTTCTCGAGTGCTTCGACGAAGCACCGACAACAAGTACTCGAGTAGTTGGACACGGCATGGAGGTCACTCTTGGCGGGTTTGAGGGACGACAGCCAGCATCCATTTACTTTCCATCCTGTCCAAGACCTAAATCCTGCGGCGGACTATGAAAACAGGCTAGGGTTTTGCCGGTGGTTTCTGCAACGTGCTGCATGAGAATCCGACTTCCGCGCCATTGTGTTGCTCACTGACGAGTGCACCTTCCATTGGGATGGCCTACACACCACTCGAAATGTTCACTACTGGGCAAGAGGAAACCGTCATGTAAAATACATCCACGGACGCCAGGAACTATTTTTGCTCAACATTTTGGAAGGCACTTGGGTGACCATCTGACTGGGCTGCTCCCTCTACCTCCTCGACTTACAGGGACAAATTACCTTCACTACTTGCAAGAAACTCTACCCAACCTGCTGGAAGATGACCCCCTGGACATACGGCTACACACGTGGTCGCAGCATGATGCGGCATCCGCACGTAACAGTCGTGCTGCTTGCAAATATTTAAATGAACTCTTCAATGGCCAGATAATTGGCAGAGGTGCTCATAAGACATAAGACATGGCCACCACGATCACCAGACCTCACACCACCGCGGACTTTTTCCTGAGGAGATTCTTCAACGTTCTATTTCAACCACCCGGACGCGAACAACCTAGAAACAGAGAGGAATTAATGGATCACATTCAGCATGCCACCAATCGCATCAGGGCAATGCCAGGAATCTTTGAAAGAGCGCGTCAAAACACCGTTCGACGTTACCAAGCTTGTGCCGCATGAGAGGGTCGCCACTTCATGCACCTGCTTTAAGTAAACAATGTCCTAGCTACAAAAAAAGCCAACACAATTTGTGAAGGACTTTCTGTACACAAACTAACAGCTGATGACAGATTTTATCCCGGTAGGTCTTATCATGAAACAACAATGTACGTGTCCGGACCCCAGTGGATTCGCCCACAGACCACCAGAGTGGAAGGCTGGTGCACTACCACTGAGCTTACCAGCCGCCTCGGATACATTGCAATCTCCACCAGGCACAGCATTCGCAGTCATACATTGCCAAGATCATATATCAACAGGGCAATCCCGCAGCCAATCAGAGCACATGGCATCAAGTTTCCATAGTTTAATAATTGTGTGTCGTCGGTCTACACTACATTAGTAATTCTGGTTCCTACTGGCATCAGCTATCCAGGGTTAAATGCTTTGTGACACAGTTTTTCTCCACCAGAGAAATGGTTGTGTTGGTGGAATAGAAAGCTGTGAAGTGCTGGAGTGGGGTTTGGTATGTGACACATAGGGTCTAGCGAAGGTTGAGGCCAGGGAGGGTTGCGGGAATGTAGGATATAGTGCAGAAAGAGTTAGCACGTGCGCATTTCAGAAAATGCTGGTGTCGGTAGGAAGGATCCAGATGGAGCAGGCTGTAATGCAGTCGTTTGACAGGAAGCACATTATGTCGGGTGGCGTGCTCATCGACTTGGGGGTCCAGTCGTCTATCGTCCACAGTTTGTCGGTGGGCATTTGTGCGGAAAGACGGCATGTCAGTTTCGTGTCCGTGTAATGTAGAACGCAGCACAGTGGTCCACATAGAATACAGCATAGTGGTTATGAGTTACTTTTTTATTTTTATTTATTCATTTATTGTTCTGTGGGACCAAATTAAGAAGTCTGCATGGTCATGGAACGAGTCAATACATGAAATTACAACACAATATTAGAAACAGATAAAATGAAATATAAAAAAACATATTCATGTGACAAGTCGTAAGTTTAAATAAAGAAAATCAACACTGTAACACTGGAATTTGCTTAATTTTTTAGCTCTTCTAGGAGCTCCTCAACAGAGTAGAAGGAGTGAGCCAAGAGGAAACTCTTCAGTTTAGACTTAAAAGAGTTTGGGCTGCTGCTAAGATTTTTGAGTTCTTGTAGTAGCTTATTGAAAATGAATGCAGCAGGATACTGCACTCCTTTCTGCACAAGAGTCAAGGGAGTGCATTCCACATGCAGATTGGATTGAGCACATGACTGCTTTCACAGGTAGCCTTGCATCTGATGGGATAGGTGATGCTTATGACCACACTGGAGTGGGTGGTGGTGATGGTGTCTGTGGTGGTGGTGGTGGTGGTGGTGGTGGTGGTGGTGGTGGTGGTGGTAGGGTGTATGGGACAGGTCTTGCATCTATGTCTATTAGAAGGATATGAGCCATGCGGTAAAGGGTGGAGTAGGGACGGACAAGGATACTGTGCAGGTTCAGTAGGCAGTGGAATACCTAAACAATATCTTTGTCCATCCCTAAAAAACACCTGCTCCCAAAACCTTGCCTCATGGCACATATCCCTGTAATAGACCTAGATGTAGGACCTGTCCTATACATCCACCACCATCTACACTAATGTAGTCACAAGCATCACCTACCCCATCAGAGGCAGGGCTACCTGTGAAACCCGTCGTGATCGACATGCTAAGCTGCAGCAACTGAGCTACATTCTATGAGGGCATGACAACTGACAAGCTATCTGTCCACACAAATGGCCACTGACAAACTGTGGTCGAGAGCGAGCTCAGCCACACAGTTACTGAGCACACTGCCTGCCACGGTGTTCTTCATTTCAATGACTGCTTCGCATGCTGTGCCGCCCAGTGTGTGTGTGTGTGTGTGTGTGTGTGTGTGTGTAGGGAGGGGGGGGGGGGAGATAAAGGCTGGGGCCTAATCTGGAAGAATCCTTTTGCCTGAAAGCTTACTTGTTTAGCAGTCCTTCTGTTGCTGTGCTTATCTGCAACCCTTTTTTTTTCCTCTCCCCAAAAAGGACCTTGATAGTCCAGAACATTTAATAACCTGGCACTGACAGAGCCCCAAGCATGCTGTATTATCAAGTACTCACTGTATTTCAGATGGCCACAATTATTTTGACACCTGCACTTTGGTATATATGCAACTGTCGGGAATTATGATTATTATACCAATAAAACGATTGATAGGTTAGCAGTTATTATTTTTCTGTTTTTCATGCACGTACTTCAGATATGTTACTGATGTCTGTGACAGGAATACTATGAAACTGGACAGAGGATGGAGTGTATTCTCTACACGGTGATAGTTTGTTAAAATAAATTTACTATAGGCTTCAAGAAACTTAGAGAAATGAACAGTAAGTTACACAAGCGCAAGCTGCTATAGCCAAAGACTGTCTCTTATTACTGCACGCTTTAGTAATGACTGCTATTCACGTACCCACTTCAGTCGTAATTGCCGATGTCGTGGTGTTAACACCGGCAGGTGTGCAGGTCATCGGCTACAGAGGCCCACTGTTAGGAGTAGTCGGTTTCAGACACACTTAAGGTACGTTGTCCAAGACGCGACGCACAGCAGCGACTGTGACAGGCCGCTACGTGACATCAGATGTAGCCTGCTGGCGCATGCGCACTTCGAGTTTGGGATGCGGCAGCTGCCGCAGCACTGCACCAGTGAGCAGTGTTGCGACGGAAGTCGGACGACACAAAGGCGTACGGCTGCCAGAAAGATGTCGAGCCAGTCGAGGAAAACTGAAATGAGCCACTCACAGGACGTGATGCTCTGTGAGCTGATCTCGCAACATCCTTGCCTTTACGATTTGAAGAACCCTAAATATAGGGACACTTTATTCAGAGACAGAATTTGGGAAGAAATTAGTGCACAGTTGAAACTGGCAGGTGAGTGAAATATATATTATTTTCCCATTAATGCAAATTTTTCAGTCCTGTTATGAAAATCAGTATAATCCATGCAGATGTAGAATTAGATTGATGAAAATGAACTTGGAGGTCAATTTCGCATTACTCTTTTTTTGTGACGATAAAAATTGTAAACGGCAAGTACATTATAAAATGAACAATCTAAAGTACAATGAGAAAGTTACATTTTACAATACCTTCACTTTGAAAGTAAACGGTAGACTGGTGTCTTGATGATACCTTCCAGTTGTGAAAAACCACCACCAGATTGTTGTACAGCTTTCTGCAATCAATAGGTGTTCGTTTTTCAGGAAGGCGCGACACTCCCAAAGATATGTGAGCCCAAATCTCAGAAACGGAGATCGATATCATTCTGATCTCAACTTTAAAAATAATTTCGATATGTTAGCTTCTCTTCATCGGCAACGATGTATGACCTAACGTGAACCATACGTAAAATAGCCAGCACATTTTTTACTGTACACAATTCAAATTTTATGCAGTAGTTTACTTGTAAATTAAATATCGGAGTAACTGTGACGAATATCGGAAAAATAGACACCTCATTATCAAGCTGTGATGTGAAACTGTAAGATACGCAAACATCAATTTTTTGTGCCTTTTACTTTCCTCACAATTGATAGAGAAGTAATATACGCGGAAAAAAACACGCAAAACTGGAAGAGATACTTTTCAATTTTTAAAGTAAAAGGAGACTCTGTATTGAAAAACTAACGCTGGGAGCCGTTGTAACTTTGTTCCATTAACATACACTACTTTTTACAGCAAGGAAATTGGAATTCTTATTTTTCTTGTTTATCTGAATCCGCCGCCGACGACCAGAGCTTGGGAAACAGCGACGACTCCTGTCGCGTTGTGGCCTCGTCGCCGTCTGCCAGGGGGGGAAAGAGGAGGGGGCAGCGTCATAGTCGCAGCCAACTGTCGCGTCTTTGACAACGTAGCTTTATACTCCGGCCAGCATTCAAGTCTGATGTTAATACCACCACAGTTCGCCGCCTGTCCTGTTTTGCCAGTCTGCCCAGCCTACGACATTCGACATCTTTAATGAGGGGTGGACAACCGACCCCACAACAACTGGACGTGGTTTCACCACGTGTCGGAGACATTCACAAGAGTATTCCTCGAATACCCGACAGGTTGTGCAGTTTCCAAAATGCTCGTGCCGAGCCACCGGACCTTCACAGTTTGGCCTCGGTCAGACTCTAATAAATCACATGCCTTCCCCATTCTACACACAGGCAGCACACTCATTGGGACCTGGAATCACTATACAGGGCGGGGGCCCTGAGGTCACAGCTGAAACAGCTAGACGAAACCGAGGCAGGCGTACCTGCACTACAGGAAATGTTATGGAATGGACACGGTGTGCTCGATATGGGCACCCGGATAATTTTCTACCATGGTCCAGAGATCAACCACGAAATGGGTACAGAGTTCACAGTAAGACAAAAAATATATAGTGGGCGATTTTCTGGAATAACATCTAGAATGTCGACTTAATTCACAAACTATTCAATGATCAATGTACATGCATCCACAGAAGTAGCAGAGAAGCAGGACAAAGATGCCTCCTACGAGAACCTCGAGGGAGCCTACGACGGATGCCCTGGGTGTGATGTTAACGTAATTGTTGGAGATCTCAATGCACAAACTGGGAAAGAAAATCATTACTATCCAGCAATAGGAAACCATAGCCTCCATGAATACACAAATGATAACTAGACCGCAGATTTTAGGTAAAAACCTATTTTGTGTTCCTATTTACATAAAAATTTGTACTTAAGCGTTTCATGACTTAATGACACTTAATAGCGTTAATTCTATAGGACCTAAAAAAGCCTATTTCGACGTTAGTGACTATTTTTGTCTATTTTGGCTTTAATATGCTAAAAAGTGCCTATTTCATAATATAAGACAGTGGCTGCAAGTTTTTCCACACTATACGACAGATGGAAAAAAATATTTTCTGCCCAGCGTGCAGGAAGGTGGCTAGTTGATAAGCGCCCATGTTTCGTATTTGTCTAACACTTCAGTCTTTTTTTATTTTTTTATATCGCTATCCATGTTAATACCAAATACTCTTTATAGGTTTTTTTTTGTTATTCATATGTAGAAAATAGATCGTGGATCTTTAGGTTAAAACCTATTTTTTCCCGAAGCTCCAATTTGCAGATAAGTTGATATTTATGCGTTTCATGACTAACTAAACTGAATACCGTTAGTTCTATAGGACCTCAAGTTGTGTATTTCGACGTTGACGCCTAATTTTGCCTATTTCGGCATCAAAATCCTAGAAAGTACCTATTTCGTTAATCTGACAGAATTCTTGTGTTTTCAAAAATTAGGAAAAGGAAGTAAACTTTCGCCCCGTCGAAGGTGAAGGTCGTTAGAGACTGTTTACGAATCCTTTGCTTGCCTTACTACAAACAGCACTCGGCACGGTTGAATTGTCATCCATCCAAGTACGCGCTGAGCACAACAGTGCTTAACTTCGGCGAGCGACCGGGAACCAGTCAAAGATTTGAGTTACACATTAAAATCAACGTGGGAGTACTAAATGTTATATTTGAAAATATTTCGTTCGTAGGATTCTGGCCAGCTGTGTATTTTCGCAAAGAAACGGTTTCATAGCCCTTAAGCTCAGCACGGATTAAAAAATCACAATGTTAATCGTAGACACCCTCTATAGCTAAATTACTGCCCTTCGCGCATTTTCTCGCTGCTGTCTACAGGCAGTCCTATCAAACTACTCTGTTTTGTGAAAGGTATTATACGTGAATTTTCTGGGTCGAAAAAGAATTTGCCAGTCGTGAGATGTTTTCATCTGAAGCACCAGTCGATTCCATTCGCTTGTTCAGAAGAGGCGGCCATTAACAAGATGTTCACACTGTCAACACTGTGTATTTTAATTTATTTTCATTCTCTCTGCATCATTTTTATTAGAGCCTATTTTAGATTTTATATAGCCTAAATAAGCTACTGAAGGAGCCTATTTTAGCTGCCTAAAACACACTTTTTTACGACCTAAAAATCCGTGGTCTAATGATAACGGACACAGAATTGTTCAGTTTGCACTATCACATAACATGGCTGTAGGTAGTACTATGTTCTCACATAAAAGGATCCATAAAGCAACATGGTGTAACCCTGATCAGCATACCTTCAACCAAAATGATAATGTAATTATTGACATCAGGCATTTCGCAGACTTATGAGTACTCGATGTATGCCTGCGAAGGAGCTAATGTGGATTCCAGGTCCCCCACCTTGTAATTGTGAAACTAAGAGCTCGAACTTCTTATGCACGGGAAGTGGAAGGAACATCTCATGAGAATCTTGCACTATACACTTCTATGGTAAGTGATACTCTGCCTCAGGAATGGAGCGCTTGCAAGCACGCAGTCATTAAGGCAGCAGAAGAAGATCCAGGGACAGAAGGAAAGTCACCAACGAATTCCTGGTTTGAGAAGACTGAAAGAGAGTAAGTAATGAGAACATCTTGGCTTATAGGAAAATGCTTTATAAATCGTATACATGTGTAGTGGTAAGAAATTATCAGGATAAAAAAGAAAGAAGAGAAGAAACGGCATTGGTAGAATAAAAGGGAATGGGAAGGAAAGCAGATTGAGGAATCAGAGACAACTGGAAAAACAAATGATGTCAAAACTGTTGGATGCTCCAGAGGCACCTGAAGAGATCCTAATCCAGCCATAATCACTCCCCCCCCCCGCCCCCCCCCCGGAAAAAAAAAAAAAAAAAAAAAAAAAAAAAAAAAAAAAAAAAAAAAACTATTGAAAGCCAGAGGATTTGAGTTAAATATATACAAGATTTTGTGCCTTACCAGCGAAAAAGGACAGTTGCCAGAAGAATGGAATGTGTGGATAGTGTGTTTGATACACAAGAAAGGAGATAAATTTAAATGTAAGAAATACAGAGGCATACCAGTTCTAAATACTGCATGTAAAGTATTGTCAAATACCTCGTTCAGTAGGCTCTCACCCATACCAGAAAACATTATTGGAAACTGTTGCTGTGGTCTTCAGTCCAGAAACAGATTTGATGCAGCTCTCCATGCTACTCTATCCTGTGCAAGCTTCATCATCTCTGAGTAACTACCGCATCCTACATCCTTCTGAATCTGCTTACTGTATTCATCTCTTGGTCTCCTTCTACGATTTTTACCCTCTACGCTGCCCTCCAATACTAAATTGGTGATCCCTTGATACCTCAGAACATGTCCTACCAACCAGTCCCTTCTCCTAGTCAAGTTGTGCCACAAACTCCTCTTCTCCCCAATTCTATTCAATATCTCCTCATTAGTTATGTGATCTACCCATCTAATCTTCAGCATTCTTCTGTAGCACCACATTTTGAAAGCTTCTATTGTCTTATTGTCCAAACTATTTATCGTCCATGTTTCACTTTCATACATGGCTACACTCCATACAAATACTCGCAGAAACGACTTCCAGACACTTAAATCTATACTTGATGTTATCAAATTTCTCTTCTTCTGAAACGCTTTCCTTGCCATTGCCAGTCTATATTTTATATCCTCTCTACTTCAACAATCATGTTATTTTGCTGCCCAAATAGCAAAACTCATCTATTACTTTAGGTGTCTCATTTCCTAATCTAATTCCCTCAGAATCACCTGATTTAATTTGACTACATTCCATTATCCTCATTTTGCTTTTGTTGATCTTCATCTTATACCCTCCTTTCAAGACACTGTCCATCCTGTTCAACTGCCCTTCCAGATTGTTTTCTGTCTTTGACAGAATTACAAAGTCATCAGCAAACCTCATGGTTTTTATTTCTTCTCCATGAATTTTAATTCCTAGTCCAAAATTTTGTTTTGTTTCCTTTACTGCTTGCTCAATATACAGATTGAATACCATCGGGGAGAGGCTACAGCCCTGTCTCACTCCCATCTCAATCACTGCTTCCCTTTCATGCCCCTCAACTCGTGCACCTGCCATCTGGTTTCCATACAAATTGTAAATAGCCTTTCGCTCCCTGTATTTTACCCCTGCCACCTCCAGAATTTGAAAGAGAGTATTCCAGTCTACATTGTCAAAAGCTTTCTCTAAGCCTACAAATGCAAGAAAGTAGGTGTGCCTTTCCTTAACCTATCTTTTAAGATAAGCCTTAGGGTCAGTACTGCCTCACATGTACAAACTTTTCTACGGAATCTGAACTGATCATCTCTGATGTTGGCTTCTACCAGTTCTTCCATTCGTCTGTAAAGAATTTGTGTTAGTATGTTGCAACTGTGACTTACTAAATTGGTATTTTGATAATTTTCACATCTGTTGGCACCTGCCTTCTTTGGGATTGGAATTATTATATTGTTCTTGAAGCCTGAGGGTATGTAATTTGCCTGTCTCATACATCTCTCTCAGCCAAAGGTAGAGTTTTTCTCCAAAGGCTGCTAGTAGTTCTAATGGAATGTTTTCTACTACTGGGGCCTTGTTTCGACTTAGACCTTTCAGTCCTCTGACAAGTTTTTCATGCACTATCATATCTCCCAATTCATCTCCATCTATGTCCTCTTCCATTACCATATACTCCTTCCACCTTTCTGCCCTCTCTTCTTTGCTTAGAACTGGTTTTCCATCTGAGCTCCTAATACTCATAAATGTGGTCCTAAGGTCTCTTTAACTTTCCTGTAGGCAGTATCTTACATCTAGTGGTATATGCTCCTAATCCTTACATTTGCCGTCTAGCCATCCTCCTAAGCCATTTTGCACTTCCTATCGATCTCATTTTTGAGATGTTTGTATTTCTTTTCACCTGCTTCATTTACTGCATTTTTATATTTTCTCCTTTCATCAATTAAATTTAATCTTTCGTGTGTTACCCAAGGATTTCCATCAGGTCTTGTCTTATTACCTACCTGATCCTCTGCTGCCTTCACTACTTGATCCCTCAAAGCTACCCATTCTTCTTCTACTCTATTTCTTTCCCCCATTCCTGTCAATTGTTCCCTTATACTCTCCCTGAAACTCTGTACAACCTCTGGTTCTTTCAGTTTATCCAGATCTCATCTCCTTAAATTCCCACCTTTTTGCAGTTTCTTCAGTTTTAATCAACAGGTCATAAGCAATAGATTGTGTTCAGAGTCCACATCTGCCCCTGAAAATGTCTTACAATTTGAAACCTGGTTCCTAAATCCCGGCCTTACCATTATATAATCTATCTGAAACCTTCCAGTGTCTCCAGGCCTCTTCAACAAATACAACCTTCTTTCATGATTCTTAAACCAAGTGTTACCTATGATTAAGTTATGTACTGTGCAAAATTCTACCAGGCGGCTTCCTCTTTCATTCCTCACCCCTGGCCCATATTCACATACTACTTTTCCTTCTCTTCCTTTTCCTATTATCGAGTTCCAGTCCCATATGACTATTAAATTTTCATCTCCCTTCACTTTCTGAATAGTCTCTTTTATCACATCATATGTTTTTTAAATATCTTTTTCATAGGCAGAGCTAGTTGGCATATAAACTTGTACTACTGTGGTAGGTGTGGGCTTTGTATCTATATTGGCTACAACAAGGCATTCACTATGCTATTCATAGTAGCTTATCCATGCTCGCGTCTGTTATTCATTATTGAACATACTCCTGCATTACCCCTATTTGATATTGTATTTATTAGACTGTATTCACCTACGCCATAGTCCCGCAGCGATCGCAGGGTCGGCATGGTTAGAATGGATTTGGCAAGGTTAGTTTTAGGGGCGTCCGGATGCCCTTCCTGCCGCCACACCGTACCCTCAAGGATGGAACCAGTGTACCCCAACTGTCTGCATCTGGTGTAATCGTGAAATAGTGCGAATGTGTTTCAAACGTCTGTGACGCGTGTCACTGAGGTGGAACTTGTTGACCAGCACTGTATTCACCTAGTGGGATGTGGAAAACCGCTTAAAAATCACATCCAGGCTGTCCGGCACACCAGATTTCGTCGTTAATCCGCCGGGTGTATCCGATTCGAGGCTGTCGCGCATACCCGAGTCCAGGAAGCAGTGCGTTAGCGCTCACGGCTACCCTGTCGGGTATTGTTCCTCCTGCCACCGAACTTCACTAATTCCCACTATATCTAACTTTAACCTATCCATTTCCCTTTTTAAATTTTCTAACCTACCTGCCCGATTAAGGGATCTGACATTCCACACTCCGATCCGTAGAACGCCAGTTTTCTTTCTCCTGATAACGTCGTCCTCCTGAGTAGTCCCCGTCTGGAGATCCGAATGGGGGACTATTTTACCTCCGGAATATTTTATCCAAGAGGACACCATCATCATTTAACTATACAGTAGAGCTTTACGCCCTCAATCAATGTCAATTCAGACCAGATATTTACTCTCTGGCAAATAGAAGAAAAAACCCACAAATTTAATGTTGGTGTCCATAGTCTTTCGATTGATTTCATATCGGCATATGACACAATAAACTAGGCTAAACTTTAGGAGGCAATGCGGGAATTCTGGGTGCCCAAGAGGTCGGTGCGTTCGATAGAGGTTACCCTAAGGCACCTCCCGTGTAAGGTGTAGTGCGGTCTAGGCTATCGTTCCAGTTCCCCACACAAATTGGGCTAAGACAAGGGGATGGTCTTTCCTGCCTACTCTTCAACTTGGCACTCGAAAAAATGGTGTGTGAATGGGTATCCAGATAAGAGGTATTATCTACAACAAGTCCACACAACTGTTTGGATATGCAGATGATGTGGACCTAAGGAGCAGAACATTTAGAGATCTACAAAATGCCTTCTGAGCTCTAAAACTGAGAGCAAGGAAGATGGTCCTGAAAAGCAATGAAGGAAACACCACGTATATCTATAACAGTACAACTCAACCTTTGCATAACACAGTAACCCTCCGTGGAATGACTTCTGAGCAACTGGAATGTTTCACTTACCTGGGCACAAAGATAGAAGCAAATGGCAGCACTTCCACTGAAATTATGGCCCACACAAGTGCATCTAATCGATGTTATTTTGGAATGTTGCAACATTTTAAACCCAAGTTTCTATCATGAGAGACTAAGTGCCAACTCTATAAAACGCTGATATGCCCAGTTCTGGCGTACAGTTCAGAATCGTGAACACCAGCAAAGTAGGTTGAAAGTAGACTGAGATCACAACGAAAAGGAAAATTTTTAGACCTGTGCATGAAAATGGGAGTGGGAGAAGGCGAAGGAATGATGAGCTTTATGACTGCTATAAGCAGGATGATGAGGTCAAGTTCATAAAGTTGTGTAGATTTAGATGGGCTGGACATGTAATATGACTTGATGTGTCAGATCCTGCCAGTGAAGCCTGCTGCAGTGAATCTGGAGGAAGAAGAGCAAGAGGACGACCAAGGTTCAGATGAAGTGATTAGCTTGGAGAAGATGCTCCCCGAGTCGGTTGCCGTAACTGGAGGTCTACAGCGAAGTCCAGATAGGAATGGGGGAAAATTATCACGGAGGCCAAGTCCTTGGGCATAGTACCAACAGAATAATAATAATAATAATAATAATAATAATAATAATAATTCAGCAAATAAATATGGCTTTCGGAACAGACAAATGTAAGAAAAAGGGCAGAGTCAAGGGAAAACACACTAAACAAGAAGATTACTTATTGGATAACCACAGCGACTGCACAGAAATGATGCAAAAAAACAGATGCCTATAAATATCTAGGATACAGGCAAAAAATAGGAATAGATAATACAAATATTAAAGAACTAAAGAAAAATATAGACAAAGACTAACAAAAATACTGAAAACAGAATTGACAGCAAGAAACAAGACAAAAGCTATAAATACTTATGCTATAACAGTACTGACCTAATCATTTGGAGTAGTGAAATGGAGTAACACAGACCTAGAAGCACTCAATACACTTACACGACCACAATGCCACAAATATAGAATACATCACATACATTCAGCAACATTAAGCAGAAAGGAAGGAGGAAGGGGATTTATCGACATAAAAAACCTACATTACGGACAGGTAGACAATTTAAGAAAATTCTTTATAGAACGAGCAGAAACTAGCAAAATACACTAAGCAATCACTCATATAAATACATCGGCTACACCATTGCAATTTCATAACCACTTCTACAACCCTTTAGATCACACAACATCGACAGATATGAAGAAAGCAAATTGGAAAAAGAAAACACTACACGGCAAGCACCCGTATCATCTAACACAGCCACACATCAATCAAGATGTATCCGACACATGGCTAAGAAAAGGCAATATATACAGTGAGACGGAAGGATTCATGATTGTAATACAGGATCAAACAATAAACATCAGATATTACAGCAAGCATAATATTAAAGATCCCAATACCACAACAGATACAGGGTGTTTCAAAAATGATCGGTATATTTGAAACGGCAATACAAACTAAATGAGCAGTGATAGAAATACACCGTTTGTTGCAATATGCTTGGGACAACAGTACATTTTCAGGCAGACAAACTTTCGAAATTACAGTAGTTCCAATTGTCACCAACAGATGGCGCTGCAGTCTGGGAAACTCTATAGTACGATATTTTCCACATATCCACCATGCGTAGCAATAATATGGCATAGTCTCTGAATGAAATTACCCGAAACCTTTGACAACGTGTCTGGCGGAATGGCTTCACATGCAGATGAGATGTACTGCTTCAGCAGTTCAATTGTTTCTGGATTCTGGCGGTACACCTGGTCTTTCAAGTGTCCCCTCCTGTATGTTTCGGATAGCCCAACGCAATCACACGATCAGCGAAATATTCATTCAGGAAATTAAAGACGTCGGCCGTGCGATGTGGGCGGGCACCATCTTGCATAAACCACGAGGTGTTCGCAGTGTCGTCTAAGGCAGTTTGTACCGCCACAAATTCACGATGAATGTTCAGATAGCGTGATGCAGTAATGGTTTCGGATCTGAAAAATGGGCCAATGATTCCTTTGGAAGAAATGGCGGCCCAGACCAGTACTTTTTGAGGATGCAGGGACGATGGGACTGCAACATGGGGCTTTTCGGTTCCCCATATGCGCCAGTTCTGTTTATTGACGAAGTCGTCCAGGTAAAAATAAGCTTCGTCAGAAACCAAATGCTGCCCACATGCATCCTGTGCACTATATCGTTAGCGAATGTCTCTCATGCAGAAATGGTAGCGGCGCTGAGGGATTGCCGCGTTTGAATTTTGTATGAATAGAGGTGTAAACTCTGGTGCATGAGACGATACGTGGACGTTGGCGTCATTTGGACCGCAGCTGCAACACGGCGAAACGGAAACCCGAGGCCGCTGTTGGATCACCTGCTGCACTAGCAGCGCGTTGCCCTCTGTGGTTGCCGTACGCGGTCGCCCTACCTTTCCAGCACGTTCATCCGTCACGTTCCCAGTCCGTTGAAATTTTTCAAACAGATCCTTTATTGTATCGCTTTTCGGTCCTTTGGTTACATTAAACCTCTGTTGAAAACTTCGTCTTGTTGCAACAACACTGTGTTCTAGGTGGTGGAATTCCAACACCAGAAAAATCCTCTGTTCTAAGGAATAAACCATGTTGTCCACAGCACACTTGCACGTTGTGAACAGCACACGCTTACAGCAGAAAGACGACGTACAGAATGGCGCGCCCACAGACTGCGTTGTCTTCTATATCTTTCACATCTTTCCCAGACCGCAGCGCCATCTGTTGTTGATAATTGTAACTACTGTAATTTCGAAAGTTTGTCCTCCTGAAAATGTGCTGTTGTCCCAAGCATATTGCAACAAATGGTGTATTTCTATCGCTGCTCGTTTAGTTTTTATTGCCGTTTCAAATATACCGGTCATTTTTGAAACACCCTGTAAATGCAGACTTTGCAAACAACAAATAGAAACAGTAGATCACATCACAAGCAGATGTACAATACTAGCAAATACAGAATACCCCAGAAGACTTGACAATGTAGCAAATATAATACATCAGCAACTTGCCATACAACATAAACTAATAAAACAACACATTCCCACATACAAGTATGCACCACAAAATGTACTGGAGAATGACGAATACAAATTATACTGGAACAGCACCATTATAACAGATAAAACAACACCACATAACAAACCTGACATCATACTCACAAAGAAAAAG
This sequence comes from Schistocerca gregaria, assembly GCF_023897955.1. NCBI lineage: Eukaryota > Metazoa > Arthropoda > Insecta > Orthoptera > Acrididae > Schistocerca > Schistocerca gregaria. Next base: position 108,090,973 of record NC_064930.1, on the reverse strand, counting down.
AAGAAATTAACACAACTAATCGCAATATCCATACCCAATACAACAAATATACAGAAGAAAAGAGGAGAAAAAATGGAAAAATACATCAAACTGGCTGAGGAAGTCAAGGACATGTGGCATCAGGATAAAGTTGACATTATACCAATTATACTATCAACTACAGGAGTCATACCACACAATATCCACTGGTACATCAACACAATACAGCTACACCCAAACTTGTATATACAACTACAGAAATCTGTAATTATTGATACACGTTCAATTACCCGAAAGTTCCTAAATGCAATGTAACATACACCGTACAGTTAAAAGGAAGTCACGCTTGATCAAGGTCCGTGTCACTTTCCATTTTTAACCAGACATAACGTCTGCGAAAGGAAAGATGATAATGATAATAATAATAATAAGAAGAAGAAGAAGAAGAAGAAGAAGAAGAAGAAGTAATGTGTGTGTCTTGACTATCAGTTATTCCTCGCCAGGTAATGTTGCTATTGCCTGGAGGAGTTTATATCGATAGTAGATCTGTGGTCATAATATACTGGGTCATCAGTGTATTTCTCCATGCCCGAGGGTGGACTTTTTGCCATATTTTAAATGTTCCAGTCTGCTAATCAACACCTTCTATATGTGGTGAATAGCAATTGTGATGATATTTATACAGATGATCACATGCACATTACAATACGTGTTAAGTTATGCTAGACAATATAGTATTGTCTGTCACAACATACTGTGTAGTTAGTTTGTTTCACGGTCAGACAGAAAGCAACAAAATTCCAAATGTGGACGCTGCGAGCTAAGAAGCTCGACTTCATTGTCACTCGACTGACAGCCGTGCACTGCGAGAAGAAGCCACCATCATTGTGGCCGTTTATAGTGCCTATTATTAAAATATGAAAGTATGTTGTTACTGAAACAAAAAGTCAATGTGAATGTTTAAATGTAAGTGGTCTCCTGTTATAGTAGACAACAGTTTCAAAACACTGTGACAGATTTGTTATACAAAAATTGTATGACTTAATTGTGTATTTCATTTGCAAGTATTGCCTTTGAAGAAGGTACTAACCTATCCAACTGGAACAAGAGGATTTAAATGGAAGGACTGAGTGATATTTTGACTACATTAAATAACCACGATGTGTCGTATCTTTGAAGTACTACTTATGGCAACTGGAAATTTGTGTTACGAGTGATCTTTGTAAAATGAGAATATTTTGTCTAAGAATTATGATAAAAGGTTAAGTCACGGTACCCTAAAATATTATTAGGGTTAAGAGAGAACGTTATTTACGCAATCTGACACAATGTACAAGCGCGCACACACAGACAGCTGTGGTCTTTACTGATCTCGCTCACAGTGTGTCATCTGTGTGAAGCGTAGTTATAAAAAAAAGAACCACTGAATCTAGATTATGTTAATTTAATGAGATTTGGCTTAAGTACTGCTCATTAATAATATGAGAGTTTATGTCCCTGATCCATAGAAATGATGGCCATCAAACTTATAAATTTTTCTGGAAAGATGACAAATATTGTATCCGGGAGTAAAAGGGTTAAACACTCTAACAAGAGTTAATGTCTTACTCTTACAGGTCATATATGATGAGAAGAAAACGAAATTCCTGGATTTTTCCCACATTTCCCAGTTAAAAATACATTTTTTCCTGGCTGAAATTACTTCTTTCCCAGGCAAAAACACGCTTTTCCCAAGGTGAAAGTACATTCTTTTGTACAAGTTAAGTGACAATACACCTTTATTCTTATCAATATCTTGAATGGTAAAGGTTTTATGCACCAGTGTAGAACTTAATATCACTAACAAATGAAACCCATCAAAACACAATGTGTTTTGGAAAGATCTTTGATACAGGACAGCATGTACACTGCCTATTTTCAAATGATGAAAGTGTAAATACAGCACACAGTAGGTTACAAAGCACTGGAATCGAGACTGAGATACACTTTTGTCATTCAATCACAGCTCATGTCATGTGACCTCACCTGTCAGTGAGCATCAGATATTCAGAGCACAGGACATGTGATGTAGTCAGTCAATAGCATGAACACAGAAATATGGAAAGTTAATGGTTTAAATTCATATACATCCAGTATAGCTACAAGAAAAGCTAATCTTTCACATATAATACTGGTATTTTTTACTGTGTGTTATCCTTTAATCAATATATTAATATCAATGAAGTCCCATGCTGCTTGACAGAGCACTGGGGAACAATGCGGGAGTTCCGCACCACTAACTAGGGAAAGTCTTAATGGAGATGGTTTACCGTTGCCTTCCTCCGTCCGAGATGGGGATGAATGATGATGATGATGATGAAGACGACACAACAACACCCATTCATCTCGAGGCAAGGAAAATCCCTGACCCAGCTGGGAATTGAACCCGGAACCCAGTGCTCGGGAAGCGAGAACGCTATTGTGAGACCACAAGTGGAGGACCCTTTAAGATATATCAAACACAAATATGCCAGTCAAATTTTAAATAATGGTTGGTATTCAGGGTTCAAAATTTTTCTCAGTGGCTGGTCTTCAAACTGTTGAGCTCTGAATGAGAGTCAAATGCTCTTATTTCGAATGTAATGCTTCTCAAACCACCATTCACAATAATTTCTCACAACCTGTTTCAAATGCGATAGGGCCCGTAATTGGTCACTCTTTTTGAAACCTCAAACGTGATTGATTTTCCGAGCAATTTCAATCAATATTATGAACATCACTGTGTCTAGAAGTTCTACTATGGAAAATTAACTGCTATGTTTAGCAGCAGTTGCAGCTGATTTTTGTATCCCCAGGAATACTTGCAAAATATAAACTTAAAATAAATGAGAATTCTAATTAATTAAACTTTTTTACTGGGAATTGTAACTTACTTTACAGAATACATTACACTTTTTCCTGGCACCAAATGAGTTGTGTATGTCCTTCCAGTGGGTTATTACAACTTGTTTTATGTTTATTAGTACTTAATTGCGTAATTTAACTACAAGTATTTACACAATTTACTCGATGTGTTTGTAGAGATGTTGTCCACAGCAGTACTATTGATTACCATAACTCTTGTTAAAAATTGTACGAAAGAGAATTAATTCATATTAAATAACAAGAGATTGGAGTATAAATGTATAATAGATTTGCCCCGAACATTTAAATTAAAATGTTCTTTTAACATTACAGTATGTGTGCAAGTTATTTTGTTTACAAGTTAAAAACTTTGATAATGTACATAATTATTTCATAAATAACTCAAAATAATGAGAGGGTGCCCACAGTATCATGACTATGAACTCCCCATCAATTCTATTTGTACAGCACAAACTTCAAAAATCGCTGCAAAATCAGAGGGCGGCAACTCCGGCTTCCACTTCACTTTTCACAGTCTCTGGTTAATTCCAAATTCAAATGTAAATTTCTAACTCAATTTGAGGAAAGTGAAACAAAACGAAATGCACAACTGTGCTTAATAAATAGAGAAAAGAGAATATTGCCAAACACAGATGCTAACCAGCCAGGCAACCATATTGCACGCACAAATTCCATGCGATCCATCAGACTGCTCGGGATTTCTGTGTTATCAGCAACTGATGGCTGCCATTTGCCCACACGCGTGTGATCTACGAAACGATCGATTGTTCGTGTGACAGATCGCCGAAATCCATCGCTCGTGTGTGGGGACCCTTGAGAAATGTGAACAGCTGAGACATCGCACCCATTGACAGAAGTTTACTGCTACGAAATATTTGCACAATCTTCATCCTAAAACCTTTGACACATTTTGCTGTCGGGAGAGGCTCGTGTGAGCACTGCATTTTTTGATGTATTAGGTCTACAATTTTGCTTCTGCCGTTTTCCAATAGACGGCAGTAGCAGCAAGTGGGGTTTGTGCGGTCAGGCATAGGTGCAATACAATAAGCTTAGGCATCTGTAAACATAATGCCATAAAATATTTGTCGATTTGTGATTGCATCATAAGGTATTTGTGATTGCATCGTAAGGTTATGCTCGATTAAGTACATCAACTTACATACCCATTTCTCGCCATTTTTGCGAAGTTTTAATTTTCTGCTTTAACGTGAGGAAATCTGCAGCTGTGGCTCTTAAAATGGCAGGTAAGACCAATGGTGATGGAACTATTAGTGGAAGAACGTGCAGAGAATGTTTTCGACACCTTAAGAATGGTGATTTTGATGTCGAAGACCAGCATGGCAGTGGAAGACAGAACGTTTTCGTAGCTACTGAAACGAAGACAGTCACAGGACACCATTTTCGAAAGCAATTAATGCGTTTGAGCCCAGCAATGATACACACACAGCCGTAATACAGCGATACACACGTAAAGGAAATTTTGTAGCAGCTCAGTGTTTGACCCCATGTCGCAAAACCCGTCAAAATATACACGCAAATGTTGAAATGAGAAGTCCCATCCCTCCCACCGTATTCTCCTTACGTTGCTCTCTCTGACTAATACCATTTTCGATCAGTGGCATACAGTCTGGCTCACCAGCACTTCTGATCATACGAACCAGTGCAAAACTGAATTGATTCGTGGATCCCCACAAAAGAGACTCATTTCTTCCGCCACGGGATTTGTACGCTATCCGAAAGATGGGAGAATTTAGTGGCCAGTGATAGGCAATACAACGAATCATATTTTTCTTGTAGGTTTTTCACAATAAAGTCTCGAACTTCGAGAAAAGAACCGCAGAAGCAAAGTTGTAGACATAGTAAATTGTAAATTTTCCTTACAACTAAAGTTTTATTTTGGTGTTATTGTCTTATTTATGTTTTACTGCTGCAGTAGAGGGCTAAAATGGAATTCATTGTTAGAGTATCAGCACTCATCTGTCACAATCACAAAAATTTAACTGAAAAGTAAAACAACAAAAAATTCCCAGAATTCTAAAAAAATTCATGGTTTCTTCCTGGATAGAAAGATTCCTGGGTTTTTCCCAGATTTCCTAGGATGTATAAACCCCGTATCCCCGTATTATCCCTCAACGACGTAATCGATAGAGAACGATTGTGAGATGTTACTCGAGTTGACTGGATGCCAATGTTGTGGAACGACCTGATCAGTTTAATCGCATCTCGTTATTAACAAGTTACTGTACGTGTATTATTAATACGACCAAACCTAATGTGGACATCTATTGGACACCGTGTAATTGAGACAGTGTCACTACTGCCACACAATCTATCCTACTTCACACTGTTGTCACTGACATTGTAATACAATTTATATCTAGCGAGCAACTACCGTCAAACCGATGACTTGTCAGTCCCCGAACCTTACCTCTTCTTGTTGGGAATGGGCGTCGGAGAGCTGCCGCCAGCGTCTGCCTCAGGAGACTCCCTCAACTCCAGCAAGCTCTCCACAGTCCTCCCGGTATAGACAGCGGCTCGCTTCAGCGGCTCGTTCAGTGGGAAGATCAGTTGCTTCTTCTGTTTCTCCAGGTCACAACAGTATGCCACATTTAATATTATTTTTCTGGCCTGGCTGTGGATAATCGATTTTTGATTTCGACCGGTAACCGACGGTAGAGCCGGTGACGGGTGTGGAGCTGCTCCGCCACACGTTCTAGAAGACAGTTTGAAAACGGCACAGTTAAATACATTGCTGACATGTACCGTATTTACTCGAATCTAAGCCGCACTCGAATCTAAGCCGCACCTGAAAAATGAGACTCCAAATCAAGGAAAAAAAAAAATTCCCGAATCTAAGCTGCACCTGAAATCTGAGACTCGAAATTCAAAGGGAGAGAAAAGTTTTAGACCGCACCTGCAAATCGAAACAAAGTTGGTCCGTTGTAACACGAGACACAATTGAGGTCGAATGGATGAAGATACAGCTACAGTAGTTTGGTTCGAGTCGTAAGCTTAGCAGTTAAGCTTTACCAGGTAGCCATTGCTACGCGTCAAGCGCTCCGTCCGTATTTATAAGGGTACCCTTCCTTTTTTACGTGCTCCGTCTGGTTTGAATCTATTGCTTATTTTGCTTCGATCTGATACGTGCCGTTTTCTTTCTTAGAGTTATTTACGTCACTCTACGCTGAAAATGCATTGCTGTACTGTGTCGTGCATTGTTTGTCGCATTCTGATAATGAGTGTTTAAAACCTGTCAACATTCGCGGCGTGGCTCGCTTTTGTGTGCGCTACCGCGGCTTACAATAAAAAAAAAATAGAGAGGAATTGTCTCATAAGCAAAACAATGGCAAGAGACTGCTATTTGTTGTTACTTACACTGCAGCTTTCTTTGGAGAGTTTAGCGAAAAATTTTCTCCGTTTGAAAATCTTTGCAGACGCCTCTTTAGTACATTGCATTCTGCACAGAAATTAGATTTATCTTAGATTTAAAAATGTAGTCAGTTGCCGTAGTTCATTTCTGACTGTATCACTATCAGCAAACGAATAATACGAATATAAACATGACACGATATGTATATTCTTCCACGTTTACTGTCGTCTCACTCTAGTTTCGTAGTTTATTAGGCAGACAGGATTTAAATGAGATAGCAGCAAACACGAAAGAATACATGGCAAATGTATACATTCTTCTACATTCTAATTTACTTACTGACACAGAGGTTTTGGTGCAAGTATTTATCTTTGAGGCAGGAAAGCATGCCTGTATAGCGCTACATATATTCGACGGCAAAAGTTAGTTGTGGCGGCACCTACCTACATTTTTCAGAACTTCCGCTTACTTTGCACTCGATTCTAAGCCGCAGGCAGTTTTTTGGATTACAAAAATGGGGAAATAAGTGCGGCTTGGATTAGAGTAAATATGGTATTTGTATTTGGGCTCTGAAGAGCAACACTGCCACCAGTGCTCATTCGAGTGATTACTTCTTATGAGGACAGGTGAGAGGGGTGAGACTGACATTTTGAACCCATCTGTACGGTGATGTACGCTAGTGCTCCAGCTATCACGCCTGGCAGCCGTTTACCCTGGTGGGCCCTCCTTTGCAATTAACTGGTGAGAAAATAATTAAGAATTTCACACAATAATCTAGAGCCTTCAAAATGATGATGGTACACAGACCAGTGTCATGGTATAGTGGTTAGATGCAAACTCCGAACAAACAGAAGGTCGTAGGTCCGAATATTGGTAGGTGTTTTTTAATTCAAGTCTTAATTGAAGTGACTTTCATCATTATATTTATTCAATTAATTCAAGCAAAGAAGAGAAAGCAGAAAGGTGGAAGGAGTATATAGAGGGTCTATACAAGGACAATGTACTTGAGGACAATATTATGGAAATGGAAGAGGATATAGATGAAGATGAAATGGGAGATACGATACTGCGTGAAGAGTTTGACAGAGCACTAAAAGACCTCAGTCGAAACAAGGCCCCGGGAGTAGACAACATTCCATTGGAACTATTGACAGCCTTGGGAGAGCCAGTCCTGACAAAACTCTACCCTCTGGTGAGCAAGATGTATGACACAGGCGAATACCCTCAGACTTCAAGAAGAATATAATAATTCCAATCCCAAAGAAAGCAGGTGGTGACAGGTGTGAAAATTACCCAACTATAGCTGCAAAATACTAACACAAATTCTTTACAGACGAATCGAAAAACTGGTAGAAGCTGACCTCGGCGAAGATCAGTTTGGATTCCGCAGAAATGATAGAACACGTGAGGCAATACTGACCCTACGACTTATTTTAGAAAATAGATTAAGGAAAGGCAAACCTACATTTCTAGCATTTCTAGACTTAGAGAAAACTTTTGACATTGTTGACTGGAATACTCTCTTTCAAATTCTAAAGGTGGCAAGGGTAAAATACAGGGAGCGAAAGGTTATTTGCAATTTGTACAGAAACCAGATGGCAGTTATAAGAGTCGAAGAGTATGAAAGGGAAGCAGTGACTGGGAAGGGAGTGAGACAGAGTTGTAGCCACTCCCCGATGCTATTCAATCTGTATATTGAGAAAGCAGTAAATGAAACAAAAGAAAAATTCGGAGTAGGTATTAAAGTCCATGGAAAAGAAATAAAAACGTTGAGGTTCGCCGATGACATTGTAATTCTGTCAGAGACAGCAAAGGACTTGGAAGAGCAGTTGAACGGAATGGACAGTGTCTTGAAAGGAGGATATAGGATGAACATCAACAAAAGCAAAACGAGTATAATAGAATGTAGTAGAATTAAGTCAGGTGATGCTGAGGGAATTAAATTAGGAAATGAGACATTTAAGGTAGTAAAGGAGTTTTGCTATTTGGGGAGCAAAATAACTGACGATGGTCGAAGTAGAGAAGATATAAAATGTAGACTGGCAATGGCAAGGAAAGTGTTTCTGAAGAAGAGAAATTTGTTAACATGAAGTACAGATTTAAGTGTCAGGAAGTCGTTTCTGAGAGTATTTGTATGGAGTGTAGCCATGTATGGAAGTGAAACATTGACGATAAGTAGTTTGGACAAGAAGACAATAGAAACTTTCGTAATGTGATACTACAGAAGAACGCTGAAGATTAGATGGATAGATCACCTAACTAATGATGAAGTATTGAACAGAATTGGGGAGAAGAGGAGTTTGTGGCACAACGTGACAAGAAGAAGGAAACGGTTGGTAGGACATGTTCTGAGGCATCAAGGGATCACAAATTTAGCATTGGAGGGCAGCGTGGAGGGTAAAAATCGTAGAGGGAGACCAGGAGATGAATACACTTGAAGGATGTATGTTTTTGTAAGTACTGGGAGATGATGAAGCTTGCACAGGATAGAGTAGCATGGAGAGCTGCATCAAACCAGTCCCAGGACTGAAGACAACAATAACAACAATTACTTTGAATGTAATTTTTTAAATTTCTAATCCTTTGGCCTGTCATTTTATCCAGCATGTTAACTATTTCATTTACTCTGATTTGGTCTTCCATTCTTTTGTCATTTGAAACCTTTGTGACCGTTATTTTACTTACGAGGGTCACGCTAAAAGAAATGCACACTATTTTTGTGAAAAGACAGTTTTCATTCTGCACGTGTGAAAGTTTTACACTGTGTAGATACATCCTTCCCAATTGTTTTCATACTTAGTCCAACCTGCTCCCGTGGGTGGCGCCGTCACAGCACGTCTTTGAGATGGCTGTTACACTTGGCGTTCGTCAGAAGCAATGTGCTGTCACAGAATTCCTGTGCTGTGAAAACGAGACAGTGGGAAACAACCACAAGAGGTTGAAAAAGGTGTATGGAGATCCTGCAGTACAGTTAGTCGGTGGGCAAGCAGGTTACGTGATGAAAGCAGGCACGGCAATATTGCGGATTGTCCTCGCAGCGACAGGCCTCGTTCTGCACACTCCAGACAATGTGCGGAGAGTTAATGAACTGGTGACTGTTGACAGATGCATCACAGTGAACGAATTGGTATGCTATTTTGGGAGAGGGGAAGGAAGTGTTTGCAGAATACTGAAAGTGTTGACGTTAAAAAAGGTTTGTGCCAGGTTGGTTCTCAGGGTGTTGACAGTGGCTCACAAACGAGAAAAATGGTGCAGCAAACTTTTGGACAGTGCGAGAATGGTGGAGATGAATTTCTTGGAAGAATTGTGGCAGGTGATGAAACATGGCTCCATCATTTTTCACCAGAGGCGAAGAGGCTATCAGTGAAGTGGCATCGTGCAAATTCACCCGAGAAAAAAAAATCAAAACAACACCTTCTGCTGGAAAAGTTATGGCAACGGTGTTTTTCGATTCCGAAGGACTCTCGCTGATGGACATCGTACCAAGTGAAACCACCATAAATTCTGATGCATTTGTGACGACACTGAAGAAACTTCGAGCTCGACTGAGTCGTGTTCCGCAGCATCGGCAAAAGCAGGATGTTTTGCTGTTGCACGGCAATGCACGGCCCATTTCAGTTGAAAAACCGTGGAAGTGATCACAAAACTTGGATGGACAACACTGAAACACCCGCCTTACAGTCCTGACCTGGCTCCATGTGACTATCATCTCTTTGGGAAACTGAAAGACTCTCTTCGTGGAACAAGGTTTGATGATGATGACTCCCTTGTGCAGGCTGCCTAACAGTGGCTCCAACAGGTCGGTCCAGAATTTTACCGTGTATACAGGTGCTGGTTCCAAGATGGCATAAGGCAGTTGAGAGGGATGGAAATTACGTGGAGAAATGAAAATATTGTTCCTAAAGGATGTATCTACACATTGTAAAACTTTTGAACATGAAGAATAAAAGACGGATTTTTTAAAAGAATAGTGTGCTTTTCTTTTGGAGTGATCCTCATAGTTTTATTCATTACCTCTGATATAATTTGTTCCATTTCTTCATAAAATGAAAATAGAAAATATTTTCATTCATGATAAATTCATTATTTCTGTTCCTCATGTTGCTCGAACCTTTGTTTGGTTTGTAATAGTTGTCATTTAAATCTTTCTCTGCATTACTTTGTCCACAGTGCAACAAGAACTTTGTTATGAATGTCTGTGTGATGATTTCCACCCAACAAAAAATAATTTTTGACACTACCGCACAGCCAATATAAACAGATTATTTCCTTTCTTCCTCTCTAGCCACCAGATTGGCATTTTCAAACATTTAAATATTGTGATACATAAAAAAAATGATTAAAATCACATGAACAAAGATTCCAATTGTCTTTTTCCCCAGACAAAATAAAAGCAAATGAAATAGTGGATACAATGATTAACTTACACGATGGACCAGAAATTTAGATATTTATATTTAAACCAATTAACTGAATAAAAATTATTATGAAAGTAATCTCAATAAAGATTTGAAAATAAAAATAAAAGTTTGAAGCACATGACAAGATTCGAACCCACAACCTTCTGTACATCAGAAATGTCTCAACCAGAACACCACAATGCCTCTCTGTATAACGTTGTACTTTCTCATGCCCTAGAATATCATAGAAATTTCAAATTTTTTTCTGACTATTATTCACAATGAAGGGCCCACCAGAGTAATGGCTGCAGGGTGTGATACCTGGGACCCTCATCTACACCACCATATAGATGGTTTCAAAGTATCTACCTCACACCGGAGGACTTCTCTGTGTTACAGATTTTGTTGCTAGTACTGTAGCAGTAGTAAACTCAGTTTCAACTGACCTATGTTATACATAGTCATAATACGTATGTTAACTAAACCTTTGTATATGTGAACTAAAATCTATGACAATGTCCAAAACCTGACTGTTGTAGGGACGGCAAACAAACAAATTCAGAAATAGATAAAAAATAAATGTGAAAATAAAATAAAATTAGAATACTGAAACTAATAACATATTTTAGCCTTCCTCAATTACGTGACTGTATTTTAATTCACTTGACAGCTCCTGCCCACAGCAATCAGTTTTGTTTTCAGTTGACACGATAGCTGTAAACGGTAACACGGCTCATGTGGAGGCTACCTCCTCCCCACTACTACAACTCAGATTGCTCTGTGCATGAGCAAATCTGGTAGTTGCTTGTTGTTGCTCATACAGCTAAACAGCCACTCTTCAAGTACCCAGAAGCAGAAGAAGGTACTGCTCTTAAGCGACTGAACAGCACGTGTGCCCACTGGCAACTGCTCAAATGAACCTAATGCAAACAGTTGTGGCGTCATGCTCATCGGAAGCAGTTTGTTGTCTTCACCCTAAAGGCTTTGACGCATTCTGCTTTTGGCTGACACACACGTGTGCACTGCGTTTCATTTCTGTAAATGGTGCGTTTCCTTTGCAACTTAAGTTATACATTGGCTTTATCCCTTTAGCTTATGTTTTATTGCTGTAGTATTATTCTACAGTAGTGGGATGCAGTAAAATTCTTTGTTAAAGTATCAATTTTTGCCAGTCAGAATTACAAAAATTTAACTGAAAACATGAGCAATGAAAAATTTTCAGAATTCTAAAAAATTCCCGGATTTTTCACGGATTTCCCAATTTTCCTGTGGCATATACACCCGACGAACTGAATACAGGGTGTTTACATAGACAAGGAAAAAAAAAATCCCGGATACCCAGTTAAAAATACATTTTCTCCCAGATGAAAAAAACACTTTTTCCGTGTTAAGTGACAATACACTTTTCCTCGGCACTGTAAAACTTATCAATCCTTTGATGGTTTATGGTTTTATACACCGACGTAGAATTTCCCCGGCACTTTAGAAAATGAAACTCATGGCGGAAAAAAACGTTTTCAAATATCTTTCATATGCAGCAACATGTACGAAGGTATAAATTCGAATTCAACCAAACACAGCATGTTACTTTCCGAAGCGTTGAAACTGAGATTGTGACGCGCTTTTGGAAGCCAGTCATGGCTCCTGTCACGTGATCTCACCAGCTGATGACAGCATAGGACACGTGGCGTAGTCAGTCAGTAGCAAGATCACTCTTAAGTAGCGTGAACACACGAATAAGAAAAGTTAATGGTTTAAATTAATATACATATTGTTGCTACAACAAAAGCAAAGCTTTCACATATAATATTGGTCTCTAAGATTAATAAGTTGCAAGAGAAGCTAAGCTTCCACATATAATATTGATCTTTTTTGCACGTGTTACACTTTAAGATACGTAACACAAATGTGCCAGTAAAATTTTTAATAATGATGTAAATGTCTGATCTTCTGGACTCAAAATTCTTCTAGGTGGTCATTCCCAAAGAGTTGATTTTTAAATGAGAGTCAAACGCTCTGTGATTTAAGAAATTCGTCTTACATTCTCACATATAGTTCATCTTACATAAAAGGAAATTTACTTTGAAAGTAATGCTTTTCAAACCACCATCCGCAATATTTTCTTTCACCTTTTAGAAACAGGTTCGTTTCGGCAGTTGCCAGAGAGTGCCAGATAACAGGCGGCACCGCGCTTGTGCAGCTACGATGACGCAGGAATCCCGTATGTTCGTACATGCAAAACATTAAAAGATCTTGCATTAAAACGAATCTAGTGTAAACAGCTGTCATGTCACGCTTATTGGAGGCAATTTGTTGTTATGAAGCATTGTATAGTCTTCCTAAAGCCTATGACAGAGTTTTCTTTTGGCAGACGCTTGTATGAGGACTGTGTTTTGTTGTTGTACATGGCGCATTTCCTTTCCGACTTAGGCTTTAGTTTCGCCCCCCCCCCCCCCCCTCCCCCTTCTTGTTCATGTTTTGTTACTGCAGTATTATTCTACAGAAGTGGGATACAGTAATATTCTTTGTTAGAGTATTGTTTCTTACCAGTTAAAATCACGAAAATTTAACTGAAAACTGAAACAATGAAAAATTCTCAGAAACCTAAAAAATTCCCGGCTTTCTCCCGGATGAAAAAATTCCCCGGTTTTTCCCAAATCTCCTGGGTTGTATACACGCTGTGTATAAGATTCCTGAAAACCATGCACGACCTGTATTTATCCATTCTATTTTCCTGCCAACAGTTTTCCTACACCATATCAGCAAGGTAATGTTTTGTATTTTTGTTGCTCCCATGTTCTTATCCACCCCTTGCAGCTGATTACTTTCTGATCAAATTTTATGAGCAAAACCACTCTGGATACTCATCAAATAATGTTTTGAAACTGGTTCTCAGATATCAATAATGTCAATGTGCTTACTTTGTGCTGTCAGCTCCTTTGGTTGCTGACGCAGATGCCTGCAACAGTTGAAAATGCCGTTTCAGTAAAACGCAGTGCTTAACAATTGAGCCATATACACGTAAGACCAAATAAATAAAAATGTATTTCACACTATTTAGATAAGTGCAAGCATGCAAATGATAAACACTGCAATATACTAAACGACTCTTCAGCACCTAACATCTTGTAGAAAATAATATGACAAGCAAAGGAAGAGAAATTTCATGTTATGCTGCACCTCAAACACATCCAGGCTGGTATCTGCTGTGCTCTCCTGAGAAGGTTCCGTCTTCACTGTCACAAATACAAAGTCCTGCAAAACAAAATACCTAATATCAATTTCAAACTGCTGAGTTAGTTCTCAGATTTCACATGCCATTTGGCTATTTATAAAATTATTCTCAACCTCAGTCACTTTTTCTCTCTGGTATTTCTGCGCACTACAGATTTTGGCAGCAAGCTGCCAGTATCTGGTGCTTTGTAACTGTGAAATAAAATTTAATTGCAGATACTTTTGGAGTGTGAAGCGATATATCAAGTCAGATTACATACCATTTTTTTTTCCATTTTTTTCTGAATTATCCCTAGCTGGTACACAGAGCACAAGAACAAACATACTACTATCGCATCACTATCATATGTGCAGTGTTGCTTCTCTTCCTATACATTATCCTGGTTATTTACTTAAGGAAATGTGATTTTCCACAATATCAGTCTCTCTTGAATTTCCATGAACTCTCCGCCTCCCGTTATACTCAGCAATAAGAAACCAATGAACAATTATGTCCTTTTTATATTCCTCAATCGTTCAAATTTCAATTTCTGCAACTCAGTTTGAGGTGTTATAAAGCATGCACTTTGAATATTGGTTAATTGCGGCTAATTGATGGGTTGAATGTGAACAGTAAGGGCAGTACCACAACTGTAACAATGGGAAGAGCCCACATTTGACACCTTTATTCTACACAGAGTACTTCTAACAGCCGTGTACCGCAAGTCTCTAGAGGAACGGAAGGTTCCAAATGACTGGAAAAGAGCACAGGTAGTCCCAGTCTTCAAGAAGGGTCGTCGAGCAGATGCCCAAAACTATAGACTTATATCTCTGACATCGATCTGTTGTAGAATTTTAGAACATGTTTTTTGCTCGCGTGTCATGTCGTTTTTGGAAACCAAGAATCTACTCTGTAGGAATCAACATGGATTCCGGAAACAGCCATCGTGTGAGACCCATCTCGCTGTATTTGTTCGTGAGACCCAGAAAATATTAGATACAGGCTACCAGGTAAATGCTGTTTTCCTTGACTTCCGGAAGGCGTCCGATACAGTTCCGTACTGTCGCCTGATAAACAAAGTAAGAGCCTACGGAATATCAGACCAGCTGTGTGGCTGGATTGAAGAGTTTTTAACAAACAGAACACAGCATGTTGTTATCAATTGAGAGACGTCTACAGACGTTAAGGTAACCTCTGGCGTGCCACAGGGGAGTGTTATGGGACCATTGCTTTTCACAATATATATAAATGACCTAGTACATAGTGTCGGAAGTTCCGTGCGGCTTTTCGCGGATGATGCTGTAATATACAGAGAAGTTGCAGCCTTAGAAAATTGTAGCGAAATGCAGGAAGATCTGCAGCGATTAGGCACTTGGTGCAGGGAGTGGCAACTGACCCTTAACATAGACAAATGTAATGTATTGCGAATACATAGAAAGAAGGCTCCTTTATTGTACGATTATATAATAGCGGCAAAAACATTGGTAGCAGTTACTTCTTTAAAATATCTGGGAGTATGCGTGCGGATCGATTTGAAATGGAATGATCGTTTAAAATTAATTGTTGGTAAGGCGGATGCCAGGTTGAGATTCATTGGGAGAATCTTTAGAAAATGCAGTCCATCAACAAAGGAGGTGGCTTGCAAAACACTCGTTCGACTTATACTCGAGTATTGCTCATCAGTGTGTGATCTGTACCGGGTCAGGTTGACAGAGGAGATAGAGAAGATCCAAAGAAGAGCGGCGCGTTTCGTCACAGGGTTATTTGGCAAGCGTGATAGCGTTACGGAGATGTTTAGCAAACTCGAGGGGCAGACTCTGCAAGAGAGGCACTCTGCATCACGGTGTAGCTCGCTGTCCAGGTTTCGAGAGTGTGCGTTTCTGGATGAGGTATTGAATATATTGCTTCCCCCTACTTATACCTCCCGAGGAGATCACGAATGTAAAATTAGAGAGATTCGAGCGCGCACGAAGGCTTTCCAGCAGTTGTTCTTCCCGCGAACCGTACGCGACTGGAACAGGAAAGGGAGGTAATGACAGCGGCATGTAAAGTGCCCTCCGCCACAGACCGTTGGGTGGCTTGCGGAGTATAAATGTAGATGTAGATTGTAAACAATCAAAACAGGAATATGAAGCTCTGAAATCAGAAGGAAAGTGAGCAGTATTGTTCGATATCAAGTTTACCTGCTGTCAAAAAAGAAGGAAGGAATATTGGATTTAATGCCCCATTGAAATCGAGGTCATTAGCGATGGAGCACAAGCTCGAACTGTGTCGAGAATGTGGAAGGAAATCGGCCATATCCTTTATAGGAACCATTCTGGCACTCGCTTCAAGCGATTTAGAGAAATCCCGAAAAAATTAGAATTCGATGGCTGGATGGGGGTTTGAAATGCTGTCCTTCCGAATTGAAGTCCAGTGTGGCAACCACTGTATCACCTCACTCAGTACGTACATGCCATCAACTATCAATTAAAATTATGTTACAAATTTGTAATCAAAGAAGGGCCTACAAAGTTGAGGCAAGCAACAATAAACATGTTGGAAGTTGCAATTGCCATCCCCAAATTACTGTTCAACAATGTAGGCCTGTGCTGTGATAGCGTCACACAAAACAACAATAAAAAACATGACCACACCGTAACACCACCGCCTCTGAATTTTACTGGTGGCATTTCCCATACCCACAACACCCTGCCATCGAATCATCACACTGTGTACTGTGATTCGTCACTCCACACAATGTTTTTCCACAGTTCTATCGTCCAATGTTTACGCTTCTTTCACCGAGTGAGGTGCCGTTTGGAATTTACCGGCGTGATGTGTGGCTCGTGAGCAGCCGCTCGACTGTGAAATCCAAGTTTTCTCATCTCCCACCTAGCTGTGATAGTGCTTGAAGTGGATCTTGATGAAGTTTGGAATTCCTGTGTGATGGTCTGGATTGATGTCTGCCTCTTACACATTATGACCCACACCAACTGTTGGCAGTATCTGTTAGTCAACAGATGAGGTTGGCTTGTAAGCTTTTGTGATGTATATGTCACTTCACATTTCCACTTCACTGTCACATCGGAAACAGTGGAATTAGGGATGTTTAGGAGTGTGGAAATCTTGCATACAGATGTATGACACAAGTGACACACAATCACCTGATCCAAGCTTGTGTCACATGATCTCGCCAGCCAATGACAGCAGATATTCAGAGCAAAGAACACATGGATGCCGTCAGCCAATAGCAACAACATGGTTAAGTAGCGCAAACACACTAATAGAAAAAGTTAATGGTTTAAATTAGTATACGTTGTTGTTGTCTTCAGTCCTGAGATGCAGCTCTCCATGCTACTCTATCCTGTGCAAGCTTCTTCATCTACCAGTACTTACTGCAACCTATATCCTTCTGAATCTGCTTAGTGTAGTCATCTCTTGGTCTTCCTCTACGATTATTACACTCCACGCTGCCCTCCAATGCTAAATTTGTGATTCCTCGCCTCAGAACATGTCCTACCAACCGGTCCCTTCTTCTTGTCAAGTTGTGCCACAAACTCCTCTTCTCCCCAATCTTATTCAATACCTACTCATTAGTTATGTGATCTACCCATCTAATCTTCAGCATTCTTCTGTAGCACCACATTTTGAAAGCTTCTATTCTCTTCTTGTCTAAACTATTTAACGTCCATGCTTCACTTCCATACATGGCTACACTCCATTCAAATACTTTCAGAAACGACTTCCTTACACTTAAATCAATACTCGATGTTAACAAATTTCTCTTCTTCAGAAATGCTTTCCTTGCCATTACCAGTCTACATTTTAATATCCTCTCTACTTCGACCATCATCAGTTATTTTGCTCCCCAAATAGCAAAACTCCTTTACTACTTTAAGTGTCTCATTTCCTAATATAATTCCCTCAGCATCACCCGACTTAATTTGACTACATTCCATTATCTTCATTTTACTTTTGTTGATGTTCACCTTATATCCTCCATTCTGTTCAACTGCTCTTAAAAGTCCTTTCCTGTCTCTGACAGAATTACAATGTCATCGGCGAACCTCAACGTTTTTATTTCTTTTCCATGGACTTTAATACCTACTCCGAATTTTTCTTTTGTTTCCTTTACTGCTTGCTCAATATACAGATTGAATAACATCGAGGAGTGGCTACAACCCTGTCTCACTCCCTTCCCAGTCACTGCTTCCCTTTCATGCTCCTCGACTCTTGTAACTGCCATCTGGTTTCTGTACAAATTGTAAATAGCCTTTCGCTCCCTGTATTTTACCCCTGCCACCTTCAGAATTTGAAACAGAGTATTCCAGTCAACATTGTCAAAAGCTTTCTCTAAGTCTACGAATGCTAGAAATGTAGGTTTGCCTTTCCTTAATCTATTTCGCTAAGATAAGTCGTAGGGTCAGTATTGCCTCACGTGTTCCAACATTTCTGCGGAATCCAAACTGATCTCCCCCGAGATCGGCTTCTACCAGCTTTTCCATTTGTCTGTAAAGAATTTGCATTAGTATTTTGCAGCCGTGACTTATTAAACTGATAGTTCAATAATTTTCGCATCTGTCAACAACTGCTTTCTTTGTGATTGGAATTATTATATTCTTCTTGAAGTCTGAGGGTATTTCGCCTGTCTCATACATCTTGCTCACCAGATGGTTGAGTTTTGTCAGGACTGGCTCTCCCAAGGCCGTCAGTAGTTCTAATGGAATGTTGTCTACTCTTGGGGCCTTGTTTCGACTCAGGTCTTTCAGTGCTACGTTTAGTATAGCTACAAGAAAAGCTAAGCTTTCACATTTAATATTGATCGTTAAAAATTTTTGGCTGGTTTTTCCCCGAGGGCGTGGTTAGGCAGGATCCTAAGAGCACAGCTGAAACTGCAGCACCTGAATATTTCTGACAAGCAGAACTACAAATTTCACTGTTGTGCACAGAACATTTTGTGGGTTATCTGGTTGAACAAATGTTTCGTCGAGCACTTTGACTTTTCGATAGAAAAGCTAACTACTGATGAAATTGCTCAAAAACTCACTTTACACGTTTTTTAAGAATAATTATACTTTTTCTATCATTATTCCATAACTTGAAACCTATGAAAGAATGAAAATAAATATGAACTTGGTCTTTTTTAGAGTGTATTATGTCTATAAAATTTTAAATAAAGACATAATTGGCTGGTCCTCAGGGCAGGATATTTCTCTAAGTAACTGGTCCCCACCGTTAAGCTCTGAATGCTCCACAATTTAAGATATTCATTGCACATTCTCACATGTGATGTAATTCATCTTGAGTTAAAGTAGTAACACTTCTGAAACCAACATTTGCAATATCTTCCCATCACCTATTAGAAATGGAATCAGTGGCAATGTCACAGTCTTTGAGAGCAGTTCGTCATTATAAAGCATTGCACAGTCTTCGTCCTAAAGCCTTTGACACGTCTCGCTATCAGCAGACACTTGTGTGTACAGTTTGTTTAGTTGTAACTGGTGGATACTCTTTCCAGTTTAAGTTTCATTTTCTTGTTTATTTTCGCTGCAGTATTGTTCCTCAGCAGAGGGCTGAAATAAATTTTTTTGTCAGAGTTTCAATTCTTACCAGTCAAAATTACAGAAATTTAACTGAAAATTAAAGCAATGAAAACTTATTCAAAAAATTCCCAGGTTTTTCTGAATGTCTCCCAGATGAAAAAATTCCCTGAATTTTCCCCATTTGTCCCAGGGGATATATGCCCAATACGTGTTGACTGCTACACAAAAATGATATAAGTTTGGCAGAGCAACCCTTATGCATTCTATTTTTAAAAAAACTTGTCTCATCAAGAGAACAGTGGACTGTCAGAATAGACACTATTCTCTATTGCCACACTAAAATGACTGTTCCTACAAAAAAAACTGCACCTGTCTTACCAGTGAGGTCTCGTTGCCATTACCTGGCCGGTCCCAACTGCCAGCTACCTTCCAGGAATATATCCGTGCGCTCCTTGCACCAATCTTCTAATCGGGGAGCTTCTCTAACAGTCACAGCCATCTCGGCGACAACAAATAATTACTATCTGAAAGGCGTTATTTTAAAATTAACCTGGCCCAAAATTACCCCGGTACACTGGGAATAATGTTACGATGAGTTAAGTAGCTTTCATCTCATCTTGAGGACACATGGAAAATCTGGAGTCAGGTATTTTTATTGTAATATATAGCTTAATCAAAAAGTAGTACCACGAGTTAACCATTAAAATGTATTTCTCGATATTCTTCATTACATATCATTCTTCATTACGTGCATTTGCTACTAATACAAACTTTACCTGTGTGTGTGTGTGTGTGTGTGTGTGTGTGTGTGTGTGTGTGTGTGTGTGTGTGCACACCCCAATTTCATTGTTGACTATCAAGGAATTCATTGCTCTTACATACCAGGACACTGCAGTCTACAGAGCTTTTATAGATGCACCACAATGAGCAATGTGACGAGGATTGAATGAAAAGTAATGCCTCCACCTTCATTAATTGGGTTTGGATGGGAATATTTTAATAAATCAAACACAGAAATATTCCTTAGAAGGTGACCTTTTATTAGCAATATTCACTTTTCCACATAATCACCAGCGTCTTGGATACGTTTCTGCCAACGATGAACAAGTTTTCTGAAGTAGTCACGGAAGAAGTCGACACTCCTGTTTACGCAACGACAGTCTCACAGTTCTCTCAACGTCTTCATCAGAAGCATAATGATGTCTCACGATTGACTGGAGAAAGGTGTCACCTCCATTCTCGTAACACGAGAGGAGTTCCTGGCAAATTTCAAGTCTGTGAGCTTTCATTTCAGGAGTCAGCATACAGGGTACCCATCGTGCACAGATCTTCCGGTAGCCAAGCCGTTCTTGTGAAATGGCAATTGTGCTTGCAATTTCTCTCTGAGTGATACGACAATCGTCCCGAATCAATCTGTCAACATTTTGCTTGTGAAACTCGGTGGTTGGTGTCACAGGATGTCCAACTCTTTGTTCGTCACACAGGTCAGACGTTCCCACCTCAACATCTTTAAACTTACTCGCCCAACGACGCACAGTACTCACATCGACAGTCACCATAAACTGCTTTTATTCTCTGATGAATCTCCTTTGGGGTGACATCATCTGCTGTCAACAATTCAATAACTGCACGTTGCTTAAATCACGCTGACCGACCGTCTGCGGAGGGTTCCGTACATTACACTGTAACAACACAACCGTTCAACGCTAAGGCTTCCCACCAACTGGAGCTGTAGAGAAGAGGCTACGGAACAAGCCAGTACCTGCTGCATACCGATGTTACCAACTGTTGAAGAGTTACGGAGATGGAGGCATTGCTTTTCAGTGAACCTTCGTACTTCGGTTTACGAACAGACGCAACATCTGCGAAGTGTGGAACGTCTATATCTTCCTTGCTGCTCTCTGAGTCCATAAAACAGAGAGAGAGAGAGAGAGAGAGAGAGAGAGAGAGAGAGAGAGAGAGAGAGAGAGAATTAATTAGTCATTTCACTTCCTTCAATAAATTTGAATTTGTTGTTTCTTCATTGGATCTACACTAACTCTCGTTTGGCAGTAAGAGGTCATTAAAGAGACTTGCCACCCACATTCAGGGAGGTGTGGATCACATCAAAATTTCATGTACAGGTGTTTACACTGCAAAGATTCTTAACGGCAAAGAATTTTTAGAATGTAATTAACTGTATGTGAAAACATGACGGTATGTAAGTCGCGAGGATTAAACTCGTACGGGAATTTCCAGTAGCAATAACTTGCTTCACTGAAAGTTTATTAATCCTCCACCATTTGGATTTCTTATTGGCTGACTTTTAGCCTTCCATGTATGTTTTCATTTTATAGTTAAAAGAAAATGGTCTCACTACATTTTGATTCTGATCACAACTTCTCATGTGTGTTACACTATCTGAATTGCTCTGTAATTATGTTGCCAATTATTCTGATTGAGTCGTTCTCGCACGCGTAATATTGGGGAGGGGGTGGAAGGTAAATGATTCCATATTTGTTTCTGTTTTGTATAAAACAGAAGCTTCTTTCGTTGCATCGCATTCTGTGGACTTTAGTCTAACTGTTATCGATTACAAATATGTGACTGTGAACTGCTCGATTTATATGTGTTGCATGTATATTGCCTGTATTCTACATTAAGTTTTGTTTGCTTCTGTATTCCGTACTTTGTCACACTTGACGGAGAACTCCCTCTTAGCAGGTTTTGACAGTACTGATATTCAACTTTATCACATTACGTTATGGAAGGAGTACGTAATTTTGCTTCAGATGGTGTTGCTTCTTGGCACTTAATGCCATGCATTTCACAGAGGTTTGCACAGTATGGCTATACAAGTAGGTGAGTATGCTTTCAGTAATAGTGACTACAGCATTCTTCATCACAGATGCTAAAAATGTGGCAGTGGTTACGCAACTGCTTTCAAGTGTTATTAGCAGGTGCTACAAACAGTACATTTTAACAGAAATTCACAAAAATTTCTGTGGCCTTAGTTAAATGCAAGAGTCCAGAAAATGGATGTGTTGTGTACATATATCCACGTAGTCAGTGCATACACAACTTTCCCACTAGAGCGCGCCCCACTAAGCACAACAGCGCAGGCACAGCGCTTGTCCATCTCAGCACTACGAGATGGCGCTGCCTTGGACACGGACCAAGTTCTGCTTCCGCCGATCAGCGTATTAATATGTAACGCAGCCAATGAGATTGCTGCTAACGTAGAACCTTTTCTCCTCGCAGTATTATAACGGGTGTACAGACCTCCGATTACTCAGTCTCATTAGTCTGCGTTAGTCTGCACCAGTCTATAGTAAAGTTTCAGTCTGCGCCTAATAACATTACCATATTCCTATACGTAGCCATGAAGATAAATGTGTAGACACTTTGTCAAGTATCAGAGATATGTGAGAATAAGATTAACGTACCAAGACAAAAGGAACTTCAGATTGTCAATTGTAAATAGCATCCAGAATCAAGTTACGTAATGTATGCCTTTTTTTTATTTTAATAAATGTGTGTGAAAATTAATCAAGTTCTGTTTAAAGTTGGTCACCGTCAATCTGCTACTCTAAGCGTGCAAATAGCATTTCTATCGTCTGACCTAAGGGCAGAAGATACACACTCCACAATAAGACCACGAGACATATTGCTGACACTCGCCTACTTCGTTAGAGTGACAAGTCAAATAATCTGATGATGTGTGTACCGAAGGTCTTACAGTACGCACACCACAGGATGGGAACCAAAATAATGTAGAATACAAGCAATATACTTACTGTGCAATTCAAACATGGATTCATAAGCAGTATCAAACTGACATGAGTGCACAGAATAATGTGTGACAAAACCAGTTTCTAACTTCAATCAAACATAACCAAAGATCAAATCATTTAACCCACCCAATATTACAGATGAGCACAACATAGTTCCACTGCAATTCAAAGAGTGCAATACACACAAGAATATCATAATCAGGAACATAATTTCCACTTCATGAAAGCTACAGAGGCAAATATTAGGTTTTACAAATAAATGCACTTCACCACCAAACTACCAGACACACCCACAAAGCATAAATGAAAAATATGATCATCTATAGTCCAATCAGAATTACTTGACAGCTGACATTGTCACTTGCTGCTACAGTGCTGGAACATCGGCTGCCTGCTACCACTCGGTTATGGTGACACAAAAATATACTAGTCACTTCAAAAATGTTGTTACTGTGTATACCAGAGCAACATCTGAAGCAGCCACCATGTGATGGTACTTAAATTACGTAACCATTATGGTACCTCACCTGAACCTTTAGATACCAGTAATATTCTACTGTGTTTCTGTTAAGTAGTTAACATATTTCTGAGACAACATTCATATTTGATTTCACTTTTGATACATTGACATGTTTATATTGCAATGATATTATTCTTGTGTGTATTCTTTCTTTTGTCACTATGATCTTTGACGTACTTTTAACTGTTGATTTAAGGGCATGTAAGCGATTGTTTGTTAGTTGTTAACTTGTTACAGAGTCGGACCTTGAGAAAGTCATGTCTTGGACGTCATGTTGGAAAGACGCGTATTGTAGCCCGCTTATAAAATGTGAACTTTAAAAGTGACTGCTAGAGAGATGTTTTCAAGTATGTTTTGTATTGTGAAGTGATGTTCTGTGTTTACGTGATATTGCAATAAAAGCAATTAAAAGGAAGTGTAACTTAATTTCGGAGTGCTGATTATTTTTTTACATCACCATTGTTCAGCAAAAGTGTTATCTTCAAGAATGGTTTGTGAAGCGCATCTACAAAACTTTTGAATATAGCAGGATAAAACCTAGGCCTCTTTGCATCTGAGCTTGGAATCATAACCAATTAGATTTTCAATGATTTAGCCATGATTTTACTAGATCAGCATGGGAAACACAAAAAGATGAGTGCCTAGTTTTTTGATTATTACATGAAATGACTTTACTAACTGTGCTCTGATGACACTTGCCACATAATATGACTGTTGTTGCCCGAAAATGCAGTATTTAGCAGTGTGAGAGCAACACCACAATCATTATTAAATGCTGACCTTTGTTGTGGTAGGGTTGTTAGAGCCACAATGTATGATTTGAGGCATGTTTTTTTAAATAAACACCACTTTGAAATTAAAAAAAAGACGTGCTAAGATATCTCAATAATTTTATTTTTACCTGCAAGCCTGTACCTTAATCTACTTTTCTACATAATTTCCATCAATATTGAGGCACTTGTAATAATGTTGTACCAGTTTTTGAATACCCTCCTCATAGAAGTCTGCCGACTAACTTGTTAACCACTGCATCACCACTATTTTGACTTTGTCATCGCCTCGAAGACGCTGACCGCCCAGGTGTTTCTTCAAGTGCAGGAACAGATGGTAGTCACTCGGTGCAAGATCAGGGCTGTACGGAGGGTGACCTAGAGTTTCCCGTCGAAAAGATGTAATGAGATCTTTGGTCTAGTTCGCCACATGCAGACGAGCATTGTCTTGCACCAAAACGATGCCCTTGCTCAACTTCCTCTGACTGTAACTTTGATTCTGGTGCGACGTAGGCCACCCATGTTTCATCGCACCTAACACTTTAGCTTAAGAAATCATCACCGTCGTTGTGGTACCACTCAAGGAATGTCAATGCAATGTTTAAACGTTTGGTTTTGTGCACATCCGTCAACATTGTCAGTACCCAACATGTGCACAATTTTCGGTAATTCGAGTGCCCGCAAGGAGCAAATCGTAAAGCGTCTGGTTTCTCTCACCTTATTGTCCACTTCCTTCACCAAACTTTCAGTAACGACCTGACGCCCACTCCATTGTTCATCAAGCACATTTGTGTGGCTATCTTTAATTGCTCTCACCATTCCATCACTCACGATGTCTTCTCCGTAAACTGCACAGATCTCCTGATGAATATTGATCGCTTTTAGGCCTTTAGCACTAAGAAATCTCATAACAGCTTGTACTTCACAGTCGGTGGGACTCACGATTATTGGAGGCATCTTAAGCACTCAGTACACAACGTAAACAAGGAAGAATCAGACTGTAATGGCATCAGTGTGTATATTAAGGTACAGGCTTCCATGTAAAAGAAATTATTGAGATATTTTAGCACATCTTTTTTTAATTTAAAAATGGTACTTACTTAAAAAACGCACCTCATAGAACTGCGAGATGCTCTGTCTACAGCTGATTCTAAGTGACCAATGACTGAACTGTAGCAGGAGACAAATTTTGTAGCCCTGAATTTAAACTTGTACCCTGATCTGACCACAAAACTTGCGATATGCAATACGGCCAAGAAAACTGCGGTCAGCTATCTGAGGCACAATTAAAACCACAATAAGTTTGGTCACGGCTATTAAAGATAGCCTTTACAAACAAACTCCACACAGACATCTTCAGTTTCAGTGCTAATGGCAAACTGTAATTTCTTGGTATTATTAGTCACCTGAAACTATACAAACGAAAACAAAATGGTAGGAAGAAAAGTAAGAGCAAATAATAATACCAACAGGATGGTGAAAAATGCCATGGTAAAATATTAGAAAGTAAAAAACATGTTACACCAATTAATTGGGGAGGGAGGAAAGAAAGAATGATCAAAGTCGTCTGAATTTTTAAATAAAAAAAATGTTATTACATTTCACATGAATCAAACCTATCACCTTCAACACACAGGGCTTAAACACTAACCACTGAACTGTGCCACAATACTTGTTATATTTAAGACTCTGACGATCCAGTAATAACGAATTACAGCCTTCTAAAATTCGTCTACACGCAAAGATGTGCGAAGCTTTCCAATGTAGCCGAACTTCTGATAATAACAACTGCATGTGTGTTGCCAATTCTGTCATAAAACACAAAATAAAAGAATCACATCATGAAAGGAAGGCAGACAAGGATCTGAAAATGAACTGAATAATTAATGTGGCAGTTTGGAAATGGCGAACGTTTTGGGCAAGATGTTGAGTGCACTGACTGGAAGAAGCCAAGTGTCAACTGTCCAGTAATTTTAATCAAAACACAGTACTTCTCTTTTGCAAAGCAAGAATACAGATTATTGCGCCATATTTTGCCGATTTCAAAATTCACTGTCAGGTCACTTGGAACACTAGTGTCAGTCTCTGTTTCCTTATCGTAACACGGGCTTTGCACTTCGGACAGTCTGGTGTTCTGTGATGTTAGTGTCTCTGTTCTTACACTTGTGGTGTTACATACAACCTGCAGAAAAGTGATGTGTATGCTTACATATTCTTACCGATAAATGACGCTTTCCAACAAATAAGTTACAAAACAGAATATTATACAGGAGAGCACAACTACAGTCCAGAATTATTGTTTTACTTGCATACAGAGAACTGTACTGAGGGATGACACATATCTACAAGGTAGAACAGTGAGCGCATTAACTTCACATTAGGAAGTTTGAGGGTTGACTGAAAAGTAATGCCTCCACCTTCGTAACTCTTCAACAGTTGGTACCATCGGTATGCGGCAGGTACTGGCTTGTTCCGTAGCCTCTTCTCTACAGCTCCAGTTGGCGGGAAGCCTTAGCATTGAACGGCTGTGTTGTTACAGTGTAAAGTATGGAACCCAGCGCAGACGGTCGGTCAATGCGATTGAAGCGAAGGGCAGTCAATGAATTCTTGACAGCAGAAGGTGTCACTCAAAAGGAGATTCATCAGAGAATGAAAGCAGTTTATGGTGACTGTGTCGATGTGAGTACTGTGCGTCGTTGGGTGAGTAAGTTTAAAGATGTTGAGGCGGGGACATCTGACTTACGTGACAAACAAAGAGTTGGACATCCTGTAACAGCGAACACTGAGTTTCACAAGCAGAATGTTGACAGACTGATTCAGGATGATCGTCGCATCACTCCGAGAGAAACTGCAAGCACAATCGGCATTTCAAAAGAACACGTGGGTGACATTATTGCTTTGCTTGGCTATCGGAAGATTGGAGCACGTTGGGTACCCCAAATGCTAACTCCTGAAATGAAAGCACAGAGGCCTCAAATTTGCCAGGAACTCCTCTCCTGTTGCAAGAGTGAAGATAATGCCTTTCTCTAATCATTTGTGACAGGAGACTAAACGTGGGTACACCATTACGAAAAGTCAGTCTCTGGAATGTCGACACAAAGACTCGCCCCAGAAAAAGAAATTCAAGAGGCAGCCCTCAGCTGGAAGAATCACGGCCCAGTGTTCTGGGATGCAGATGGTGATATCCACGTTGATTTCCTCAATTGTGGAACAACAATAAATTCAGATCGATACACTGCAACACTGCGAAATCTCAAACGACGGCTAACGAGGGCCCAAAGGGAAAAGAGAAATGTTTTACTGCAGCATGACGATGCCAAACCACACACTTTACGTGCCACCACAGCAGAACTTCAGAGACTGAATCTTACCACCGCACGGCATCCTCCATACAGTCTAGATTTAGCACCGCCTGACTTCCATCTGTTCCCAATAATAATAAACAATCTGCAGGGACATCATTATCTTTATGATGGAAACGTCGAGAGAACTGTGAGACTGCGGTTGTGGAAACAGTGTCGATTTCTTCCGCGACGGCTTCAGAAAACCTCTTCATCCTTCGCAGAAATGTATCCAATTGGCTGGTGATTACGTGGAAAATTGAATATTGGTAATTAAAGACCACACTCTAAGGAGTATTTCTGTATTTCATTTATTAAGATATTCCCATCCAAACCCGAGTAACGAAGGTGGAGGCATTACTTTTCATTCAACCCTTGTACATGTGGGGCCATGTCATACAGATCAAAGAATTGCCGGGCTACAGCTACATGGGAGAAGTGTGACATCCCTGTAATAAATGCACAAAAAGATGGTGACGAATATAATCTTATTCCTGCAAAGGAACTATGAATTTATCTGTCATTCTGATGCCTCAGAACACTTCCTACCAACCGATCCCTTCTTCTAATCAAGTTGTGCCACAAACTCCTCTTCTCCCCAATTCTATTCAATACCTTCTCATTAGTTGTGTGATCCACCCATCTAATTTTCAGCATTCTTCTGTAGCACCACATTTTGAAAGCTTCTATTCTCTTCCTGTCCAAAATGTTTATCATCCACGTTTCTCTTCCATACATGGCTACACTCAATACAACTACATTCAGAAAAGACTTCCTGACTCTTAAATCTCTACTCGATGTTAACAAATCTCTCTTCTTCAGAAACGCTTTCCTTGCCATTGCCAGAGGGCAGCGTGGAGGGTAAAAATCGTAGAGGGAGACCAAGAGATGAATACACTAAGCAGACTCAGAAGGATGTAGGTTGCAATAGGTACTGGGTGATGAAGAGGCTTGCACAGGATAGAGTAGCATGGAGAGCTGCATCAAACCAGTCTCAGGACTGAAGACCACAGCAACAACTACTACTGTCACTCTGAATCATTAGTTCTAGATGATACTTGTACGAGGTGCATTCAAGTTCTAAGGCCTCCGATTTTTTTTTCCCCGGACTGGAAAGAGATAGAAACATTCGCATTGTTTTAAAATGAGACCACGTTCATTGTCAATAAGTCCCAGAGATGGCAGCACCGTACGGCAGATGGAATTTTACCACCAGCGGCGAGAATGAGAACTGTTTTAAATACTTAAAATGGCGACATTTTCCTTGCTTGAAAAGCGTGCAATCATTCGTATTCTGAATTTGCGTGGTGTGAAACCAACTGAAATTCGTCGACAGTTGAAGGAGATATGTGGTGATGGAGTTATGGATGTGTCGAAAGTGCGTTCGTGGGTGCGACAGTTTAATGAAGGCAGAACATCGTGTGACGACAAACCAAAACAGCCTCAGGCTCGCACAAGCCGGTCTGACGACACGATCGAGAAAGTGCAGAGAATTGTTTTGGGGGATCGCCGAATGAGTGTTGAACAGATCGCCTCCAGAGTTGGCATTTCTGTGGGTTCTGTGCACACAATCCGGCATGACGACCTGAAAATGCGGAAGTGTCATCCAGGTGGGTGCCACAAATGCTGGCGGATGACCACACGGCTGCCCGTGTGGCATGTTGCCGAGCAATGTTGACGCGCAACGACAGCACGAATGGGATTTTCTTTTCGTCGGTTGTGACAATGGATGAGACGTGGATGCCATTTTTCAATCCAGAAACAAAGCGCCAGTCAGCTCAATGGAAGCACACACATTCACCGCTATCAAAAAAATTTCGAGTAACCGCCAGTGCTGAAAAAATGATGGTGTCCATGATCTGGGACAGCGAGGGCGTAATCTTTACCCATTGCGTTCCAAACAGCACTACAGTAACAGGTGCATCTTATGAAAATGTTTTGAAGAACAAATTCCTTCCTGCACTGCAACAAAAACATCCGGGAAGGGCTGCGCGTGTGCTGTTTCACCAAGACAACGCACCCACACATCGAGCTAACGTTACCCAACAGTTTCTTCGTGATAACAACTTTGAAGTGATTCCTCATGCTCCCTACTCACCTGAACTGGCTCCTAGTGACTTTTGGCTTTTTCCAACAATGAAAGACACTCTTTGTGGCAGCACATTCACCAGCCGTGCTGCTATTGCCTCAGCGATTTTCCAGTGGTCAAAACAGACTCCTAAAGAAGCCTTCGCCGTTGCCACGGAATCATGGGGTCAGCGTTGTGAAAAATGTGTACGTCTGCAGGGCAATTACGTCGAGAAGTAATGCAAGTTTCATCGATTTCAAGTGAGTAGTTAATTAGAAAAAAAATCGGAGGCCTTAGAACTTGAATGCACCTCGTAAAGCATTGCATAGTGTTCCTAAAGACTTTGACACACTTTACTGTTGGCAGACACTTGTATGAGCACTGTTTTGTTGTTGTATTCCTTTGCAACTTACGTTTTATTTCCATTTTTTCCCCACTCCCGTTCATTTTTTGTTGCTGCAGTATTATTCTGCAGTGGCGGGATACAATAATATCCTTTGTTAGAGTATCGGTTCTCACCAGCCAAAATCACAAAAATTTAACTGAAAACTAAAACAATGAAAAATTCCCGGAATTCGCCACAATTCCCGTGTTTTATCCTGGATGAAAAAGTTCCCGGGTTTTTCCTGGTTTTATCCTGGATGAAAAAATCCCTTGGTCGTATACACCCTGTGGTGGCACCATAAAGGTGCAGGCTGTGTTTACACAGAATAGACTGTATTCTCCGGTCCAACTGCACCGACCGTTGACTGGAAATGGCTATATTCGGCTGCTTGGGAACCATTTGCAAACATTTCCAAAGGAGTCTTTGTAAGACAATACGCCATGTCACTGAGTCACAATTGTTTGCAACTGTTTTGAAGAATATTCTGGACAATCTGAGTGAACAGTTTGACAACCCAAATCATCCGACATCGGTCCCTTCGAACATTTACGGGGCACAATCTAGGATGGTTCGTGATGAAAATCCTACAATGATAACAGTTTTGCAGTTGAGGATGGCTATGGAAGCAGCATAGCACAATATTTCTGCACGGGATTTCTAACAACTTCTCGAATCCATGCCACATCGAACTGCAGCGCTACACCAGACTAAAGAAGGTCCGACTCGACATCAGGAGATATTCCGTGACTTTTGTCACCTCAGTATAGATTGCAATCAATATAGGAACAATTTTTTTAAAATGGACTTATGCATAATTACTGTACTATTCCAGACTGACAAG
This sequence comes from Schistocerca gregaria, assembly GCF_023897955.1. NCBI lineage: Eukaryota > Metazoa > Arthropoda > Insecta > Orthoptera > Acrididae > Schistocerca > Schistocerca gregaria. The sequence goes on along the minus strand of NC_064930.1, from coordinate 108,059,883 downwards.
ATAAAAATTTCCTGCAATAAGGCAAATCTACCCAATTTGGTCAGGTGAGTTAAATTGTGGCAGATCTACATCTACATCTACATGGATACTCTGCAAATCACATTCAAGTGCCTGGCAGAGGGTTCATCGAACCACCTTCACAATCTCTATTATTCCAATCTCGCATAGCGCACTGAAAGAACGAACACCTATATCTTTCCGTACGAGCTCTAATTTCCCTTATTTTATCGTGAGGATCATTTCTCCCTATGTAGGTCAGTGTCAACAAAATATTTTCGCATTTGGAGGAGAAATTTGGTGACTGGAATTTCGTGAGAAGATTCCGTCACGACGAAAAACGCCTTTCTGTTAATGATTTCCGGCCGAAATCCTGTATCATTTCTGTGACACTCTCCCTCATATTTCGCGATAATACAAAATGTGCTGCCTTTCTTTGAACGTTTTCGATGTACTCCATCAGAGCTATCTGGTAAGGATCCCACACCTCGCAGCAGTATTCTAAAAGAGGACGGACAAGCGTAGTGCAGGCGGTCTCCTTAGTAGGTCTGTTACATTTCGTAAGTGTCCTGCCAATAAAATGCAGTCTTTGGTTAGCCTTCCCCACAACATTTTCTATGTGTTCCTTCCAATTTAAGCTGTTTGTAACTGTAATACCTAGGTATTTAGTTGAATTTATGGCTTTTAGATGAGGCTGATTTATCGTGCAACAGAAGTTTGAGTTCCTTTTAGCATTTTTATGGATGACCTCAAACTGTTCGTTATTTAGGAACAACTGCCATTTTTCGCACCATTCAGATATTTTTTCTAAATCGTTTTACAGTTTGTTTCGATCTGCTGATGACTGTGTTATTCGATAAACGACAGCGTCATCTGCAAACAACCAGAGATGGCTGCTCAGATTGTCTGCCAAATAGTTTATATAGATAAGGAACAGCAAAGGGCCTATAACACTACCTTGGAGGACGCCAGAGATCACTTGTATTTTACTCAATGACTTTCTGTCAATTACTATGAACTGTGTCCTCTCTGACAGGAAGTCACAAATCCACTCACATAACTGAGACGATAGACACAAGCACGCAATTTTACTACGAGCCGCTTGTGTGGTACAGTGTCAAAAGCCCTCCGGAAATCCAGAAATACGGAATCGATCTGAAATCCCTTGTCAATAGCATTCAACATTTCATGTGTATAAAGAGCTAGTTGTGTTTCACAGGAACGATGTTTTCTATATCCCTGTTTACTGTGTGTCAACAGACTGTTTTCTTCGAGGTAATCCATAATGTTCGAACACAATATATGTTCCAAAACCCTTCTGCATATCAATGTTAATGATATGGGCCTGTAATTTAGTGGATTACTCCTACTACCTTTCCTGAATATTGGTGTGACCTGTGCAACTTTCCAGTCTTTGGGTACGGATCTTTCGTCGAGCGAACGACTGCTCTCACCGTAGAGGAACATTTAGTGCTTTCTGCTTGGATTCACAAGTGTCAAGACATAAAGAAGACGGTGACAGACATTTCGAAGGATTTCACTGGCGTGAAATCGCCACCGTCAGGACCCACATTACCCAGACGGGAGAAGTCAACTTCTGCGAAGAAGTGTCTTCTCAGTGCAGAATATACTGGCAGGCATTCCCCTGAAACTGTGCAGTTGTGGTGGAATCATGTGAATGATCACCAATGAAGTGAAAATGTAAGTGGTCTGCAGAATTAGGCGACCAGCAATCGACTATGTGAGACAACACGTGGAGTCAGTTTGAAGGCGAGCTGAAGTCGTTTACAGGGTCAATTATATTTCCGTGATCACAGAATACCGTGCTGAGATGCCGTAGCTGCACTCTGATTTTCACCCAGGTTTCCCCTCAAATATTCTGCAATTCTCTGAGTCAAAGGCATCTTAATCTGCGAATCGTCTCTCTCGTAATTTGAGTATCAGAACAATATGTTTTTCCATCTAATTTAGCAATACTTATGTGTGTATACAAGTAGTAACATGAAGCATTACAGAAATTTACGTGACGAGCAAGAAAATACCTGCGGTTCAGAAGGTGAGTCAGATCTTAGGTCGTCTTCACGAGGCTCCACTTTACACTCGACTCCTTCAAAAAACTGCAACAAAAAATGTTATACTTTAGCCTTCTTCCTCCAACAATACTCCACACACTACATACATAACAAAGACACAAACTGTTGAATTTGTAACAGTTAAGTTTTGAAGGCAGAGAACTGGTAACTGCAGAATCTGCTAAATTTCTGGGAGTCACCATAAATAAAAACTTGTCATGGACTGATCATGCGGATTGTTTACTGAAGCAGTTAAATAGTGGATAAAGTAAATTTTAAGAAAAAGGAAGAAATCCAACCCAATTAATCATCTTTTTATATTGTTATGTGCTTCTGGTAGCATCCATATGCTTTATTTTAATGTATCTTGTTTTAAGGTATACTTAGGTAGGCACATAATTATTAATTGGTGAGTTACCAATGTTTCAATCCAATGATTGTAAATAACATGTCACGTGACAATAAAGACTCTATTCTATTTGATTCTACATCTGGGGAATTACATTAACAACTATTATCAACACTAGTTGTATCCAGCTATCCATTGCTGTGGCCCAGTCTGTTTGGATACAAAACTGCTAAACATGTGCGAGAAGTAGATGTACACCCTAATCTTCTCCTGCACCTCCTCTTTATGTCCATCTTCCACCCCTCCCTGTCCATCACCTTCTCCTTCCCTCCATCTTCTCTTGCCCCATCTTTCCCCTTCTCTCTATCTATCCCCTGCTGTCTCCTCCCCCCTCCCCTCCTCTGTCCATCTCTTTCTATCTGCTCTTTATGCCCACTTAAGTTAGGGGAGCACCCGTCTGAAAAATCATCTCCATCTCTCTCTCTCTCTCTCTCTCTCTCTCTCTCTCTCTCTCTCTCTCTCTCTCTCTCTCTCTCTCTCCCCGCCCCCCCCCCCCCTCCCCCGCGCCCTTGAGCCTTGCTTATTGTTATTGCACATTCAGATACTGTAGTCAGTCTGAATGGTTAATAGAGTCATGCAAAATCTGAAGTAAATCGATCAAGCACTTCTTGAGATTTTTGGTAACCATGTCTCCCTGTTACTTTTTTCCAAATGTGGTGTTTTTCAGTGCCAGATTTGGTGTGAACACAATCATATCCAGGCTGAATTTTTATATATAAAGACATACAGACTATGATAACCAGTGAGCTCTGATATGTGGGGTGATGCTTAGTAGTAAAGTACATGTAAACAGAAATTGCCTAACATGTGAACTTTCCTTTTGAGTCTGTAAGTATCTACAAGACACTTATTATTTTCGAACAGTTGCATTCAACAACAAAGAAAGTTCACATGTGATAAACAACATACTGATTAATGCTCCTTGTTCGGTTCATACTGACAGGTACATCAAAAACAGAGAGCAGAAACTTAACACTTTCCTGAAAGGCCGATAACCAGCTCAACGCGTTAAATCCCCTGCATACGTGAGTGAAAGCGGCCAAATGCCATTCACTCGCACTCAGCTACAAGTTATGCTGGAGGAAACACTTATTTGCTCCAGTGTAAGTCAGGCTGTCCTCTACCACGGTTTGAGCTTCCAGGAACAGACAGCCTTTGAAACACAATGTCCTCAGATAGACAACTACCTTTCTTACTTGTGTGGCCACAACCTGATTTAAGACTTTCTAATTGAAGACATGAGGTCAGCTCACATGTCAGGTGTGTAAACTGTAAATGTCTTGAATATGTGACTGATGAGTGGGAGTTCAGTGTAGTATCATGTTACTGTTGTTCACGAATATTGCGATATTTGGTTTGTGGGGCGCGCTCAACTGTATAGTTATCAGCACCAGAACAAATTCCCAATCTTTTCACTCTCCAGTCTTGCCATTTTTCCCAAAAGATGAGCATACAGCACCGCACGTGTGCTGCTCGCGTGCAGTCGTCGACTGGGGCAGTGACGACAGCCGGCAGGTTGCGGCAGTGTAGTGCCAGGCTAAGCTGCAGACGTTGAAGCGAAGAGACCACTATGTACCGGAAAATGCAGAGTGAGTCAAGGAAATGCAGAAGTGGAGATTTGCTATCTTTTAAAAAGGAATGGGAGAATCATTTTTTCTTTGTGCAAAAACGTGAAAATTCTAAATGTATAATATGTGACAGTGTTCTCGCTGGTCATCGGAAGTTTAATATTGAACGTCATTATAATAAATTTCAATATGTTCCTGTACTTAGTGCAATAAAAGAGGAATTTCTCAAGCGATTTGGGGATATATCAGACTTATCCCAAGGTTTTGAATAGTTCTCGAGAGAATTTGCTGTTTCTGTAGTTGCAAATGGAATTAATAGATCTACACTGTAGATTCTAGAGAAAAGTTCTCGTATGAGAGACAAGTTCCTTTTGGCAAGACGTGTAATAGATTTTTATCACGACTTTCCACAGCAAGAGTTTCCTCGTCTCCATCGTGAAGCCGCGAAGATAATATGTTTGGCTCGACATACGTTTGCGACAGATTTTTTTCTGTTATGAAAATTAATAAGTCTCGGTTAAGAGCAAACATCAGTAATGAAAATTTACGTAACTGTTTGCGTTTGTCTGTATGTAGAAATTTTGTTCCAGACATTATACATATTGTAAACTCCACCTGTGATAATTAAATACAACGTATCGTAGGTAATAGGTACTCTTTCAAGCCATGATTTCTTTCAAGCACTCGTACTAACCTTATTACTTCATTCAATAAAGCAAGCCAGGAAAAACAACGCATTACAGGGGAAGTAGCGGAGAGGCGGTATGGTGGGGAGGGAAGCGGGTGGCCAGCTTGCCCCTGTGTGCACGCAGAACACCTGTTAACTGCACACGTGCATGTGCACCGAACACGTGCAGGATTCATGCCCGCCCCTGCTGCAAACCGATGATGATAAGGGAAAGGATGAAACCTTGCACCGATGCACAAGCTATGTGCCAATATATGCCATTCCAGAGGAGTAATGTGTATCCCTACACCTTCGTATGGAAGGCATGACATTTACACAAACATACAAAACAGGATGCCAAATGTAAAGGTACAGATATTAGTTATTCGTTTTATTTTTTATTTATCTTCAGCTCGGGATGCGATCACAGATACGTCCCGAGAGGAAATACCTGATTGGGCACCGAAATAAATGTTCCACGTAGTGCAGGCCTGTCTTCAAGAAGAACAGAGTCCCAAAGCACAGGCACGTGCATAATGAAAGTCAGTTAACGAAATACATTGAAACAATGTCTGTTACTCATTACGATTTGATATATTGAACTGAGAAGGCGTTAAATGCATTCTAGGTAATGTATGTTTTGTGAATAGAAGTCGTAAGTCATTAACTCAATGGGACTTTTGCAAGTTATTTCAGGCAAATTTGGTGTAGCAATTTTACATTTTAATATAATAACACGCAGAGCAGAGGTTTGAGAAACATCAAAAGTCGTATATATAAATAAAAAAAAAATAAAAAAAAAATAAAAAAAAAGGATAGACGGCACAGCTACTCCTAAGGTTTGGAGTCATGAAGAATACGACATGATGAGTCAGTGACGACTGGGAAGGAGCGCCCAGTCCCCAGCGGACATGTATCCAAGTCCGGTGAGGCGGCCAGTCAGTGGATGGTATTTAGGCGGTTTCCATCTGCCTCGGCGAATGCTGGCTGGTTCCCCTTATTCCGCCTCAGCTACAATATGTCGGTGACTACTGCGCAAACAGAAACCCCAGAGTCTTGAAAAAATTGAACTGCAATGTATAAAACAGCCACGAACGTCTAATTACTTTACAAATGAAAAATGTATTGAATAACTGCCTTTAAACATTTAAGCAAGAAAAAGTTCTAGAAAGGTTTAAAACCAGGCTTAAAGTTTGTCTGAAATATCTAAGTGATCTCATTACGATACACTAGATGAATATAAACTGAGTAATTTGCATGCCATTTTAAGAAAGAACTAGTTTTTCACACATTTAAATAATGGGTGTCTGGGAAGTAAGGACGAATTTGAATTTCGGCCATTCTGTCATAAGACTACTGGCAGCCGTAGTTTTTTCACGTTTCTTGTCTGTATTCCAATCAACATTGTCAAAAGCTTTCTATAAGTCCATAAATGCTAGAAACATAGATTTCCCTTTCCTTAATCTTTCTTCTAAGATAAGTCATAAGGTCAGATCTTCCCCGAGGTTGGCTTCTACCAGTTTTTCCATTCATCTGTAAAGAATCCGCATTAGTATTTTGCAGCTGTGACTTATTAAACTGATAGTTCAGTAATTTTCACATCTGTCAACACCTGCTTTCTTTGGGATTGGAATTATTATATTCTTCTTGAAGTCTGAGGGTATTACACCTGTCTCATACATCTTGATCACCAGATGGTAGAGTTTTGTCAGGACTGGCTCTCCCAAGGCTGTCAGTAGTTGTAATGGAATGTTGTCTACTCCAGGGGCCTTGTTTTGACTCAGGTCTTTCAGTGCTCTGTCAAACTCTTCATACAGTATCGTATCCCCCATTTCATCGTCATCTACATCCTCTTCCATTTCCATAATATTGTCCTCAAGTACATCGACCTTGTATAGACCCTTTATATACTCCTTCCACCTTTCTGGTGGGAAAAAAAAACCTCTTCTTATAAACAGGTAAATGCAGAACTTCACTGCCTGTTGTATGTTTGTACATTTTATTTTACCTCTCTTTCATGTTAATTATTAAAATGGAGTAGCTTAAGCCTAGTTCATATGACGATACTAGGTTGCAGGCAATTGCGTTACCGGCCACTGCGCACGCGTGCCTCGCTTTTGTGCAACTCGTCGGTGAAACTAAACACTTTCGGCACGTTCCAACTTTGGCGACACCAGTCGAACGAGTTTTGAGGTTACATGTGTTTGCAGAGTGTAGACAAACTGAAATGCGAAGTGGGGAACGGAGAATAATGTTCGTTTTTGGGATATCTAAGCTCTGCACAGGTGCTTGTGGGATTTCAGTGATGCCGATTTAAAAAATAACCAACATATTGCTGCCCCCGAGACCGTCATGTGCGATGAGAACGTAGATGGTTTGACAATATCTGAGCTGCAGTGCAAACTTTATTGAGTTAGGAGAACACATACAACTGAACTAAGAAAGATACAAACAAGTGTAATTCTATCTGTGGCAATGCTCTCGTCTACAAGACTAAAATGCCATTGTTTCAGTTGGCCAGCTCTTAGTTAATGAACATTGTTGACGGGGGGAGGGTGGGGTGGGGGGGAAGGCTACACAAATTGAAAAGTTGCATTCTTTATTCAATATACATCTATTTAAAACATCGCAGTAGTGCTCCCCATTTACATATGTTAGAGTTTTGAAATTTTGCCCCTGTCCAGTCTAACTTCAAGAGAGTAGTTTGCAAACCATTCTCTTCTTAATGTTAATAATTATTGGTGTTAATGAAAAACCCAACTAAAAACGCATCTTATAACATGCCGAGTGTTCTCGATTGTAATGCATGCAATACAGTATGTAATTTCAGCTCTGGTGACAGTGCTTCATGCATTACAATATCTTTACTCCTTATCACACAATTAACTCTCTTAGAAGAAATGTAAACAATTCTGGCGACATTCTGAGATAATTAAAAGAACTTCTCGGGTCTTCCATTATAAATTATTTCAGCAAGGAAGCTGAGCAACTGAGCTGACATCTGTTCGTCTAGTCACAAATCGAAACATGTTTCTCATTTTTTTTTTCTTATGCAGCAATTCCACACAACAATCTTTAACCCTTTCAGGGGCAAAATAAAAAAAAAAAAAATAATTTTTAATTTTCCCTTGTTTATATTGTATTAATTTTCATACAGTGAGACAAAAAAAAATGTAAAAATTAAATGAAATATACATAAACTGAACACATAGAAGGTGGTTTCAAATGGAACCACCACAACATTCACAGAAATAAATGCATTATTTTAGTTATTATTACAGTACATATAGTATTAATGTAAACAGAACAGTATTCTGCCTTTAATAAATGCGTAAAAGTTACCTAATACAGAAGAATACAGTCACAATTTCAGAACAAAGACGTTCACGTGCAGCGTACAAAAATGGCTATCCAACTCGTCTCACTACCTGCTAATATATACAGATTTGGAAGCGGTTCCAGTGACAGCCGCTAGATGGCAGCACCAACTAGGCTGCTGAATGGTGTCCTCAAATGTAGCCACTGCCCTTTTGCCACAAAATGAGAAAATTGTAGGTGGTTTCAAACAGAACCACTTCCCCTAAAAAGGGTTAACTCCATCACAACTCGTGTGAAGTGCAGACACGACTCGGGGACCCACAAAACGACGAAACTGAAGTGTATACTGGTGGCACGCATCTACAGTCAAATATGAAACCATTTGCGTGCAACTCATTCCACGCAACGAGTGGCGCAACCCGATGTCGTCGTGTAAACTAGGCTTTAGTATTTTATCAATTTGTAATTTTGAGTAATCTTAGTTAAAGCTTTTGACAATGTTGACTGGAATAGTCTCTTTCAAATTCTGAAGGTGGCAGGGGTAAAATACAGGGAGCGAAAGGCTATTTACAATTTGTACAGAAACCAGATGGCAGTTGAGGGGCATGAAAGGGAAGCAGTGGTTGGAAAGGGAGTGACACAGGATTGTAGCCTCTCCCCAATGTTATTCAATCTGTACATTGAGCAAGCAGTAAAGGAAACAAAAGAAAAATTCGGAGTAGATATTAAAATCCATGGAGAAGAAATTAAAACTTTGAGGTTCACCGATGACATTGTAATTCTGTTAGAGACAGCAAAGGACTTGGCAGAGGAGTTGAACGGAATGGACAGTGTCTTGAAAGGAGGATATAAGATGAACATCAACAAAAGCAAATTGAGTATAATGGAATGTAGTCGAATTAATTCGGGTGATGTTGAGGGAATTAGATTAGGAAATGAGGCAGTTAAAGTAGTAAAGGTGTTTTGGTATTTGGGGAGCAAAATAACTGATGATGGTCGAAGTAGAGAGGATATAAAATGTAGACTGGTAATGGTAAGGAAAGCGTTTCTGAAGAAGAGAAATTTGTTAACATTGAGTATAGATTTAAGTGTCAGGAATCCGTTTCTGAAAGTATTTGTATAGAGTGGAGCCATGTATGGAAGTGAAACATGGATGATAAATAGTTTGGACAAGAAGAGAATAGAAGCTTTCGAAATGTGGTGCTACAGAAGAATGCTGAAGATTAGATGGGTGGATCACATAACTAATGAGGAGGTATTGAATAGGATTGGGGAGAAGAGGAGTTTGTGGCACAACTTAACTAGAAGAAGGGATCGGTTGGTAGGACATGCTCTGAGGCATCAGGGAATCACCAATTTAGTATTGGAGGGTAGTGTCGAGGGTAAAAATCATAGAGGAAGACCAATAGATGAATGCATTAAGTAGATTCAGAAGGATGTAGGTTGCGGTAGATACTGGGAGATGAAGAAGCTTGCGCAGGATAGAGAAGCATGGAGAGCTGCATCAAACCAGTCTCAGGACTGAAGACCACAACAACAACAATGTAAACTTAGTAAGTCAGTGGCGGGCAAGTATTCAGTTACTTCAGATGCTGTGTGATATGCTTTATTCAGTTACCACGTATGGTAGTGAAAAGATGAACATGTATGTAAGTTACTCTGTGTCGGTCTGGAAGAGTTTGTAGGAAATCTTAAACATGCACAACTAGTCAAACTTCCTGGCAGATTAAAACGGTCTGGTGAACCGAGACTCAAATTCGGGACCTTTGCCATTTTAGGGCAAGTACTCTACTGACTGAGCTACCCGAGCACAATTCACGACCTGTCCTCGCAACTTTACTTCCGCCAGTTCCTCGTCTCCTACTTTCCAAACTTCACAGAAGCTCTCCTGTGAAACTTGCGGGGCTAGTACATCTGGAAGAAAGGATATTTTGGAGATGTGGCTTGGCCACAGCATGAGGGTTGTTCCCAGAATGAAGTCTGGAAAGTACAAAATGAGCGAGGGCAGAAGTAGAGCTCTGAGGGTGGGTCACGAGTCACGTTTGGATGGCTCGGTCGGTAGGATTCTTGCCTGCAAAAGGCAGAAGTCCCGAGTTTGCATTTAGGTCAGGCACAGAGTTTTAACCTATCAGGAAGATTCATATCAGTGCACACAATCTGCTGCAGAATGAAAAATTTCATTCTACAGTTAGTTTGTTAATCATTGCTGGTTGTAAACTTTCTGGAAATTCTTGATCACTGCCAAGATATACATATTTGATACATATTTGATAACAGTCCACTATCATTGATGATGACAGGAAGGATTTAACAGGGTGGATAATCAAATTTGGGGGTGAAAAAAAAAGAAAAGAAAAGAAAAGATCACTGAGAATTTTAGTTGTTGGGAGGAAGATTGGGTAATGAGAAGGTCCTGATAAATTGGTGGTGAGGGGCGGGGGAGTGGTATCACACAATATTGACTTTTCTTTTATTTTGGCTGAGACATACGAGAGGTGTTTGAAAAGTCCGTGCAAAAATAAAAACTACTTACATGTTTGGGGTAAACCCTTTTCATTTTTCGACACAGTCTCCTTTTAGACTTATAAACTTCGTCCAATGCTGTTCTAATTTGTTGAACCTTTCCGAATAATAGGAATTGTCCAAATCTGCAAAATAGCTATTAGTTGCCGCAATCACCACCTCGTTTGCATAAAATCTTTGTCCCGCCAGCCATTTCTTCAAATTGGGGACCAAATAGTAGTCCGAGGGAGCCAAGCCTGGAGAACAGGAGGGATGTGAAACGAGTTGGAATCCTATTTTCATTAATTTTGCGACCACAACTGCTGAGATGTGTGCTGGTGCATTGTTTTGGTGGAAAAGGAATTTTTTGCAGTCCAACTGTCGGCTTTTTTCTTGCAGATCGGTTTTCAAACGGTCCAATAACAATGAAAAACATGCAACTGTAATAGTTTTACTCTTTTCCAGATAGTCGATGAGGATTATCTGTTGCGAACCCCCAAAAGACACTCACCGTAACATTTCCGGCTGAAGGAATGGTCTTCACCTTTTTGGGTGCAGATTCTCCCTCGGTAACCCATTGTTTAGATTGTTCTTTGGTTCTCAGGTGTATAGTAATGTATCCATGTTTCATCCACAGTAACGAAACGATGCTTAAAGTCCTGCAGATTCTTCCTGAACAGCTGCAAACCATCCTTGCAACACTTCACACGATTCCGTTTTTGGTCAAGCGTGAGCAATCGCGGAACCCATCTTGCAGATAGCTTTCTCGTGTCCAAATGTTTATGCAATATATCATGTACCTCTACAATCTCAAGCACCTTTAACTCTTCTGTCATTCATCACCATATCATCGATTTTAAACTGATTTCTGGAGTCGTAACCTCCACAGGGCATCCAGAACGTTCAGCATCAATTGTGCCCATATGGTCACTCCAAAACTTTTGCAACCACTTATAAACTGTTCTAATCAAAGGTGCAGAGTCAGTGTAATGTTTATCAAGCTTCTCTTTAGTCTCCTGAGGCGTTTTACCTTTCATAAAGTAATGTTTAATCACCACACGAAATTCTTTTTCGTCCATGTTTTGACGAATCACTAGACTTCCTCGATTCACACGAATGCCAAACACAAAGAAATAGACCAATATGGCTGAAACTCGGTGTGCATACTTTGCAAAGATGCTACTAACTAAACATGACCTCGATACGCGCCGGTGGTGCCACCTCTTGGACTTTGCAAGAATTTCCCAAATGCTCCTCATACTAGCAGTAAGCAGTAGTTCAACCACAGTTTTTAAAATATCAATAATTTATATGGAATAATATTAATATAATTAACACAATTTGAAATTTAAATTTCAGTGCTAGGTTAAAAACACAGGATGACTGGGGATTTTTAGAAATTCTTGGAACTCACAGAGATTTGGCTGAATTTTCTCCCAATTCCAGGTTTACCGGAAGAATCGCCATCCTGATTAAGGCTAACATTCTACAAGACTGATGAGGCACCACATTAGCAAGTTACACACACTCAGCACATTTCATGAAATGAAAGTGACAGAGTTCATCCCTACCTAAGAAAGCACTGTGTGACAGTACGTCACATAAATCTTGACATTTTTAGTGATTGTAAATCGTAGTTTACGTATTTTATGAATATAATTAGTGTAAAAGGTACACACACTGTTTTGTTTCGCTATACGGAAGGCAGCCATTGAGCGGCTACACATATTTTATGCAAGTTATTAGTATTTATTGCTAAAATAAACTTCTTTTTATTATTACAAAATGAATTTCTTTGTAATAGTTTTCACCACAAATGCTCGCAGTGGCTAAATATTTTTAATAAGCATTTTTTCAGTAATTTCTGCTGCGAGAAGCTCATCTTCCTATGCAGCCTCTGGTCAGCCACTACGCACCGAAGTATTAATTTATTTTTCAGTGTTAACAGTAACTGTAAATGCGAGAGATTTTGTTATAAGAAACTTTTTAAATTGCAACAGATAATTAATTTATGTTAAAGTTCACGTTTTTAAACTATACAGATACCACGAGTTTAGTAAGTTTTATCTTGGCCGCTCCACGGCAACAATCGAAGTTCTCTCAAGCCTTGCTTTGCAATCAATAAATAGAAATTAACAAAATTACATTCAATTCAGTTAACGGCAACTATATTTTAGTCATCACATTCAAAATCTAAAGTTGGTACATGAATAACTGAGGCCCTTCAAGAGCCTGTTTCATATTTACTTATACACGTAAATAAAATTGATAAGAAAAGACAATATCCCTGCAAGAAAGAATCATGCTGATAAATAAAAAATATATAAAATATATTTGTAATTTCCTTTGTATGTGACGAAACGAATCCCAAACGGACGTCACAACTACAATAGTGACACCATAAATTGTTTAAATCTCGCATCCGTTCTCAAACAAAAATTCAGCAACGTTTACATTATCTGATCAAAGGTATCGAGATGATCCTATGTAATGTGGCACTTACCATCTGCTATCAAAAGAGGCAGATAGGAGGAATTGGGGAGTATAGTGTTGTCAGTAGAGAATTGTTACTAGAGGAAATGATCACGCACGAGAGTTCAGTAACTTTGAACACGGTGAAGTCATTAGTTTCACCCTAGTAACAAATTCACGAAGGAAATTTCAAATCTCCTAAAGCAGTCCAAGTTAACTGTTGGTGATGTGATTGTGAAATGGAAATGCAGAGCAACAACATACAGCAAAACAAAGTCTGGGAAGACCTCATGTACAGACGAGCTGGGACCACGGAGGATTGCAGAGAATGGTTGTAAAAAATTGCATGAAATCAACAAAAGGAATCATTAATGTAAGTAAGGTTACAGTATCACTGCTTAAAACATTTATTGTTTATTGCAACAGCCTTTCCAGAAGATTTCCATTTACAAGTTACTGTGTATACAAAGTTTGACAATTACAACATGCTATAGTTCTGTGGGAATTTTGGACCTAATTTTTTATAAGAGAAGAATTTCTTGAGTTATGGAGTTATAACTGAAAGTGCAATCACAATTTTCATTATCATGAATTAAATACACAACTATCTTGTAATTAAATATTATGCTTCTAAATTATGTAAGTAAGAGGGAGACTTACGTCTATGTTGTCCTGGCGTATACTGGGTGCCCCATCTATCTTGTCCACCCAAAATATCTCTGGAACAATAACTGCTATTGGAAAATGACTTTTACCGGTATCAATGTAGGGCTGCGGCCCATGAATGTACATATTTGGAAACATTCTAAAATGATAGCATGTGTGTTTTTAACACAAACTTATGTTTTTTCAAATGGACCTATATTACACATGTCAATCACATCGCGATTACGGGCAGCATGGGGTTCACGCCTGAGCCTCAGGACGTGCGCTAGAAGCGCATGTCGGGTGTTTCAAGCGTCAACTTCGCGTCTCAATATCTCAGGATGTAATGGGAATATTGTGAAGCAATCAACGCCATTGTGTATGTGCTTTGTCATGCTATGGTTTGCTGAAGAAAAAATATAGGAGGTCCATTTAAAAAAACATAAGTTCGTGTTAAAAAACACATATGCTTTCGTTTTAGAATGTTTCCAAATATGTACATTCATGGGCCCCAGCCCTACATTGATATTGGCGAAAGTCATTTTCCAATAGCTGTTATTGTTCCAGAGATATTTTGGGTGGACAAGATAGCTGGGACACCCTGTATATATCATCTGGTGTGACTGTATCTGGTGACTGCGCACGTTATATTTCACATGAATTCTGAAATACCGATTTCATATCAATTTTGTTCTGTTTTATATAGATATTTTAGGATTTTACAAGATATATAATGAGAACAGTCACCAGATACAGTCACACCAGATGTACATACACTATGTGATCACAAGAATCTGGACACCACCAAAAACATAAGTTTTCCATACTAGGTGCATTGTGCTTCCACCTACTGCCAGGTACTCCATATCAGTGATCTCACTAGTCATTAGACATCGTGAGAGCAGAATGGGGCGCTTCACGGAACTCACGGACTTCGAACGTGGTCAGGTGATTGGCTGTCACTTGTGTCACACGTTTGTACGCGAGATCTCCACACTCCTAAACATCCCTAGGTCACTGTTTCTGATGTGTTAGTGAAGTGGAAACAGTAAGGGACACATACAGAATGAAAGTGTACAGGCCGACCTCGTCTATTGACTGAAAGAGACTGCCGACAGTTGAAGAGGGTCGTAATGTGTAATAGACAGACATCTATCTGTCACACAGGAATTCCAAACTGCCTCAGGATCCACTGCAAATACTATGACAGTTAGGTGTTGTTGTTGTTGTTTTTGTTGTTGTTGTCTTCAGTCCTGAGACTAGTTTGATGCAGCTCTCCATGCTACTCTATCCTGTGCAAGCTTCTTCATCTCCCAGTATCTACTGCAACCTACATCCTTCTGAATCTGCTTAATGGATTCATCTCTTTGTCTCCCTCTATGATTTTTACCCTCCAAGCTGCCCTCCAATGCTAAATTTGTGGTCCCTTGATGCCTCAGGGCATGTCCTACCAACTGGTCCCTTCTTCTTGTCAAGTTGTGCCACAAACTCCTCTTCTCCCCAATTCTATTCAATACTTCATCATTAGTTATGTGCTCTAGAAATGTTGGAATACGTGAGGCAATACTGACCTTACGACTTACCTTAGAAGAAAGATTGAGGAAAGGCAAACCTACATTTCTAGCGTTTGTAGACTTAGAGAAAGCTTTTGACAATGTTGATTGGAATACTCTCTTTTAAATTCTAAAGGTGGCAGGGGTAAAATACAGGGAGCGAAAGGCTATTTACAATTTGTACAGAAACCAGATGGCAGTTGAAAGAGTCGAGGGGCATGGAAGGGAAGCAGTGGTTGGGAAGGGAGTGACACAAGGTTGTAGCCTCTCCCCGACGCTATTCAATCTGTATATTGAGCAAGCAGTTAAGGAAACAAAAGAAAAATTCGGATTAGGTATTAAAATCCATGGAGAAGAAATTAAAACTTTGAGGTTCGAGAATGACATTGTAATTCTATCAGAGACAGCAAAGAACTTGGAAGAGCAGTTGAACGGAATGGACAATGTCTTGAACGGAGGATGTAAGATGAACATCAACAAAAGCAAAACAAGGATAATTTAATGTGGTTGAATTAAGTCGGGTGATGCTGACAGAATTAGATTAGGGAATGAGACACTTAAAGTAGTGAAGGAGTTTTGCTATTTGGGGAGAAAAATAACTGATGATGGTCGAAGTAGAGAAGATATAAAATGTACACTGGCAATGGCAAGGAAAGCGTTTCTGAAGAAGAGAAATTTATTAACATCGAGTATAGATTTAAGTGTCAGGAAGTCGTTTCTGGAAGTATTTGTATGGAGTGTAGCCATGTATGGAAGTGAAACATGGACGATAAATAGTTTAGACAAGAAGAGAATAGAAGCTTTCGAAATGTGGTGCTACAGAAGAATGCTGAAGATTAGATGGGTAAATAGTTTGGACAGTTAGGTGGGAGGCGAGAAAACTTGGACTTCATAGTCGAGCGGCTGCTCATAAGCCACACATCACGCCGGTAAATGCCAAATGACGCCCCACTTGGTGTAGGGAGTGTAAGCATTGGATGATTGAACAGTGGAAAAACATTGTGTGGAGTGACGAATCACGGTACACAATGTGGAAATCCGATGACAGGGTGTGGGTATGGCGAATGCCCGGTGAAAGTCATCTGCCAGCGTGTGTAGAGCCAACAGTAAAATTCGAAGGCTGTGGTGTTATGGTGTGGTCGTGTTTTTCATGGAGGGAGCTTGCACCTCTTGTTGTTTCGCATGGCACTATCACAGCACAGGCCTACATTCACGTTTTAAACACCTTCTTGCTTTCCATTGTTGAAGAGGAAGTCAGGGATGGCAATTGCACCTTTCAACACAATCAAGCACCTGTTCGTAATGCACGGACTGTGGCGCAGTTGACAATAACATCCCTGTAATGAACTGGCCTGCACAGAGTCCTGACCTGAATCCTATAGAACACCTTTGGGATTTTTTGGAAGGCCAAATTTGTGCCAGGCCTCACTGACCGACATCGATACGTCTCCTCAGGGCAGCACTCCGTGAAGAATGGGCTGCCGCTCCCCAAGAAATCTTCCGGTACCAGATTGAGTGGATGGGTAAGGGTGGCCCACCACCATACTGAATTCCAGCATTACTGAAGGAGGGCGCAACGAACTTTTAAGTCATTTTCAGCCAACTGTCTGGATACTTTTGATCACTTAGCGTATGTGTCAGAACAATGCAGACTTAAGTATTCCTCTTACTCACATAATTTAGAAGTATAAAAATTAATTACAACAGAGTTGATACGAATATAATAGAGGGAAACATTCCACGTGGGAAAAATATATCTAAAAACAAAGATGATGTGACTTACCAAACGAAAGCGCTGGCAGGGTGATACACACACAAACAAACACACACAAAATTCAAGCTTTCACAACCAATGGTTGCTTCATCAGTGTGTGTGTGTGTGGGGGGGGGGGGGGGGGGGGGGGGGCAACTGTATACCTGTCCTTTTTTCCCCCTGTGGTAAGTCTTACCGCTTCCGGGATTGGAATGACTCCTTACCCTCTCCCTTAAAACCCACATCCTTTAGTCTTTCCCTCTCCTTCCCTCCTTCCTGATGAAGCAACCGTTGGTTGCGAAAGTTTGAATTCTGTGTGTATGTTTGTGTGTCTATCAACCTGGTAGCGCTTTCGTTTGGTAAGTTATAACATAGTTGTTTGCATAATTTGTGATAATGAAAATTATGACTGCAGTTTCAGTTATAACTCAATAACTCAAGAAATTCTCGACTTATAAAAAATTAGGTGTAAACTTCCCACAGAATTATAGCATGTTGTAATTCTCCAACTTTGTATTCCAACATTCTTGAAAATGGAAATCTTCCAAAACAGCTGTCGTTATAATCAATAAATGTTTTAAGCAATGACAGAGGAAACTTATGTCCTTTGAAGACATATATGTCATTGCAGCACCAATCATCAAGAATCCTTAATGAGTTCCAAATTGCTACTAACAGTCAGCAAGGACAATGACTGTAGATAGGGAGTGACAAAGAATGGGTTAGAATGAAATAACAGCTCCTCATATATTACATATTGCTCTAAGTCAGTGGCAACTGCCGCTTGAGATGGTGTAAAGACTGATGCCACTGCACAGTGGATGACTGAAAATGAGTGATTTGGAGTGAAGAATCATGCTATACCTGTGGCAATCCGAAGGAAGGGTTTCGGTTTGGTCAACAGTTGGAGAATGTTACCTGTCATCGTGTTTATTACCGGCAGTGAAGTGGGACTGTGGTAGAGTTGCGATACAGGGATGTTACTCGTGGTTAAGCCGTCAGCACAAGGATTGCGCATTCGAACGTCAAGCATGTCGAGTTTCTGACATCGTTAAGTGGAAAAATATGTCGGGAAGTCTTTCCAAACGAGCACAGCAAGATCTGACAAAACAGATATTCTGAATGCCCACCATTGAGAGGAAAGTACACCATCTATGTCACATTCACACCATCTCTCTTTATTACGGACTCTTGAGACACCATATTGGCTTTCAGCTGAAGCCCATACATATATATGCTGTTTCTAAGCATCAGAAAATTGAGGGTCTCCTACAAACTCGTAGTTAATTGTACGATTTGTTGTAATGAAATCGTCAGGAAATGTCAGATAGGTGGTTAAACAATTTTTTGCAAAAACAGACATAATGTCTTATGGGACAACAGCAATCAGTGATTTTATAATGTGACGTAGCATGTGAAAACTGCTGGATTTGGACGGGTTACTCCTGTAACTGAAATATCAGATCTGAAGATGGTTCTGAATGAACCGAAACCGGTCATATGAATTTAAAAAAAAAAAAAAAAAAAAAAAAAAAAATTGCAATCAAGACGGTTTTTAAGTAACATTATAGGTTAAACAATTATTGTAACGTGTGTTACGGAAGTGTGCCATTTCAAGGCAATGGCATGCTGAGGATCCACAAGAAACGCAATGTTGTTGATACAAATTGCTATAATTAAATGTCATTTAATAACATATCTACAATTAAAGCTTTCTGCAATGGAAGATGCAAAGTACGGTCATCCAACAGTTGTAGTCAGTGTAGCGAAATTAGCAGCATCGCTGTACGATAAGGTTACAGTTCTCGTGTTACTGGTTTGCCCCTCACTAAATTCAAATATTTCTATCACTAGCCTTCATGTATTCTAATAGTTTCTGAAACTTTCTTATTAGATTACTAAGTATATTCTGTAATATTCAATGGTAAGTAAATGTTAAGTGCAATCTTTCTGAGAAGTGAATTTGTTCGATTGGCTTAATCTAAAAAACAGCTTGCACTACCTGCAGTAAGATATTTTGCACAGTTTTATTATTTTATGTTTGTTATTTCACATGTTGTAAAGATTTTGCTGCTCAATAGGAACAGAGGTCAAGTAAGAATTTATATCCCACTATTTGTAATGGAACATCTGTAAGCCGGTGCCCTTATGACTGAACACGATACTTTTCTTTTTTCCTTATAACATGCCCATAGATATTGCAATTTTTATTTATGTATATTACAGACAGAACAATATAACTAGCAAACTGACATGCGAGCAAATCTGCATTTTAATAGAGATAACAGAGAAATTTTACACCCGTCCATTTTGTAAACAGTATGATGTGCAAACAATACACAGCAGACAACTGCGGCCGACACGCCCTGTGATCTTGTACACCATGTCGAACACATGTACCCTCTGCGAAAGTCTTATTGTTTCCGAGTTTTCAGCAGAACACTCGACGTCGACAGCACAGTCTGTGTACTGACGGTTTATCGGGTACTGTCCCGTTAACGAGCCTAAGAAAATGCTACCTCAGCAAGGATGTGAAAACATTTTACAGCAGTATGTACTCAATACGGTAGAGGAACAGTTTAGAGACGACAATCGATAATATCGGCACAACAAAGTACCTCGTCATAAGGGGGCTTCAATGAAGCAATGATCTGCAGACAATGACATTCCTGAAAAGGATTAGTCTGCCCAGGGTTCTGACCGGAATGCAACGGAACACCTTTAAGATGGGTCAGAATGCATATTCCTCTCCAGGCTCCAGTATCTAACTTTACCACATTCTCTGGTTCTGTGGACACACTGCAAATTAATTTCCACTAGTGGGTGTGCGGACACTTTTGATTGGAAGTGCACATCCGAGGACAAAGGCAATGTAAGCAATGAGCAGGAAAATACCTCTGGCTCAAGAACTGTGTCAGATTCTGTATTGTCTTCATGTGGCTCCGCCTTACACTGAACTGCCTCGAACATCTGGAACAAAAAATATTACACTTTAATTCTCATTCTCCAGCAGTACACCATACACTGCCTACATATGGAGAATTCTCCAATTCAATACGTATACGATTCAACAATATATTCAGTCTATAATCACCTCTAAGACACGGTATGTAATGGCGTGTACTGGTCTAACACACGTACGAGAGTTAGTATAAAGTTTAAACAATCACCTCAAAAAATACAGTTAACGTATTTTATTACTTATTTTGTATGGCAACAAGAAGAGGTCCCCAAGTGTGGGATTGACTTTCTGAAATAGTTTATATGGTTATGTAGGCAGCTATTCACCGTGGTGGGCCCCTATCGGCAGGCAATTGGGGGGGGAAAAAAAAAAAAGAAAGAAAGAAAGAAAAAAAATGGAATTTTGCATTATGCTCAATAATATCAAAAAATTTGTATTACACAGAGTGGTTGTGTGGCGTAACGGATAGGGCAAGGGCTTGACAAGCAGGAGGTTGTGGGTTCGCATATTTTCAGGTGCATTAATTTTTTTCGTTGTTAAATCTCTATCAAAATGACTTTGGTAATGATTTTTATTAAATGAATTTGTTTAATTGTAATTTTTATTTATATTCCTTTGTCACATCAGTTTAATCACCACATGAACTTTTCATTTCCTTCATTTTTTTTTCCACTCTCAATTTTTGTGAATGTGAAGTCCTGGAACATCTTCAATTATTTATTGCACAAGAACTAAACATTGTACAGATGTCATACATATTGCATTTTGAAGTGAAACCCTGAAAGTTTTCTCCACGTATACGGCCACAGTGTACTTTGGTAATCTGCCGCTAGTCAGCGATAGTCGCAAACACGGCTTCACGTCCGCTTCTCTTTACCAAGCACAAGCAACCAGTCGTAGCGAATTTGTTGTGCCAGTGGTAAATGGCCTTCCTTGTTGGTGGCTTCTTACCATACTTTATTCTGAATATCTGTTGAACAGCTGTAGCATACTTGTTTTTATTGAACTCCAACACACAGAAAGCTCACCCCGCACCTTAACTCACCACGTTTGTGACTAACGCCGAGTATTGGCAAATTAACAACTGACACTGGGGCAGTATACGTGGAAGAAAACTTTCAGGGTTTCTCTTCAAAGTGACATATGTGTGATGCCTGTACAGTGTTTGGTTCTTGTGCAGTGAATGATTGAAAGTGTTCCTGGACTTTATTTACACCCCATATTCATCTATTATAACATTCGATTATTTCAAAATTCCAGTCTATAAATTAAAAAGGAAATAATCTATTTATACTAACTGTGGAATGGTATGAAAGATATATTTTTTATTACACAATGTGCAGCATTTTTGCACAGTAATTGTCACACAAACATTTAAAACAGAGCTTAAATTCCTATTGCACTATGCACAAAATAACATTTATGAAGATTTAAATAAAACAGGGATTTATAAATAAAACGAAATTCAAGCAAAATGATGAATATGTCCAATGAATGCAATAACCTGGACAAAATAAAAATAAGATGATAAAACAGAATAAATTAAAGCAAAATTAACAAATACAATTAATCAAAAACACATGAAAAAAGATTTCAAGTGGAAAAACAATGTTAGGAAAGAAAACAGGGGCAAATAAAAAAAGTGGATATTACCATTAAAATTATGTTACGAAGGAATACTAATAAAACATTACACTTAAATCAAGTAACTGAATAATAATTACAATCAAAGTATTTTTGAAAAAACATTTAAAAAAAAAATTATATGCATGTCAAGAGGTTCGAACCTGCAACCTCCAGCATGGGAAATCCTTACCCTCTCCATTACACTGTGCAACCAACTGACACAATACAATTTCTTAAATGCTATTTCATCAGAATGAGATTTTCACTTTGCATCGCAGTGTGCGCTGATATGAAACTTCTTGGCAAATTAAAACTGTGTGCCAGACCGAGACTCGAACTCGGGACCTTTGCCTTATGCGAGCAAGTGTTCTACTATCTGACCTACCGAAGCTGTGAGACCGGGCGTGAGTCGTGTTTCGGTAGCTCAGACGGTAGAGCACTTGCCCGCAAAAGGCAAAGGTCCCGAGTTCGAGTCTCGGTCGGGCACACAGTTTTAATCTGCCAGGAAGTTTCATTCTTTTATCAATTACTCGTAAATGAGGGCCCAGCGGGGTGTGGCACCTGGGACCTAGATCTACATCAGTGTGTAGACTGTTAATGGTAATATAATATACATAAAGTACAGATAAAATAAACTTCATTCATTCCTGATTAGAAAGGTCCTAGATTACCTCAAAAAGACAATATTATCCATGTGAAAAGAACACATTTAAGAAAACATTTGTATGGATTACACATTAAAAAAAAAGAGATCATTTTTATAAACAGAATAAATATTCTAAGTTTAAGACTGTAACAGATATGAAAGTTCTGCACGAAACTGGTTGTAGGTGGATATCTAAAGTTTACATCAGATATTGCATCTGCAGAGACCTTATGTGTGGCAGACAGAGTTCCGTAAAGGACAGTCTGTGACAACATGTTGTTTACCACCAAAACTCCAAAAACATTGGTCAGGTGAAATCCAACTTGCACTTTTCTCATATAACATACTAAAATCTTTTGATCAAAGCAGCCAGGTAGATGCAGAATTTCTTGAATTCCAAAAAGCATTTGACTCAATACCACACCTACACTTGTCATGAAAAGTACAATCCTATGGGGTAGCAAGTGAAATTTTTGACTGGATCGAGGACTTTTTGGCAGGGAACACACAGCATGTTATCTCGGATGGAGAGTCATCGTCAGATGTAGAAGTAACTTCAGGTGTGCCTCAGGGAAGTGTGTTGGGACTATTGCTGTTCGTGATGTACACTACTGGCCATTAAAATTGCTACACCAAAAAGAAATGCAGATGATAAACGTGTATTCATTGGAAATATATATTATACTAGAACTGACATGCGATTACATTTTCCTGCAATTTAGGTGCATAGATTCTGAGAAATCAGTATCCAGAACAACCACCTCAGGCCGTAATAACGTTGGCCACCATTGACCAGACATTTTCAGTTGGTGAGAGATCTGGAGAATGTGCTGGACAGGGCAGCAGTCGAACATTTTCTGTATCCAGAAAGGCCCGTACAGGATCTGCAACATGCAGTCGTGCATGATCCTGCCGAAATGTAGGGTTTTGCAGGGATCGAACGAAGGGTAGAGCCACAGGTCGTAACACGTCTGAAATGTGATGTCCACTGTTCAAAGTTATGTCAATGCGAACAAGAGGTTACTGAGACGTGTCACCAATGGCACCCTGTACCATCATGCCGGGTGATACGCCAGTATGGCGATGAGGAATACGTGCTTCCCATGTGCGTTCACCGCGATGTTGCCACACACGGATGCGACCATCGTGATGCTGTAAACAAAACCTGGATTCATCAAAAAACAAAACAAAAAAAAAATAAAAAAATAAAAAAGACATTTTGCCATTCTTGCACCCAGGTTCATCGTCGAGTACACTATCACAGACGCTCGTGTCTGTGATGCAGCGTCAAGGGTAACCACAGCCACGGTCTCCGAGCTGAAAGTCCGTGCTGCTGCAAAACATTATCGAACTGTTTGTGCAGATGGTTGTTGTCTTGCAAACGTCCCCATCTGTTGACTCAGGGATCGAGACGTGGCTGCACAATCCGTTACAGCCGTGCGGATAAGATGCCTGTCATCTCGACTGCTAGTGATACGAGGCCATTGGGATCCAGAACGGCATTCCGTATTAGTCTCCTGAACCCACCGATTCCATAGTCTGCTAACAGTCAATGGATCTCTACCAACGCGAGCAGCAATGTCGTGATATGATAAACTGCAATTGCGATAGGCTACAATCCGACCTTCATCAAAGTCAAAAACGTGATGGTACGCATTTCTCCTCCTTACACGAGGCATCACAACAACGTTTCACCAGGCAACGCCGGTCAACTGCTGTTTGTGTATGAGAAATTGGTTGGAAACTTTCTTCAGAAACACTTTCCTTGCCATTGCCAGTCTACATTTTATATCATCTTTACTTCGACCATCAGTTATTTTGCTCCCCAAATAGCAAAACTCCTTTACTACTTTAAGTGTCCATTTCCTAATCTAATTCCCTCAGCATCACCTGACTTAATGCGATTACATTCCATTATCCTCGTTTTGCTTTTGTTGATGTTCATCTTATATCCTCTTTTCAAGACACTGTCCTTTCCGTTCAACTGCTCATCCAAGTCCTTTGCTGTCTCTGACAGAATTACAATGTCATCGGCGAACCTCAAAGTTTTTATTTCTTCTCCATTGATTTTGATATCTACTCCGAGTTTTTCTTTTGTTTCCTTCACTGCTTTCTCAATATACAGATTGAATAACATGGGGGAGAGGCTACAACCCTGTCTCACTCCCTTCCAAAACAACCACTGCTTACCTTTCATGTCCTTTGACTCTTATAACTGCCATCTGGTTCCTGTACAAATTGTAAATAGCCTTTTGCTCCGTGTATTTTACCCCCGCCACCTTCAGAATTTGAAAGACAATATTCCAGTCAACACTGTCAAAAGCTTTCTCTACGTCTACAAATGCTAGAAATGTAGGTTTGCCTTTCCTTAACCTACCTTCTAAGATTTATGTGGTTAAATTGTGTAACCGTCATTTGAGTCCCACAAACACCACAATTCGTATTCGATAACTGAGGCAGCTTATGTGAAAGTAACAACAGACTGCTAAATATAAAGTGAATGTTATTTGTTCTCTTCACTTTGGCAGCAGGGTCGAAGTGATAGCACGAATTGCCTTTGAGGATTTTCTGACAGCAACAAACAGTGAAAAACGTTTGAGCAGCTGCAAAACTAAGTTGAACACACTCCCTAGTGCCGGGACTCACTACCACCTGCACCTGAGAGAATACTGTTTCACCGATGCTCGGTCACTTGTGTTCACTCCATTGTAAACCAGGCAACATGACACAACCTACTGGCTTCTCAGATCCTCTGAATTATTCTCTGATGAGGCAAGTATTTGCATTGAAATGAACATATCTGTATGAAATTTTGGTTGCAGGCCTGTTACATACCTCTAAATGTCATGGTGAGTAGTGGTGTTCTGTAAAACTCTAGAAACATACAGCTGACATCACTGTGGAAGCCAAACAATGCAGATGTGTTAACTATAAATTCAAATGAGAATTTCCAGTAAAATGCTCAAAGCAATATGAAATGTATCTGTCATGCAATTTTGGTTGCATGTTCCTGGAATGTAGCTTAAGAAAGTCTATCACTCTCTTGGCACATACTTTATATCCCATGAAGAAATAACAGGTCAACAGGTAGCACTTTTTCTATGTGGAGCGATTTTTGTAACTATATCATTTCCTCCAAAGGCTTCCAGTAGCACTATTTCACGATTCAAAACTGACAGAAAAAGTCTTCAGACACTCTTTCGTCGTCTTCATTTGCATCTATGTAGGCATTTAGAGGGCACCATTTTTCTATTTCTGTTGACACAAAGGGTCAAAACTTCCTGTTTTGTTCTTGACAGCATATAAAGAGTTTGTCTGTCAGTCGTCCATCCACTGATACAGCAACATCGATTGTGCAGTTGTGTGTTGCACTGCTGAATGATTGCAACATCAAGATGGTGTTTCTCTTCTCTTTCACAGATTGCATTCTTTTGGAAGGAAACTCATAGCCAAACCGATTCTGAACACGGTTTTGTACAGAATCCATTTCAATGTTTTCTACTGTGACACGTGCATTGACTGCAGCAACGAATGTCTGAGGTCTTTGAATCATCTCTTTTTCATCATCCTTATCTTTTTGTGCTTGAGGCATAGTTATAAGGTATAATGTTATCTTAAACTCTTCTTTCAAATCAGTAATAAATACCTGTGATGTTGCAAATTTTGTACACCCATGATTTCAGGCTACATACAATGCCCAATGTTGTAAATCCCAACAATGAACAGAAGAGCCAAATTTTCGTGCTTCATAAATCTTCACCTGCTTCATGACATCAAACTGGAGCATGTGATTTCCTATGAAAACAGTACTGTCTTCTCTTTCCTTTGTCACACAGTCAAAGTCAGATTTTAATATTGCTTTTATCCTTCATTTTAGGGTACACATTCACGAGCTTGTCACATGTGTTGAAACCTAACACGTAATAATCGTAGTATATATTCTCTAGTGTGTTGTCACGAAACACTTTGATGACATTTTGGACTTTACAATTCTTATCAGAAGGTCAGAACTCAATTTTACTACTTCCATAACCTCTTCTTGAAATTGTCGCATCACTACAACTTGTAGTGAAGTATTCTTCATTATCATCACTAACATCACAATTTTCTGTTGGTGGTATGACAGTATCCATTCCTAACTGGTGGCAATATTTTTGCACTACGAAGATCTTGTCATAACTTTGTCTCAAACAATCACAATACACTAGCAGGGTCGATTATCAATTACCGACCCATCTGATGTTTCACTACACAAATAACTTCACAAAATGCAACTTCACATACACACTGTACCATACCTGGTGGTAACAACTGACGTGGTGGCACGCAAAGGTCAAGTTTGTCACACCATACTCAGTAGTATCTAATGGACAACTGCAGAGGTTTGCAAACAAATATCACCAGTGCAATAAGAGACCCTTGAATGACCCCTCACAGGATCGTAGTGTAAATGTATTTGTTCAATTCCGAAAGCTTTCCTTGTAGGAGAGAACAATTTTAGCTATTCCTTTGGCTCATAGATATAGCCAAGCCATTTGAATTGGCAAAATCAGGATGGCTTACTTGTTGGGTGTCTTAACTTTTTTGAGTAGGTGACTGACAAGTGAGAATACAGCATAGTGTCAAGTAGTATCATTGTACTCAAAATGACATAACTTATTATGAAATAACCCTTTCAAAGTATCACAAAAATAAAGCAGAAGAAGATGGAAAGTAAAGTAGAGAAAAATGGAAAATAATTTTATATAATTCTGTAGCATCAACTTCACAAACTGCTACACCTTCCTAACAAAACTCAGGTTTTGTGGAATTGATGGCATAGCCGCCAACCAATGAATAATGCAATATCCAACCAAAAGAATGTAGAAAACTGTACTTAGTAAGTCAACCATTGTAATCGGGGAAGAGAAGAGGTTCCTCTGACTGGTGAGGAATCATGTATGATGTTCGCAAAGATTCCATTTTAGGTTCATTTGTAAACTCAATTCCATCTAATGAACAACAAGCAAAATTAGTTCGTTTTGGAGATGACACTGGTGTTGTAACCAATCCACAAGCAACTGAGGTCTGCTATTGCTGTATACTTTGTAAATGGTCGCTGACCACGCAGCCATGTTCAAAACTTCCAAATATAAATTTTCATAGATTTACCTTTCAAAACGCTTTCATAATGAAATAATTTCACAAGCTCTCGATCTCCTATTTCACTCCCTTAAGGGTTGAGTTTCCAAAAACACAGAAACATGTAATTTATTATTTCTTATTTCTAACCGAGAAGTCAAATGCTAATTTTCATAGATGTAGCTTTAAAAATGCTGTAGTAGTTCTTTAATAACAATTTATTTTCAAAACACCATTCAACCACTATTTTACCATCTTAGTGGGTGAATTTCTAGAAATGCTGAAACACATAATTTTTTTATTTATGACTAAGAAACCAAATACGAATCTTTGTAATTCTAGTTTGAAACTTACTTTAATAGCGACATTTTTCAAATGATCGTTCATCTCCTGCTTCACTTCCTTAAATGATTCCTCTCGAAATTTCAAG
Source organism: Schistocerca gregaria (assembly GCF_023897955.1). Classification (NCBI taxonomy): domain Eukaryota; kingdom Metazoa; phylum Arthropoda; class Insecta; order Orthoptera; family Acrididae; genus Schistocerca; species Schistocerca gregaria. The sequence continues at coordinate 108,032,142 of NC_064930.1, read as the reverse complement.
TTTATATTCTTAGCACTTTTGGGCTGGATGGTGATGAGTCAATGAATCAGTCTGGCCTGGCCCTGTTTCACCCCCAAAGGGACTGAATTTCCAAAAACAGTAAGACATGCAATTTATCAAACTTCCTGACATGTTAAAACTGTGTGCTGGACCAAGGAAAGAATTCAGGACCTTTACCTTTCTAAGGCAAGTGCTCTACCACCCGTGCTACCCAAGCGAGACTTGTGACCTGTCCTCACAGCTTAAATTCTGACACTACCTCGTGTCCTACCTTCCTAACTTCACAGAAGCTAGTGCACTTTTCCGCGAAAGGCAAAGGTCCCGAGTTCGAGTCTTGGCCCGGCACAGTTTTAATCTGCCAGGAAGTTTCACTCCGAGCACACTTTGCTGCAGAGTGAAAATCTCATTGAGGAATTTATCATTTCTAACCAAGCACCCACATACCAGTACTCCAAGTTTCAGCTTTAAAAAATGCTTCCACAATGAAATATTTTCACAAAACATTTCACCTCCTACATCACCCCCTTAGGGGTTGGATTTCTGAAAACAATGAAATGTGTACTTTCTTTAAGTGTGAGGCCTTTTTTATTTCTAACTGCATAGCCAAATTTAAATTATCATAGATTTAGCTTTGAAAATAATTTAGTAGTTTTTTGATAATGATGTATTTTTAAAAGTAAACCTTCACCCACTGTTTCACTGCCACAGGGGTTAAATTTCCAAAAATACTAAAACACGTATTTCTTTATTTCTGACTGAGCAATCAAATACCAATTTTTGCAGGTCTCCTTTTGATGTTGCCTTAATAGCAACATTTTTCAAAAAATCTTTCATCCCCTATTTCAACCCCTTAGGGATGGAATTTTGGAACATACCTTCTTAAACAACATGTAAAGTTTATTATCAACACTCACTGCAAATATCAAATTTCTATTGTTAGTGGTTCAGGCTGGGTGTGATGAGACAGCGAGTAAGTCAGTCAGTCCACTGCCTTTTATATACAGAGATAACAATAAATATTGTCATTTGAATAATCAGGGCTTCTTTGATCGTTCACATTGCTCTCGCACAATAGTTCGATGGTGTGACTTACTATGAGGCCCAATTATTCAACTTGTCAACATATCGATGGGAAAGCCTGAAGAATTACAGTTTAAAAAAATACTTACACATGCTCAGCACGTAGCCATGTTGTTGTTGTTGTCTTCAGTCCTGAGACTAGTTTGATGCAGCCCTCCATGCTACTCTATCCTGTGCAAGCTTCTTCATCTCCCAGTACCTACTGCAACCTACATCCTTCAGAATCTGCTTAGTGTATTCATCTCTTGGTCTCCCTCTACAATTTTTACCCTCCAATGCTAAATTGGTGATCCCTTGATGCCTCAGAACATGTCCTACCAACCAGTCCCTTCTTCTTGTCAAGTTGTGCCACAAACTCCTCTTCTCCCCAATTCTATTCAATACCTGCTCATTAGTTATGTGATCTACCCATCTAATCTTCAGCATTCTTCTGTATCACCACATTTCGAAAGCTTCTATTTTCTTCTTGTCCAAACTATTTATCGTCCATGTTTCGCTTCCGGACATGGCTACACTCCATACAAATACTTTCAGAAACAACTTCTTGACACTTAAATCTATACTTGACGCTAACAAATTTCTCTCCTTCAGAAACGCTTTCCTTGTCATATTACAAATTAATTTGTAATGTGATGTAAAACGACTCGTTCCACACTATTATGATTCATCCTGCAAATTATCTGTGGAAAATGACCCTAATTTACCACAAAACACAATTTTTATTACCACACTACTGTGACTGCAATGGGAACATGGAGGTTTTTGTGGATATCTCAAACAATCTTTATGGAATATTACACGTAGTATGTTTCTTAAAAAGTAAGATATCAGTGTTCTTCACACACTCAAAGCGTATATCAAAATAAGTAGAAGACACAAAGATGTTAAACCCACCAAGATATTTCCAATCAAACATTTGGCAACACGAGACAGGTAGCAACCAAAAGCTCAACAGAAATTTATGTGATGAGCGGGAAAATACCTGTGGCTCAGGAACTGTGTCAGATCCCGTGTTCTCTTCACGTGGCTCCACCTTACACTCTATCGGCTCCACCTTACACTCGACCGCCTCAAACATCTGGAACAAAAAATGTTACACTTTAAACACAATCCTCCATCACTGCTTACATCCAGTCAGCTGCACTAACACAACTATACAACGTGTAAGACTGACCACCTTGAACAAGTGTAAAGCAGTCACATACAATAAATGTCAGAGTACACACACAGAGCAATCTAAAGTGGAACAATCGCATAACAACTGTAATAGGAAGGCAGAAATTATTTTGCAGTAACTCTCAGGATGAAACTTCCTTGCAGATTAAAACTGTGTGCTGGACCGAGACACAAACTTTACAGACGCTCTCCTGTTTGGAAGTTAGGAGACAAGGTACTGGCAGAAGTAAAGTTGTGAGGAAGGGGCGTGAGTCGTGCTTGGGTAGCTCCGTGGGTAAAGCACTTGTCCGCGAAAGGCAAAGATCCCGAGTTCGAGTCTCGGTCCGGCACACAGTTTTAATCCGCCAGGAAGTTTCATATCAGCGCACACTTTGCTGCAGAGTGAAAATCTCATTCAGGAACTATCAGGATGTTCAGTCAAACCACATAGGAATTAACTTAGATAGTTCTTTTACTCATCAGTGAGGGACCTTAACCAGATAGGAATGATAGGGGATATACAGAATATTCAAATATGAACAGCATATTTCAACACAGGTTCATCCGGTGAACACAAAATTGTTTAGGACGTGCTCACCCAATTACAGTAACAGCTGCTAACAGAAAGGTACTGTGAATCACTGAGAGGCTTAATGCTTAAATTCTGAGTGTGCACGTTCCTACACATTCAAGCAATATACTGCATTATTCTAAGTACGAGGCGTGGCCAAGAAGTATTGAGAATTTTTGTTTTTCTTAAATAATTTTTATTCACGCAACAACATCAAATTTGTCCCATTCAAAGTGGTCCCCCTCAAATATGAGGTGTGACCGGAAAGTTTTAAGAATGGACTTTTAATTGTACAATGGTGGTTCTTACACGCTCCTTCAAAATAGTTCCCTTCTGACTGACCACGACTCCAACAGTATTTCCACTTTTGGAAACATTCCTGGAATTTTTGCTCCTAAAGTGTGTTATGGGCACACTCTGTATTTGCCCGTATGTCTTCAATCGAGTCAAATTCACTTCCCTTTCAGTAAAAATTTCAGTTTAGGAAATAGGTAGAAGTAGTCTACATGGGCCAAAACAAGGAAATATGACGGATGTGGAAGCACAGGAATTTTGAATTTGGTCAAAAATTCAACAATGGAGATGGCACGATGAGCCGGAGCATTGTCACGGTGTAGCACCCAACTCCTGTTTTTCCACAATGCAGGCCTTTTCTTCTACATCTACATCTACATTTATACTCTACAAGCCACCCAACAGTGTGTGGCGGAGGGCACTTTACGTGCCACTGTCATTACCTCCCTTTTCTGTTCCAGTTGCGTACGGTTCTCGGGGAAGAACGACTGTCTGAAAGCCTCCATGCGCGCTCTAATCTCTCTAATTTTACATTTGTGATCTCCTCGGGAGGTATAAGCAGGGGGAAGCACTACATTCGATACCTCATCCAGAAACGCACCCTCTCGAAACCTGGCGAGCAAGCTAAACTGCGATGCAGAGCGCCTCTCTTGCAGAGTCTGCCACTCGAGTTTGCTAAACATCTCCATAACGCTATCACGCTTACCAAATAACCCTATGACAAAACGCGCCGCTCTTCTTTGGATCTTCCCTATCTCCTCTGTCAACCTAATCTGGTACGGATCCCACACTGCTGAGCAATACTCGAGTATAGGCCGAACGAGTGTTTTGTAAGCCACCTCCTTTGTTGATGGACTACATTTTCTAAGGACTCTCCCAATGAATCTCAACCTGGCACCCGCTTTACCAAAAATTAATTTTATACGGTCATTCCACTTCAAATCGTTCCGCACGCATACTCCGAGATATTTTACAGAAGTAACTGGTACCAGTGTTGGTGCCGCTATTATATAATCGTACAATAAAGGATCCTTCTTTCTATGTATTCGCAATACATTACATTTGTCTATGTTAAGGGTCAGTTGCCACTCCCTGCTCCAAGTGCCTATCCGCTGCAGATCTTCCTGCATTTCGCTACAATTTTCTAAAGCTGCAACTTCTCTGTATACTACAGCATCATCCGCGAAAAGCCGCACGGAACTTCCGACACTATCTACAAGGTCATTTATGTATATTGTGAAAAGCAATGGTCCCATAACACTCCCCTGTGGCACACCAGAGGTTACTTTAACGTCTGTAGACATCCTCCATCAAGAACAATATGCTGTGTTCTGTTTGCTAAAAACTCTTCAATCCCGCCACGCAGCTGGTCTAATATTCCGTAGGCTCTTACTTTGTTTATCAGGCGACAGTGAGGAACTGTATCGAACGCCTTCTGGAAGTCAAGGAAAATGGCATCTATGTGGGAGCCTGTATCTAATATTTTCTTGATCTCATGAACAAATAAAGCGAGTTGGGCTCACACGATCATTGTTTCTGGAATCTGTGTCGATTGCTAGAGAGTAGATTCTGGGTTTCGAAAAACGACATGATACTCAAGCAAAAAACATGTTCTAAAATTCTACAACAGATCGACGTCAGAGATATAGGTCTATAGTTTTGCACATCTGCCCGACGACCCTTCTTGAAGACTGGGACTACCTGTGCTCTTTTGCAATCATTTGGAACCTTCCGTTCCTCTAGAGACTTGAGGTACATGGCTGTTAGAAGGGGGGCAAGTTCTTTCGCGTACTCTGTGTAGAATCGAATTGGCATCCCATCAGGTCTTCCGCACCTTTTCATGCAAACTCTCAAGGACACATTTGTAGTGTTCCTGGTTAATTGTCTGTCCTCCAAGGTTAAATTCACGAATACAATTACCAACATTGTATTCACCTTCGACCGACTTTTCCATGCTTTTTTCGGTCATGGTGAGCCCAGAGTCTTCCACTGCGAAGACTGCACTTTGGTTTTAGGATCGTATCCATATACCCAAGATTCGTAACCTGTTCTTACCCTATTTAACAAATCAGGGTCATTTTCAGTTCGGATTAATCAGATCCTGGCATACTTCAAGTCGTATTGTCTCTGGCCACTTGACTACACTTTGGCAATGAATTTTGCGGACACTCGACAAATGTTAAGATTTTCAGTTAAAATCGAGTGAATTGCATTGAAACTTAAATTACGTTCATCAGCCATCTCCCTAATTGTAAGTCTATGAGCAGAGCACACTAAGTCACGAAGTTTCACACCATTTTCGTTCGTTTTTGAGATGGAGGGACCGCCGGACCGTGGTTCATCTGTACGTGATTCGCAGACATTTTTAAATCTGTGAACCAGACACAAACATTTGACTGTCTCATAGAAATATCTCCAAATGTTGTTTTTAATAGTTCGCAAGTCTTAGAAGCCCATTTCCCAGTTTTAAAACAAAATTTCACACAAACTTGTTGCTCACTTTTTACGTCCATTTTCACGCAGACAGAATCCGGCAACAAGCACTAACAGACACGCACTCGACCAGCTGCCACAACAAACTGAATTAAGGAAACACAGTTCCTCACTCCCCACCCTCCGTGCACCTGCCCACCAAACCAGTAAGCAGTAGCAGATCAATTCTTAAAACTTTCCAATCACACCTCTTACAATTGTACATTTTGCAAGTTTTTATGGAAGATTTTTTAGTAGCAAATTATGTCATGTATGTCGCTGCGCCTATGACTTCATGTTTTGCTGATAAAATAAATCCGAGATGTTTTATGCTACTTTAAGAGCACGTCACTTTGGAGCGCTTGTTGCAAAGCTTGTATATTGAAACAACTTCTCAAAATTCACGTGCTCCTAAAATAGTGTAAAACATCTCAGATTTATTTTATGAGAATAACACGGAGTCATAGGGGCAATGACATATGTGGCATAATTTACTACTAAAAAATCATCCACAAAATACTTGAAAATGGCCTCAGGCCGAAACTGTACATGAAAGAAAGAAATGGCAGCTGAAGGCATCATGAAATCTCCCCACCCCGCCGCCCCCACCCCACAAAAAAAAACTGTGTTCAGAGATGGATAGCAGTTCTGCAATAATTGTACTTTAAGAACTTTTCGTAATATAATTCTGACTGTGAACAATTAATTCGTAGGTTTAGGGAAGTGTACAGAAAGTTTGTACTTATGACAAATAGTATTACATGTGCATACACGTGTTATGATTTGGGACAGAGAATGTATAAAAAGTTGTGGTATAATATTAGAACTTCAAGACATTAAAAATCTCAAAAGGCATACCTCAGACGCACAGCCGCATGCCATCCTAGAAAATTGACTCTTGCTGAAGATGGCATCCTACATTATTGGTTAGAATGTAGAGTGACCTGTGGATATGTCCCATTCTTCCAGTCTTTTGGTAAGACACAGAGGTGTCTCCTGGCTTCACAGTGCAGGCAGCCAATGGGGACAACCTCAGGTTTTTAATTTGTGCGTCAACTCTTCTTTGAATGATTAGTCCAAATTTCCCAGATGATTCTTGTGGACATAAGAGAGTATCTTTCCTGACACAGTCACGCTATACTGTGCTGTGAAGGAATAACTAATCTGGTTCAATTTTTTTTCTGCACAGGGACGTTTTTTGCTGCTTGTTCTGCATTTAGCAAGACTCGACATATGGAGGATGAGGGGGGAAAAGGGGGGGGGGGGGTGAGCATGTGGGACGCACAATAATTTGATGTCTCTATAGGCCCCCTAGTTCAGCAGCTGTTGTGGCAGAACACCTGAAGGAAAATTTGGAAAATATTTCCCGACCATGTTATAGTTTTGGGTGGAGATTTTAATTAACCGAATTTAGTCTGGGAGACTCAAACACTTACAATGGGTGGCAGGGACAAAGAACCCACTGAAATTTTTTTAAGTGCATTATCTGGAAACTACCTTGAGCAGTTAAACAGTTAACTGACTTGTGGCGATAACATATTAGACCTTCTATTTGAAACAGTTAATGCAGAACGGGGGATCAGCGATCATAAATATGTTACCGCATCGATGATTTCAGCCATAAATATAAATATTAAAAAAGGTAGGAAGATTTTTCTGTTTAGCAAAAGTGGCAAAAAGCAGATTCCAGAGTACTTAACGGCTCAAAACAAAAGTTTCATCTCAAGTACAGATAGTGTCGAGGATCAGTGGACAAAATTCAATACCATCGTATAATATGAGTTAGACGAGTATGTGCCACGCAAGATCGTAAGACATGGAAAAGATGCACCGTGGTACAACAGAGTTAGAAAACTGCTACGGAAGCAAAGGGAACTTCACAGCAAACATAAACATAGCCAAAGCCTTGCACACAAACAAAAATGTACTGACTTGACAGAAAACGCTAAGAAGTTTTGGTCTTTGAAAAAAGAGGTAGGTGGATCAAACCAAAATGTCCAGACCCTCTGTGACCAAAATGGTACTGAAACAGAGGATGACAGACTAAAGGCCGAAATACTAAATGTCTTTTTCCAAAGTTGTTTCACAGCTTTTCTGGATTGTCGCACAGATGACAAAATGGTAGATATCAAAATAGATGACAGGGGGATAGAAAACAATTAACATTGCTCAAAAGAGGAAAGGCCGCTGGATATGGTGGGATACCAGATCGATTTTACACAGAGTACATGAAGGAACTCGGGCCCCTTCTTGCAGCGGTGTACCGTAGGTCTCTGGAAGAGCGTAGCATTCCAAAGGATTGGAAAAGGGCACAGGTCATCCTTGTTTTCAAGAAGGGACGTCGAACAGATGTGCAGAACTATAGACCTGTATCTCTAACGTCGATCAGTTTTAGAATTTTGGAACACGTATTATGTTCCAGTGCAATGACTTTTCTGGAGACTAGAAATGTACTCTGTAGGAATCAGCATGGGTTTCAAAAAACACAATTGTGTGAAACCCAGCTCGGGCTATTAGTCCACGAGACTAAGAGGGCCATAGACACGGGTTCCCAGGTAGATGCCGTATTTCTTGACTTCCGCAAGGCATTCGATACAATTCCCCACAGTCGTTTAATGAACAAAGTAAGAGCATATGGACTATCAGACAAATTGTGTGATTGAATCGAAGAGTTCCTAGATAACAAAATGCAGCATGTCATTCTCAGGGGAGAAAAGTCTTCCGAAGAAAGAGTGATTTCAGGTGTGCCGCAAGAGAGTGTCGTAGGACCGTTGCTATTCACAATATACATAAATGACCTTGTGGATAACATCAGAAGTTCACTGAGGCTTTTTGTGGATGATGCTGTGGTATATCGAGAGGTTGTAACAATGGAAAATTGTACTGAAATGCAGGAGGATCTGCAACGAATTGACACATGGCGCAGGGAATGGCAATTGAGTCTCAATGTAGACAAGTGTAGTGTGCTGCGAATACATAACAAAGAAAGATCCTTTATCAGTTAGCTACAATATAGCAGGTCAGCAACTGGAAGCAGTTAATTCCATAAATTATCTGGGAGCAGGCATTGGGAGTGATTTAAAATGTAATGACCACATAACATTGATCGTTGGTAAAGCAGATGCCAGACTGAGATTCATTGGAAGAATCCTAAGGAAATGCAGTCTGAAAACAAGGGAAGTAGGTTACAATACACTTGTTCGCCCACTGTTCGAATGCTGCTCACTGGTGTGGGATCCATACCGGATAGGGATGATAGAAGAGAGAGAGAAGATCCTACGGAGAGCAGCGCGCTTCGTTACAGGATCATTTAGTAATCGCAAAAGCGTTACGAAGATGATAGATAAACTCCAGTGGAAGACTCTGCAGGAGAGACGCTCAGTAATTCGGTACGGGCTTTTGTTTCAGTTTCGAGAACATACCTTCAATGAGGAGTCGAGCAGTATATTGCTCCCTCCTTCGTATATCTCACGAAGAGACCGTGAGGATAAAATGAGAGAGATTAGAGCCCACACAGAGGCATACCGACGATCTTTCTTTCCACAAACAATAAGAGACTGGAATAGAAGGGAGAACCGATAGAGGAACTCGAGGTACCTTCCGCCACACACCATCAGGTGCCTTGCAGAGTACAGATGCAGATGTAGATTTAGAACAATAATACATGTTGTATTTAAACCTATACCACCACCAAGGCAGCTGTAAACCTTAGCCACTACACTACACTCATTTGGTCAAAACGAGAGTAACGTTACAGGTATACAAAAAATGCTTAAAACTTCAACATCGATTTTCTCGGAAACATGGAGCCACTGCACGGAAAGGTACCTCCTGTGTACTCGCGACATGTCCCTCTACAATATAACTAACTGTCATCAAAACCTATGATTGATAGGTGTGATGGTCCCCTCATCAGGTGTCAACTCCATCCCAGAGCCAGTACCGTGGATTTCGAGGACCAGTCAACAGTTGTGGGCCAGCTAAACTAAGGAGAGAATACAATGACTTTATCGCACTTTCCCCGATGAAGATAGTAAATGTGTTCAGGCCAGAGTGTGTGCAAGGTCATACTGCTAAGTGGACTCATGCTCCAAGTTCTTTGTGAATTTTACTCAATTTTGCAATCACTGAAATAACATCACATATCAACTGAACACATGAAATTTCTTTTCATTTCCTCCTTCCATTCTTGGTGCCTCATTTTTTTTGTCCAACAGTGTATTTCTAATCTAACGTCCAGGAACAGTTACATCCACAGACAGTTAGTATCCAAAAATGAGCAAAAAATTAGGCAACGGAAATACCTGTTGGTCAGAGATCATGTCAGAACCCTTGTCATCTTCAGGAGACTGCAAGTTAAGTTTGACCTTCTCCAACATCTAGAACACAAAAATGTTCCACTTTAATCTTCGTCCTCCAACAATACTATATGCACTGCTTACATTTGGGGAATTACATTAACAACCACACGAGAATCTGAAATCCACTAATTAAAAACAATCTGAGACAGTCACATACAATAAATTTCTGGGAGTAATGTATACAGAGCAACTTACAAAGTGGAATGATCACTCAAAACCAGTCGTAAAAGAGTACATGACAGACTGAAATTCATCAGAAGAATCTTACGAGATCTGTCGAATGATTCTCGAGTATTGCTTTTCAGTCTGAGACCCTTGCCAGTTACATACAATAGGGGATATAGATAAAAAGCAAAGAAAAGCAGTGCATTTTGCCATAGTTTAATTCGGTAAGTGTTACCGAGATGTTCACCCACGTAAACAAGCAGGTGCTAAAATCAAGGCAACATAAGTGACTCAGATTTACTACCAAAATTCTGAAGGGCACATTCCCAGGACTGTCACTCAATATATCCGTCGTCCTAAATACATCTCACGAGAAAACAGAGAAGGTAAAATTAGATATTAAGCAGTGGCAAGTCCACGATGGAATAACAATGATACGGAAAAGAATCAATAGCTACTCCTCACATAGAGGAGGTGCTAGTTGCAGACAGGGGCAATGAAAAGACTGCTAAACATTAAAGTTATGTGGTGACTTCAGTATTAATTGTATAAGTTATTGTGCAAGGAAAAGGATGCTGGTAGATCTCCTTAATTCATATCATCTTATGCAAACCGTATTCTTTCCAACGAGAGTGCAAGGGAACAGTAGAACAACCATAGACAATATTTTTGTTCATTCCTCATTACTAGAAGGGCATTCTGTTAGCAAAAAGGTGAATGGCCTTTCAGATCATGATGCACAAATTTTAACTCTAAAAGATTTTTGTGCTGCATCACGTGTTAAATATAGTCATCAGCTGTTTAGGAAAGCAGATTCAGTTGCTGTAGAGACATTTGTAAACCTCATCAAGGAACAAGAGTGGCAAGATGTTTATAGCCCTGATACAGTAGACGATAAATATAAAGCTTTTCTCAAGACTTTTCTAATGCTCTTTGAAAGTTGCTTTCCATTGGAATGTTCAAAACAGGGTACTAGCACAAACAGGCAGCCTGAGTGACTGACTAGAGGGATAAGAATATCTTTTAGAACAAAGTGGCAGTTATATCAAAACGTTAGAAACAGTCACATCCTAAATGCAGCAGCCCATTACAAACAGTATTGTAAGGTACTTAAAGAAGGTATTAGGAAGGCAAAAAGTATGTGGTATGCAGATAGAATAGCTAAGTCTCAGGATAAAATTAAAACCATATGATCAGTCGTAAAGGAAGTGGCTGGTCTGCAGAGACAGGTAGAGGATATAGAACCAGTGCGTAGTGGGAATGTCCGTGTTACTGATAAGTCGCATATACGTACAGTATTTAATAATCACTTTCTGAATATAGCAGGTGAACTAAATAGAAACCTAGTCCCAACAGGGAATCATATAGCGCTCTTAGAGAAAAGTGTTCCGAGACTGTTACCTGAAATGCTCCTCCACGATACTGATAAGAGAGAGATTAAGTTAATAATTAAATCACTAAAGACCAAGAACTCTCATGGATATGACGGGGTATCTACCAGAATACTGAAGTATTGTTCCATGTATGTTAGCCCAGTACTTAGGCATATCTGTAACTTTTCTGTTAGGAGTGGCCGGTTTCCTGAACGATTAAAGTACTCGGTAGTGAAGCCACTTTATAAAAAGGGAGACAGGGATAACGTTGACAATTATAGACCTATTTCTATGTCATCGGTGTTTGCTAAAGTTATCGAGAAGGTTGTATATACAAGGTTACTGGAGCATTTAAATTCACATAATTTGCTGTCAAATGTACAGTTTGGTTTTAGAAATGGCTTAACAACTGAAAATGCTACATTCTCTTTTCTCTGTGAGGTTTTGGACGGATTAAATAAAAGGTTGCAAATGTTAGGTGTTTTCTTTGATTTAACACCGTGGTCAGCTTGAGCAGCTGCGGAACGATAGGTCCTTGGTTCCAGTCTTCCCTCGAGTGAAAAGTTTACTTTCTTTATTTTCGCAAAGTTATGATCTGTCCGTTCGTATATTGACGTCTCTCTTCACTGTAATAAGTTTACTGTCTGTGTTTTGCGACCGCACCATAAAACCGAGCGATTAGTAGACGAAAGGACGTGCCTCTCCAATGGGAACCGAAAACATTTGCTCGCAAGGTAATAGGTCAACTGATTCCTCCACAGGAAAACACGTCTGATATATTCTATACGACACTGGTGACGGCATGTGCGTCACATGACAGGAATATTTTGTCGACCCACCTAACTTGTACACTTGGCGAATGGGTAAAAAGATTCTTCTACCTTGCCCGATTTAGGTTTTCTTATGGATGTGATAATCACTCCCAAAAAAGTAATGAAAACATAAGAGTTTGTCACATAAACTGCAACAAATGAATGCAACAGTTTCACAGTTGCACAGTTTTCCCTGTGTTGCATCAAAACATATGTTTTAACGTTTTCAAATTTTTCCGTGTGTAGACCGTCAAATCCTGCATATGTCCAAGCAAATCTGAACATGTCCTGGAATTTTGGAGAGCAAAGTTGATTATATGGGAGTGCCTGAATTTTGATAATTGACACACAATCACGTAAACAATGCTGCTCTGTGTACCTGTGCAGCTTCACAAAATCATAGTCTTTTCACAATGTATTTCACTTGCCGAAAACCAAACACATCTAGCGGTTACACAAGAGGTGTACAACCTGGAGGAATGGTAATCACGTCTACTCCCATACTAAAATTGTCTGAAAATAAAAAATTAAACTTTTCACTTGAGGTAAGACTTGAACCGAGGCTCTCTCGTTCCGCAGCTGCCCGCACTAACCACGGTACCACAGCGCTCCTTAGCTGACTGCCTCCAAGATGTTGCCTATCTTGCATGTGGACACCTCAGTTTGTATATTTTGCTTATTTTTTTTTTTTCATAGTTCCACACAACTTCCTGTTTTCTCGGTAGATCTGTGTTCAGTTTTTTCAAGGCCTATCCTCTGTGCCAACTTATAACTAAATGTGAGGGGGGTGTGATGGGGAGATTCCCCTGTAAGTGCGAGGGCGCACACTTAACAACCGTGACCTGCTCTGGTGGAGACTTCTGCCCACACTAGCGTAGGCTGCTAGCTGACCTGTAACGTGGTGGAGACTTTAAGGATCTGATATCGTGGAGGTTGCTGCCATAATACACACCACAGGTTTTCTAGTCAACCCTAGTCACCTATAACCTGCACAACCACCACTCCACACGCTCTGTGCCACAGTGTCCCTGCTCACATCAGGTCACTATCTATCAGTATCGCTCCTGGAACCTCCAGCGAGCTACTCTCCGACACTGGCCCACCTGTCGTGCTACTCAGACGTGACATCTGTCACAGTGGACCTCCAGAACACTGCTGTTGTGGCTTGTCATTATGTTTGCCCAAACATACATTCCTTCAATTAAAGCCCCTACACGAAGAAGCATAACGTGTAACACGAAGGATTGGCTAGAGAAGAACGATGCAGATTTTTCTGTCAGGGAAATGAAAATGACAGAACTGCTGCAAATCACAAAAGAGCCCCGGCTGATCCCTCCAAAAAACTACTTTGGAGTACACCACTCGTGACTCAGTATCATCCTGGTCCTGAATGTATTAACACTATGCCATCCAGCGACACCACAGTGGTGTCGTGAGCGTAGTATCACGAAGTGGCCGATGGCAGCACTTAAGTATCTTTTGCATTATGTTGGAGTTTTGTTTAGTAACAATAAGCTACACATGCCAACAAGTTTTTTTGTTTTTATTTTTATATCATACTTGTGCCCTTTCATCATGGCAGATGGAAGAGACAATAAGATTATTTACAATGAATGCACAGACATCTTGTGTGATGTTCTGGACGACTTGGCGGACTGGGAATAAGACACTGGATATCTAAAAAATGAAAGTGAAGCAGAATCGTAGGAAGATATTGAAATACGTCTGAGAAGAATTCGGCAAACGCTACAATTTCCAACTCATTCGGTTGAATCAGACGAAGAAGACAGTGCACAGTGGTCAGGCTTTGATTTACCAAGGACCAATAATAAATTTCCAGGATCCCCGGGTCCAAACATATTTCCCGAAGATACACAGAGCATCGAGGATATTGCACAATTATATATTGAGAACGATCTATTCAAATATATTAGCAACGAAACCAAAAAGTACTATAGTCAAAATTGCAATAGAAGGAAACTGGATTTTAAAAAAACGTCAAATTTGCCGACATTAAGGGGCCCTAACTTAGAAAATGGTTTCGGCTTGATATCCTTATGGGAACTGTAAAAAAAGCAAGGATCGGTGATTATTAGTCAACAAATCTGTTGATAGACAAATCGATATTTCACAAAACAATGTCCCGCAACCGATTCAGACAAATATTATCATTTTTACATTTTTCCGACAGCAACAATAAACTGGATACTGCTGACCGGCTTGTCAAAGTGCAATTCGTAATTCATTATTTTTCCAAAAGTTTAAAGAAACATTTAATCCAAGTTAAAACATCTCAATTGATGAAGGAATGATACCGTGGCGTGGACGGTTAAATTTTAAAGTTTACAGTCCGTCAAAAATTACGAAATATGGCATACTCATTTGGATGCTGTCCGATTCGAGTACGGGATACTTTTCCTCATTCAAGATATATTCTGCCGCTGGACAGCCTTTGGCAAAAACAGTGATGGAACTATTGACACCTTCTAATAGAAAGTGGCATCACCTCTGCATGGATAATTATTGTAACAGTGTAGAACTTGCAGAGAAGTTACTTGAAAAGAAAATTCAAGTTTGCAGAACAACACGGCAAAATAGAGCATTTCCGGAAAATTAAAGTGCACACAAGTCAATGTGTTTGAAGCTTGTCATCAATGAAAAGGTGACAAGCTAAGTAATCCGAATAAGCGCTCCGGTGCCAAGTGAATAAATTTGTACGAGACGTGCGAACGGCAAAGTGTTAATCAGCTATTTCAACATGGCCACGACTTCCTAAAATCATGCCCTACAATCAGGTATATTGTCTCAGATTTTGCCCACCACACCTAGAATAGCATTTTGTGACACTCCCAATCTCTGCAGTACCCTTGTCAGACCCTATGCTGTTCGTACACCAATCTCCCTGTCCTACTCTACCCTTAAGCTCCTACCCCGCGGCAACCCCTGCTGCAAAACTTGCCCTATGCACCTTCCTACGACCACCTACACCGGCCCTATAACTGGCAAAAATTTTCTATCAAAGGGAGAGCCATCTGTGAAACAATACATCATATACCAGACATTATGTAAATACGATTCAGATTTTTACATTGGCACGACTGACTACCACCAAGTATCAGTTAGAATGAATCTGCATAGGCAGAGGGCACATACTGGCATGCTCTGCAACACGATAGGCTTGATCTCGGTGCCTGTTTCACCACATGTGTCATCTGGATTCTTCCCCCAGACACCCCAGTTTCTCACAACTTTACAGGTGGGAACTAGCGCTACAACATGTCCTCGGTTCTCACCAATTACCTGGCCTTAATTCGCGTCAATTTCTTCAGTCTCAGCATCTCTTCTCAGAAATTATTCCCTTCGTCACTTATTTTTAGTTTTTTGTACCTAATTTTCTGACTTTTATTTTTCCTCACCCTCCACCTCCACCACATAAAATGCACTTAGCTTTCTGATCTTGTTAACTAGTGCATGATGTTCTGGCAGTAATCTCTGTCTTGCATATTACCCTCTCTTCCATCTGTAATTTCTCAGGTTTCCAAATCTCGTCCAGTGCAGTCCCCTACAATCAGTTTCCTTCTCATCCAATCCATTCTGGGTGGCTTATCTGAACTCTCCACTTTCCCTAAACTTCACCAGTGCTTTTCCTTCGCCCCCTCCTCCCCCCCTTCAAACCCTTTTCCCAGGAGGAGCCACTGGCTCCAAAAGCTTGCAAACTTTAACGCTATTAAATGTGTGTTCTCCTGCTGCCGCTTGGTGAGTAGATTTTCTATCAATATGATTACATTATATTTTCAAAAACTGAATCTTTTGCAGTAAATAGGGAGGAGATCACACATTTCAATAATGCAACTTCACTGGTAAGACCCTGGAAAAGAGAGCTAGTTAGGACATTCAAATGGTAGAAAGATATTTCTGAGAAAATAATAATTAACAGGAATAAAACAACATGTACAAAAGTTGAAAGAAACATAAGTGCCAGGACAGAAGATTTTATTCTGTTCACCAAATATGCAGAGCTAGAAAAAATTGACTGTAATGGACTTGCGGGAATAACTGGTAGAGAAATTGCTGACATAGGGAAAACCACACTAACAAGATGATCTCAAAAATACGTACACATTTATTCTTCATAAAGAAAAGTCCTGTATAGATGATACAGAAACCTTACTAACTTTACTAAAAATGTACTACAAATTTACACATATTGCACATTATACCAATACGATGAGGAGCAGCATATGTACATAATCAAAGACATTTAAAGCTTCAAAAGAAAAAGAACGCCATCAAATGCACACCAGAACTATCACTGCGGGAATCCTACAAAACCAAATTTAAATAATTGTACAAATGTGAGAGAATTTTCCTAATTATGATAAAGTGTTCAGCACCACTAAACAGAGACATGCAATTTTGCACAACACAAGAACTATAGACAATTACCGTGCCTGTAGCAAATGCTTAGATGGACATATGGGAACGAATCTTAGTCAATTTCACATTCTATGGATCATTCACATGATAATTCATTATAATTTGGAACAAGTTATTTTACATTCATATCACATATTAACTTGTAAATAATCTCTACATGCTAAACATTTATGACTAGGCAAAGATAAAAATCTCAACTTCTTAATGTATAGAACCTTGGCGTTTTGTAAAATTACAATGACCATTTTTTCGACAAATTACATATGAATTACACAATTCAGCAATTACACTAACATCTAAAGATCAAATAAGGCAGAAGGGATAGATAACATACCATCCACATTTCTAAAAACACTGGGGGAAGTGGCAACAAAATGACTCTTCACAGTGTAGAGTGTACGAGATTGACGATATACCGTCAGACTTTTGTAAAAACATCTTCCAGACAATTCCAAATACTGCAAGAATTAACACACAATCGGCTTTACAGTTCATGCATCCAGATTGGTGACAAGAATAATATACAGAAGAATGGAAAAGAAAATTGAGGATGTGTTAGATGACATTCAGTTTGGCTTTAGAAAGGTAAAGGCACTAGAGAGGCAATTCTGAAGTTGTAGTTGATAACGGAAGCAAGACTAAAGAAAAACCGAGACACGTTCATAGAATTTGTCGACCTGGAAAAAGTGTTAGACAATGTAAAATGGTTTAAGATATTTGAAATTCTGAGAAAAATAGGAGTAAGCTACAGGGAGAGACGTGCAATATACAGTCTGTACAAGAGCCAAGAGGGAATAATAAGATGGACAACCAAGAAGCAAGTGCTCCAATGAAGAAGGGTGTAAGACAGGGCTGTAGCCATTACAGTTCAATCTGTACATCGAAGAAGCAATGACAGATAGGAAAGAAAGGTTCGGGAGTGGGATTAAAATTGATGGTGAAACATTATAATTGATACCATTTGCTGCTGACATTGCTATTCTGAGTGAAAGTTGAGAAGAATTACCTGATCTGCTGAACAGAGTGAACAGTCTAATTGGAACAGAATACAGATTGAGAGTTCTAAGCAAAGAGGGGAAACATCCTCAGACTTCAAGAAGAATATAATAATTCCAAACCCAAAGAAAGCAGGTGTTGACAGATGTGAAAAATACCGAACTATCAGTTTAATAAGTCACAGCTACAAAAAACTAACACGAATTATTTACAGACGAATGGAAAAACTAGTCGAAGCCGACCTCCGGGAAGATCAGTTTGGATTCCGTAGAAATATTGTAACACGTGAGGAAATACTGACGTTACGACTTATCTTAGAAGGAAGATTAAGGAAAGGCAAACCTACGTTTCTAGCATTTGTAGACTTAGAAAAAGCATTTGACAATGTTGAATGGAATACTCTCTTTCAAATTCTGAAGGTGGCAGGGGTAAAATACAGGGAGCGAAAGGCTATTTACAATTTGTACAGAAATGAAATGGCAGTTATAAGAATCGAGGGGCATGAAAGGGAAGCAGTGGTTGGGAAGGGAGTGAGATAGGGTTGTAGTCTCTCCCCGATATTCAATCCGTATATTGAGCAAGCAGTGAAGGAAAAAAAAGAAAAGTTCGGAGTAGGTATTAAAATCCATGGAGATGAAATAAAAACTTTGAGGTTCGCCGATGACATTGTAATTCTGTCAGGGACAGCAAAGGACTTGGAAGACCAGTTGAATGGAATGGACAGTGTCTTGAAAGGAGGATATAAGAGGAACATCAACAAAAGCAAAACGAGGATAATAGAATGTAGTTTGAATTAAGTTGAGTGATGCTGAGGGAATTAGATTAGGAAATGAGGCTCTTAAAGTAGTAAAGGAGTTTTGCTATTTGGGGAGCAAAATAACTGACAATGGTCAAAGTAGAGAAGATATAAAATGTAGACTGGCAATGGCAAGGAAAGTGTTTCTGAAGAAGAGAAATTTGTTAACATCGAGTATAAATTTAAGTGTCGGGAAGTCGTTTCTGAAAGTATTTATATTCAGAAGGATGTAGGCTGCAGTAGGTACTGGGAGATGAAGGAGCTTGCACAGGATACAGTAGCATGGAGAGCTGCATCAAACCAGTCTCAGGACTGAAAACCCCAACAACAACATATATTGTCATGGATACCACATTCTTTGAACACATGTCTAATGTAACTACTGATGGGAGGCAAAAACATTTTGGCAAAAAATTGTATGCCTGAATACTGAACATGATTCGTTTGGAGGAAAGAGCTCATATCCATCTCAACATTTTATCTTCTTGGCTAGAAGCAAAGAGCATCATCAATTACTATAGACTTGTGTTACTTTTGACGTAGTCTACATTGAACCAAAATCAAACTGATTTTTAAAAACACAAATGTTCTACTCGAATTTAATTTTCTACTCTCCTGAAGATTTTCAGCTGTTGTTACTAGCTTTGAATGCATTACAAATATTATAAAATAATTATCTTGCTGTAATTTTGTCCATTAACTACCGTCAATTTATTAATTTGTCCATCAACACAAGAAAAACACAGCCAAAAAGCAGCGTCAATACAAGCTGAACACTCATATCCAAATTAAAAGGAAAAAATTATTTCCACATTTATTTTCGGCCTTTTACTGCAACGATAGACATACAAGGTCTGCGAGTGGTGTTTTACTAAGTCTGGAAATAAAATTTTAGAAAGTCAGGCTCAAGAGGATATTTTCAGTTTCCATATCGACAAGAAATCTTTCCCTTCGTATATGTCTGGAATATGGAAGTTTGCGAACTATTTGCTGACAAACAATCAACTGGATTTGGTCATTTCGAGTATATGCTTAATTTTTCCACATGCGAAATCTCAAAGTCCTCTCCGTGGTCTGGGTAGTGATATCCTGCATTTAGCCAGTTAACTTGGGGAAGGCTCTAACTAACTTTCCGATTCAACTGGCGTGCTAATTTACAAATTTAAAGTACTTGTGAAACAAACTACTATAATGTATACGTAAAAAAGGAAACGACGTGAAAAATTGAAAGTGCAAAGTTGCACTTACTTTTCTCATGAGTGGATTCGCAGTCTTCTTTGCAATAACGAATACTTAGAACTGACACTCGGCCTTACTGTTTGTAAACAAAACAAACCACTCTGAACAACTCACAATGATTGGAACACTATCTCGGACAGAGTAGCCAACTCTTTCCAACCAAACCGCCGAAGTAACGCTGCACATTTGTCAGGTTATTGAACAAGTACGGATTAACAAATATCCAGCGTCTGATGGCGTGGTCATACTTATCTGACAACTACGTACTAAACAAACTACACGCTGCGGCGTGATACCGCGATCCAAAAAATATGCCTGCCTTTCTGGACCCAGTCGTCCTGGCATTCCATTTGTTGCTTTATACTTTCCTTGCTCCGTAATAATTTTACTGAGAATCTAACGTTTTTCACAATCTAACACTTCACTCAGTTTTTCAAGACACAAATACTTACCTCATATTCAAAACGAGACTGTGTTGAGGATTTTGATGTTTTGGAGGGACTGGTTACTTTTGTGGCAAAAAACAGTTTTTTTGCTCTCGGCGTTGTTTTACGGTGTGTTTGTGGCAGCTTCCTCTCCAGCGGCACTTGCTGCGGCTTATTTGGAACGTCAAATAATGTAGGTACTGCATTCCACACCAGCTGCTTTTTTAATTCATTCATAAACTGGTTTGGCTCGAAGTGCTGCGAACAGAACTTCACGTTATGGTACAGGTAGAGGACATCTTTCTGCAAAAGGTCGACCCTTCCGCAATTCACTGCCCATTTCCTGCTCCTAAAACGTGACGTTAAGCATAACATAAATAATGAACTTATAACCATAACGCAATAGTAAATAAATAATCCATAGATGCAAGATTGCATGTACCTCTCTGGGTCTTTAGGAAACCTAAAGAACGACAAATGTGGTGTCTTTTTCCTATTGTTGGTGCAATTTATTGCACTACATACGCTCCCATTTGTAAAAACCATTTTCCGAATTAATCTAGTTTTCTTCGTACAGTATTTATGCGAATACGAAATCTATCTCTACAGTGCAGCTTCCTGACCGCTTGGCGCGCTGTTGTCGTAGTGCTGCTCCACGCCGTGGGAGTGGAACTTCTGCCATCCCAATTGAAACGCTGCAAGTTATCAGCCCATCATCTCGCTTTCTTATTGGCTGATTTTTAGTCTTCCGAGTTTGTTTGTTTCATAAATTCATACTTAATAGCGAAAAAGTTTGGTTTACCCCAGTGTGTTTCTAATTACGGCTGCTCGTGTCGATTGTACTCTTCGTATTCCGTTGCATATATGTTACTCATACACCTTTCGAGTTCTGCTCGCATCCGTAATATTTTGAGGGGCAAATGACTTCAAGTTTATTTTGTTTCCTATCAAGCGTAACTGCTTCCGTTGCGAGGTGTTCAGCGGACTTATGTGTATAATATTTATTATTGTTTGCGAATCAGTGTGAATTTCTCGATTTAAATCCATTGTAAGTAAACGGTACATATTCTATATTATGTTTGTTTCCCGTACTTCCTCACATGGAGAACGCCATGTTAGCAGGTTTTGACAGTATTGGTATTCAGCTTTTATTATGTATTGTCAGGGAATGATACGTAATGCTTCGAATGGTGCTGCTTCTCGCCTCCTAGTGCCATGCAGTTAACAATGTCTTGCAGATTATGGATGTAGATGAGTAGGCCCTGTGTTTTGTAGTTTGTAACCTGCTTTGTAGTCTGTAGCCTTGGTGACTAGATGATTATTCATTGCAAGTGCAAAAAAAAAAAAAATGCGACCTAAATTATGTATATGTTATCGCACCTTATTAACAGGTAAGCAGTACATTTTAGCAGATGACAATGTAAATTTCTGCGGCCTTCATTAAAAGAGACTATAAAAATCGGATGGTAACAAAAATTTCGTAGGATACGAGCGCATTTAAATCGAGCAGTTCACACACGGATTCGTAAGCGGTAACAGTCTGCAAAATAACATGTGACCAAACCAGTTTCTATTACATATGAAACAAACAAATGCGGAATCATTTACCCCGCCCACTATTACGGATGAGAGCACAATATTAGTAACATATTTACGTTGCAATCCAAAGAGTGTCGTACGCACAAGAAGGTCGTATCAGGAACATAATTACCAGCCACACAGTCGAAACTGCAATATTGAGTTTTACAAATGAATACTCTTTACACTGGACTCGCATTCTCGGGAGGACGACGGTTCAATCCCGCGTCCGGCGTCCTGATTTAGGTTTTCCGTGATTTCCCTAAATCGCTCCAGGCAAATGTCGGGATTGTTCCTTCGAAAGGGCACGGCCGACTTCCTTCCCCGACCTTCCCTAATCCGATGAGACCGATGACCACGCTGTTTGGTCTCTTCCCCCAAACAACCCAACCCAATACCCTTTACGACCAAACTACCAACACCACACACAAAGTATAAATGGAAAAATATCATCTAGTAGCTAGATTTCGAAAGGCAGTTATACGAATTTTCAGGCCATATTGGCCACTTTCCGAGTTCATTGCCACGCTCTTCCAGCGCTTTCATTTATCATCATCCTTTGAATCATTTACATGATATAGGAATTGGCAAAATACTGTCCAGAATATGCACAGCAGAATATTACAAATTTCTATCAAACACACACAATTAACATTATGTTGAAAATTAAAACACTGAATTAATGGGTTGTTCTTTTACATGCTCTTATAAAATGTACCGTATGTGATGGATTTATATATATTTAGTACATTTTGGAAAACGCATATTACACATAATTTAGAGTTAGAAGTGTGTGGTTGTTCTGTTTCAATTTCGTACGACACGTATTCCATTCGTGAAGTTTTTGTATTCTGTGTTCCACGGTGGGTAACAGAAACGAATAAAATTGTCGTGCATGTTTATAGCAAAATAGTAATAACTTGCTGATGTCAAAATGTCATTTTACGAGTACCAGTCAGATGACGCCACTAAAATTTAAATGTCAATATACTTTGACTTGCAATGCAGTTTATCGTAAGTTTTTAATGCTTCACTATATTCCACTTACTCTACATCTGTACTGTCAAATTGGGTCGACCGAAGCGTTGGATCCCACCCGTCGGCTTTGACCCGTGACGTAAGGCTGTTGTGTGTGATATCACGACGGAGCGGAATTTAGTTTGTGAGAGTGGCGTGTTTGTAGGTGTAGTTTTGGTGCGATCGGTGGTGCTCTCTGGTGGTGTGTTAGGTATGTTTTTGTTTAGTTTGCGAGTGTGGCGTCGTGTGTGAATTTTGGTAAATTGCTTTTCTTATGTTTTGGTAGGTATGGATATGACTGACAGGGTCAACAGTATTCGGTTGACGGCTATGATGGGGGACAGCGCGTTGTCTCTAATAAAATTTCTTCAACTATTCGGACTTTTGGGTGAAGTCGTGAAGTGTTCAGTATGTCGTGAAGAAATAAGGTTTACTTAAAGTTCCGGCGTCTCAGACCAGGGACGGTTGTATGTGGAGATGTCGTAAGGATAACAGGTCAAGGGAAGTGTTTGATCCCAGTGTGGGGCTGTGAATGTTGGTACTGGTATCGGGAGATGTTTTTGAGCTATATAGGTCAAGGGAAGTGTTAGGTCCTAATTCATGGGATCAGGCAAGGGCGTACCCAGGATCTGAACGGGGTGGGGGTGTGGTGTGGTGGGGGGGGGGGGGGGGGGGGGGGGGGGGGGGGCAGGTCATACTAGTCTCTGGAAACAAGGACCAAGGACTCGAGACAACATACAGCACTTCCTATTAAATAAAACAGTAAACCAGTGGAAAAACTGCTTTTAATAAACATTTTAAATACAAGAATGCACTTGTACAATCCGAGAAAACATGCACCATTTCTTACTAAATAAAACAGTAAACTAGTAAAAAACTGCGAATATCTTATGGGAGGGGGGAGAGAGTAGGGCAACTGCCCCCCCCCCCCCCCCCGGCTGGATACGCCCATGTATATGGGTCAAGGGAAGTGTTCGATTCCAGATGATATTGTGTTTAGTGGTATTTCGGGGGTTTTTTGATGTCGGTTTTTTTTCGTCGTTTTGCGTGGTTTTGTATGGGGGTGGGTGCCTAAATTTGTTTATATTTAGTAATCACAATATAGTAGTGGTGAAGAGTAGGCTGAAGTTCAAGACATTAGTCAGGAAGAATCAATACGCTAAGTGGGATACGGAAGTTCTAAGGAATGACGAGATACGTTTGAATTTCTCTAGCGCTATAGATACAGCAATAAGGAATAGCGCAGTAGGCAACACAGTTGAAGAGGAATGGACGTCTCTAAAAAGGGCCATCACAGAAGTTGGGAAGGAAAACATAGGTACAAAGAAGGTAGCTGCGAAGAAACCATGGGTAACAGAAGAAATACTTCAGTTGATTGATGAAAGGAGGAAGTACAAATCAGGAATACAGAAATACAAGTCGCTGAGGAATGAAATAAATAGGAAGTGCAGGGAAGCTAAGACGAAATGGCTGCAGGAAAAATGTGAAGACATCGAAAAAGATATGATTGTCGGAAGGACAGACTCAGCATAGAGGAAAGTCAAAAGAACCTTTGGTGACATTAAAAGCAACGGTGGTAACATTAAGAGTGCAGCGGGAACTCCACTGTTAAATGCAGCGGAGAGAGCAGATAGGTGGAAAGAATACACTGAAAGCCTCTATGAGGGTGAAGATTTGTCTGATGTGATAGAAGAAGAAGCAGGAGTCCATTTAGAAGAGATAGGGGATCCAGTATTAGAATCTGAAGTTAAAAGAGCTTTGGAGGACTTACGGTCAAATAAGGCAGAAGGGATAGATAACATTTCATCAGAATTTCTAAAATCATTAGGGGAAGTGGCAACAAAACGACTGTTCACGTTGGTGTGTAGAATATGAGTGTCTGGCGACATACCATCTGACTTTAGGAAAAGCATCATCCACACAATTCCAAAGATGGCAAGAGCTGACAGGTGCGAGCATTATTGCACAATCAGCTTGCCAGCTCATGCATCGAAGCTGCTTAGAAGAATAATATACAGAAGAATGGAAAAGAAAATTGAGAATGCGCTAGGTGACGACCAGTTTGGCTTTAGGAAAAGTAAAGGCACGAGAGAGGCAATTCTGACATTACGGCTAATAATAGAAGCAAGGCTAAAGAAAAATCAAGACACGTTCATAGGATTTGTCGTCCTGGAAAAAGCCTTCAACAATATAAAATGGTGCAAGCTGTTCAAGATTCTGAAAAAAGTTGGGGTAAGCTATAGGGAGAGACGGGTCATATACAATATGTACAACAACCAAGAGGGAATAATAAGAGTGGACGATCAAGAACGAAGTGCTTGTATTAAGAAGGTAGTAAGACAAGGCTGTAGCCTTTCGCCCCCTACTCTTCAATCTGTACATCGAGGAAGAAATGATGGAAATAAAAGAAAGGTTCAGGAGTGGAATTAAAATACAAGGTGAAAGGATATCAATGATAAGATTCGCTGATGACATTGCTATCCTGAGTGAAAGTGAAGAAGAATTAAATGATCTGCTGAATGGAATGAACAGTCTAATAAGTACACAGTATGGTTTGAGAGTAAATCGGAGAAAGGTGAAGGTAATGAGAAGTAGTAGAAATGAGAACAGCGAGAAACTTAACATCAGATGGTGGTCACGAAGTCAGTGAAGTTAAGGAATTCTGCAACCTAGGCAGTAAAATAACCAATGACGGACGGAGCAAGGAGGGCATCAAAAGCAGACTCGCTATGGCAAAAAAGGCATTTCTGGCCAAGAGAAGTCTACTAATATCAAATACCGGCCTTAATTTGAGGGAGAAATTTCTGAGGATGTACGTCTGGAGTACAGCATTGTATGGTAGTGAAACATGGACTGTGGGAAAACCAGAACAGAAGAGAATCGAAGCATTTGGGATGTGGTGCTATAGACGAATGTGGAAAATTAGGTGGACTGATAAGGTAAGGAATGAGGAGGTTCTACGCAGAATCGGAGAGGAAAGGAATATGTGGAAAACACTGATAAGGAGAAGGGACAGGATGATAGGACATCTGCTAAGACATGTGGGAATGACTTTCATGGTACTAGAGGGAGATGTAGAGGGCAAAAACTGTAGAGGAAGACAGAGATTGGAATACGTCAAGCAAATAATTGAGGACGTAGGTTGCAAGTGCTACTCTGAGATGAAGAGGTTAGCACAGGAAAGGAATTCGTGGCGGGCCGCATCAAACCAGTCAGTAGACTGATGACCAAAAAAAAATATGCGCCATATTGGAATCGTGGTTTATGGTCATTTCCGCTTTGTTTATGACGTCATGGGTTAAAGCAGATGGGCAGGATCGGACGCTTCCATATTTCCATCAAATGATAGGCAGGTGCTGCCAACGCTGTGTTGGAAGAACTTCTGACAGTCGCGTACCTGTGACACCAGTACCAAAGATGCCACAAGTTCTATCCTTCGCAGTGGATCTTGTCTCCTATGCAGCATGTGTCATTACTCACCCACTTCTCTGCAATGTGCATGTCGGTTGCAGATTCAGGGGTCCCGTACATGATGTTTGGGGAACAGGGAGATTTAGGGTAATATTGTTCACAGAAAATGAAACTGAGCTAGTGAGGATCATTTGACCTGTTTCGGGGAAATCTGTTTTGTCCAGTGTCGAGAGGTGGCAAACGCAAAATGATTGGCGACTATTAATCGTCAGCAGTTCAAACGTATGGCAAATGATGGTACCCCTGGGGGAATGGCAGCAAAGGACAGTAAAGGTCACCAGGTGCACTCAGTTTGTATGCCCGAGGACCTCATTCAAAATGCTGAAGATGCTATTCTAGCAGCCATTAAGGGAAGAGGGTGCAACCAACTCCAGATTGTGGTGCACGCTGGAACAGATAATGTCTATCATCTGGGCTCAGAGATCATTCTTGGTCCATTCCAGTGATTGGCGGAGAAGGTTGAGAAGACCAGCCTTACGCATGGCGTTTCAACAAAGCTCACAATTTGTGGGACTGACCCCAGAACTGATCGTGGCCTTGCTGTTAAATTTGGAAGGTAGAAGACTAGATACCGGCGGTATTGAAGCTGTGAGGATGCGTCGTGCGTCATGCTTCGGTAGCTCACACGGTAGAGCAGTTGCCTGCACAAAGCAAAGGCCCCGAATTCAAGTCTCAGCCCGGCACACAATTTTAATCAGGTAGGAAGTTTCATATCAGTACAAATTGTGCTGCAGAGTGAACATTTCATTCTGCATGTGTGATTGTTTGGACAAGACACAATATCAGGGATGGGCATAAAATGGTAGCTGGATCCTTCCATTGCCCACCAGACTCATTTCCTGATGTAACTGAAAACTTTAAAGGAAACCTCAGTTTACTCGTACAGAAGTTCCCCAATCGTAATGTAGTCGTCACTGAAGATTGTAATCATCCAACAATTAATTGCGAAAATTACAGTTTTGTTGGTAGTGGGTGTGATAAGACTTACTGTGAAACATTAATAAATGCCTTCTCTGAAAACTACCTAGAACAGGTAGATACGAACTCCACTCATAATGAAATATATTGGATTTAACGGCAACAAATAGACCTGACCTCTTTGAGGATCTCACAGCAAAAACTGGTATCAGTGATCATGCCGTGGTTGTGGCAATATATGTTCAGTGAAATATATATAAAAAAATCAGTAGTTCCACATCTCAGTGGGGAACTTGAAACTTTCAGCACAGGACAAGAGAATGTAGAGAAATTATCCCTCAAATTTAAAAGAACAGTCGACGATGAACTAAATAGATATGTGCCTTATAGAACAGTTCACCGTAAGAGGGAACCTCCACATTACACAGTCACTTTAAAGAAACTTCTAAAGAAATAGAGGTTACTGAAAGGCTGTTAGTGGCAGCAAAGTTAGTGTCCAGTTCCTAGCAAAGGGACAGGAAGTGAAATTGAGGGTATCAAAAGCTGAATGCTAAATTCCATTTCCAAATATTTCTTTGCAAAGGAAAATCCAGTTTAATCTTTGTTCCCCAGAAAATATGAATGAAATAAGTATTAGTGTCAGTGGTGTTGAGAAACAGTTGAAATCGTTAAAACTGAACAAAGCTCCTGGGCGTAATAGAATCCCTGTCAGATGCTATACCACATTTGCAGCTGAGTTAGCCTCTCTTTTAACTATGATCCATCATAGATCCCTGGAACAAAAAACTGTGGCCTACTCTTGGAAAAAAGTAGAGGTCACACCCGTCTACAAGAAAAGTAATAGAAGTGATCCACAAAACTGTCACCCAATATCCTTGAAGTCTGTCATTGAACATAATGAAGTATCTTGAACAGAATGATCTTCTCAATGCCAACCAGTATGGTACCAGATAAGTCAATTATGTGAAATCCAACTCGTACTTTTCTCGCATAATATACTTGAAAGTTTTGGATCAAGGCAAACATGTAGATTCAGTACTTCTTGATTTTCGAAAAGCATTTGACTCAGTACCACACCTATCCTTGTTGTCAATAGTACGATCGTATGTGGTAGCAAGTGAATTTTGTGACTGGATTGATGACTTTCTGCTAGGGAGGATGAAGCATGTTATCTTGGATGAGAGTTATTGTAAAATGTAGAAGTAGCTTTGGGTGTGCCCCAGGAAAGTATATTGGAACACTTACTGTTTATGTTGTATATTAATGACCTTTCAGATAGTATTACCAGTAACCTCATGCTTTTTGCAGATATCTGTAACAAAGTACTGTCTGAAAGAAACTTCATAAATATTCAGTCAGGTCTAAATAAGATTTATAAGATTTCAAAGTAGTGCAAAGATTGGCAAGTTCCTTTAAATGTTCAGAAATGTAAAATTGTGCACTACACAAAAGAAAAACATGTAGTATCCTGTGACTATAATATCTGTGACTCATTGCGGGATTCAGCCAACTTTCACAAATACCTGGATGTAACATTTTGAATGAAAATGAAATGGAATCATCACTTAGCCTTCGTCATGGGTAAACCAGTTTATTGGTAGAATGCTGGGGACATAGTCAGTCTACAAAGGAGATTGCGTACAAATCACTTATGTGACTGGTTCTAGAATATTGCTCAAGTGTGTGGGATCTGTACCAAATAGGACTAATTGGATATGTAAAGTATACAGAGAATGGCAGCACAAGTAGCCACAGGTTTGTTTGATCTGTAGGAAGTTGTCACAGAGATACTGAAGAAACTAAACTGGCAGACTCTTGAAGATAGACGTAAATTCTCCTGAGAAGGTCTACTAACAAAGTTTCAAGAATTGCCTCTAAATGAAGACTAGGAATATACTACAACCACCTACGCATTGGTCAGTTAGGGATTGTGAGGATTGGATTAGAGTAACTGCGGCAGGCACCGAGTCATTCAATCATACTTTCTGTGCTGTGAATGAATGAAACGGGAAGAAACTCTAATAACTGGTACGATTGATTGAACCCTCTGCCGTGCTCTTCACAGTGGTTTGCAGAACATAGGTGTAGATATACTTCACAAACCACCATGAAGTGCATGACTGGATTATGTCCCACTGTACCAGTTATTAGGGTTTCTTCCCATTCCACTCACGTATGGAGCATGGGAGCAATGATTTTCAAATGCATATGTGTGTGCTGTAATTAATTTAATCTTATCCTCACAATTCCAATGAGGGTTACATGTAGGCTCAGAGGTTGTAGCATATTTTTTGAATCACCATTTAAAGCCAGTTCTTGAAACTTTTAAGCTGAATTTCTCTGGATAGTTTTTGTCTACCTTCAAGAGTCTATCAGTTCAGTTTGTTCAACATCTCAGTAACACTATCCTGTGTATCAAACCAACCTCTGCCCATTTGTGTTGCCCTTTCTCTGTATACATCCAATATTCTTTGTTAGTCCTGTTTGGTAGGGGTCCAACATGCCTGAGCAATATTCTAGGGTGGGTCACATGAGTGATTTACAAGCAATCTGCTTTGTAGTTTGATTGCATTTTTGTAGTGTTCTACCAACAAACAGAAGTAAGCTACCTGCTTTACCCACAAGCCTATGTCATCGTTTCATTTCATGTCCCTATTAAGCGTCACACCCAAATCTTTGTATAAGTTCACAGATTCCATATTGTGGCTCACTAATGTTACATTTGTGGTGCCAATGAGATTGAAACCAGTATCGATCTGAGCATCATCTTTGAACTGAGCAAAACATTATTTTTGTGTGGTTCTGCCATCCAGTTCTGTGTAAGCCTTACTTGTGGGAAGAGGTGAATAACTGAACTCCTGGTTATAAGGTGTTGTTTGGTGTATTTCACCCGAGCATCCACCTCACTGGTGCCCCCGAGTCTTCCGTTTCCGCCGTTTTACTGTGTCCGCGGCCTCCGGGTCGGTTATTTTCACATGTATTACATCAACACAACATGCGAACAATGGCATCGGCCCAACGCCTAACACCGGATTTTGTGATCGACACACATCGTGTTGCGGGCGATGTACACCCACCAGGACTGCAACACGATGTCTCTCACTCGTCGATTACACCAATTTCGCCGGACGTTTTCGTGCCTGCAACAGTAAGTGAGGTTAGGAGTGTGCACGACTCCGGCTATCAGACGCCACATGTGCCCTCCCTCGTCAACGGTGCAGTTACCTCTTACGGATCTCCGTGCAGTGCGGGATCGATGCCAATTTCTGCAAATGCTTCGTCGGATAACCTTCCACCGCCAGGACAACTGTTTGCTACGCCACAATCCGTGCAGTACCACGCGGATGCCTGCCACGTGGCCGGAACTGCTTCGTACACAGGTGAACCTCCTCAGCATCCGACCACACCCGCATCTGCCTCGGTTCAGCTCAGCATCAGCACGTGACTTCCTGCTTAGATACCTTTGGCCTGCAACAGGAACAATGGCTTGTTATCTGTGCCTGACCACCATCTCCGTTTTGCTGCAACGCCTCAGTGTTTTGTCCCATGACATTCACCTTATCCGTACACAATTTTCAGCGAAGTGTCTATGAACAGTGAACATTCACACATTCCGCCCAATGTTTGACATCATTTTCCTCACTGTGCTTCTGGACAGCCCGCACCTCCACAGCCTCCCTGCAACACAGGTGGCTCCGACTCTGATCGCATGTCAAGTTTTCAGCGGACAGGCACGCGGTTTCAAACTTTGAACTTTTTCTCACCTGTCGCCACCACGACGGCTCCAGTCGAGCTTCCACTCCCGTCCTCAGCACATCACCCGCGTCGGCCTTCCGCGTCGCGACGGATCTCACTCAACCGCAATGCGTCATCTTCATGATGCCACCCGACCAGCCGTCGTCGCTATATACCCTGAATACTGCAGCAACAACAGCTTGTTTCAGGCAGTGCCACGACAAATTCAACTCACCCTGTTCTTACGAACATTCTACACACTCGTGCCTCACAATGCAAATTTACCCTTGACATGTGGGTTGGCACCATGGGGAGACTGCTTAATTGGGCCGTACATTCTCGCAGACTGACTCGATGGTTGCACGTATCTCGTATTCCTGCGAGAGGTTCTGTTGGACATGATGTTGCCGTGCATGTTCATTGCCACATTTGATTTCAGCATGATGGTGGCCCAGTACATTTTGAGCAGACAACTGAGGGCACATTTGAAGACAACCTTTCCTGGCCACTGGATTTGTCGTGGAAGGGTGGAAATTATTTTGTGCACTTTAGTGTGTATAGACCTAAATTTTCAGGGCAAGTTATGGTCAAATTTGGGCTATTATTATTTTGGGAAGATATTTTTTTATGTGGTGATAGATTTACATCTGTGTTTATACTGGTTGACAATTATTGAACTATATCAGAAAAAGTTCGTACAGTAAATGATATATGAAAACTATATGAACCCCCCCCCCCCTTCCCTTCCCCACGCACCATGGTCCTTGCCATTGGTGGGGAGGCTTGCGTGCCTCAGCAATACAGACAACCGTACTGCATGTGCAACCACCATGGAGGGGTATCTGTTGAGAAGCCAGACAAACGAGTGGTTCCTGAACAGGGGCAGCAGCATTTTCAGTAGTTGCAGGGGCAACAGTCTGGATGATTGACTGACCTGGCTTTCTAACAATAACCAAAACAGCTTTGCCGTGCTGGTACTGCGAACGGCTGGAAGCGAGCAGAAACTACAGCCATAATTTTTCCCCGAGGGTATGCAGCTTTACTGTATGGTTAAATGATGACATCCTCTTGGGTAAAATGTTCCGGATGTAAAATAGTCCCCCATTCAAATCTCTGGGCGGGTACTACTCACGAGAGTGTCGTTATCAGGAGAAAGAAAACTGGTGTTCTATGTATCAGAGTGTGGGATGTCAGGTCTCTTAATTGGGCAGGTAGGTTAGAAAATTTAAAAAGGGAAATGGCTAGGTTAATGCTATATATAGTGAAAATTAGTGAAATTCGATGGCAGCAGGAATAAGACTTTGGGACACCAGTTTCTAACATTACCATTTTTTAAAATTATATATATATATAATAGAAAGAAACTTCCACATGGGAAAAATATATTAAAAACAAAGATTCCAAGACTTACCAAGCGGGAAAACGCCGGCAGACAGGCACAAGAACAAAACACACAAACACACACACAGAATTACTAGCTTTCGCAACCGATGGTTGCTTCTTCAGGAAGGAGAGGGAAAGACGAAAGGATGTGGGTTTTAAGGGAGAGGGTAAGGAGTCATTCCAATCCCGGGAGCGGAAAGACTTCCCTTAGGGGGAAAAAAAGGACAGGCGTACACTCGCGCGCACGCACACACACGCACGGCGATATTAGTGCTTATTTACCACCCCGTTGCAATTGGGGCTCAGCCGGGATACTAGTGTGCTAGTCAATTAGGCCCAAAGGCTAGTGTAACTATGCGAAGCACGACCCTTTGCGGAAATGTGTGTGTTTCGGTTAATCGCGTGCGCGCTTACGTGCGACGACGCCACACGGCGTGGATCGACCGGAGTGACAGTGACGGGCAGACCTGCAACAAGTGGCCATGACTACACTTCGCAACGCGGCCTCTTCGGCACCGCTGAGACCGACACTGCCCCTCCGGGAAGATAAGTGATTACAGCAGGCACAATTTTTGTTTTTGTTGTTCTTGTTTTCAGTTCTTGTGCTAGCCAGGGCACAAAATTAAAAAAATATCGCTTAGTGATTGCGGGTTGTCAGAGAGGTAGTGAACCACAAAGTCCTCAGAGACAGGAGGAAATCATTATCCCTGTAATGTCTAAAGAATTAATTGCTCTTCTCCAAAATATGAGTAGCGAAATAGGTTCATGTAAAACTGATATGGTTAATAAATTAAGTGCTTTAGACACTAATTTTGGAACTAAATTTAGTTCAGTTTATCAATATTATATATTTCACTTATTCTCTTTGCTTCCCCTTATCATAGTAGAGAAGCACACTAGATTCTGTGGTGTGTTGTTTGTACTAGGCTATTGCCAACACCTCTATCAATTGGGAAGAACTACTTACATGTCTGGTTAATGTTCATGTATATGATTTTTCCTTGTACAAAGGGCATTCAAGAAGTTTTGCTCAGTCGTCTCTAATTTTTTTTATTTTTTGCTGAAGGAGAATGAAATTTTTTTGTAAACATACTTGGAACATTTAGCAATAAGTTGGTATATAAAAGTATTTTATTTTATTTGCAGGTGAACCATAATGGGCCGTGAAGTAGATGTCAGGTTGCGACAATGGTCAGTGGTGGGTTCCTCTACAAGACCGGCGATGACTCTGCCACAGCGATTCACAGGAAGTTGCTCCCTGTTTATGGGGAGGACACAGTGGATTGCAGCAGAATCTAGCGGTGGTTGCAGATGTTTATAGGTCATTTCTCTCTACTGGACAATCCACAACAAGGTAGACTGTCGATGGCAGCGAGTGTTGAGAATAAGGAGACCATTGATCATATCATCCACAATTAACCGGGACCGTTAATGTTTGTCACTGGACAAGCTGCAATGTGCCATCGAGACTACACCGTGACGATGCCAAACCCCATACAGCCCGTATGGTTCCATGAGAAAATCAGCAAAATGTGTTGGAAAATTGTTCCTCGTCCTCCCTACAGTCCGGACTTGGCTCCATCTGATTTTTACCTCTTTGGTCATCTGAAGGCCCACCTGTGTAGTAAAACATTTGATAGTGAGAAAGACCTTACTTCCTGTGTCAAGCAATGGTATAAAAGTCATTCCCCAGAATTTTGCCAAAGTGCATTTATATCATGGAAATAATGTTGGGCCAGATGCATCACAGGCGGTGGAGGCTACATTGAGTAGGAGCAATGAATAGTTAAAAGTTCCATGGATGATCATAAAAAAAATTCATTCTCATTCTGAAAAAATAAAAAAAGATCGAGACGACTGTACAAAACTTTTTTAACACACTTTGTACAAATTATTAATCAATTTGTGTTTCATTTAAATAAAATAAATATAATTATAATTTTTAGGGTGGCATTTATCTTTAGACAGTCAAACTCACCTGAATCCCTTCCCATCATCATTTTTGGAGGGCAACTTTGACTAATTAATTTAATGCATAAATCATATGAGAATCTAGCCATCCCACATAGGGTTTATATTATTGTTGTTGTTGTATTCTGTCCTGAGACTGGTTTGATGCAGCTCTCCATGCTACTCTGTCCTGTGCAAGCTGCTTCATCTCGCAGTACATACTGCAACCTACATCCTTCTGAATCTGCTTAGTGTATTCACCTCTTGGTCTCCCTTTACGAGTTTTACCCTCCACTGTGCATTCCAATACTAAATTAGTGATCCTTGATGCCTCACAATATGCCCTACCAACCGATCCCTTCCTCTAGTCAAGTTGTGCCACAAACTCCTCCCCAATTCTATTCAATACCTCCTCATTAGTTATGTGATCTACCCACCAAATCTTCAGCATGCTTCTGTAGCACCACATTTCGAAAGCTTCTATTCTCTTCTTGTCTAGACTATTTATCGTCCATGTTTCACATCCATATATGGCTACACTCCA
The DNA here is from genome assembly GCF_023897955.1 of Schistocerca gregaria. NCBI lineage: Eukaryota > Metazoa > Arthropoda > Insecta > Orthoptera > Acrididae > Schistocerca > Schistocerca gregaria. The sequence continues at coordinate 107,997,370 of NC_064930.1, read as the reverse complement.
TACAAATACTTTCAGAAACGACTTCCTGACACTTAAATCAATACTCGATGTAAACAAATTTCTCTTCTTCAGAAACGCTTTCCTTGCCATTGCCAGTCTACATTTTCTATCCTCTCTACTTCGACCATCATTTTGCTCTCCAAATAGAAAATACTTTGTCTATTTCCTAATCTAATTCCCTCAGCATTACCCGACTTAATTCGACTACATTCCATTATCCTCATTTTGCTTTTGTTGATGTTGATCTTATACCCTCCTTTCAAGACACTGTTCATTCTGTTCAACTGCTCTTCCTCCGACAGAATTACAATGTTATCGGCAAACCTCAAAGTTTTTATATATTCTCCATGGATTTTAATGCCTACTCTCAATTTTTCTTTTGTTTCCTTTACTGCTTGCAGAATATACAGATTGAATAACATCGGGGAGAGGCTACAACCTTGTCTCACTCCCTTCCCAACCACTGCTTCCCTTTCATGCCCCCTTGATTCTTATAACTGCCATCAGGTTTCTGTACAAATTGTAAATAGCCTTTCGCTCCCTGTATTTTACCCCTGTCACCTTTAGAATTTGAAAGAGAGTATTCCAGTCAACATTGTCAAAAGCTTTCTCTAAGTCTACAAATGCTAGAAACGTAGGTTTGCCTTTCCTTAATATTTCTTCTAAGATAAGTGGTAACGTCAGTATTTCCTCACGTGTTACAATATTTCTACAGAATCCAAACTGATCTTCTCAGAGGTCGGCTTCTACCAGTTTTTCCATTCGTCTGTAAATAATTCGCGTTAGTATTTTGCAGCTGTGACTTATTAAACTGATAGTTCGGTAATTTTCACATCTGTCAACACCTGCTTTCTTTGGGATTGGGGTTATTATATTCTTCCTGGAGTCTGAGGGTATTTCGGCTGTCTCATACATCTTGCTCACCAGATGGCAGAGTTTTCTCAGAACTGGCTCTCCCAAGGCCATCAGTAGTTCTAATGGAAAAACTCTTCACTCAGTATCATATCACCCATTTCATCCTCATCTATATCCTCTTCCATTTCTATAATATTGCCCTGAAGTACATCACCCTTGTGTAGACACTCTATATACTCCTTCCACCTTTCTGCTTTCCCTTCTTTGCTTAGAACTGGGTTTCTATCTGAACTCTTGATATTCCCGCAAGTGGTTCTCCTTTCTCCAAGGGTCTCTTTAATTTTCCTGTAGGCAGTAACTATCTTACCTCTAGTGAGATAAGCCTCTACATCCTTACATTTGTCCTTTAGCCATCCCTGCTTAGCCATTTTGCACTTCCTGTCGATCTCATTTTTGAGACGTTTGTATTCCCTTTTGCCTGCTTCATTTACTGCATTTTTATATTTTCTTCTTTTGTCAATTAAATTCAATATTTCTTCTGTCACCCAATGATTTCTGCTAGCCCTCATCTTTTTACCTATTTGATCCTCTGCTGTCTTCATTACTTCATCCTTCTTCTACTGTATTTCTTTCCCCCTTTTTCTTGTCAATTATTCCCTTATGCTTTCCCTGAAACTCTGTACAACCTTATATCTCGACAATTATAAGATTGCGTTTTACACCTTGTACAGATTTAATACATACCCACTCGGTTGTGCTTTGCATAACATCGTGATGATTCCCTCTGACTTGCAGATCGGTTAAGGGTTCCACGACAGCAAACACGGGGCTAGTTTCCAGTGCCTTGTGAGAATTACGGAATTCCAAGGTGCAGTTAATAAAGGTGAGTGATTCCTCAATGGTTGTCAAATTAAAATGCTCTTAAACACTGATGATGGGCATCATAAATAAAATCCATATGCTGAGAAAGTGTGGGTGCAGGAGTACCTTCACAAAATGACCGCAAGATCACAGTTCACTTTGTTTTGTGCCTGCCGGCACTTCCAGCTTAATCCACGTGCCAGAAACTGTCTCAAACTAGTAAGTGGCCTGTTAACAGTTCAGTGTCATATTTGGCCCTCAGATGTATAGCATGCCATCTGCCATGATACCTATAGCCACAGCAGATCCTCTGCATCACGATTCTGGAGCACCATCTGATCCAGCTGTCAGTACTCGTTATCGAATTTTGCATGTGTTTCTGCCAAAATAACTGTACAAATACTAACAAAGAGATAGAGGGGCTGGCCAGTACTTAGCTCAGTACAGCTGATAGATACACAAAACAGAATAGAAAATTTACGTATCCTAGCGTTTGGAACTTCTTCAGAGAGGAGAGAGGGGAAAAAAGGGGAAGAAGGGAAAGTGGACTCAGTTACTCACTGTAACAGTCCTTTGACTACCGCGCCTCCGCCAGAGCAAAGATGTGATTTACCATCATGCATGCAGAAGAGCACTGCGCCACCAACAGATTTTCATAAGTAATTTTGATCTTATGTTACTGTTGTTTAGGTGTGTGTTTTAACAACTAATTAATTACTCTCTTGTTATCTTGTCTTCATACGTTTAAGACGTGTATTTTTTGGCGCTGATGGTAAAGAATGTTTTTTAGTGGAAATTAAAACTATATTATGAAACGAACACATGTCGTCTTCAAGTTATTCCAGTAGTGATTCACACTGGTTATCGCCAAATTTATAAATTAATCCAGAGAGTGAGAACTTCAAGAAATTTTCATCATACGGAGGACAAGATGACCAGGAAATAATGAAATAAAGGACATCCTACAAGAAAATCAAGAAGTATTCCAGATGCAGCCACAAAGACTAGAGTATAATAGATACTAAGTTTCTGACAGAATTATAAGGTAAATTTCAGCTTATTTCTGATGCTATTTCCTTACAGTTGCTTTTTGTAGTGTTGGCAACCCGGTCTGCCAATCACGGTCAAGTTACAGCACTATCTCAATCAGTAATACGAAGTCCGCCTTATCAGTAACTTATTCCATCAAAATTCAAACCACAATCAGATTTTATATTTTGTATTTTCACAGTAGTAACCCAAGGAAACACTACATCACAACCCAGGTTATGAAGCAACAGGGGAAAGGTAAACAGAGAGGGTAGCAAAGATGGAGGCATGGGTGTCAGGAGAAAGCCAAAGATATTGTACTGTATGTGCTGTGCCAGCTTCAAACCAAAGAGGACTCATAAGTAAAGAGGTATATAGTATAAAGAGAATCAGCTGTACTGAGCTGAGTTAAGTATGGCCAGCCCCTCTATCTCTTTGTTAGTATTTGTTTCACATCTTTATATGAGATTTTCCATTAATCATTTAAAATTACTGTACACATTGCTGTGCAAATCCAGTGAGCACTTCTCCCACTTATTGGTAAGTTACGTTTTCATTCTTACCCTATACCTACTGACCTCTATGACAGCTTCATTTGACTAATCATTTTAATTGCTTTAACAAATTATACCCGGTTCTTGACTGACTGCATTCTTTCATTGTAGGAACTTCCGCTCCCACATTTTCTCAGCTTACATATCTTGTTTAGGATTCCCACTGTGGGTGTCAAACAGCTTTTTAATTTCCAGAATGAAATTTTCACTCTGCAGTGGAGTGTGCGCTGATTTTGAAACTTCCTGGCAGATTAAAACTGTGTGCCGGATCGAGACTCAAACTTGGGACCTTTCGCCGGCAAGTGCTCTACCAACTGAGCTACCCAAGCACAACTCAGGACCCGTCCTCACAACTTTATTTCTGCCAGTACCTCATCTCTAACCTTCCAAACTTCACAGAAGTTCTCATGCAAAACTTGCAGGACTAGCACTACTGGAAGAAAGCCTTTTAGTTTGATGACAATTGTTGAGGGATCACTAACTCTTGTTCATAACTACACCTCATCACTGTGAAGTGATTACTTGCAAGTAACGAATATGAAAACTGACGATCAAGCAGTACAGTGTCATATTATTGCATTTGTGATGAAATATTTTTAAACTTTATTTAACAATACCTACACAGAATAGCAGTTTTGGTAAGTTTTCTTAGCTATTTTTTTAAAAAAAATCATTTTTATGCAAAGATTGTAATTTTTTATACACTGTTTGGGGGTCTTTGAATGGAATACAATACGCAGCTGATGTAGACATGTAGACTTTTATTTGTTTTAATTCTAATTTGCAAATAACACCTTGTACAATTTTATTGCACAAAAGTTCCAATTCTCTCAGTCATGTATTATTTTAGATGTAGTTTGTGGTAACTGAAATATGTAATTCATGTCATGAAATGATTCAGTACTTGCCTCACTGTTGGGGGTAAATAACAATACATTCTGAGGAACGGCCTAGCCACATGTCCTGTTTCCACAAGATACAGATTAACAGTCTTTCTTTCTTTCTTTCTTTCTTTCTATCTTTTTATTTTTTTTAATTTTTTGAGTCCATACTCAAAGATTCATTGCACACTAAAGAGTTTCTGGCTGTCCAGCTGTGCTTCACTTTACTTCAAGTACTTTTTGAATCATATTTACATTTAGGGTATTTACATACATTACTGAGCTCCTCAGAATAAAAGCAGGCACAAATTAGTTAGAGAAAAAAAACAGTGAGGCACATATAACAGTACAAAATGTAATGGACGCTGTCCCTCCACCTCTCTCTGATGCAGCTTAATTTGTGCACTTTTTAAAAATCGCTCGATATTATGCCTCACCCTGGATCACCTTCTACATTACAGTGTAAATACAAAGATCCAAAACTTTAAAAGAATTAACACAATATTATTGTATTAATAACTTCACTACAAAATAAATTTTCTTATTCATGGAGTTTCCTATCTTACCTACAAATTACAGAGTGATTACAGTCATGTCATGTTTGCAAATATATTAGAGAAAGAAAGCTATGAAAAGCTGTTGAGGTGGAACATGTAGCAGCAGTACACGACACACCAGGGGGATAAGGCACTTCCCTATATCTTCTTGCCAATGAATGATACTCTTAATGGAAGTTATTTATACAGTAAGAAAATCTATATGTATTATAACATATTGCTAAGTGACTAAAATATATATAGAATCACTTTGTGTTGCACTTTCATACCTTTCTGAATGAAAGAGCAGGACCTGTGAATTCTTGAATTTTAGCTTGTCTTTCTCCCAGTTCTTGGAATGTGGCAAGACGTGGCACATGTACGTTTTAGGCAATGGGTAGACAATGGCGACAGGAGGTTCCCAACCAGTAACTCCCATGGGCTACATTCACACGAGTAAGCTGCTTTGGGTACCTGTTAAACCAGAGTACTTAAAAAGTTCCTTTCAAGGCAGTGCCAGCCTCATGAGTTCCTGAGAGAATTTAACAAAAACCGACAGTACAACAAAAAACCAGTCCAAAGTTGCAAGTTTTACTTCTTTTTTATTCAGTCAATGACTAGTTTTGAGCCGAGACTCATTTTGAAGTCATTGTTGATGACGAGGTTCCATACTCCGAGGAGCAAAGGGGACGATGCGGGAGACCGGCACCGCTGTACTAGACAAGGTCCCAGAGGAGGTGGTTTGCCACTGCCTTCCTCCAACCATAATGGGGATGAATGATGATTATGATGAAGACGACACAACAACACTCAGTCGTCTCGAGGCAGGAAAAATCCCTGACCCAGCCAGGAATCTAACCCGGGATCCCATGCGTGGGAAACGAGAATGCCTATAATTTTTATAGCCATTTATAGCATAAACGAATTTCACATAGACCTATAATTTATAGGCCACCCCCTGTGTTTCTCTCTGTATGAGAGGGCCAATTTTAGGAACCACAGTAAGGACTTTGATGAGAGTTTTCACTAATACATAGAAAATAGGCTCATTTTCCGGCTGACTGACTAAATAAGCACATTTTGTGTAAATATGAATTGCGGATAACTCCATCACAAATATGTACATTTTTCATAAACTAATAGACTGATTATGCAGGCTTCCCAACAACTGATACATCAAATAAATAAGTTCTGGCAAGTGATTGGCTGTGTACTTTACTAACTGAAAACTATTACTGGTACCAGCCATGTATAAAATTATCAAACAGTAGATACATGTTTTGTTTAACTTTTAAGTTGTATGTTGGTCTTGAACACTATGTGATCAAAAGTATCCAGACACCTGAGTGAAAATAATTACATGTTGGTAGCACCCTCCATCGGCAATGCTGGAATTCAGTATGGTGTTGGCCCACCCTTAGCCTCGATTACAGCTTCCAATTTCACAGGCATATGTTCGACCGGGTGCTGGAAGGTTTCTTGGCGAATGGCAGCCCATTCTTCACAGAGTGCTGCACTGAGGAGAGGTATCGATGTCAGTCGGTGAGGTCTGGCACGAAGTCGGCATTCTACAGGATTCAGGTCAGGACTCTGTGGAGGCCAGTCCATTACATGGATGTTATTGTCGTGTAACCACTCCACCACAGGACGTGCATTATGAACAGCTGCTCGATTGTGTTGAAAGATGCAGTTGCCGTCCCCAAATTGCTCTTCAACAGTGGGAAGCAACAAGGTACTTAAAACATCAATGTAGGCCTGTGCTGTGATAGTGCCACACAAAACAACAAGGGGTGCAAGCACCCTCCATGTAAAGCACGACCACACCGTGACACCACCGCCTCCGAATTTTACTGTTGGCGCTAAACACGCTGGCAGATGACATTCACCGCTGGCAGATGACATTCACCGGGCATTCGCCACACCCACACGCTGCCGTCAGATCGCCACATTGTATACTGTCATTCGTCACTCCACACAACACTTTTCCACATTTGAATCGTCCAATGTTTACACTCCTTACACTGAGCAAATCAACATTTGTCATTTACTGACGTGATGTGTGGCTTACGAGCAGACGCTTGACTACAAAATCAAAGTTTTCTCACTTCCCACCTAACTGTCATAGTACTTGCAGTGGATCCTGATGCAGTTTGGAATTCTTGTGTGATGGTGTGGATATATCGCTGCCTATTACACATTACGACCCTCTTCAACTGTTGGCAGAAACTGTCAGTCAACAGACGAGTTCAGCCTGTATGCTTGTGTTCTGTACGTGTCCCTTCACATTTCCAGTTCACTATCGCACCCTCCTTTCAAGACACTGTCCATTCCGTTCAACTGCTCTTCCAAGTCCTTTGCTGTCTCTGACAGAATTACAATGTCATCGGCGAACCTCAAAGTTTTTATTTCTTCTCCATCGATTTTAATACCTACTCTGAATTTTTCTTTTGTTTCCTTCACTGCTTGCTGAGTATACAGATTGAATAACATCGGGGAGAGGCTACATCCCTGTCTCACTCCCTTCCCCACCACTGCTTCCCTTTCATGCTCCTCGACTCTTTCAGCTGCCATCTGGTTTCTGTACAAATTGTAAATAGCCTTTCGCTCTCTGTATTTTACCCCTGCGACCTTCAGAAGGTGAAAGAGAGTATTCCATTCAACATTGTCAATAGCTTTCTCCAAGACTACCAATGCTAGAAACATAGGTTTGCCTTTCCTTAACCTATTTTCTAAGATAAGTTGTTGTATTAGTATTGCCTCATGTGTTCCAACATTTCTACGGAATCCAAACTGTTCTTCCTTGATGTTGGCTTTTACCAGTTTTTCCATTCGACTGTAAATAATTCGCGTTGGTATTTTGGTGGCTTATTAAACTGATAGTTCGGTAATTTTCACATCTGTCTACGCCTGCTTTCTTTGGTATTGGAATTACTATATTCTTCTTGAAGTCTGAGGGAATTTCCCCTGTCTTGTACATCTGCCTTACCAGATGGTAAAGTTTTGTCAGGACTGGACCTCCCAGGGCCGTCAGTAGTTCCAGGGGCCTTGTTTCGACTCAGATCTTTGAGTGCTCTGTCAAACTCTTCATATAGTATCGTATCTTCCATTTCATCTTCATATATATCCTCTTCCGTTTCCATGATATTGTCCTCAAGTACATCGCCCTTGTATAGACCCTCTGTATACTCCTTCCACCTTTCTGCTTTCCCTTCTTTGCTTAGAACTGGGTTTCCATTTGAGCTCTTGATATTCATACAAGTGGTTCTCTTTTCTCCAAAGGTCTCTTTAATTTTCCTGTAGGCAGTATCTATCTTAATCCTAGTGATATATGCCTCTACATCCTTACCTTCGTCCTCTAGCGATCCCTGCTTAGCCGTTTGCACTTCCTGTTGATCTCATTTTTGAGACATTTGTATTCATTTTTGCCTGCTTCATTTACTGCATTTTTGTATTTTCTCCTTTCATCAATTAAATTCAATATCTCTTCTGTTAGTCAAGGATTTCTATTATCCCTTGTCTTTTTACCGACTTGATCCTCTGCTGCCTTCACTATTTCGTCTCTAAAAGCTACCCATTCTTCTTCCACTGTATTTATTTCCCCCATTCCTGTACGTTAGGATAGTGGCAGATAATTTTGCATTAATGGGCTATGGCAACAGACGACCAGAACAAGTACCTTTGCTAACAGCACTTCATTGCCTGCAGTGGCTCATGTGGGCTCGTGACCGTATCGCTCGTCCCTAGATGACTGAGAAACCGTGTTCTGGTTAGAGGAGTCCCGGTTCAAGTTGGTACGAGCTGATGGTAAGGTTCGAGTGTGGCACAGACCTCACAAAGCCGTGCACCCATGTTGTCAATAAGTCACTGTGCAAGCTGGTGGTGGCTCCACAATCGAGTGGGCTGTGTTCACACGGAATAGACTGCATCTGCTGGTCCAACTGAACCGATCGTTGACTGGGAACAGTTGTGTTCGACTACTTGTAGACCGTCTGCAGCCATTCGTGGACTTCATGTTCTGAAACGACACTGGAATTTTTATGGATGACAATGTTCCGTGTCACCAGGCCACTCCTGTTTGTGAATGGTTTGAAGAGCATTCTGGACAATTTGGGTGAACGATCTGGCCACCTAAGTCGTCTGACAAGAATCCCATCGAACATTTACAGGACGTAATAGAAAAACTGGTAGAAGCCGACCTCAGGAAAGATCAGTTTGGGTTCCGTAGTAATGTTGGAATGTGTGAGGCAATACTGACACTACGACTTACCTTAGAAGAAAGATTAAGGAAAGGCAAACCAAAGTTTCTAGCATTTTTAGACTTAGAGAAAGCTTTTGACAATGTTAACTGGAATACTCTCTTTCAAATTCTGAAAGTGGCAGGGGTAAAATACAGGGAGCTAAAGGCTATTTACAATTTGTACAGAAGCCAGATGGCAGTTATAAGGGTCGAGGGACATGAAAGGGAAGAAGTAGTGGGGAAGGGCATGAGACAGGGATGTAGCCTCTCCCCGATGTTATTCAATCTGTATATTGAGCAAGCGGTGAAGGAAACAAAAGAAAAGTTCGAAGTAGGTATTAAAATCCATGGAGAAGAAATAAAAACTTTGAGGTTCGCCGATGACATTGTAATTCTGTCAGAGACAGCAAAGGACTTGGAAGAGCAATTGAATGGAATGGACAGTGTCTTGAAAGGAGGATATAAGATGAACATCAACAAAAGCATAACGAGGATAATGGAATGTAGTCGAACTAAGTCGTGTGATACTGAGGGAATTAGATTAGGAAATGAGACACTTAAGGTAGTAAAGGAGTTTTGCTATTTGGGGAGCAAAATAACTGATCATGGTCGAAGTAGAGAGGATATAAAATGTAGACTGGCAATGGCAAGGAAAGCGTTTTCTGAAAAAGAGAAATTTGTTAACATCAAGTATAGATTTAAGTGTCAGGAAGTCGTTTCTGAAAGTATTTGTATGGAGTGTAGCAATGTATGGAAGTGAAACGTGGACGATAAATAGTTTGGACAAGAAGAGAATAGAAGCTTTCGAAGTGTGGAGCTACAGAAGAATACTGAAGATTAGATGGGTAGATCGCATAACTAACGAGAAGATATTGAATGGAATTGAGGAGAAGAGCAGTTTGTGGCACAACTTGACTAGAAGAAGGGACCGGTTGGTAGGACATGTTCTGAGGCATCAAGGGATCACCAATTTAGCTTTGGAAGGTAGCGTGGAGGGTAAAAATTGTAGAGGGAGACCAAGAGATGAATACACTAAGCAGATTCAGAAGGACGTAGGCTGCAGTACGTACTGGGAGATGAAGGAGCTTGCGCAGGATAGAGTAGCAAGGAGAGCTGCGTCAAACCAGTCTCTGGACTGAAGACCACAACAGCAACATGTCATTACAGCCTTAGTGATCAAGTCTGGAAGATCAGTGTGGGATGTACACGGTCAAGCTGCTTTTCTAGACACATAACAGTCTCACTTTGACATGGCTCACCTGCAATAGCCCTGTTCCTCAGTAGCTGTGCTGCTGCTGCTATCTTGCTGTAATTTGGGGGAAAAACAGGTTCAAAATGATGGACATCACACTGCATCGGTCAGCTTGGCCCTTTTTCTATATTTAATGGCATATACGTTCTGACAAAGATAATTTATACAAGTTTTACATCACAAGCATGAATTCACATTCACGTAGTGAACATAATTCTGAAGTAGAAGCGATACACAGAAAAATCTGTTTGGCTACTCACTACACGATAAAGTTGCCAAAATGAATTATTTCAGTAAAGATCAAACAATGGAAAATCCAGGATGGAATGTGACAATACCAGAGTAGGAAAGTTGCTACTCGCCACATAGCGGAGCTGCAGAGTTGCACTATAGGCACAACGAAAATATTCACACAATTGTAATTTCCAGCCATTAACACCTTTGTCACCAGTGGATGTACATAAAAACACACACACACACACACACACACACACACACACACACACACACACACACACACACACTCACGCAAACTTGCACACATGTCTGCAGTCTCAGAGAGCTGAAACTACACTGCGAGCAGCAGCACCAGTGCATGCTGGGAGTGGCAACTGGGTGGGGGTAAGGAGGAGGCTGGGGCGGGGAGGGGGAGGGATAGTATGGTGGGGGTGGCGGACAGTGAAGTGTTGCAGTTTAGATGGAGGGCAGGAGAGAAGGTGTGGAGGGGGAAGGGGGTAAGTAGCAGAAAGGAGAGAAATAAAAATACTGGGTGTGGCGGTGAAATGGCGGCTGTGTAGTGCTGGAATGGAATCAGGGACGGGGCTGGTTGAGTGAGGACAGTGACTAACGAAGGTGTTGGCCCACCCTTAGCCTTGATCACAGCTTCCACTCTCACAGGCATACATTCACTCAGCTGCTGTCAGGCTTCTTGGGGAACGGCAGCCCATTCTTCACAAAGTGCTGCAGTAAAGAGAGGTATTGATGTCGGTCGCTGAGGCCTGGCATGAAGTTGACGTTTCAAAACATCCCAAAGGTGTTCTGTAGGATTCACGTCAGGACTCTGTGCAGGCCAGTCCATCACAGGGATGTTACTGTCGCATAACCACTTTGCCACAGGCCATGCATTATGAACAGATTCTCAATTGTGTCAAAAGATGCAATCGCCATCCCGGAAGCAAGAAGGTGTTTAAAACATCGATGTAGGTCTGTGCTGTGATAGTACCATGCAAAATAAGAAGAGGTGCAGGCCACCTCCATGAAGAACACGACCACAACTTAACACCACCGCCTCTGAATTTTACTGTTGGCACTACACACGCTGGCAGACAACGTTCACCGCCCATTCAACATACCCACACCGTGCCATCGGATCACCACACTGTGTACTGTGATTTGTGACGCCACACAACGTTTTTCTGCTGTTCAATCATCCAATTTTTACGCCTCTCACACCAAGTGAGGTGTCATTTTGCATTTACCGGCACGATGTGTGGCTTTTGAACAGCCGCTCGACCATGAAATCCAGGTTTTCTCACCTCCCACCTAACTCTCATAGTACTTGCTTTGAGTCCTGATGCAGTTTGGAATTCCTGTGTGACAGTCTGGATAGATGTCTGCCTATTACACATTACGACCCTCTTCAACTGTCAGCGATCTCTGTCAGTCAACAGAGGAGGCCAGCCTATATGCTTTTGTGTACGTATCCCTTCATGTTTCCACTTCCCTATCACATCAGAAGCAGTGGACCTAGAGACATTTAGGAGTGTGGAAGTGTCACGTACAGATGTATGACACTAGTGACACCCAATCACCTGACCACATTAGAAGTCTGTGACTTCCACAGAGTGCCCCATTCTGCTCTCTCATAAGGTCTAATGACTACTGAGTTTGCAGATATGGTGTACCTGTTAGTAGGTGACAACACAATCCACCTAATAGGAAAAACGTTTGTTTTCAGGGCTGTCCTGATGCTTTTATTCACATAGTGTATGTTGATTAGAATAGGAAATGAGATGCTTAAAGTAGTAAATGAGTTTTGCTATTTGGGGAGCAAAGTAACTGATGATGGTCGAAGTGGAGAGGATATAAAATGTAGACTGGCAATGGCAAGGAAAGCATTTCTGATGAAGAGAAATTTGTTAACATCGCGTATAGATTTAAGTGTCAGGAAGTTGTTTCTGAAAGTATTTGTACAGAGTGTAGCCACGTATGGAAGTGAAATATGGACGATAAATAGTTTGGCCAAGAAGAGAATAGAAGCTTTCGAAATGTGGTGTTACAGAAGAATGCTGAAGATTAGATGGGTAGATCACATAACTAATGAGGAGGTATTGAATAGAATTGGGGAGAAGAGGGGTTTGTGGCACAACTTGACTAGAAGAATGGATCGATTGGTAGGACATGTTCTGAGGCACCAAGGGATCAGCAATTTGGTACTGGAGGGCAGCGTGGAGGGTAAAAATCGCAGAGGGAGACCAAGAGATGAATACACTAAGCAGATTCCGAATGATGTAGGTTGCAGTAGGTACTGGAAGATGAAGAAAGCTTGCACAGGATAGAGTAGCATGGAGAGCTGCAACAAACCAGTCTCAGGACTGAAGACCACAACAACAACAACAACAACAACAACAACAGTGTATGTTGCTAGGCACATACATTCTACACACCAACATGAAGTCATTTTGTTGGCACTTCCCCCAGAACCTTTACAAATTCTATTAAATTTTTATCTACCGTTTCTGCCTCATTTGATGTGAGGTCCTCCAAAGCTATTTTCAATTCTGATTCTGGTACTCGATACCCTGCATCTTCTAAATTGACATGTTTCTTTCTCCTTCACATGATACAAATCTTCCTCCTCATAGAGGCTTTCAATGTACTCTTTCCATCTATCTGCTCTCTCCTCTGCATTTACAGTGGAAGTCCCATCACACACTTCATATTACTTAACTAAATCTCCACCCTTGCTTTTAGTACCACCAAAGGTTGTTTTGACTTTCCTGTATGCTGAGTCAGTCCTTCTGACACTCATTTCTTTTTCGATTTGTTCACATTTTTCATGCAGCCATTTTCCCTTAGCGTCCCTGCACTTCCTATTAATTTCGTTCCTCAGTGACTTGTATTTCACCATCGACTGAAGTATTTTTCTGATACCCTTGGTCTCTTCGCAGTTATCGCCTTTGTACCTATGTTTTTTCCCAACTTCTGTGATTGCCCTTTTTAGAGATGTGCATTCCTCTACAACTGTACTGCCTACTGAGCTATTCCTTACTGCTGTATGTATAGCCTCAGAGAACTTCAAGCATACAGACTCCAAATGAAGTTTCAAATGTTGAAGCTACGAAGACAGATTTTTGTAGTTGTACATAAAAACTGCAACACGGTGTCGAAATTAATACAGAACGAGATTTGGTAGTTGAAAAGCAGGAGATTTTAGTGCCTGTTTGCCTGGAGTATGCAGCGCTTTTCCAAGAGTGTTCAAATTTACCCGTAGCTCATCTGGTTCAGTGTCGTATACATACAGGAAATGCAGCATCGATCACTCAGAGACCTTACAGAATACCGTTCAGTCAAAGAGAGCCGATAGAAATGGCTAAAGAACAACTTGTAGCTGGAATTATAGGACTAAGAGATCCTGCCTGATTGTCATTTTTGAAAATAAATCTGTTTCTGGAAAACCACAGTTCCGCTTTAGTGTGGATCACCATGTTCTGAATGAATCACACCATATATTTACTCCTTACAAAACCTGGTAGAAAATCTGGATTAATTGGGGAAAATGTCTCATTTTTTGGTTTTTGATCAGCTGACAGTGCATCTAGATGATCAAGCCAAAATGTGATTTGTGATGGCCACAAGAGTGTATAAATACTTGCCTATGTGTTGCACCAGCTACATTTCAGTGTCTGATGGACTCAATTTTACTAGGGCTCACACAAACACAGGCTCTTGTATAACTCAACAAAGTGATGATATCTGATGGAAACATGTAGCACCATACTGGGAGATTTCAAGCAGATTTCGAGTGCATAAGAAGTGCAAATGTATCTTTATCAATAGATAAATGTCATTTTGCGCAAAGTCATGTGCACTACCTTTGACATGTTATAACCAGTGAAATTGTCCTCCCTGATGCAAAATTAATTGAAGGAGTAAAAAACTTTCCTGGACCACAGAATTTAATGGAATTACACTCATTCTTGGGATTGGCAAATTTCTATAGACATTTCATAGCTGGTTATGCAAATATACCACATCCAATGACACAGCTATTGAAAAAAGGAACTACATTTAATTGAAATTGCAATGAAATCCAGACCTTTAGCTGCTGGCAGCCATTGATAAATATCAACGGGGACATTTGAAATGTGTGCCCCGACCAGGACTCGAACCAGGGATCTTCTGCTTACATGGCAGATGCTCTATCCGTCTGAGCCGCCGAGGACACAGAGGATAGTGTGACTGCAGGGACTTATCTCTAGCACTCTCCCTTTAAGACCAACATTCCCAACTTACTGTCCACACACTACATTTGTAGTGCTCCTGCCACCATATTCATTACTCGTGGCAGACTGACTGCCGATTCCCGTAAGAGTTTGGGCAATGTGAGTTCATCCGCACTGAAGATCATTGGACTGTAAGCCTTATCTATATGAAGATGGTATCTGTTCTTTCAGAATTGTCCGAAATTGTTATTTCGGACATTTCCGAAAGAACCGATACCATCTTCATATTCATCTACATTTAATTGGTTGGAAGAATGCAAAACTTAAAATTGCCCTAAGCACAGCTGCCATGTTAGCCTATACAGATTTCAGCAAGCCATTCATTCATTCATTCATTCATTCAACAGATGTTTCAAATTTTGCTTTTGATGCTATTTTGTCTTAAGAAGTTGGCAGCCACACTCAATATCATTTGCTTCCAGATGATTAAGCAAAGCTGAATGGAATGATACTACAACAGAAAAAGAGCTTAATTAGACTTATATTAATACCTTCAGCTACTGACTGGTGTTGATATATACCAATGGGAACAGGTAAAAATGTGTGCCCAGACCGGGACTCAAACCCTCGATCTCCCACTTACATGGCAGGCGCTCTATCCATCTGAGCCACCGAGGACACAGAGGGTAGTGCACCTGCAGGTACTTAAGGCCCGTCCGCACGCAACGACCTGTCTGTGCAAATGTCTGCAGGGACTATCTCACCCTGCAAGACCCACATTCTCACCTTGTATGTCCACACACTACATTCGTAGTGTCCCACCCCAGCACACTCATTACTTGTGGAAGACATTCTTACCGAGTCCTGTAAGAGTTCGGGGAATATGCGTTCATCCGCACAGAAGAAGGAGGTCATGGCCACTATTGCCAGAACTATATACACTACTGGCCATTAAAATTGCTACACCAAGAAGAAATGCAGACGATAAACGGGTATTTATTGGACAAATATATTACACTAGAACTGACATGTGATTACATTTTCATGCAATTTGAGTGCAAAGATCTTGAGAAATGAGTACGCAGAAAAACCACCTCTGGCCGTAATAACAGCCTCGATACGCCTGGGCAATGAGTCAAACAGAGCTTGGATGGTGTGTACAGGTACAGCTGCCCGTGCAGCTTTAACACGATACCACAATTCATCAAGAGTAGTGACTGGCGTATTGTGATGAGGCAGTTGCTCAGCCACCATTGACCAGATGTTTTTAATTGGTGAGAGATCTGGAGAATGTGCTGGCCAGGACAGCAGTCGAACATTTTCTGTATCCAGAAAGGCCCGTACAGGACCTGCAACATGCGGTCGTGCATTATCCTGCTGAAATGTAGGGTTTCACAGGGATCGAATGAAGGGTAGAGCCACGGGTCGTAACACATCTGAAATGTAACGACCGAGACATGTAACCGATGGCACCCCACACCGTCACGCTGGGTGATAAGCTAGTATGGTGATGACGAATACACGCTTCCAATGTGCGTTCACCACGATGTCGCCAAACACGGATGCGACCATTATGATGCTGTAAACAGAAGCTGGATTCATCCGAAAAAATGCACCCAGGTTCGTCATCAAGCACACCATCGCAGGCGCTCCTCTCTGTGATGCAGCGTTAAGGATAACCGCAGCCACGGTCTCCGAGCAGATAGTCTGTGCTGCTGCTGCTAATGTCGAACTGTTCGTGCAGATGGTTGTCCTCTTGCAAACGTCCCCATCTGTTGACTCAGGGATCAAGACGTGGCTGTACGATCTGTTACAGCTGTGCAGATAAGATGCCTGACATCTCGACTGCTAGTGATATGAGGCCGTCGGGATTCTGTACATCGTTCTGTATTACCCTCCTGAACCCACCGATTCCATATTCTGCTAACAGTCATTGGATCTCTACCAACCAGATCTAAGAGGTGTTGTCACATCACTTTAATGCTCCAACTGCCTCTTCGTTTAAATATTGTTCATGCCAGTCGTGTACAGCCATTTCTGGGCAAACTTCCTGAAGCATCGACCAAGGGTCGTCCAGCTGTTCCTAAATCCAGGAAATGAGCATCATGAGATTGCAGTCCAGACTTTGAGACTAATGTATGCCACACTCCAAATGACCCAGTCCGAGACACGCGCGCAATCTTCACACGTGTGTAGCATGAGTAACTAAAGCATGCGTTTACTTCTCACCCCTGTGCATATGTGAATGCATTACGAAAATATAGATTGCAGCTACTACACAAAGAGCACAAGTGTAACTGAATCTCATTCCACAAGATATGCATTTCTATTATGCTCATTGTTTCAATATAGTGTTTAGAACTAATTAACCATATTACTGTAATTCTAATTTTTGCAATGACAATGTGTTCCATTAATGCTATAGTAATAGTACCACAGGCAACAGGTGTGTAGTTTGAACCACATTTGGAGATGGTAGTTTCAAAAAATAATGCTAAACGTTTACTTAGTACAGTCTGAGTGAGGTTCAACAACAATTCAGTTCAGTTACGAAGCAGATTGATTTAACTCGTTCAGTCAAAGGTAATGACATGGTTTTTGAAATGGGAACATTCTGGTGTAACAATTGCATCACTTAAAAAAGGAAGGTAGCAGCCATATTGGCTAATTATGAACAAGAGATTAACTGTTTCTTAAACCTTTTTGCCAAACAAAACCTCGATTATATACAAATGTGCTCGCTTTGGAGGAAGTGTCCTTCATACTGTATTTGATACTTTAACCAGCCGAGATCTGTTGGACATTAAAGATAAAATTTTAGCCTTTGAACAACAGTCTAGTACAAATTCAATCAACCTCTCTAGTGAAATAATTATATTAAGGGATATGTAAAGAACCATTACTAACCACACAATTTTTATTCAAAAGATTGTAATGCAATTTATTGCACATTTCAACACAATTAATGATGAGACATATGCAACCATCCAGGAGTTGTTTGAAGGATTAAATGCTGTGAGTGCCCATTTAGATTTAAACACTCTGTTGCTAACAATTACTAGCAGTATATCAAATGCTAAATTTGTTGCTCTTAATTTAAGAACAGCCCTAGGAAATAGCTCAAATGATTGTTTACGCAGTATACTATTGCATCCACACCAATTCTTACAGATTCTACTATTAAGTGAACATAAATCAGTTGCAACAACTACTACGAATTACTCTGTTGTTTTTTATAATTTATATGCTTACTACATGTTAACTGTAACACACACTTTAATAGTTGAATTAATTGTTATTGTTTCTCTACTCATTGCTACATCGAGGCATAATTTTGAAACATATAAAATGTATACTTACCCTGTCACGTGCCAACAAGCAGGCATTCACATCATGTATCAGGTAAAGAATTCTTTACTCATCGGCAAGGATAGAAGGTATTTTTTTATCTCTGTATGGGCATTATCTGCATATATGTAAACATAGTCATAAGTTAATTTCCCCAGACTTGTCATATTTTTAGACAGTAGAGTGTACAGCTGTTTGTTTATGAATAATCCTGTGAGAGATGATTGTGCTAGGAGTTCAATGCATCTGGATCATCCATTTCTTGACCGATGTTCTGAAAGTATAATTACTCTCTCAATGTTACATTTAGATATACAACTTCGATTATCCCCGAACAACTTTCCATACTCAAAGTAAATGGTGTTGGATTAATTTTTAAATGCCACCCACTGTGATTTATTGTGTGAGCTACGTGGTATGCCTTCTGAATTACCACCTACTTTTCACACAGCTGGAAAGCTCCCATTAACAAGAATGTTACTGGTTTACTATAATAAATACACATACTAACATATGCAGACCATTCCCAGTCCCATTTTACAAGGATAATGATTTAAAGCTTTTGACAATGTTGATTGGAATACTCTCTTTCAAATTCTAAAGGTGGCAGGGGTAAAATACAGGGAGCGAAAAGCTATTTACAATTTGTACAGAAACCAGATGGCAGTTATAAGAGTCGAGGGGCATGAAAGGGAAGCAGCAGTTGGGAAGGGAATGAAACAGGGTTGTAGCCTCTCCCCGATGTTATTCAATCTGTATATTGAGGCAAGCAGTAAAGGAAACAAAAGAAAAGTTCGGAGTAGGTATTAAAATCCAAGGAGAATAAATAAAAACTTTGAGGTTCACCGATGACATTGTAATTCTGTCAGACACACCAAAGGACTTGGAAGAACAGCTGAATGGAATGGACAGTGTCTTGAAAGGAGGATATAAGATGGACATCAACAAAAGCAAAACCAGGATAATGGAATGTAGTCTAATTAAGTTGGGTGATGCTGGTGGAATTAGATTAGGATATGAGATGCTTAAAGTAGTAAAGGAGTTTTGCTATTTGGGGAGCAAAATAACTGATGATGGTCAAAGTAGAGAGGATGTAAAATGTAGACTGGCAATGGCAAGGAAAGCGTTTCTGAAGAAGAGAAATTTGTTAACATCGAGTATAGATTTAAGTGTCAGGAAGTCGTTTCTGAAAGTATTTGTATGGAGTGTAGCCATGTATGGAAGTGTAACGTGGATGATAAATAGTTTGGACAAGAAGAGAATAGAAGCTTTCGAAATGTGGTGCTACAGCAGAATGCTGAAGATTAGGTGGGTAGATCACATAACTAATGAGGGGGTATTGAATAGAATTGGGGAGAAGAGGAGTTGGTGGCACAACGTAACTAGAAGAAGGGATCAGTTGGTAGGATTTGTTCTGAGGCATCGAGGGATCACCAATTTTGTATTGGGGGGCAGCGTGGAGGGTAAAAATCGTGAAGGGAGACCAAGAGATGAATACACTAAGCAGATTCAGAAGGATGTAGGCCTTAGTACAATGATTTAATTATGGATGTACAAGAAAATGTAATAATTATAAACAACTTAAATTTCATTCAAGCAGCGAATAGGATTGAGTTTTTTGAATCTTACAGTAATGCAAATCCATACTTAATTGTCAGTATTGTGCTGTTCTTACTTTTATTAATTTGTCTTGTATCTACAGCATACATCATGAACCCCATTGTGGTTTTAAGCTCTTCAGTACCAGTCATTACTGTGTATGCATACGAGATGAATGCCTTGTGATGCTACAACTGGGGAAACAGATTTGGTCTACCAAGTGGTTTTCTTGAGCCACATTTGGTAGCTCATCATCTTTGGAGAGTGGGATGTAAGGGTTACAGGATCAGACGCAGCTGCCTCATATGTGCATACAAATATGAGTTGGCACTATCCCAGAATGCTGACAGACTGCGGTGCCAGTATAAGCCAGGCGTAGAATGTCGCCTCACACACGGTAGTCCAGTCGCATTGCTGGCTACCTGCACGAGCAGAACTGTTTTCAATACGCGTGGCTCACAGTGGAGTGTCGACAATCCCAGTTATAGTGGGTTGGTGTAATGAGTGAGTTGTTATACCGTACTTACAGAAATGAATTGGCGGTGGAAGTGACTCTGTATTCACTTTCTTCTGTACCTTGTGGACCTAATGCCCACTGTAATCCTGACAAATATCAAGGGAGACCCTCAGCTGAGGACACAAAACACATAACTGTGTTATACGAGTGATGTAAGAGTTCATCGAATACGTTATATAAAGTATGTTCAGCTACAACCATAAAGGGAGGAAAATGGAGCATCTTGAAATAATAGGAATTAAACATATGGCTATTTGCCAAAATTTGGTACTTAACGATCAGACAGTTCCCTTAGACACCACTGATGGCCTCAGCTATTGGAAACAGGTACATGGAGACATCTTGGTAAATTACTCCTGCCACTTATATACCCGATATTTTACATTATTTGTTATGGTGGTCTCACTGGCCCCACAGTTTTACAGTGGTCCTGTGCTACTCTGCCTTATCTTTCCAGTCTCCCACCACCTCCGAAAGTCCCACCATCTGGGCACAGAGGTGCATTCCCCTCGTAACTCAGTATCACTCATGACGGGAGCAACTGAATTACATTCTCTGCCAGTGTTTTGACTACCTTTTGTCGTGCTCTGAAATGAGAAATGTCCTGCCCATTATTCTTCCTAACCCTCCACAGTGGTATTATGCAATCCACTGAACCTACACAATATACTCGTCCATCCTTACACGACCGCTGTTACCAACTCCTTACCTCATGGCTCATACCCCTGCAGTAAACCTAGATGCAAGACCTATCGTCCACAGTGAATCAAGGTTTTTTTTTTTAAATATTTTTATGGCGATCACCATACAAAAGAAATGTACACCTTGTAACATAAAAATAAATTTTTGACACCATTGCACAGTCAATTATAAGAGAGATTACTTTGTCTTTTGTTGTAATGGATAAACCACCATTTCCAAATCTTTAAACATTATGAAAAATAAGTAAAAATAAATTCAAATTAATGATGATGTAAATAAAATAGAAAGAAACTTCCACATGGGAAAAATATATTAAAAACAAAGATTCCAAGACTTACCAAGCGGGAAAACGCCAGCAGACAGGCACAAGAACAAAACACACAAACACACACACACACACACACAGAATTACTAGCTTTCGCAACCGATGGTTGCTTCTTCAGGAAGGAGAGGGAAAGTCGAAAGGATGTGGGTTTTAAGGGAGAGGGTAAGGAGTCATTCCAATCCCGGGAGCGGAAAGACTTCCCTTAGGGGGAAAAAAAGGGACAGGTGTACACTCGCGCGCACACACACACACACACACACACACACACACACACACACACACATGAAAAACAACATGAAATGAAGAAACAATGAGAGCAAATCAAAGTTGAAAACTATTGTTAAAATGATGTGACAAAGAATTAGAAATGTTTTAACCAATTAAACAAAAATAATGAGTAAAGTCAATTCAATAGAGATTAAAAAATTTCAAAGTATCTCATATTTGAATCCACAACCTGAGACACACCAGAAATGTACTTCAACCATTATGCTATGCCTCTTATGTGCAAAGTTTCTATTTTTAAAGCTCTTGAGTAGTACACAAAGTTATGAAAACTATTTTCATTGAATATGAGGACCCACTAGGGCGAACAGCTGCAGTGTGCGATACCTGGGACCCACCATGTTGGTGGTTTCAAAAAATTCATCCTACCTGTGGTAACCTTTCCTTGTTAATGTTAAGAGGATATTATATATTTCAGTCACACCGTTGAAACATGTCACCAAAATTTACTATATTTTGCTTAATTTATTTTTCTTCTCTGTAATTTGTCATGTAGCTGATTTAACTGTGTCACATTTTGTCTAATATAAATAGTTTAACTTCACATTTTCACTGAAATAATTGTTCTTACTTTAGTTTTATATGGAATATAAATAACTGTCAGCTTTGACAGTCACTTTAGAGTCTTTGGCTGCAACTAGTTTAAAAACTTTAATCCCTGAAAATTAAAAACCGCACATATTTACCTTACTATCTGATGATAGTGTAACAGCCAAAACCCATTAGTTAAAGAATAAATACTCCACTGTCTTATTAAAATTACTTGATATTTGACACTTCGTGCGTGGGAGCTGGTTCGCTCCAGTCAGAACTCTCAGTGTCACACATGAACTGTTTGCTCTAGACTTACCAAGCGGGAAAGCGCCGGTAGATAGGCACAATAAATAAAACGCACAAACACACACTCACAGAATTTCGAGCTTTCGCAACCGGCGGCTGCTTCGTCAGGAAAGAGGGAAGGAAAAGAAAAGATGAAAGGATGTGGGTTTTAAGGGAGAGGGTAAGGAGTCATTCCAATCCCGGGAGCGGAAAGACTTACCTTAGGGGGAAAAAGGATAGGTATATACACGCGCGCCCACACACACACACACACACACACACACACACACACACACACACACACACAAAATTTCGAGCTTTCGCAACTGGCGGCTCATCTTTCCTTTTCCTTCCCTCTTTCCTGACGAAGCAGCTGCCGGTTGCAAAAGCTCTAAATTTCGTGTGTGTGTTATTTTATTGTGCCTGTCTACCGGCGCTTTCCCGCTTGGTAAGTCTTGGAATCTTTGTTTTTAATATATTTTTCCCATGTGGAGGGAAACATACCACATGGGAAAAATATATCTAAAAATAAAGATGCTGTTACTTACCAAACGAAAGTGTTGGTATGTTGATAGGAGACAATAAAAAACACACACACAAATTTCAAGCTTTCGCAACCCAAGGTTGCTTTGTCAGGAAAGAGGGAAGGAGACGGAATGACGGAAGGATGTGGGTTTTAAGGGAGAGGGTAATTAGTCATTCCAATCCTGGGAGCGGAAAGACTTACCTTAAGGGGAAAAAGGGACAGGTATACACTCGCTCACACACACATCCATCCGCACATATACAGACACAAGCAGACATTGTAAAGGCTAAGAGTTTAGGCAGAGATGTCAGTCGAGGCGGAAGTACAGAGGCAAAGATGTTGTTGAGTGACAAGTGATGTACGAGGGGCGGCAACTTGAAATTAGCGGAGGTTTAGGCCAGGTGAGTAACGGGGTGAGAGGATATATTGAAGGGCAAGTTCCCATCTCTTCTGATGGGTTGGTGTCAGTGGGAAGTATCCAGATAACCTGGATGGTGTAACACTGTGCCAAGATGTGCTGGCCGTGCACCAAGGCATGTTTAGCCACAGGGTGATCCTCATTACCAACAAACACTGTCTGCCTGTGTACGTTCATGTGAATGAACAGTTTGTTGCTGGTCATTCCCACATAGACAGCTTTACAGTGTAGGCAGGTCAGTTGGTAAATCACCTGGGTGCTTTCACACGTGGATCTGCCTTTGATCTTGTACACCTTCTGAGTTACAAGACTGGAGTAGGTGGTGGTGAGAGGGTGCACGGGACAGGTTTTACACCGGGGGTGGTTACAAGGGTAGGAGCCATAGGGTAGGGAAGGTGGTTTGGGGATTTCATAGGGATGAGCCAAGAGGTTACGAAGGTTAGGTGGATGGTGGAGATAAATTCTTGGTGGAGTGGGGAGGATTTCGTGAAGGATGAATCTCATTTCAGGGGAGGATTTAAGGAAGTCATATCCCTGCTGGAGAACCACATTCAGAGTCTGATCCAGTATGTATCACATACACGAGCACAAAAGATTCTATCGAAATACCTAAGTTTCATGCACAGCATTAACCAAACACTACTGGCTCCTTCGACACAAGACGCGAATTAGCATCACATATGAAACTGTTACAATCACCGAGACTGGGTTACAATAAATAAGCTTTCACGACATCAAATGAAGCCAAATTTCTTAAGGCTGC
This sequence comes from Schistocerca gregaria, assembly GCF_023897955.1. Classification (NCBI taxonomy): domain Eukaryota; kingdom Metazoa; phylum Arthropoda; class Insecta; order Orthoptera; family Acrididae; genus Schistocerca; species Schistocerca gregaria. The sequence continues at coordinate 107,973,418 of NC_064930.1, read as the reverse complement.
AGATTACTTTTCATGTCAAACTATGACTAACTTCAGATACTGTTCATACAATAAAAATGGCAGCATTAAGACTCTGAACAGGGTCCTAAACATGGGCTTTTAATGACAGTTTGCTATCTATCTGAATAATAGAAATCTGAACTGCCCAGTTTCACTAATCATATGCCCATTCAATGTAATTAGAATGTCAGGTTTTGTTGAAGAGTATGTTGGTAACTGTAAAGATTGACTATTACTGTGATTTAGCATTAGTTTACTGTCTACAAGACATGAACTTTTATCTTGAATTGCACTATTTGAAATGGTGCCAATGTTGCCCACAACATCCTTTACTACCAAGCTAGTGTCATCAGCAAACAGAAATATTTTAGAATCACCTGTAATACTAGAAGCCATATCACTTATATAAATAACAGGAATGGCCCCAGCCTTTCTAAATACGTACTGTAGAAAATGACTTTTGCTGTCTGTTCTTGCAGTGGTCTTTAGTTTGAAAGCTGTCATGGAAAGAAACTGTACTATTTATTTTAACTGTGAGTTTCCTCTTGTCCATCTGACTGTATAGATTATGAATGGAAAAACACACAGAACTGGTGTACTATTCTGCAGTCTGATCAAAATTAGTTGACACCTGACTATTGCCGCTACAGTGTTGCCACATCGGCTGCCAAACACTGCTCGGATGTAGGCACATGCAAACATAGAAAGTCATTTCACAAATGCTATTAATGTGTAACCCAGAGCAATACTGGAGGTGGCCGATGCTAGGTATGACAGAAATGCGAAATGATCTGTTGACAGCTGATTTTGAGAGACCACTGACTGAACTGCGGCAGTAGATGCGTTTTGTAGCCTTGAATTTAAACTTGTGTTCTAACCCAACCATAGCTTGTGATGTGCAATGTAGTTGAGAAATTGGCAGTCAGCAATCTGGCAGAACTAAAATCACGATTGCTTTGTTCGTGGCCATTAAAACTAACCTTTACAAGAAAACTCGATACAGAAAAATTTATTTTAGCACTAAAATCAAACCGTAATTTCTCGCTATCAGTGGTTACCTGAAACTATCCTCATACCGTCTGCACAAGTGCCACATTGCCGTCCAAGGAGCAGTCCTGTTGAGCAGTGGTTGCAGATTATAGGCAACACAGGCAGATTATGAATGAAAAAAGAATGATACAGAGAAAAAGTAAGTGCAAATAAGGGTCAATACAATAAAGAAAATTTCACTGCAGAATATTATAAATAAATATACCTTCAAACCAATTAACTGAATAAAAATAATAATCACAGACTTTTGATTACAGTTAGAAATAAAAAAATTTCACTGCATTTGATGAGATTTGGACCTAAGACATTTTGCATGTCAGGTTAATATGTTAACCATTGCCCTACATCAATATTCTGTGTTTAAAGATGAGTATCGGAGTTTTAATGCCTTATAGTAATTATTGTATTAAACTTGCAGTTATGAATTATATGTCAAATGAAAGAGCAACTCAAACAGTTTTACCAAGAAAAAATGTTCAATGTGAGCACTATTTGTCACACGGCACACATCAAGTCTATAGCCAAGTTCTTCCCAAACGTTGTCAAAGAGTACTTTTGGTTCGGAAATGGGGTGGTTCGTGAACCTCTTGTCAATCTCTATTTATTAGTCTGGGTATTCTGGCATTGGCCTCTCAGTATATATATTCTTCACTGTTGTTTCTTGTTAATAATGTCAGCTTATTCCCTGGAATTAGCAGCTTTCACTTACTTAATACTAGGCAGAAATCCAGTCTGCGTGTGAATCGCACCTCCTCGGTTCTTGTGCAGGAACGCATGCAGTATCTGCTGCATCCATTTTCAATAAGTTACCACAAGAATTCAATAATCTTAGCAGTAATCCATGTGCTTTCAAATGTAGTTCCTTGAAAAATTAAGCCGATTCCTGTGTTACATTGTTGATTGCACTTATATAAACTTGTAGCTCATTGTATTTTGTGCTAATGTGGTAGAGCACACTGAACAACACACTTAGATTATGATATTTCTCTTTGAATGCAATCTGGTATGCACATAAAATGGACAAAAACATGTTTTGTAACACTCTCCACAGGGTGTTACAAAAAGGTATGGCCAAACTTTCAGGAAACATTCCTCACATGCTTACTTTCCATGTTAGAGCTCATTTTATTACTTCTCTTCAAATCACATCAATCATGGAATGGAAACACACAGCAACAAAACGTGCCAGCGTGACTTCAAACACTTTGCCACAGGAAATGTTCAAAATGTTCTCCATTAGCGAGGATACGTGCATTTACCCTCCGTCCCGTGGAATCCCTTATGCACTGATGCAGCCCTGGAGAATGGCGTATCACAGCCGTCCACAATACGAGCACAAAGAGTCTCTACATTTGGTACCGGGATTGCATAGACAAGACCTCTCAAATGCCCCCATAAATGAAAGCCAAGAGGGTTGAGGTCAGGAGAGCGTGGAGGTCATGGAATTGGTCCGCCTCTACCGGTCTGTCGGTCACCGAATCTGTTGTCGAGAAACGTACGAACACTTCGACCGAAATGTGCACGAGCTCCATCGAGCATGAACCACGTGTTGTGTCGTACTTGTAAAGGCACATGTTCTAGCAGCACAGGTAGAGTATCCTGTATGAAATCATGATAACGTGCTCCATTGAGCATAGGTGGAAGAACACGGGGCTCAATCGAGACATCACCGACAATGCCTGCCCAAACGTTCACAGAAAATCTGTGTTGATGACGTGATTGCACAATTGCGTGTGGATTCTCGTCAGCACACACATGTCGATTGTGAAAATTTACAATTTGATCACGTCGGAATGAAGCCTCATCCGTAAAGACTGAAATGAGGATTGACACATTGTCGGATGAACCATTCGCAGAAGTGTACCCATGGAGACCAATCAGCTGCTGATAGTGCCTGCACACGCTGTACACGGTACAGAAACAACTGGTTCTCCCATAGCACTCTCCATACAGTGACGTGGTCAACGTTAGCTTGTACAGCAGCAACTTCTCTGACGCTGACATTAGAGTTATCGTTACCTCCACAAAGAATTGCCTCGTCCATTGCAGGTATCCTCGTCATTCTAGGTCTTCCCCAGTCGCGAATCATAGGTTGGAATGTTCCCCCTAAGATGCCGATCAATTGCTTTGAATGTCTTCCTGTCGGGAAACCTTCATTCTGGAAATCTGTCTTGATACAAACGTACCATGCCACGGCTATTGCCCCGTGCTAATCCGTACATCAAATGGGCATCTGCCAACTACAATGCAAAATATATTGTACTTACTGCTATTTACACTATTATTAAGTGGACTGGGAACAATACAGATGCCCAGTCATACATAATGAAAAATAAGGAAAGGGCTTACTCGTTTCCACTTTATTGATCTTTATTACAGTACTAGAATGGAGATAACGGAGAAAACCGAATATTGCCAATCAGGGTAAACAATCGCTAACCAAGGATCTAACAGAGGGGTAAATGGTAGTTGTGTATAGTTATGTGATTGGACAGCTATTTTTCACAGTTCACTCAATTTCAGCATGACAACGATCTGAAGCACCCCTCTGCTCATGTCAAAGCCATTGGAGAAGGACGCTTAAGTGGCTTCGCCAAAGCCCACATCTCAGCCCGATTGTAAAACCTGTGGGATCAACACGATCGAGGGCTGAGGCGATGAAAATTCTTCACCTGTGACTAATTTTACTGTGATCTTTGTTTAAATAAGGGCATAAAATTATCCTGCACCATTTGGCTGCTCTCGTTAACGCCATGCTGTCACACTGCATGGCTGTAATTAAGGCAAAGGTTATGCAACTGAGTACTAATGGTTACATACACTTATTAAAGTTCCAGAAGTCTTTTAAGCTGTAACATGACTTTTGCCAAACTACAGTAATTTTGTAAGACCATCTGTGATATTACCAGTTTTGGAACACAATATTCATTATGTGACATTATTGCGGTTACCACTGTTAATCAAGTGACATAACTCTTATAAGGATTTTATTTAAGTAATTTGTTTTTTTATGAAAATCTGTTTGAAAAATACTTATTGTCACTACTGTATATATACCACTTTCATTTTATTTCACTCCTCACAATGTTAAACTGTTATTTATGCAAATTAAATATACACTCAAGCTCATAAATTAAGGATAATGCTGATAAATAGTGATACAACACTCTGATGGGTGGTTTATGGGCTTAAATCACCTCGGGGTATGACCATGCGGTGCATTTGACCTGCAGTCATTGCACGGTGGCGCTGGCAGCAGTCCACACACGCAGAGGTGTGTTGGTGCATGTCGGAGTACGATGCAGCGAATAAGTGTGCAGACGTGCTAATGGTGACTGTGTGTTGAATATGGCGCAAAGAACACATACTGATGACGTTATGAGGGGTAAAATACTAGGGCGACTGGAGGCTGTCAAACAGAGCAGGTCGTAGCACGGGCCCTCCGTGTGCCACAAAGTGAGATCTCGAGATTATGACAACGATTCCAGCAGACAGGAAACGTGTTCAGGAGCTACAGTACGGGACGTCCACAGTGTACAACACCACAAGAAGACCGATATCTCACGATCAGTGCCCGCAGACGGCCACAGAGTACTGCAGGTAGCCTCGCTCGGGACCTTACCGCAGCCACTGGAACAGTTGTCTCCAGACACACAGTCTACAGACACTGAACAGACACAGATAATATGCTTGGAGACCTGCGAGGTTCATTCCACTGACCCCTGTTCACAGGAGAGTCAGTAAAGCCTGGGGTCAAGAACACAGTACATGGTCGTTGGAACAGTGGTCCCAGATTATATTCACAAACGAGTCCAGGAATAGTCCGAACAGTGATTCTCGCCGGGTTTTCATCTGGCGTGAACCAGGAACCAGACACCAAACCCGTAATGTCCTCGAAAGGGACCTGTATGGAGATTGTGGTTTGATGGTAAGGGTGGGATTATGACAAGTGGGCGTACACCCCTGCACGTCTTTGACAGAGGAACTGTATCAGGTCAGGTGTATCGGGATGGCATTTTGCACCAGTATGTCCGTCTTTTCAGGGAGCAGTGGGTCCCACCTTCCTCCTGATAGATGATAACGCACGGCCCCATCCAGCTGCCATCGTGGAGGAGTACCTTGAAACAGAAGATATCAGGCGAATGGAGTGGTCTGCCTTTTCTCCAGACCTAAACCCCATCGAGCACGTCTGGGACGCTCTCGGTCGACGTATCGCTGCACATGTTCAAACCCCTAGGACACCTCAGGAGCTCCGACAGGCTCTGGTGCAAGTTTGGGAGGCTATACCCTAGCAGCTGCTCGACCACCTGATCCAGAGTATTCCAACCTGTTTTCCAGCCTGTGTATGTCTGCATGGTGATCATATCCCATACTGATGTTGGGGTACAAGCACAGGAAACAGTGGTGTTTTGTAGCACATGTGTTTTGGGACGGTTTTCTCAACTTATCACCAATATGTGGACTTACAAATCTGTGTCATGCGTGTCTATGCTATTAGTGCCACGTTGTGGGGCACCACATTCTGCAATTATCCTTAATTTATGAGCATGAGTGTATTTAAACAGTTCATATATATATAAGCAGCACTAATATATTCAGTTAATTAGGTACAGCTAGCATCACAACAACACTGTCATGCCTATCGTGACAAAGAGGAAACACAATCTGTTTATTTTTTAAATATTGTAGCAAATTGGTGAAATTTTGCCTGCTCCGCCACTGACTACAAGCAGCATACACCTGCTCCCCTCCAAGTAGATGCTGCTTGTGCCATCAGATAGTAGTTACCCAGCCAATACAATAATTACACAATTTTCACTCCTTCTGGCATTCTCAGATTAATCGTAAATGCTAAATTAAGTTGTTCTTAATAAAATACAATCATTCTGTGTGTAGAGAATGATTCCCCACAATGTGTGCTATACAGATACAACAACACACTCAGCGTCTAAGAGCTCAGAACTTATTGTGGTGAAAACTGATGTATGACTAGGGTTGCCACTTTTTGATATAAGAAATAAGGTACATTCGCCCAAAATTATAACACTTTTCACAAAAATAAGAGGCAGTTAATAAATACTTGGAAATCAAACATTATGTACCAATTTCAGTTACATTGTAATTAGTTTCATTAATAGAATAAGATAATTACTGAAATTCGTAAAAGAAACTAACACCCTCTTAACAGTACATGCAGTACAATGCATTAGGTAAGACAAAATGTGCAGAAGGGGAAAAAAAATTTAATGGAACTACCTTATTTTCTCCATCTATACTTCACATTTGATCTAGCCGACTGAAAAACTACATGACTAACTTTATCGTTCAATGGAATTCTCTCCAAGACATGTTCATGTTTATAGTAATTAGTAGTTCACTTTTAGTCACATCTACTGAACAGTTTCTACTGCCTGACCACTTGTTAGAAACTATGGAGAAAATGCGTTTAACAAATTCATTTGAGCCAGGAACATTCATTACAAAAGACAAGTTTTTTCTAATTCTAATAATTTCTGTTGTCCTTGATGACTAGTAAACACTGATGACAACCACTTATTAAATGCATCTTCTGTACCCTCCAAAATACTGGCAGGAATGTTCCCAACAAGACAATAATCCTCATACAGTTTATCCATATTAATTATTTCAGTTAATTGAAGGGATTTCACTGCAGGTTCCAGGGAATAAAAATGCACGCTTCTGATTAAACCAAGTAATTGCAGCTTCGCTGCAATATTCTCCATGAAATCGTACAATTCTTGAAGGTAGTTTAAGGGCTCGTGATGGATGGTTCTGACCACTATGGGACTTAACATTGGAGGTCATCAGTCCCTGACTCGTGGTAGAACTGAATACAACTTCTCTCCAGTTTGGTTCTTCCTGAAGAAGACAGAGCTTTGAGGACATTCTTAACAGCTATTCTGAAGAACTGATCTTTCCTTTGTTCCTGTTTCCTCTTCAGTAAGCACAGTTTGTCCAAAGGTTCAACCACAAAAATAGTATCTCTTTATAAAATCTCAATGCATGGAACAGAAATTTTAGCTATACTGCTGAAGAATAGTAAATTGATTTCTAGCAATATAGCCTTAAGTTCATCCTTGGGACCAAAATACTTCTTCTTAACTTTGGAACAGTCCTCTCCCAGCAATTTGAAGTAGCTTTTGATGACATACCAGTTATGGCTTTATCTTTCTACTGCATGTTCTAAAGACAGCCAGAGAGTTTTAACACATCTCAATATCTCCAGCCATTCAACATCTACAAACTCAAAATATTTCTTCACATCTTTGCAGCACTTTGTGGACAGTAAAAATAACTATGTGTTTTCAGAATAACATTTTCTATGTCTATATCAAGGCAATCAGTTGCTTGCCTAACTGCATTATGAACAATACGAGCTGAGCAGTTTGACTTCAAAATTCTGCAGTGCGCATCACGAAGAAGCTTAAAAACCATTTCACTTACTGTAATTAATTACAGTACTGTTGTCTGCAATATTTGCAGTAATCTTGTCTAAAGGCAGGCCATTTTCATTAACTATGTTAATGACATACGCATTAATTAAACTCGTGGTTTCATTGGCACTTTCATAAAAGTCCAGCAACTTTTTTTGTGCACCACTTGTAACTGTGAAGTATCTTACACAGTGAGGAAACATTTTACGATAACCTTTGTTGCTTGCAACTGAAGAGAAAGGTTTTAGAAAAGTTAAGTCACAACATCTTTTACAGATTTTGTAGCCAATATATCTGAAACCAAATTTTCTCCCTCCGTCCTTCCAAACGAAACACTATTAGCAACACTGGCATCCCCAAAAATATGAGTTAATCATTTGAACAACTCGTGCTGGTGTATCTGTGGTTATGTTTTAGAGCGTGAAACATAATAGTTAGTTCTGCTGCAGTTACTTTATCTTGCTGTGTTTGAGATATCACTATTATAAAAATACTAATCCAGATTTTTTATTTTATTTTGTGACCTTTTATTTCCTTTATGGGTGTCAGTTCTAGCATTTTTTCTTAAGATCTGACTCACTGACAGCAGAATCTGACACCTTAAGAATGATGTCTTCAATGAGCTTCTATAACTTCACAATTTACGCAGCGCCACTTCTAGGTGTTTTACTGCTCTAGGCAAGGATTGAAAAATTATGCTCCCTCTTTTTTACTGTGATTGGTCTCCCGGCAGTGAGCCTTATATATAGATTATCTTCTTCTTCTGTGGGAATGCACAAACAGTGCTCGAACTCTTACAGGAATCTGCAATGCGCCGATGGGCGGGCGCACTACTAATGTAGTGCGGGACAATGCGTTGAGAATGTGGGTTTCGCGGGAGGCGTGCCAGAGATAAATCCCTGCAGTCGCGCTATCCTCTGTGTCCTCGGTGGCTCAGATGGATACAGCGTCTGCCATGTAAGCAGGAGATCCCGGGTTCGAGTCCTGGTCGGGGCACACATTTTCACCTGTCCCCGTTGACATATGTCAATGCCTGTAAGCAGCTAAGGGTGTTCATTTCATTGTAATTTCATCTGAAAAAATGTTTACCAGAACCACTTTTGAAACAGTTTTAAGATACGGAAAAATCCCACAAGAGAGTGTAAGCAGCGTAAATAGGATATTATCAAAACCGCAAAAAGCACTGACATTAGGTTCAAGAGAAACATTGCAGTCTGCTAGAATGTAAAGATACTATTGAGACATTATAATCTCGTATAACAACGGGGCCTCGAAAAATTTAGAACAGTGGGATAGCAAAAATATATTCATTTATTTATCGTCTATTACTAATTACATTTGAAAAACAGAGATTGCGAGGAAGGGACTAGATCACTACGGGAAATCACTGCCGCACGCAAGTAGTTCTCGCCCGTTAAGCGAAAGTGTGCTGAGGTGTGGCAGGTCCGCGGTGAGGTCTCTCAGTGCAGACTCCCCCAGCCGGCACTTCCCTAGCCGGAGTGTCCGCAGCCGCACGAGCCCGTGCAGCTCCGAGAAGTCCTCCACGTCCAACGCAGCACAGTCGGCGACGACCAGCTCTTCGAGGCGGGGGCCGAGCCCGCGCAGCAGCCACAGGTCACGCAGCCCGCGGCTCTCGATGCGCAGCACGCGCAGCGGGCCCAGGGCGCACAGTTCGCGCAGCCGCTGCTGCGACAGCCTCTTGCAGTGCACGTTCAACACCTCCAGGGCCGGGCACGCCACACAGCCGTCCGCACACACCTCCGAGTCCACCTCGCCCTCCATCCCTGACACGTCCGACACGCTCGACCTCCGCGAGATTGACTCCCCGTCGGGGCCGAATTCGTCGCGCCGGTAGCACCGCTCCGAGGAGTGCACCATCTCGGCGCGACCGTAGCTCCGCAGTGGGGAGCTGTAGTGCGGGCTGGTAGGGACGAAGGTGAAATACGGCCCCTTGCGAGGCTGGCGGTACTCCAGGTGCTGCTCCGCTACGCAGATCCTCCTCAGGGTCCGCGTGTCTACGCACTCTATGTAACTGGAAATATTCTCCGCCACGAGCTCGCTCACCACTAGACTTTCGGTATCGAAGGACCGGAAGTACGGCTCCCACCGGTAGGGAGTGCCAACGTACAGGTGGACCGTCACTTCGGGCCAGGCGACGCGGATACCGTATTCGCTGTCGTAGAGCAGTCGCAGGCAACGGAGCCGGGGGAAGCCGCCGCTGAATGCGAGGAGCCTCTGCGTCGCACCCACGCTGCCGCTGCTCCACTCCTTACGCCTCCACAGCTGCTCTTCCCGCTTCAACAGGATGTGCCACTTTGTGCACACGTGCGCACTCCGCGCCATGTCGTCCAGTGGCAGGTAGGAAAAGATTTCCAGTAGGACCTCGTCTGGCAGGTCGTTAATTCTCACGACCGGTGCCGGTCTCGATGCTGCACACTCTGCAAAAACGAGAAGTAAAGAGTGAGACGACAGAGTGATTCTTAGAGGATTCTGTTTTTACCGACTGAGGTACGGAACCCTAAAAACGTCGATGACATCCTCGAAAACTTATCTGTTCCTCCAAAATGTTTACTACTTACACAGAGAAATATAAAATTTTTACTGAGGATGCCACAATCATTACTGACAAAACTATTTCCTGCTGAATCTCTACAATTACAGAGATCAAAGACTTCACTACTGCCACTGAAAACAGTTGATCATGTAGCATCAGGAGTTAACAGGAGAAAATTTATTGTCTTCTCAATTTTTTTGACAGATTGTAGACTTAGACAAAGCTTTTGACAATGTTGACTGGAATAATCTCTTTCAAATTCGGAAAGTGGCATGGGTAAAATACAGGGAGCAAAAAGCTATTTACAATTCGTACAGAAACCAGATGGCAGTTATAAGAGTCGAGGGACATGAAAGGGAAGCAGTGGTTGGGAAGGGAGTGAGACAGGGTTGTGCCTCTCCCTGATGTTATTCAATCTGTATATTGAGCAAGCAGTAAAGGAAACAAAAGAAAAATTTGGAGTAGGTATTAAAATCTGTGGAGAAGAAATAAAAACGTTGAGGTTCGCCAATGACATTGTAATTCTGTCAGACAGCAAAGGACTTTGAAGAACAGTTGAATGGAATGGACAGTGTCTTGAAAGGAGGGTAGAGGATGAACATCGACAAAAGCAAAACGAGGATAATGGAATGTAGTCGAATTACGTCGGCTGATGCTGAGGGAATTAAATTAGGAAATGAGACACTTAAAGTAATGAAGAAGTTTTGCTATTTAGGGAGCAAAATAACTGATGATGGTCGAAGTAGAGAGGATATAAAATGTAGCCTGGCAATGGCAAGGAAAGCATTTCTGAAGAAGAGAAATTTGTTAACATCAAGTATAGATTTAAATGTCAGGAAGTCGTTTGTGAAAGTATTTGTATGGCGTGTAGGCATGTATGGAAGTGAAACATGGACGATAAATAGTTTGGACAAGAAGAGAATAGAAGCTTTCAAAATGTGGTGCTACAGAAGAATGCTGAAGATTAGATGGGTAGATCACGTAACTAATGAGGAGGTATTGAATAGAACTGGGGCACAACTTGACTAGAAGAAGGGATCGGTTGGTAGGATATGTTCTGAGGCAGCAAAGGATCACCAATTTAGTATTGGAGTGTAGCCTGGAGGGTAAAAATCGTAGAGGGAGACCAAGAAATGAATACAGTAAGCAGATTCAGAAGGATGTACGTTGCAGTATGTACTGCGAGATGAAGCAGCTTGCACAGGATAGAGTAGCATGGAGAGCTGCATCAAACCAGTCTCAGGACTAAAGACAACAACCACAACAACAACAACAACAACAACAACATATTTTTGCAGCAACACAGCTGTCACTCATATAATTTGGGTAGTAACTGAAAGGTCTAAATTAACAGTAGCAGAACGAACCTGGCTTCCTTACTCCTTCATTCTTCTTTTGTAAACATAAACCGGCAGTGCCAACGTGATGATTGTGACTCCCCAATTTGCCTTATTGGTTTCACACTGTACAGGCAGGGAGAACTTACGTTTCAGAGTGTGAGGGTACAAACTAAATTCAATAATTTTCCCCTATAAATCAGAGGTGTGAAGTTTTCTGTACCTTCATCATCTTACATAAACAAGTGATAATGCAGTTTATTGATAAATGTACGGAAGCACAGGTCCACATTTTTCAAATGTTATGTATTAGCATGAAGTACTACCCAAAATATCAGAGAATTTTATTATACTGGTCGAACCAGTATGAGATTCCACAGCTGTGTGTCTCAAAGTACACACATCAATTACTGTGGCATGAAGTTGCACGATCTTTGATGTGTGCAGTTGTGAGTTGTAGTGGTGTTATTAGAATGTATTTCAGTGCTTTCACAGCTGAAACCACCATGTGCTGACAGGCACTTGGTGAGAGTGCACCGAGTCAAGCAAGAATATCCGAGCAAGGCCGAGAATCTGTGGAGGAGGACAAACATTCCGGTCAACTGTCGACACGTCAAACACCGGAAATGATAGTGAAAGTGTGAGAGATGCAATTCATGAAGATTGAAGGCAGACAATTCAGGATGTTTTGTAACAGACTCGGGCTGTCATACAAGTATGTGTCAATGAATTCTAGCGATGAACTGAACACGAGATGAATCTCAAGTGAAATCTGTCCCTCGCCTTCTCAGCATCAACCGACGAAACCTCGGGATTCAGAAATGCAGTGAGCTGCAACAAAGAGTTCGAGAGTGTCCGAAGTTATTATCAAGAGTCGTAACATGTGGCAAATCTTGGGTCTACACTTATGACTCCAAAACAAAGCAGCAGGAGTAGGGGGAATAGTGAGACAATAGTGAGAGAAAAACAATTAAAGGCGTAGCCCTATGCAACTTCTATCAATTTCCAAGGATGAAAATTGTGTTTCGACTTGACCGAAGACATCCAATTGAAATTGCAACAGGTCCTGAACATCCTTCACTGTACAGACTTCAAGCAGTGCTTCCAAAAAAGGGAACAATGCTGGGATTGTTGCATGGATGCCCAAAGTGAATACTCGGGAGGTGATGGAGGACCTTACGATGTAAGTATAGTTTTCTGATTTTTACAATGAAATTCTTTGATATTTTGGGTAGCACCTCGTATATATGGTTGCAATATTTGTTTGAGATGCTCCTTGGGCGGTGCGCAATGTCATTCAAGTATATAATAATAATAACCCAAACCTAGGAGAATTTCAACTGGATCACATAGCCATATCTAAAAGAGATATCAGGGAAATTATGAATGTTAAAATAGTCAGAAATGGGGAATTCGACTCAGATCATTATCTCTCTAAAATAAAATTTCTCCCATCTGAAACAAAAATGGCGACCAAGAAAGTGATCAGATACAACACCACTACAGCTAATATTACAAAAGAAAATATAGAAACATTTAGAGAAGAAATTGAGACAATTGGCGTGAACTCCACTTGCAAATAACTCAAGCAGCAGAGAAAACTTTAGGATTGGCTAAGAATAAAAAGACATGGTGGAATGAGGAGTGGGAAGAAGCACTAATACAAAGTGCTCAAAAAAGGAGATGTTTGAAAAAAGAGGAAGACCTTGAACAATTCAGACAAAAAAAAAAAAGAAACGTTAAAAATAACTGAGAAAATCAAAAGAAACTTTGAAAATTCTCAGCTTATTGAAATAGCAGAAAATTTCACCAAAAATAATACTAGAAATTTTTACCAAACTTTTAAACACATAATTAAAGGGTATCAGGCACCAAGTATTTCTTTCAAAGATGAAAATGGCAAAATGGGATTAAATAACAAAGAAAATTGTGAAATTTTAGCAAAATTTTTTGAAAAGCTGTTGAACTGTCCAGTTCCAACAGATTAATTAGAGTTTCCAGTGACACCTAAAACTATAGAGGAAGATTTACCACCAACAGAGTTAGAAATTCAGGAAGTCATCAAAACACTCAAAAACAATAAATCAAATGGTGAAGACTGCATTACAGCAGAATTACTGAAGTGGTCAGAACCAAAAATCATAAAGGACCTAAAACTGCTTCTTGAGAACACTTCGAAAACTCAAAAGTTTCCTGTTGAATGGAAAACAGCATTAATCCACCCGCTATATAAAAAGGGAGACAAACAAAATGTCAATAATTACAGAGGAGAGTCACTTCTGCCAGTGGCAAACAAAATATTATCAAAAATTCTCCTGAACAGAGTGGTAGATACTTTAGACAAACAACTGGGAGAATATCGGGGTGGTTTTCGAAAGGGAAGATTCTGTGCAGAACAAATAATTTGCCATAGAATGTTAACCAGCAAACCAATAATAGTGTCATTTATTGATTTCAAGAAAGCATTTGATTGTATCAACAGAAAAACAATAGATAAGGTCATTAGAGAATTTGGTGTTAAATCAAAATTAGCAAATATAATTTATGAAGCACTAACAGATACAATACTCATGAGTAGTATCTCAGCCATTTGAAATAAGAATGGATGTTAGACAAGGTGATGGTTTATCACCTATATTGTTTAATTGTGTTCTAGAAAAAATTGTGAGGATTTGGAATTCGGAGCTAAAAAGTCACAAAATTGAATCAATAACTCTGGGAAGAAAAACAAATGGAATGAAGGTAAAATGCTTGGCTTTTGCGGATGATTCTTCAATAATTTCAGAAAACCTGACAGAAACAGTTCTTCAGATAAACTTTCTGGAAAAAATAGCAAACAGAACTGGTCTCAAAATTTCAGCTGAAAAAACAAAATTCATGGCAAATATAAAAAATGCACCTAAATTCATCAGAATGGACTAGAAAAATCTGAAATGGATGTAAGAATTAACAAAATGGAAATAGCATACAGTTTTACCAAAAATATTTACAACAAGAAATGCATATCTAAAAAAAAAAAGCAACTAAAACACTACACCACAGTGGTACGACCATAATGTTTATACGGATCTGAATGCCTAACGGTTAACTATAAGATGGACAGACTACATGTACTGGAAAGAAGGATTATTATAAAAATAATGGGTGCAATAAAAACTGCAGATGGTTGGAAAATAAGAAGCAATGAGTAGATCTACAAAAATATAGAGAAAATATCTGACATAATGGCCAAACAAAGCTTAACCTTTTCGGACATCTCTACCGAATGGATGGAAATAGACTAACAAAACAAAAACTCCTATATTTCTGGAAGAAGAAATCGACAGTACTATGGATCTAGAAAGAAACGACAGCAAAGAATCAAAAGGAAAAAAAACCACTTTAAAAATAAATTCCTAAATATGGAAGGTTTTCAAAGCAGACGAAATAAAAAAAAATCGGGAACAACATGGACAGAAGAAAGAAAGACTTCATGGGGAGGGAATACTCGAAAAATAGGAAACAACAACAAAGGAAGAAGAGAAAATGAAGTGGTTACAGCTAACATAGTGGCATAGCTACCAGAGTGCAGCTGACAGTCAGAAAGCTCAGTGTGATGCAAATGTTGGAAGGAAGCAGGCAACCATGCCATGGAGACACACACGTGCTTCCTAGAACCGACCGAGTGAGTTCGAAAGTGATTGAATTGCCGCCTTCCGAGTGGCGGGACGGTTCTTTCAGAGAATTGCCACACAAGTTGGGTACGCTGCATCAGTTGCGCAACAATGTCGATACAGTGGTCACGTGAACATTCTCACACCCACAGACAAGGTTCTGGACATCCGTGCAGCAAAATGCCTGGAGCAACAGTGGTATTATTATTATTATTATTATTATTATTATTATTATTATTATTATTAATTTTTTTTTTTAGGGCGTACAACTACAGTGGTCATTAGCGCCCAGAATAAATTATGAATGCACTGCGAGGCACAATGTTAAAACAGCAACTAAAAAGGACAACACTATAAAAGGCACATTAACAGGCAAGGGATTAAAAGAAAACAGCATAATCAATTGTCCTTAGACAGGTTTGTCAAGGCGATAAACGAAGAACGTAGCTGCTGGGTCATTTGCTAAAATTTCATCCAGAGTACATGGCAGGCCAAGATCATTGCGCAGTGTATTAAAATTTGGACAGGATGTTAAAACATGGCGTACCGTCAGCAATTGTCCACACGGGCAGAACGGCGCAGCCGTCAGCAGATGGCGGTGGCCGAACCAGCAGTGTCCGATCCGTAACCGGGCCAAAACGACCTCCTCCCGTCGAGAGGGGCGTGAAGAGGTCGTCCGAGCTATGGGGAGAGGTTTCAAGGCCCGAAGCTCATTTTCAGTAAGTTTAGACCAATCGGCACGCCACAGCGATAAAATGAGCTGACAAATGACCTTGCTAAAATCAGACGAAGGCACACAACAAGAAGCTGTCTGAGGCTGGAGGACCGCAGCCTCGGCCGCGGCATCTGCAGCTTCATTCCCGGGGATGACACGGCCGGGAACCCACATAAAGGTAACCGGAGAACCGTCGTCGGCCAGCTGCCAAAGAGAGCATCGGGTCCGGTGCACAAAAGGATGAACAGGATAAGGATCACTGAGGCTCCGGATGGCTCTCAGGGAATCAGAGAAGATGATATAACAATTTGTCCATTTTATTTGGACTGTTGAGCTCCGTGGCCGTGGATAATGATATGTCACTGAAAAAATACGGCAACCAGCCACTTTTTAATGCGTTTTTTTTTTTTATTTACGCCAATATGCATTTCGGGTTTGCACCCATCTTCAGCTGGCAAATTACATGGATCTTCAGTTACTACAGTAGTACAATCTCGACAGCAGTTTGGATGCTGCAGCAAGCTTTCTCCTCTCCTTGTTTTTTCCTGGCTTTTCTTCTTTTTTGCAATGACACAAACACTTTTTATCACGTATTTTGCACAGGCGCACTGCGTTATCCGCCATGTTGCCGACTGTGCCTGTCGCCTGTGCAAAATACGTGATAAAAAGTGTTTGTGTCGTTTTGTATACTCCTCTGCACGGCCGTCCATCTTGCACCGCCTCAACTCTATACAACATCGGGGTTACGTCTTGCGATCAGAGTGTTGTATACTAGTCCCGTCGAGAGTCTTCATGCTGAAGCCGGTGAATTGCCACTAACCTACTGGTGCGATATACTGGTTTGTTGGTATGCCTGTCGGCTATTACCAGTGCCCAACCACGCGTCTTATCGTTCTTTTTTTTAAGACTCTCTCGACCGTCAATGCGGGTTGTATGTATCTGCCCTGTTACCCCCTGGAGTTCGATTTCGTCGCCTCCTTCAGCAACTAGATTTTTCACTCCCTGCAACCTTTAGAGTGGGCAAGAACCAAGTGCCACCTTGACCCCAAGCTCAGGTTCGCATTCACCTCGACCTCAGCTTGCTCCCAAAGGAGGTTACCCCAGCTTCGGTATACCGCTCGCGGTTTGTCAAACTTTGTTCGAAGTTCATTAATACGATCTTCATTTATACAGATGGCTTTAAGACCAATGCCGGTGTCGAGTGTTCTTTTATTGCCGGGGCACACAGTTTCAAATGCCGGGTCTGTGGCCATTGTTCGGTCTTCACAGCTGAGCTATTTGTCCTCTATCGGGCTGTTCTTTATATTCGCCACCACCGACATTCTGCTTATATCATCTGTCACTGAAAAAATACGGCAACCAGCCACTTTTTAATGCGTTTTTTTATTTACGCCAATATGCATTTCGGGTATACAAAGCTCCCATAATCCAGCAATGAGCGGACAATCGACCGATATAGGTGAAGTAGGACGGTTCGATCTGCTCCCCACGACGTACCGCTGAGAACACGAAGACATTTAGGAAACGGGTACAACGGGCAGCCAAATATGACATGTGAAGATCAGCTAAGTTTCCTGTCAAACGTAACACCTAAAAATTTTGTTGTCTCCACGAATGGGAGAGCAACGGGACTGAGATGTAAGAATGGTGGGAGAAACTCTTTGTAACGTCACAAGTTAATACAGACCATCTTCTTGGCAGAAAAACGGAAGCCATTGGTGACTTACTTTCAGAAATGTGGCTGTTCCTTACAATTTCTTCACTTAAACACAAAGAAGTAGTTACGTGTTACACAAACATGTCTCTTGAACACAGATGTACAAAATCCAAGAGCAACAGTGGCAAATCATACAGCTACCACAGCAGTGTGAGTTCAGATACGCCAACACGAACTGCTGCGAGCCATTTATTAGGCAGTGGGATTGCAAAAATGCACATCTCTAACCTTTCTTCCACTCACGTCACAGCATCTGTTGCCGGCAGAGGATCACTCAGAATGCAGAATGGCGCACCGTGGTGTTCAGTAATGACAGCAGATTCTGCCTGGACCCGAGTGATGGGCCTTTGCTTGTACGATATAGACCTCGTGGGCACTGTCTCAAAATGCACTCGTCCAAGACAAACTGGTCCCATCCCAGGCCTTACTGTGTGCAGTGGGATAAGCTGCAACTATTGTTGACCTTTTGTGTTTCCGGAGGGGACGTTAACCAGCACTCAGTATGTGCAAGATTGCCATTCTTGCAACAGGAAGGAGATGTGTTGTTCCAACAGGATAATGCTCACCCAAACGCTGTGTGCTCTGCAAGATGTGCAGCAACTTGCCTGGCCAGCACGATCCCTGGAATTGTCTCCAATCTCAGGTGCAGGATGTATACATGGACAAGGAAAAAAAAATTCCCGAATTTTTGTCAGATCTCCCGGTAAAAAATACACTTTTCCCAGGAACAGTATTCTTTCGCTCGGAACTGTGAAACATATCAATCCTTTGAATGGATATGGTTTTACACAGCAACGTAGAATTTCCCGGCACTTTAGAAAAGGAAACTCGGGGGGGGGGGGGGGGGGGGGGACGTTTTGAAAAGATCTTTTATTTGCTGCCACATGTATGCTGCATATTTTCATATTAGATTAGATTATGTTCAGTTTTGATTCCATAAACCCAAATAAGATTAGGAAATGAGACGCTTAAAGTAGTAAATGAGTTTTGCTATTTGGGGAGCAGAATAACTGATGATGGTCGAAGTAGAGAGGATATAAAATGTAGACTGGCAATGGCAAGGAAAGTGTTTCTGAACAAGAGAAATTTGTCAACATCGAGTATAGATTTGAGTGTCAGTAAGTCATTTCTGAACGTATTTGTGTTGAGTGTAGCCGTGTATGGAAGTGAAACGTGGACGATAAGTAGTTTGGACAAGAAGAGAATAGAAGCTTTTGAAATGTGGTGCTACAGAAGAAGGCTGACTAGACTTGACTAGAAGAAGGGATCGGTTGATAGGGCATATTCTGAGGCATCAAGGAATCACCAATTTAGTATTGGAGGGCAGCGTGGAGGGTAAAAATTGTAGAGGGAGACCAAGAGAGGAATACACTAAACAGATTCAGAAGGATGTGGGTTGCAGTAGGTACTGGGAGATGAAGAATCTTGCACAGGATAGAGTAGCATGGAGAGCTGCATCAAACCAGTCTCTGGACTGAAGACCACAACCACAACCACAACCACAACAACCCAAAAAATGAGATGATCTCGTGAGTGCAGAACATGTCAGAAAGTATAACATAAAACATTTGCATATAATACTACCCGATCACTTGTTAGGTGACTGTCAAAATAGCGAATACAATGTGGTAAACTGGAACACCTAATATTTACAGAATTAACACGCTGTCAGAATGAAACATTGTTTTGCACTATTAATAAATTTCTCATACACAAAATACTTAATCTTGACTACTGTGACTAAGTGCTGTCAAAACTGAATTATCAGACATTTTTACTTAAGCTGGCTTAACAATCTCTGTTAAGATATTCATCTACAGAGTAGGAGGAGTTGCCTATAAAAATGTCTTTCAAACTCTGTTTCAGTTAAAGCACGGTTTAAACAGAGTTTTTAATGGTTGCTGGCAATTTATTGAAAATGTGTGTTCCTGAATACTGGACCCCTTTTTGAATAAAGGTAATTGATTTTAATTCTTTATGTAGATTGTTCTTGTTCCTAGCATTTGTACTATGTATTGAGCTATTGGCTGGAAATAGAGACGGATTACTTGCAACAAATTTCATTAAGGAATAAATATACTGTGAAGCAGTGGTTACAATACAAAGTTACTTGAACACGTTTCTACATGATGATCTTGAATTTACACCACAAATGATTCTTATCAAATCACCATAAAAACTTTTGCTCGGTTTGATGAGTTGCCCAGAATATGATCCCATATGACATAATAGAATGAAAGTAAGCAAAGTATGCAAGTTTTTTTATATTTATTTCTCCTATATCTTACATCATTCTCACTGCAAATACAGACTTGTTTAGGCGCTTAAGCAATTCTGTGGTATGGCCTTCCCAACTAAATTTATTATCAAGTTGTAATCCCAGAAACTTAATACTGTCAACCTCTTCGATCTGCATGTCTTCATATGTTATACACTTGCTGAAAAGAAATCTCTTACAAGTTCTGAACTGCATATTATGCAAGCATAAATTCGAATTCCACAAAACACCGCACATTACTTTCCGAAGTACTGAAATCGAGATTGCGATGCACTTTTGTAAAAGCCAGTCATAGCTCACGTCAAGTGATCTCGCCAGCCAATGACAGCGGATATTCTGAGCAAAGGACACGTGATGCAGTCACCCAATAACAACACCACTGTTAAGTAGCGTGATCACACAAACAGGAAAAGTTAATGGTTTAAATTAATATACACAGTCTTGCTACAACAAAAGCAGAGCTTCCACATATAATATTTGTCTCAAATATTACTAAGCTACAAGAGATGCTAAGCTTTCACATATAATGTTGATCTGTTTTGTGTGTGTGTGTGACACTAAGATAAATCACACAAATATGCCAGAAAAGTTTTAATACCGACATAAATCTCTGATCTTCTAAGCTCTAAATTCTTCTACATGGCACATCATCAAAGAATTGATTTTTAAATGAGAACAAATGCTCTGCGATTTAAGAAATTCATTGCACATTCTTGCACATAGTTCATCTCACGTAAAAGGTTATTTACTTTGAAAATAATGCTTTTCAAAACACAATTCGCTATACTTTCCCCACGATCCATTAGAAACAGATTCGTTTTAGCCAGAGAGCACCAGATAGGAGGCGTCACTGCACTTGCGCAGCTACGGTGACATTGGAAGCCTGTATGTCTGTACGTGTGAAACATTAAAAGATCTTACTATGTCATATAAGAAACAAGAGCATCGGACTTTCACAAACCATACTAATACGCATAAGTCACCTTAAAGTGCACATTTATATGTCCAGATTCCCAATGAAGTAGGCCTCAACTTGATATTAAGCTTTTCTGTGTGGCTTTCGGGTTGTCAATTTTCTCGAAGTACCAGTGCTGTATTATCTCGCGTTTGGTTCTTTATTACGGCATAATGCCATACGTGCCGGAAGACTAAAAGTGCACTCGAAGTAATGCAAAGAGTTGAAACTAGCCAGTAGTGTGGAATTAAACACTTCGGTTCAAATAAATTTACTGCGTCAGCGGAAACGATTAATAAAATCCCAATTTCCTTAGCAAACTGACAAAAATAACTTAATTGTTCTGCAATAAAGGAGAAAATAAAAATAAAATCTGAAAGTAACAACAAGTTTTAGCCTTCTGTAATTATGTGAATATTTTAATTCACTTGATAGCTCCTAGACACAGATATCTGTCTTGTTTTCATTTGACGTGAGAGCACTAAACAAATAGGAAGCAGAGAAATCACTAAATGTAAACGCAGGTCACTCAGAGACTTAACAACCCCCCCCCCCGATATGTGCGCATACGTGAATCTGCTAACTTGGGTGCCCTGCCCCAATAAAATTTTTGGGTACCATGTGGCTGGTTGCTGCTACTGTTGCTTACACAGCCAACAGCCACATTTCTGCAGCCAGAAGCGGGAGAAGGTACTACTCAACTGTACGTGTGCACGAGTCTGCTAGTAACTGCTTAAATGAATCTAATGTAAACAGATGCGATGTCACGTTCATCAAAGGCAATTTGTCGCTACAAAGCATTGCGCGCAGCTCTCCTGAAGCTTTTGACATTTTGCTGTTGGCTGACACCCTTATCAGCACTGTGTTTTTTTTATATGGCCCAGTTCCTTTGCAATTTAAGTTTTATTTTCGTTTTTTTTTTTTTTCTGTTTTATTGCTGCAGTGTTATTCTGCAGTAGCGGGATACAGTAATATCCTTTGTTGGAGTATCAGTTCCTACAAGACAAAATTACAAAAATTTAACTGAAACCTAATGTTGTTGTTGTTGTAGTCTTCAGTCCTGAGACTGGTTTCATGCAGCTCTCCATGCAAGCTTCGGTGCAAGCTACTTCATCTCCCAGTACCTACTGCAGCCTACATCCTTCTGAATCTGCTTAGTGTATTCATTTCTTGGTCTCCCTCTACGATTTTTACTGTCCACGCTGCCCTCCAATGCTAAATTGGTGATCCCTTGATGCCTCAGAACATGACCCTCAACTCTTATCTGCCATCTGGTTTCTGTACAAATTGTAAATAGCCTTTCGCTCCCTGTATTTTACCCCTGCAGACTTTGAAAGAGAGTATTCCAATCAACTTTGTCAAAAGCTTTCTCTAAGTCTACAAATGCTAGAAACCTAGGTTTGCCTTTCCTTAATCTTTCTTCCAAGGTAAGTCCTAGGGTCAGTATTGCCTCACGTGTTCCAACATTTCTACGGAATCCTAACTGATCTTCCCCGAGGTCAGCTTCTATCAGTTTTTCCAGTCGTCTGTAACCTAAAACAATGGAAAATTCCAAAGTTTTTCCCAGTTTTCTCCTGCACGAAAAAATTCCCAGGTTTTCCCCATATCTCCCAGTTGTCCCGGGTCGTATACACCTCGCATGTGGGATACGGTGGGACTGGAAGTGCCTCGTGTGAGCTGTCAACCACACATTCATACAGAACTACACGAACAGAAAGGCAAACAGCGTAATATATTGGAGGACGGCATTCGCCACCTTTACGATCGGCCGGATGCCAGAGTCGGTGCCTGCATCGCTACTCGTGAAACCAGGGGAGGAACTACTGTGTTTACTCGAATCTAAGCCGCACTCAAATCTAAGCCACACCTGAAAACTGAGACTCGAAATCAAGGAAAAAAATTTCCCGAATCTAAGCCGCATCTGAAATTTGAGACTCAAAATTCAAGGGGGGAGAAAATTTTTAGGCCGCACCTCCAAATCGAAACAAAGTTGGTCCATTGTAATATGAAACACAATTTAGGCCGAATGAATGACGATACAGCTGCAGTACTTTGGTTCGATTCGTAAGCTTAGCAGTTAAGCTTTACCAGATAGCCATTGATATGCTTCAGGTGCTCCGTCCATATTTATAAAGGTACCCTTCCTTTTTCACGTGCTTCGTCTGTTTTGAAATGATTGATTATTTTTCTTTGATCTGATAAGTGCCATTCTCTTTGTTATAGGTGCTTACGTCACTAAGCTGAAAATGCATTACTGCACTGTGTCATGCATCATTTGTCACATTGTGATAATGAGAGTTTACGGCCTGTCGCTGCTTGCGGCATGGCTTGCTTTTGTGCTTGCTACTGCCACTTACAATTTAAAAAAAAAAAAAAAAAAGAGGAATTGTCTCATAAGCGAAACAACGGAAAGTGACTGCTATTTGTTGTTACTTACACTGCTGCTTTCTTTGATAATGATCAACAAGAATCAAATAACAGACTGTGTATCATAGAAGATGTTCTAAACAAGAGTTTAGCAAAAATTTTTCTCCGTTTGAAAATCTTTGCAAACGACTCTTTAGTACATTACATTCTGCACAGAAATTAGAGTCATCTTAGATTTAAAAATCTAGTCAGTTGCCGTGCTTCATTTCTGACTATCACTATTAGGCATAAGAATAATATGAATATAAACATGACATGATATGTATATTCTTCCACATTTGCTGTTGTCTCACTCTAGTTTCGCAGTTCATTAGGCAGACAGGATTTAAATGAGACAGCAGGAAACACGAAAGAATACATGGCTAAATGTTTATATTCATATTGTTCTTACGGTGAAGAGAATACTGCATGTGATTCACAATTCATAAAAGTTCCTATTAGCAACCATCTCTTCTCAGAGGTAGGAAAAATTCAGAACGTAGAGTTGGCCATATTGATAAACATCCCAAACAGTCTTGCTAGTCGGATTTTCGTAGTACAATGAAATGCTGCAACATTCGAAGATGAACAATATGGAATTTGTATTTACTTCATTGGATAATGTATGGAAATGCAGTGGTCGAAACTCGAGGCGGAGAAAAAAGCTTGTCTTCCACTTTTTTTTAAAATTTATTTACTGACGCAGAGGTTTTGGCGCCAGTATTGATCTTTGTGCCTGCAAAGCATGCCTGTGTAGCGCTACATATATTCGACTGCAGAAGTTAGTTGTGGCGGCACCTACCAACATTTTTCAGAACTTCCGCTTACTTTGCACTCGATTCTAAGCCGCAGGCGGTTTTTTGGATTACAAAAACCGGAAAAAAAGTGCGGCTTAGATTTGAGTAAATACGGTACACATGCATCACAGTCCAGTCAAGGGGGAAGGGGAAACAGGCAAATGAAGAGGCAAAAGAAATGTCGCGTCAGAAGGAAGAACGAAAAACGAGGGCATTGGGCGGAAACGGCCCCAGATGCTACACGCACTGGGGCACCGGTACTGCCACTGACCCTTCCTGATCCACGGTCATGACAGGAGGCAGCATCAGAGGAAGAAGATACGACAAAAGGAAAAAATAAAATGGCAAAAACGACCAGACCGAACATAGGGAAAAGGGGAGAACATGGCCAGTGTGTAGCCATCACAGAGGACGCCACAACCGACACGAGAGCTAACTGAGGGACTCCAATTTCAGAGCAAAATTCTAGTATATTTATTATTAAAAACAATCTTGATCACAATTTATTTATTAAGGTGACCGGTTTTGACCACTACTGTGGTCATCTTCAGACCTACAAGTCACATACAAAGCTTTAATTAGAGGGCTACATACATTAAAGAAAATATGTATAGTCATAAAGCTATAAAATGATCAATTACCATTGAGTAGGAACCTCTTTCTGCTGGAGAATCACTACTGGAGTACCCAGTGCATGTATAATGGAGGCTCCACCCACTTCTGACGGCATGACGTCATTACTAACCAATGAGGTATAAGTCGAATAACAATGTAAAATTTCTTAGTTAAAATAACATTGCCAAGAAATAAAAATAAACACACACTAAACTTAGCTTATTAAACAGCTATTGTCAATTACGAAGCGTTAAAAATATTTAAATATGTGCGATAAATGAACTTTGGTTTGACAGTACGTGGGTTGCCCTCTCAAGGCCTGTTAGTCAACCATTTGGAGCTACTGGTTGCCATGGTGAAGTTGGACACCATTCCAAAGATGAGTCGAAACCAGTCACCTTAATAAATAAATCGAGATCAAGACTGTTTTTAATAGTAAATACTGATCACTGTCACTCTCATAATGTATTTAAAAGTAAAAAATTCTAGTACTGAAACCTGGGAGGAAACACTAATTTCACATAGAAAGCTGAGTACACACATAACCATTCGAGGGTCATCTGTTAACATACGGAACAACGTGGGAGGGCGCATTAAGTGCGAAGGGGGGCAGTCCAGAAACACTGTTAGTTGGGGGGGAGGCCTCAACTACAAAGGATGGGGCAGTGAACTGCAGAGTAAGAAACTGTGGGTCAACTTAGTACAGCAGATACGAAGATGGCAGATTCCCATTGGGAAAGGCAGAGGAGAGAAGAACACACCACACGGTTGGAGTCTCCTCAATTGCACGAAGTTTATTAGACAGTGGGATAGCCTCCCCCCTCCCCCCCCCCCCCCCCCCCATGGCAGGTAAGAGATGGTGTTTTGTGCCAACAGGGGACACACAGGCATATCCTACACGATCGGTAGATTTAGAGCCGCCGGTGTAAAAAATAGTAGCGTACTGAAACTCCTGTAAGAGTGGGCAGATAAAGCAACAGGACACCATTGGAGGGATGGGAGCTTTCGGGCAGCGAAAGAGATCCATCCGAATCTGTGGCAGAGGAACTAACCAAGTGCAGGTGGTGGGGAGAGAATGTGACGAAGATAACAAAGAGGAGAGGTGGCATCGTGACGGAGAGAAGCGAGGCGGTGGGTGGAAGACTGCCTGAAGCCATGAAAAGAATAGAATAGGAAGGGTGAGCAGGGAAAGAGCGAACATTGATGCCATAGGAAACCGGGAGCTAGGACCACTGAATTTTACATCTACATGGATACTCTGCAAATCACATTTAAGTGACTGACAGAGCGTTCATCGAACATTGCAATTACTAAATGATCCTGTAAAAAAGCGCGCTGCTCTCTGTTGGATCTTCTCTCTCTCTTGTATCGACCCTGTCTGGCACATATCCCACACCGGTGAGCAATAATCGAGCAGTGGGCGAACAAGTGTACTGTAACCTACTTCCTTTGTTTTTGGATTGCATTTCTTTAGGATTCTTCCAATGAATCTCAGTCTGGTATCTGCTTTACCGACAATCAATTTTACATGATCATTCCATTTTAAATCACTCCTAATGCGTACTCCCAGATAATTTATGGAATTAACTGCGTCCAGTTCCTGACCTGTAGCTAAATGTAGCTAAATGATAAAGGATCTCTTTCTATGTATTCACAGCACATTACACTTGTCTACATTGAGATTCAATTGCCATTCCCAGCACCATGCGTCAATTCGCTGCAGATCCTCCTGCATTTCAGAACAATTTTCCATTGTTACAACCTCTCAATATACTACAGCATCATCCGCAAATAGCCTCAGTGAACTTCTGATGTTATCCAGAAGGTCATTTATATGTATTGTGAATAGCAATGGTCCTACGACCCTCCCCTGCGGCATACCTGAAATCATTCTTACTTTGGAAGACTTCTCTCCATTGAGAATGACATGCTGCCTTCTATTATCTAGGAACTCTTCAATCCAATCACACAATCTGTCTGATAGTCCATATGCTTTTACTTTGCCCATTAAACGACTGTAGGGAACTGTATCAAATGCCTTGCGAAAGTCAAGAAACACGGCATCTACCTGTGAACCCGTGTCTATGGCCCTCTGAGTCTCGTGGACGAATAGCGTGAGCTGGGTTTCACACGATTGTCTTTTTCAAAACCCATGTTGTTTCCTACAGAGTGGATTTCTAGTCTCCAGAAAAGTCATTATACTCAAACATAATGTGTGTTCCAAAATTCTACAACTGAGTCATTCCATGTAAAATCAACACACTTTCAATAAAAAATTTTACCTCACCCTCTTAGATTTTGCTGAAAGTTGGTATACTTACAGTGGGTGCTGAAACTAAGAAAAATACAAAATTTCAATTTTTTACCTCAAACCATTCCTGAAATATCGTCGTGTAAACTTTTAAAAAACTGGCCAAAAATGTGTGAACGGACTTTTTTTAAATTGCCCTAAGAGCTGCCCTAATTGAGCTACAGAACTGGGAAAGGTGTCATTTTGCAGGACTTTTCATGCTTTTTCCAGTGACAGACAAAAATAAACATAGCTTCTAATTAATAACCTTTTTCAAAATGGTAATTAATATTTTGATTTAATTTTTTTTTTTACAAAAAGTACATAATTGAAAATTTTCAAAATATTTCTGTAACTACTTCATAATGTTGTAAATCATATGGCAATATATAAATCTGGGATGATGATGGGGTCATTGTTAAAAAAAAATTATTCCGGACTCTTGTTTTTCACAGACGGCCCTAGTTTGACCAAACTGACCTTTAAGGTAGTACGTCAGTAGAGGAGCATATACAAAGGGCTTGATGTCTGTACAATAATTCAGAGACTGGAGCCATTGTTGAGATGATGCAGTCTGCATTGTTACCTTCTAAGGCTTTGTGTGCCTACAGCATTATTGTGCACTGTGGTATAAGTGCAAATCAATCGTTACCTCTGTGCTGACCAGTCTGTATATATTATATTTAATAATCCGAGACAGAGAAAAACTGAGAAATGTCACAATATGGATGCCCATATTATTTCCTCAGATACCATGTGGTGCCAAGTTTTGTGATAAATGTAGGAAAGATGTAACCAAATTGAAAAATACACCAGAGCCCATCAGTGATGAAAGTGTTGAAGAAGAATCTTCTGGCTCAGAGATAATCATCCGAGACCAAGACCCTGACTTCACTCCAACTTCAGTAGCTGTTACAACATTTAACGCAACACTGCAAGAACTACATGAGTCCCCAATTGATAAGAGAAAACTAACATCTAGGCATTACGCCAAATCAAAAGTGAAGAAAATCTAATCAACGATACGTAAACTTTTTGTTGCTCCCGAAACTTCTTCGACAGATACTGATACTGGTGAATCCGTTCTTGAAAATCTTAAAACAAACTTTAAAAATTCTATAAGTAGAGCAAAAAACTAATGATTCTTACAAGTGTACCTGAACAGTGGAGTGTCAGGAAAATAATGAGGGAATTTAATGCTCCTAATTACATTATTAGGCAGTCCAAAAAAATTTGGAAAGAGAGAAGATTCATGGAAGGTCCAAACCCAGATCCAGGGAAGTGTTTACCAACAGAAACTGTCAAAACTGTACATTCATTTTATGAAAATGATGAAGTTAGCAGGGCAATGCCAGGTATTAAAGATTGTGTGACAATTACAGAAACAAGTGGAAATAAAACAAAAATATCAAAAAGACTTATTTTGTGTAACCTTAAAGAAGCTTACAAACATTTTAAAGACAAGTTTCCTAACATAAAAATAGATTTCTCTAAATTTGCTGAGTTGAGACCAAAACATTGTGTATTAGCTGGCCGGAGTGGCACACACACTGTCTGCGAGTGCACAACCCACCAAAACATAAAATGAATGGTAGAAAATGCCAAAATAAATACAGTAACAAACAGCAGCTTAAACAATTATAAGCAGTGCATTGCAAAAATGCTTTGCAACCCATCATCAGTTGATTGCAACATGGGAAACTGTGAATACTGCCCAGGAGAAACTGTCATATGTAAAATTTTAAGAGACTCTTTTCATGAAAACTTAAATGAACGTGTTCAGTTCCAACAGTGGATGTCAGTTGACCAATGTAATCTGGAAATTGTTCAGGAAACTTCTGAAGCATTCATAGATTTATTTTGTAGTGAGATGTCGACTTTGATTCGGTTTGACTCCATTGCCAAGCAACAATGAACATTCCTTAACTCCACAAGAGAAAACCTTATGGAATCTGAATTTGTTGTCATATGTGATTTTTCAGAAAATTGTTCTACAGGATGAAGCTAGGAGTTTCCACTGGACAAGACAACAGATTACCATCCATCCATTTGATGTATATTACAAACAGGAAGACAAAATTGAGCATATGAGCTTTGTCATTGTTTCTGATTGCCTGGAGCAAAATACAACTGTGGTTTACACTTTTCAAAAGAAGCTAATTTCATATCTAACGAATAAATTTCAAAATATTCCGAAAAACATATACTATTATTCTGACGGTTCTGCCGTTCAGTATAAAAATAAGAAAAACTTCCTGAAACTTTGCATTCATGAGGAAGACTTCAACATAAAAGCTGAGTGGCACTTTTCAGCCACAGCACATGGGAAAGGGCCTTATGATGGAGTAGGGGGTTCAGTAAAGAGACTGGCAGCTTGTGCAAGTTTGCAAAGGCCATACCAAAATCAGATCCAAACCGCACGAGATCTATTTGAGTGGGCAGTAGATAATATCACAAATGTTGATTTTGCATATTCCACTCAAGAAGACTACGCTGCTTCAGAAATATTCTTAAAAAGCTGACTTGAAGAGGCATTGACAATCAAAGGAACACAGCAATTTCACGCTTTCATTCCCAACAATACATCAAAATTAATAGTCAAATACTTCCAGGTGATGTGCAGAATTGGGAGAGGGAAGTTACAAGATGTATCAGGACATGTCACCACTGTATATGGCAGAAACTGGTGGCTTGGGTACATTTTAGAAAAAAAAACGAAGAACTTGATGAAGTGAAAATAACTTTTCTTCATCCATGTGGACCAGCTAAGTCATTCTCTTATCCTACACATGTAGATGTCCTGTGGGTGTCAGTTGTGGATGTTCTCACAAAAGTGAATCCATTTACTCCGACAGGGAGAACATACATTCTTAATAAAAGTGATGTAAACCAAACCCAGTCAACTTTATTAAAATGTAATATGTGAAGTTCCAAGAAAATTTATTGGGAAACTGATTTCAACTCAAAACTTAATTTTTGTCTCAGGTTAGTGTTAATGTATATTTTATAGAAAGTTGTTTCAAAATTATTGTTAGTACCTATTGTGTTAAATTTAGCTGTGTACAGATACCTGTTACTCAAAACCAAGCATTATGTATTTAATTTATTTGTTAGAATAGATTCAGAAGGATGTAGGCTGCAGTAAGTACTGGGAGATGAAGAAGCTTGCACAGGATAGAGTAGCATGGAGAGCTGCATCAAACCAGTCTCAAGACTGAAGACCACAACAACAACAGTTCCATTTCAAACATCATGGACGAGAACTATTATGTAAAATAAGGTGAAGTTTTGATATTTCTAATACTTTTTTTACTTGCCTTTCAGCATATTTTAAAGAAATTCCTGTTTGTTAACAGTAAATTTGGCCAAACTAGGGACGTTAGTGAAAAACAAGAGTCGGGAATAATTTTTTTTAACAATGAACCCATCATCATCCCAGATTTATATTTTGCCATGTGATTTACAATAGTATGAAGTAGTTATGGAAATATTTTGAAAATGTTCAATTATGTACTTTTTGTAAAAAATTAAAATTAAATCAAAATGTTTATTAGTATTTTCAGAAAGGTTATTAATTAGAAGCTATGTTTTGTTGTATATCCCTGGAAAGAGCATGCAAAATGCTGCAAAATGACACCTTTCCCAGTTCTCTAGCTCATCCCTGAAATCTCTCTTTCATAACGACATTTATGCAATGCAGTTGCGACTACCGAAAGATTGGTCCGCAATGCGTATCACTATTTGCACTGTCATATGTTAGTTACAGGTCTTGTAGGGAATCTTCGAAAATTCTGATCCTGCATAAAATCACTAATCAGGTTGAATGTCTCTATTCAGTCACCCACCAGTCAGTCAGTGTTCCTGCAGAAGAGAGCAAAAGGAAAGCTAAAGCTTTGAATTTTGCATTTAAAAAAATCATTTGCACAGAATGAGTGTAAAGACAAACCATCATTTCACTGCTACACAAACTCCCATATGAAGAGCACAAACGTAGGCATTCCTAGCTCTCAAAAGCAACAAAAAGTAGAAAACACAGATCACCAGGTATGGATCGAACCCCACTTCAGAGAGAACATTTCGGCACTTGATCCTTGGCATTCACCGTGAGTCTTTCACAAAGGGTGAAGAGCCAACCAACTGAAAGTAAGTGCAAGTGACTCCTGTATATAAGAAAGTTAAAACAGAAGTCCTGCAAAATTATAGACCAATACTCTTAATGTTTGTTTGTTGCAGAATTTTTGAGCCTATCCTATGCTCACATTAATTAATTTACTCGAGAGAGAAAAGCTTCTATCCACAAATCGGCACTAATTGAGACAGCATCACCTGTGCAAAACTCAACTCGTCCTTTTCTCGCTCAACAATCGCGTCAGTCGAGTATCTGACGGAATGACAATGGTCGACTTCAGTTTCTACAAAAGTGTAGCACACTTATAAATGATACTGGGTACAGAACACTCTCGAGTACTGCCCACCATATCAGATTGAAGGTGGCAACACAGATGCATGCTGCTAGATTTCACACAGATGCATGCTGCTAGATTTCAAGTCAATTAACCTGTGAGCATTAGAGATGCTTTGTGACTGAAATGGGAATCCCTGGAGAGAAGACGTTTTATGAAACTCTTCTGATAAAATTACTACTTTAAGTTGAGCACATAATGATCCTACTGGCACTGGAGTACATCATGCATAAAGACCACGAAGAGAAGGCACGGGTAATTAAAGCTCGTAGAGAGGCATACAGAATCGCACGATTTGCAAGTGGAACAGGAGAGAAAATGACTATCAGTGGTACAGTGTGTCCTTTTGGCATGCACCATATGGTAGCTAGTAAATATGTATGGAGATGAATGAATTAACGAGGGAGTCAACTAGTACGGACCATCCAAAAACAAATTGCACAGGATTCAAATCTACTGCTAACTTACCTGGTGACATGGTCCCACAGCGTATTGAGCGGCAATGCTACCTTCAGCAAAAATTCTGACTTGACGTTCTCACATTTCACATCTCCCTATCGACTTTTTATTCTAAACCACCAGTGTTTTATGTGCCAACATGTTCATTCTGCTAGCTCTGACCCTGGAAACATTTATGTTTTCAAATTAATGTTGGACTGAACTTTGGTGCAAAATTTGTGCATTACTGAGGGATAATGAACTATCATGCTCATATGGAAACCAGAGACCACTACTCACCTATGTAAGAGCAAACGAAGTGGCTCTCGGGAATCCCCAGACCTTAATATCTCACATGTGAACAACCTTCAGCTTCCAGAATTTCCGACCATTTGGCCAGATGAGGTTTTCAGAAATTTATTGGCAATGCAAGAATGCTGAAACACAAGAATTCTGCAGATTAGATGGGTAGATTGGATAACAGGGTTTATATGTGGACAAGGAAAAAAATTCGATTTCCTGGTTAAAAATACACTTTTCCCTACGTGAAAATACACTACACCTGGGAGAAATAATATTTTTTCCATGACAATATACTTTCCCTCACAGCTGTAAAACTCATCAATCCTTTGAATGGTAAATGTTTTAAACACAGGCGCACAAACTTTTCCAACAATTTGGCAAATGAAAATATGAAACAAACCAACAAGTTTAGCAGATATACTTGATGCACAGCAACTTATACACTAAAGTATAAACGTGAATTCCACCAAATAAAGCACGGTAGCTCCTAAAACAATAAAATTAAGACTGCAAGGTGCATTTGTTGGTCAATCATAGCTTGCCAGCCAATGACAGTAGATATTCAGAGTTATGTAGTCACCCAAACAACATCACTGTTAAGTAGCATGAACACACAAACAAGAAAAGTTGATGGTGTAAATCAATATATGTACAATACAGTTACAAGAAAAGCTAAGCTTTTACATATAATACTGGATGTCAAAAGTTTGTTGTTTTCTTTCTGAGGGCAGGATCAGGT